>NC_092711.1:208707990-209318040 GCF_047496885.1 Scyliorhinus torazame | reverse complement strand
AGTGCCGGGGCCGGGGGGTTGAGTGCCGGGTACGGTGCGGTGAGTGCCTGCGATGGGCGGGTGAGGGCCTGGGACGGGGGGGTGAGTGCCTGGGACGGGCGGGTGAGTGCCTGGGACGGGTGGGTGAGTGCCGGGGACGGGGGCGGGTGAGCGCCGGGGACGGGAACGTTGGAGGTGGCGGGGGGTGAGTGCCGGGGACGTGGGACGTGGGTGCCGGCAAGGGGGACGGGGGGGTGAGTGCCGGGTACGGGGGGGGGGGGTGAGTGCCTAGGATGGGGGGATGGGGGGGTGAGTGCCGGGGACGCGGGGGGGTTGGTAAGTGCCGGGGACGGGGTGGTGAATGCCTGGGACGGGGGGTTTGAGTGCCTGGGATGGGGTGGTGAGTGCCTGGGATGGGGGGGGTGAGTGCCTGGGATGGGGGGGTGAGTGCCTGGGACGGGCGGGTGAGTGCCGGGGCCGGAGGGGGGGGGGGGGGCGGTGAGTGCCTGGGATGGGGGGGGTGAGTGCCGTGGACTCGGGGGGGGGTGGGTGAGTGCCGGGGACGGGGTTGTGAATGCCTGGGACGGGGGGTTTGAGTGCCTGGGATGGGGTGGTGAGTGCCTGGGATGGGGGGGGTGAGTGCCTGGGATGGGGGGGTGAGTGCCTGGGATGGGGGGGTGAGTGCCTGGGACAGGGGGGTGAGTGCCTGGGATGGGGTGGTGAGTGCCTGGGATGGGGTGGTGAGTGCCTGGGATGGGGGGGTGAGTGCCGGGGACGGTGGGGGTGAGTGCCGGGGAGGGGGAGATGAATGACGGGGACGAGGGGGTTGGGTGCCGGGGACGGGGGATGAGTGCCGGGTACGGGGGGGGTGAGTGCCGGGGATGGGGGGATGAGTGCCGGGTACGGGGGGGTGAGTGCTGGGGATGGGGGGGTGAGTGCCGGGTACGGGGGGGTGAGTGCCGGGGACGGGGGGGTGAGTGCCGGGGACGGGGTGACGGGTGCCGGGTACGGGGGGATGAGTGCCGTGTACGGACGGGGTGGGAGCCGGGGGCGTGGGGGGGGGGGTGAGTGCCGGGGACGGGGGGGTGAGTGCCGGGTACGGAGGGGGTGGGAGCCGGGGGCGTGGGGGGGGGGGGTGAGTGCCGGGTATGGGGGGGTGAGTGCCGGGTACAGGAGGGGGTGGGAGCCGGGGGCGTGGGGGGGGGGGTGAGTGCCGGGGAATGGGGGGTGAGTGTCGGGTACGGGGGCGTGAGTGCCGGGGACAGGGGGGTGAGTGCCGGGGGGGTGGGTGCCGGGGGCCGGGGGGTTGAGTGCCGGGTACGGTGCGGTGAGTGCCTGCGATGGGCGGGTGAGGGCCTGGGACGGGGGGGTGAGTGCCTGGGACGGGCGGGTGAGTGCCTGGGACGGGTGGGTGAGTGCCGGGGACGGGGGCGGGTGAGCGCCGGGGACGGGAACGTTGGAGGTGGCGGGGGGTGAGTGCCGGGGACGTGGGACGTGGGTGCCGGCAAGGGGGACGGGGGGGGTGAGTGCCGGGTACGGGGGGGGGGGGTGAGTGCCGGGGATGGGGGGTGTGAGTGCAGGGGACGTGGGGGTGAGTGCCGGGTACAGGGGGGTGAGTGCCGGGGACGGGGTGGTGAGTGCCTGGGACAGGGGGGGTGAGTGCCTGGGACCGGGGGGTGAGTGCCTGGGACAGGGGGGGTGAGTGCCTGGGACCGGGGGGTGAGTGTCTGGGACTGGGTCGTGAGTGCCTGGGACTGGGTGGTGAGTGCCTGGGACAGGGGGGGTGAGAGCCGAGGACGGGGGCGGGTGAGTGCCAGGGACGGGGGGGGGGGGGGGGGGGGGGCGGGCGGGCGGGGGGGGGGAGGTGAGTGACGGGGACGTGGGGGGTGAGTGCCGGGTACGGGGTGGTGAGTGCCTTGGGGGGGGGGTAAGTGCCGGGTACGGGGGGGTGAGTGCCGGGGACGGGGTGGTGAGTGCCTGGGACAGGGGGGGTGAGTGCCTGGGACCGGGGGGTGAGTGCCTGGGACAGGGGGGGTGAGTGCCTGGGACCGGGGGGTGAGTGTCTGGGACTGGGTCGTGAGTGCCTGGGACTGGGTGGTGAGTGCCTGGGACAGGGGGGGTGAGAGCCGAGGACGGGGGCGGGTGAGTGCCAGGGACGGGGGGGGGGGGGGGGGGGGGGCGGGCGGGCGGGGGGGGGAGGTGAGTGACGGGGACGTGGGGGGTGAGTGCCGGGTACGGGGTGGTGAGTGCCTTGGGGGGGGGGTAAGTGCCGGGTACGGGGGGGGTGAGTGCCTGGGATGGGGGGGGTGAGTGCCGGGGATGGGTGGTGAGTACCGGGGACGGGGGGGGTGAGTGCCTGGGACGGGGGATGAGTGCCTGGGACGGGGGGGGTGAGTGCCGGGCACGGGGGGGTGAGTGCCTGGGACGGCGGGGGTGAGTGCCAGGGACGGGGGATGAGTGCCTGGGACGGGTGGGGTGGGTGAGTTCCGGGGACGGGAGGGGTGAGTGCGGGGGACGGGGGGGTTGAGTGCCGGGTACGGTGCGGTGAGTGCCTGCGATGGGGGGGGTGAGGGCCTGGCACGGGGGGGTGAGTGCCTGGGACGGGCGGGTGAGTGCCTGGGAAGGGTGGGTGAGTGCCGGGGACGGGGGCGGGTGAGTGCCGGGGACGAGAACGGTGGAGGTGGCGGGGGGTGAGTGCCGGGGACAGGGGGGTGAATGCCGGGGGGGGGTGGAAGCCGGGGACGGGGTGGTGAGTGCCTGGGACAGGGGGGGTGAGTGCCTGGGACAGGGGGGTGAGTGCCTGGGACAGGGGGGTGAGTGCCGGGGACAGGGGGGTGAGTGCCTGGGACGGGGTGGTGAGTGCCTGGGACAGGGGGGTGAGTGCCTGGGACGGGGGTTGAGTGCCTGGGACAGGGGGGTGAGTGCCTGGGACGGGGTGGTGAGTGCCTGGGACAGGGGGGTGAGTGCCTGGGATGGGGGGTGAGTGCCTGGGACAGGGGGGTGAGTGCCTGGGACGGGGTGGTGAGTGCCTGGGACGGGGGGTTGAGTGCCTGGAACAGGGGGGTGAGTGCCTGGGATGGGGGGTGAGTGCCTGGGACAGGGGGGTGAGTGCCTGGGACGGTGTGGTGAGTGCCTGGGATGGGGGGGTGAGTGCCTGGGACAGGGGGGTGAGTGCCTGGGACGGGGTGGTGAGTGCCTGGGACAGGGGGGTGAGTGCATGGGATGGGGTGGTGAGTGCCTGGGACAGGGGGGTGAGTGCCTGGGATGGGGGGGTGAGTGCCTGGAACAGGGGGGTGAGTGCCTGGGATGGGGGGGTGAGTGCCTGGAACAGGGGGGTGAGTGCCTGGGATGGGGGGTGAGTGCCTGGGACAGGGGGGTGAGTGCCTGGGACGGGGTGGTGAGTGCCTGGGATGGGGGGGTGAGTGCCTTGGACAGGGGGGGTGAGTGCCTGGGACAGGGGGGTGAGTGCCTGGGACTGGGTGGTGAGTGCCTGGGACAGGGTGGTGAGTGCCTGGGATGGGGGGGTGAGAGCCGGGGACGGGGGGGTGAGTGCCGGGGAATGGGGGTGAGTGTCGGGTACGGGGGCGTGAGTGCCGGGGACAGGGGGGTGAGTGCCGGGGGGGGGGGGTGCCGGGGACGGGGGGGTGAGTGCCGGGGGGGTGGAAGCCGGGGACGGGGGGGTGAGTGCCAGGGACGGGGGGGGTGTGAGTGCCGGGGACGGGGGGGGTGAGTGCCTGGGACGGGGGATGAGTGCCTGGGATGGGGGGGTGAGTGCCGGGCACGGGGGGGTGAGTGCCTGGGACGGCGGGGGTGAGTGCCAGGGACGGGGGATGAGTGCCTGGGACGGGGGGGGTGGGTGAGTTCCGGGGACGGGAGGGGTGAGTGCGGGGGACGGGGGGGTTGAGTGCCGGGTACGGTGCGGTGAGTGCCTGCGATGGGGGGGTGAGGGCCTGGCACGGGGGGGTGAGTGCCTGGGACGGGCGGGGTGAGTGCCTGGGACGGGTGGGTGAGTGCCGGGGACGGGGGCGGGTGAGTGCCGGGGACGAGAACGGTGGAGGTGGCGGGGGGTGAGTACCGGGGACAGGGGGGTGAGTGCCGGGGGGGGAGTAGAAGCCGGGGACGGGGTGGTGAGTGCCTGGGACGGGGTGGTGAGTGCCTGGGACAGGGGGGTGAGTGCCTGGGACGGGGTGGTGAGTGCCTGGGATGGGGGGGTGAGTGCCTGGGACAGGGGGGTGAGTGCCGGGGACAGGGGGGTGAGTGCCGGGGACGGGGGCGGGTGAGTGCCGGGGACGGGAACGGTGGAGGTGGCGGGGGGTGAGTGCCGGGGACGTGGGACGTGGGTGCCGGCAAGGGGGACGGGGGGGTGAGTGCCGGGTACGGGGGGGGGGGTGAGTGCCTGGAATGGGGGGGGTGAGTGCCGGGGACGCGGGGGGGTGGGTAAGTGCCGGGGACGGGGGTGGTGAATGCCTGGGACGGGGGGTTTGAGTGCCTGGGATGGGGCGGTGAGTGCCTGGGATGGGGGGGGGTGAGTGCCTGGGATGGGGGGGTGAGTGCCTGGGACGGGCGGGTGAGTGCCTGGGAAGGGTGGGTGAGTGCCTGGGATGGGGGGGTGAGTGCCTGGGATGGGGGGGGGTGAGTGCCGGGGACGGGGTGGTGAGTGCCTGGGATGGGGGGGTGAGTGCCTGGGATGGGGGGGTGAGTGCCTGGGACAGGGGGGTGAGTGCCTGGGATGGGGTGGTGAGTGCCTGGGATGGGGTGGTGAGTGCCTGGGATGGGGGGGTGAGTGCCGGGGACGGTGGGGGTGAGTGCCTGGGATGGGGTGGTGAGTGCCTGGGACAGGGGGGTGAGTGCCTGGGATGGGGTGGTGAGTGCCTGGGATGGGGGGGTGAGTGCCTGGGACAGGGGGGTGAGTGCCTGGGACGGGGGGTTGGAGTGCCTGGGATGGGGTGGTGAGTGCCTGGGATGGGGGGGTGAGTGCCTGGGATGGGGGGGTGAGTGCCTGGGATGGGGGGGTGAGTGCCTGGGACAGGGGGGTGAGTGCCTGGGATGGGGTGGTGAGTGCCTGGGATGGGGTGGTGAGTGCCTGGGATGGGGGGGTGAGTGCCGGGGACGGTGGGGGTGAGTGCCGGAGAGGGGGAGATGAATGACGGGGACGAGGGGGTGAGTGCCGGGGACGGGGGGATGAGTGCTGGGTACGGGGGGGTTGAGTGCCGGGGATGGGGGGATGAGTGCCTGGTACGGGGGGGTGAGTGCCGGGGATGGGGGGGTGAGTGCCTGGGATGTGGTGGTGAGTGCCTGGGATGGGGGGGTGAGTGCCGGGTACGGGGGGTGAGTGCCGGGGACGGGGGGATGGGTGCCGGGTACGGGGGGATGAGTGCCTGGGACGGGGTGGTGAGTGCCTGGGATGGGGGGGTGAGTGCCTGGGACAGGGGGGTGAGTGCCGGGGACAGTGGGGTGAGTGCCGGGGACGGGGGCGGGTGAGTGCCGGGGACGGGAACGGTGGAGGTGGCGGGGGGGTGAGTGCCGGGGACGTGGGACGTGGGTGCCGGCAAGGGGGACGGGGGGTGAGTGCCGGATACGGGGGGGGGGTGAGTGCCTTGAATGGGGGGGTGAGTGCCGGGGACGCGGGGGGGTGGGTAAGTGCCGGGGACGGGGTGGTGAATGCCTGGGACGGGGGGTTTGAGTGCCTGGGATGGGGCGGTGAGTGCCTGGGATGGGGGGGGTGAGTGCCTGGGATGGGGGGGTGAGTGCCTGGGACGGGCGGGTGAGTGCCTGGGACGGGTGGGTGAGTGCCGGGGACGGAGGGGGGTGAGTGCCTGGGATGGGGGGGGGGTGAGTGCCGGGGACGCGGGGGGTGGGTGAGTGCCGGGGACGGGGTGGTGAATGCCTGGGACGGGGGGTTTGAGTGCCTGGGATGGGGTGGTGAGTGCCTGGGATGGGGGGGTGAGTGCCTGGGATGGGGGGGTGAGTGCCTGGGATGGGGGGGTGAGTGCCTGGGATGGGGGGGTGAGTGCCGGGGACGGTGGGGGTGAGTGCCGGAGAGGGGGAGATGAATGACGGGGACGAGGGGGTGAGTGCCGGGGACGGGGGGATGAGTGCCGGGTACGGGGGGGTTGAGTGCCGGGGATGGGGGGATGAGTGCCGGGTACGGGGGGGTGAGTGCCGGGGATGGGGGGTGAGTGCCTGGGATGGGGTGGTGAGTGCCTGGGATGGGGGGGTGAGTGCCGGGGACGGTGGGGGTGAGTGCCGGAGAGGGGGAGATGAATGACGGGGACGAGGGGGTGAGTGCCGGGGACGGGGGGATGAGTGCCGGGTACGGGGGGGTTGAGTGCCGGGGATGGGGGGATGAGTGCCGGGTACGGGGGGGTGAATGCCGGGGATGGGGGGGGTGAGTGCCGGGTACGGGGGGTGAGTGCCGGGGACGGGGGGGTGAGTGCCGGGGACGGGGGGATGGGTGCCGGGTACGGGGGGATGAGTGCCGTGTACGGAGGGGGTGGGAGCCGTGGGCGTGGTTGGGGGGGGGGGGGTGAGTGCCGGGGACGGGGGTGTGAGTGCCGGGTACGGAGGGGGTGGGAGCCGGGGGCTGGGGGGGGGGTTGGTGAGTGCCGGGGACGGGGGGATGAGTGCCGGGTACGGAGGGGGTGGGAGCCGGGGGCGTGGGGGGGCGGGGTGAGTGCCGGGGACGGGGGGGTGAGTGCCGGGTACAGGAGGGGGTGGGAGCCGGGGGCGTGGGGGGGGGGGGTGGTGAGTGCCGGGGACGGGGGGGTGAGTGCCGGGGAATGGGGGTGAGTGTCGGGTACGGGGGCGTGAGTGCCGGGGACAGGGGGGTGAGTGCCGGGGCGGTGGGTGCCAGGGACGGGGGGGTGAGTGCCGGGGACAGGGGGGGGTGTGAGTGTCGGGTACGGGGGGGTGAGTGCCGGGGACAGGGGGGTGAGTGCCGGGGACGGGGGGTGTGAGTGCCGGGGACGTGGGGGGTGAGTGCCTGGGACGGGGTGGTGAGTTCCTGGGATAAGGGGGTGAGTGCCTGGGACAGGCGGGTGAGTGCCTGGGACGGGGTGGTGAGTGCCTGGGATGGGGGGGGGTGTGTGCCTGGGACCGGGGGGTGAGTGCCTGGGACGGGGTGGTGAGTGCCTGGGACAGGGGGGGTGAGTGCCGGGGAATGGAGGTGAGTGTCGGGTACGGGGGCGTGAGTGCCGGGGACAGGGGGGTGAGTGCCGGGGGGGTGGGTGCCGGGGACGGGGGGGTGAGTGCCGGGGACAGGGGGGTGAGTGCCTGGGATGGGGGGGTGAGTGCCTGGGATGGGGGGGTGAGTGCCTGGGATGGGGGGGTGAGTGCCTGGGACAGGGGGGTGAGTGCCTGGGACTGGGTGGTGAGTGCCTGGGACAGGGGGGTGAGAGCCGAGGACGGGGGCGGGTGAGTGCCAGGGACGGGGACGGGGGGGGCGGGCGGGCGGGGGGGGGGGGGAGTTGAGTGCCGGGTACGGGGTGGTGAGTGCCTGGGATTGGGGGGGTGAGTGCCTGGGACAGGGGGGTGAGTGCCTGGGACGGGGGGGTGAGTGCCTGGGATGGGGGGGTGAGTGCCTGGGATGGGGGGGTGAGTGCCTG
Organism: Scyliorhinus torazame; assembly: GCF_047496885.1. Lineage (NCBI taxonomy): Eukaryota > Metazoa > Chordata > Chondrichthyes > Carcharhiniformes > Scyliorhinidae > Scyliorhinus > Scyliorhinus torazame. Next base: position 209,310,457 of record NC_092711.1, on the reverse strand, counting down.
GGACAGGGGGGTGAGTGCCTGGGACTGGGTGGTGAGTGCCTGGGACAGGGGGGTGAGAGCCGAGGACGGGGGCGGGTGAGTGCCAGGGACGGGGACGGGGGGGGGCGGGCGGGCGGGGGGGTGGGGGGAGGTGAGTGCCGGGTACGGGGTGGTGAGTGCCTTGGGGGGGGGTGTAAGTGCCGGGTACGGGTGGGGTGAGTGCCTGGGATGGGGGGGGTGAGTGCCGGGGATGGGGGGTGAGTGCCGGTGCCGGGGGGGTGAGTGCCTGGGACGGGGGATGAGTGCCTGGAACAGGGGGGGTGGGTGAGTTCCGGGGACGGGAGGGGTGAGTGCGGGGGACGGGGGGGTTGAGTGCCGGGTATGGTGCGGTGAGTGCCTGCGATGGGCGGGTGAGGGCCTGGGATGGGGGGGTGAGTGCCTGGGACGGGCGGGTGAGTGCCTGGGACGGGTGGGTGAGTGCCGGGGACGGGGGCGGGTGAGCGCCGGGGACGGGAACGGTGGAGGTGGCGGGGGGGTGAGTGCCGGGGACGTGGGACGTGGGTGCCGGCAAGGGGGACGGGGGGGGTGAGTGCCGGGTACGGGGGGGGGGGTGAGTGCCTGGGATGGGGGGATGGGGGGGTGAGTGCCGGGGACGCGGGGGGGTGGGTAAGTGCCGGGGACGGGGTGGTGAATGCCTGGGACGGGGGGTTTGAGTGCCTGGGATGGGGTGGTGAGTGCCTGGGATGGGGGGGTGAGTGCCTGGGATGGGGGGGTGAGTGCCTGGGATGGGGTGGTGAGTGCCTGGGATGGGGGGGGTGAGTGCCTGGGATGGGGGGGTGAGTGCCTGGGACGGGCGGGTGAGTGCCTGGGACGGGTGGATGAGTGCCGGGGCCGGGGGGGGTGGGGGGCGGTGAGTGCCTGGGATGGGGGGGGGTGAGTGCCGGGGACGCGGAGGGGTGGGTGAGTGCCGGGGACGGGGTGGTGAATGCCTGTGACGGGGGGTTTGAGTGCCTGGGATGGGGTGGTGAGTGCCTGGGATGGGGGGGTGAGTGCCTGGGATGGGGGGGTGAGTGCCTGGGATGGGGGGGTGAGTGCCTGGGACAGGGGGGTGAGTGCCTGGGATGGGGTGGTGAGTGCCTGGGATGGGGGGTGAGTGCCGGGGACGGTGCGGGTGAGTGCCGGGGAGGGGGAGATGAATGACGGGGACGAGGGGGTGAGTGCCGGGGACGGGGGATGAGTGCCGGGTACGGGGGGGGTGAGTGCCGGGGATGGGGGGATGAGTGCCGGGTACGGTGGGGTGAGTGCTGGGGATGGGGGGGTGAGTGGGGGTACGGGGGGGGATGAGTGCCGGGGACGGAGGGGTGAGTGCCGGGGACGGGGGGAAGGGTGCCGGGTACGGGGGGATGAGTGCCGTGTACGGAGGGGGTGGGAGCCGGGGGCGTGGGGGGGGGGGGGTGAGTGCCGGGGACGGGGGGGGTGAGTGCCGGGTACGGAGGGGGTGGGAGCCGGGGGCGTGGGGGGGGGGGGGTGAGTGCCGGGGACGGGGGGATGAGTGCCGGGTACGGAGGGGGTGGGAGCCGGGGGTGTGGGGGGGGGGGTGAGTGCCGGGGATGGGGGGGTGAGTGCCGGGTACAGGAGGGGGTGGGAGCCGGGGGCGTGAGGGGGGGGGGGGGGTGAGTGCCGGGGACGGGGGGGTGAGTGCCGGGGAATGGGGGTGAGTGTCGGGTACGGGGGCGTGAGTGCCGGGGACAGGGGGGTGAGTGCCGGGGGGGTGGGTGCCGGGGACGGGGGGGGTGAGTGCCGGGGACAGGGGGGGGTGTGAGTGCCGGGGACGTGGGGGTGAGTGTCGGGTACGGGGGGGTGAGTGCCGGGGACAGGGGGGTGAGTGCCGGGGGGGGTGGAAGCCGGGGACGGGGGGGTGAGTGCCGGGGACGGGGGGTGTGAGTGCCGGGGACGGGGGGGTGAGTGCCGGGGATGGGGGGGTGAGTGCCGGGTACAGGGGGGTGAGTGCCGGGGACGGGGTGGTGAGTGCCTGGGACAGGGGGGTTGAGTGCCTGGGATCGGGGGGGTGAGTGCCGGGAACGGGGTGGTGAGTGCCTGGGACAGGGGGGGTGAGTGCCTGTGACCGGGGGGTGAGTGCCTGGGACAGGGGGGGTGAGTGCCTGGGACCGGGGGGTGAGTGTCTGGGACTGGGTGGTGAATGCCTGGGACTGGGTGGTGAGTGCCTGGGATGGGGGGGTGAGAGCCGGGGGGGGTGGAAGCCGGGGACGGGGGGGTGTGAGTGCCGGGGACGTGGGGGGTGAGTGCCTGGGACAGGGGGGTGAGTGCCTGGGACTGGGTGGTGAGTGCCTGGGACGGGGTGGTGAGTGCCTGGGACAGGGGGGGTGAGAGCCGAGGACGGGGGCGGGTGAGTGCCAGGGACGGGGGGGGGGGGGGGGGGGGGGGGGCGGGCGGGCGGGGGGGGGGAGGTGAGTGACGGGGACGTGGGGGGTGAGTGCCGGGTACGGGGTGGTGAGTGCCTTGGGGGGGGGGTAAGTGCCGGGTACGGGGGGGGGTGAGTGCCTGGGATGGGGGAGGGTGAGTGCCGGGGATGGGGGGTGAGTGCCGGGGATGGGGGGTGAGTGCCGGGGACGGGGGAGTGAGTGCCGGGTACGGGGGGGGGTGAGTGCCGTGGACGGGGGGGTGAGTGCCTGGGACGGGGGATGAGTGCCTGGGACGGGGGGGTGAGTGCCGGGCACGGGGGGGTGAGTGCCTGGGACGGCGGGGGTGAGTGCCAGGGACGGGGGATGAGTGCCTGGGACGGGGGGGGGGGTGGGTGAGTTCCGGGGACGGGAGGGGTGAGTGCGGGGGACGGGGGGGTTGAGTGCCGGGTACGGTGCGGTGAGTGCCTGCGATGGGGGGGTGAGGGCCTGGCACGGGGGGGTGAGTGCCTGGGACGGGCGGGTGAGTGCCTGGGACGGGTGGGTGAGTGCCGGGGACGGGAACGGTGGAGGTGGCGGGGGGTGAGTGCCGGGGACAGGGGGGTGTGTGCCGGGGGGGGTGGAAGCCGGGGACGGGGTGGTGAGTGCCTGGGACAGGGGGGTGAGTGCCTGGGACGGGGTGGTGAGTTCCTGGGACGGGGTGGTGAGTGCCTGGGATGGGGGGGTGAGTGCCTGGGACAGGGGGGTGAGTGCCTGGGATGGGGTGGTGAGTGCCTGCGACAGGGGGGTGAGTGCCTGGAACAGGGGGGTGAGTGCCTGGGATGGGGGGTGAGTGCCTGGGACAGGGGGGTGAGTGCCTGGGACGGGGTGGTGAGTGCCTGGGATGGGGTGGTGAGTGCCTGGGACGGGGTGGTGAGTGCCTGGGATGGGGGGGTGAGTGCCTGGGACAGGGGGGTGAGTGCCTGGGACAGGGGGGTGAGTGCCTGGGACGGGGTGGTGAGTGCCTGGGATGGGGGGGTGAGTGCCTGGGACAGGGGTGGTGAGTGCCTGGGACAGGGGGGTGAGTGCCTGGGACGGGGTGGTGAGTGCCTGGGATGGGGGGGTGAGTGCCTGGGACGGGGTGGTGAGTGCCTGGGATGGGGGGGTGAGTGCCTGGGACAGGGGGGTGAGTGCCTGGGACAGGGGGGTGAGTGCCTGGGATGAGGGGGTGAGTGCCTGGAACAGGGGGGTGAGTGCCTGGGATGGGGGGTGAGTGCCTGGGACAGGGGGGTGAGTGCCTGGGACGGTGTGGTGAGTGCCTGGGATGGGGGGGTGAGTGCCTGGGACAGGGGTGGTGAGTGCCTGGGACAGGGGGGTGAGTGCCTGGGACAGGGGGGTGAGTGCCTGGGACGGGGGGGTGAGTGCCTGGAACAGGGGGGTGAGTGCCTGGGATGGGGGGTGAGTGCCTGGGACAGGGGGGTGAGTGCCTGGGACGGGGTGGTGAGTGCCTGGGATGGGGGGGTGAGTGCCTGGGACAGGGGTGGTGAGTGCCTGGGATGGGGGGGTGAGTGCCTGGGACAGGGGGGTGAGTGCCTGGGACGGGGGGGTGAGTGCCTGGAACAGGGGGGTGAGTGCCTGGGATGGGGGGTGAGTGCCTGGGACAGGGGGGTGAGTGCCTGGGACGGGGTGGTGAGTGCCTGGGATGGGGGGGTGAGTGCCTGGGACAGGGGTGGTGAGTGCCTAGGATGGGGTGGTGAGTGCCTGGGACAGGGGGGTGAGTGCCTGGAACAGGGGGGTGAGTGCCTGGGATGGGGGGTGAGTGCCTGGGACAGGGGGGTGAGTGCCTGGGACGGGGTGGTGAGTGCCTGGGATGGGGGGGTGAGTGCCTGGGACGGGGTGGTGAGTGCCTGGGATGGGGGGGTGAGTGCCTGGGATAGGGGGGTGAGTGCCTGGGACGGGGTGGTGAGTGCCTGGGATGGGGGGGTGAGTGCCTGGAACAGGGGGGTGAGTGCCTGGGATGGGGGGTGAGTGCCTGGGACAGGGGGGTGAGTGCCTGGGACGGGGTGGTGAGTGCCTGGGATGGGGGGGTGAGTGCCTGGGACAGGGGGGGTGAGTGCCTGGGACAGGGGAGTGAGTGCCTGGGACAGGGCGGTGAGTGCCTGGGACTGGGTGGTGAGTGCCAGGGACAGAATGACGCGGAGAACAGCTACAATGATGCCCATGCAGCGACAAGGGGTGTGATAGCGAGGTGGTTTGGCATGCTCAAAATACGTTTCAGGTGCCTGGACCTCTTTGGGGGCACCCTCCAGTATCGGTCAGATAGGGTCGGCCGCATCATAGTGGTGTGCTGCGTCCTGCACAACATAGCCCAGAAGAGGGGCTGATGTTCCGCAGGCAGAGGAGGGCGGAGTGGAGGAGCAGCAGGAAGAGGCGCAGTCCTCCCTAGATGAGGGGGATCGGGGCAATGGTCAGGGCAGACGGGCTAGACATGGGCGGATGGCTGTCCACCGTTACTGGCTGGGCCAGCGGGCACGGGACAGGTAGATAGCCGCCCGGTTCACTGACTAGGGGGCGTGGGAATTGGCGAGTATGGCCACATACAGCACACCATGGCAACACCCGAACACCCTCACCCCCCCCTACCCATCCACCCACCCAGCACCTTCACCCCCCCAACCACACCCACCACAACTGCATGCACACCGCCCATCCATTGCAGATCCACCTGCAGCATGACGGCCGGGCTCTAACGGGCGCCGGTGGAAGCGTGTCTATTGCAGGCCATGGAGGATGATGACTACCCGTTCTGCGATGAGCTCCTGGCTCCACATCGTTGGACAATGTCTGACCCATGGCCACAGTACCACCATTCACCTGGACCATTCCTGCATGCAGCTGTGACACTGCAGCGCACGGTCCCGTCCTCTGCCCGGGGGGATGGTGAGAGCGGCCCAGGGGGAAGGGGGCAGACTCACCTGAGGCCGACGTAAGACCACCCCTCACACACACACTGGCGCTCAACGTCCATGACATCCCCGCACGCTTCGGACAGAGCACAAAGGCAGCTTCTGTAGGTGTTGAAGTGATTTTAATAACAAACAGTGCATACACGTGCCCTAGCCCCTATAACTAATCTGTGCCCTGCACCCATGCCAACTTACTCAGTGTCTAATTGTTTGGCCATATGGGCCCTTTGACTACGTCTAGGTGGTTCCCCAGAAGGAACAGCAGAACTGGAGGTGGACTCCTGCGATTCCTGCCCTCTGACTCAGGATCCCTTTGGCGGCCGTTTCCTGGGGCGTCCTGGCCAAGATGGTCCAGGCTGCGGCCCGGGCGACTGGGATGGCGAGCTGCCATCCTGTCCTGCCCGTTGCCCACCCGATGCACCTGGGACGGAAGGGGGGGAGTCCGAGGTGCTGCAGTGTTCCTGGACCTCCCCTACAGGGGGACCAGGGACGGGCGCCAGCAACTCCTCCCTCGGGGTGCCCAATGGCCCCCACGGCCTCTACATGGGTCGGGGGTGCGAACGGACTGGCCATTCGACGCCACTCAGACACCTGGCACTGCCATTCCTGGAGGCCCGTGCTGGTATCGACAAGGGTCTGCAGATTTGCAGCCATGGAACTCAGGGAGTTGGCCATCCCTGTCTGTGACTGTGCGACGCCGGCTAGCACATGGGCAATGGCGCCGATGCCCTCAGCGATGGCCTGCTGAGACTGGGCCATGGCCTGCAGAGACTGGGCCATGGCCTGCTGAGACAGGGTCACAGCGTTGAGCACCTCTGCCATCTGCCGCTGGCGCTGGCTCATGGCCTCCTGTGAGAGGGCAGCCATGTCCTGGGCCACAGACGCCGCCTGCACGGAAAGCCCCAGGCCTCGCATACTGCTCCCCATGTCTGACACCGTCGCACCCATTGCTTCCACCGCGGACGCCACCCGCATTACCGGCACCACTCCCAGCTCCTGGACGCGGGTGGACTCCTCCACCTGCGACTGCAGCCGCCGCAAGCCGCCCGTCACCCTCTTCGCTCGTCCCAGGTTTGGTGGTTGCATCGGGGCTATGGGTGGGTGTGGTAGCTTCAGGAACCCGGGATCCATCTGGGCGGCAGATGTTCGCTTGCGCCAGGATGCCCTCTGACCTCCCGGCCCCTCTGCTGCTCCTACCTCCACCTGCTGTACCGGGACGGCTGTGTTGTGCACACCAGTGAGTGTACCAGACGCCTCATCACTAAAGTGCCCAACCGAGGTGAGTGTCTCTGCGAGGGTGGAGGGTGTTCGAGACAGCAGTGGCATTGTGTCGTGCGCATCGTCCGACTCTGAGTCCATGGTACTTTGGGGCGGCGGTTCATCTCCACCCATCCACTCTGTGTCACTGTCCGGTATTTCAGTTTCCTGGGTAGGGTGTCCTGGGTAGGGGTGTCCTGGGCAGGGCTGTCCTGGGTAGTGGTTTCGTGGCTCGGCTGCGACGGGGGACTGTGGCTGCCTCCCTCGTCGCTGGGTGGCACACGACTGCGTCGCCGCACCCGCACGAGACGGGGGCGTCGTCTCCCTATTGCTCCAGGTCTCTCCGTCTCCCATGGTCGCCGTGGGGCATCCTGCGGGCGTCGCGTGCCAGAGGGTCCGGCTCTCTCCGTATCCCATGGTCGCCCTGGGGCATCCTGCGGGTGTCGCGTGCCAGAGGGACCGGTCTATCCGTATCCCATAGTCGCCCTGGGGCATCATGCGGGCGTCGCGTGCCAGAGGGTCCGGGTCTCTCCGTATCCCATGGTCACACTGGGGCATCCTGCGGGCATCGCGTGCCGAGGTCCGGGTCTCTCCGTATCCCGTGGTCGCCTTGGGGCATCCTGCGGGCGTCACGTGCCAGAGGGTCCTGTTATCTCTGTCTCCAGTGGTCGCCCTGGGGCATCCTGCGGACGGTCGGCATCTGCGGGGATGGATGCTCCTGCGATACACAATGAAGCATGCATGGTTAGACACGCAGGCAGTGATCAGGTGATATGGGGGAGGGGGGATATGGGGGAGGGGAGATATGGGGGATATGGGGGAGGGAGGATATGGGGGGGGGGATATGGGGACGGGCTGTCGGTGGCTCACTTGATGATGGGCCACCGACCTCTGCATTGGCAACCTCCCGGTCCTCAGGTCCACCAGCCAGTTCCAGGGCCCTTTCCTCATGTACGGTTAGTGGCCTCTCATCAGCTGGGCCCCCTCCAGTCCTCTCATGTTCCCTATTGTTGTTTGCGCGCTTCTCCTGTGGGGGGCGGGTGGGTGGCAGGGGTAAAGGGCAACAGTGTTAGACAGGTACATGAATGCACGCCTTTGGTTGCGCGTATAGTGCAGAGGTTAGGGTTAGGGTTGGTTTCACCTGGGGGTGTTCCGCACATCGGGCAGGTTGGGGGGCGGGGACTCACCCTGGCTGCCCTGATGAGGTCGTTCACCTTCTTGTGGCACTGGGTGCCTGTCCGTGGTGTCAGAGCCACAGCGCTGACGGCCTCTGCCACTTCCCTCCACAGACGCCGGCTGAGGCGTGGGGCAACCCTGCGGCCGTGTCCGGGTTACAGGAACTCCCTCCTCTCCTCCACTGCATCCAGGAGTGCCTCGATGTCGCGATCCGGGAACCTTGGGGCTGCGCGGCGGGCGGCCATCTTGTCGGGTCTTCCGGGGTGGGAGGCGTGTCTTTTGAGCTGTCCACGTCAGATGCCGAATGGCGTCACGCCGCTGCTAGCCCATTCGGGGCCGGAGAATTTGCGTTGTTTGGGGGGGCCCGATGCCGGAGTGATCCGCGCCCTTTTTGGCGCCGGGTCCCGGACATCGCGCCAGTTTTCGGAGAATCCCGCCCCAGGTGTCTAATGTGCGAAAACAGAACATAGCAAACAAAACAAATGTTCATAAGTCCAGTCTCTGTGGCTTGCGTCTGATCCTGGTCGACCGCCGGAGGCGTGGTGGTGGGGACGACAGCGCCTTGATGGGCGGGATTGAAGCCTGACTGGTGGCCTCACGGTTCGATGTATCAGGAGGTGGTACAATAACAGATGGAAGCAACGAAGAATGTGGTTGCGGGCGAGCAACTGTGCGCAGTGCCCATCTGTTTCGCCGCTCAACATACATCGAGGAGCAGCCTGTCGAAGAACAACCGCTGGAGCTGACCAGCCTCCATCAGGTAGCTTGATCCGCCGGGGATAGCACAGAGAAATCGGTGGCATGAACGTCATAGCCCTGCTTTTGCCGGTCCCTGAGTTTCTGCACCTTCTTCAGCACCGGGAGGTGATCCAGGTCAGGCAAGTGTACGGCTGGAAGAGTCGTCCGCAGGTCCCTGTTCATCAGGAGTTGAGCCGGTGACATGCCGGTGGACAGAGGGGTTGCCCTGGATGCAGGCAGCGCAAGGTTGCCGTTAGAAGCAGAATCCGCGGCCCTGAAGATGAGCTGCTTCACTATGTACACCCCTTTTTCAACCTCCCCATTGGACTGAGGGTAATGCGGGCTGGAAGTGACGTGGTTAAACTGATATGACTGGGCAAATCATGACCACTCATGGCTGCTGAAGGACGGGCCATTGTCACTCATGACAGTGAATGGGATACCATGCCTGGAGAACGTCTCCTTACAGGCCTTGATGACGGTCTTGGATGTGAGGTCCGAGAGCTTCACGACTTCTGGGTAGTTGGAAAATAATCAATGATCAACACATAATCACGACCATTGGCGTGAAAGAGGTCGATGCCTACCTTGGACCACGGGGAGGTCACGATTTTGTGCTGCTGAAGCGTCTCCTTGCTCTGTGCTGGCTGGAAGCATTGACAGGTCGGACAGTAGGACCATATTTGAGATGTCCTGACTGATCCCAGGCCAGTAGACAGCTTGCCTGGCTCTGCGCCTGCACTTCTCGACACCCAGATGTCCCTCGTGGATTTACCGGAGCACCAACCTCTGGAGACAGTGGAATGACAATGTGGTCCAGCTTGAGGAGGATGCCATCAACCACCGTGAGGTCGTCCTTCACATTGAAGAATTGAGGGCACTTCCCTTGTTGCCAGCCATTGGCGAGGTGGTGCATGACACGCTGCAGAAGAGGGTCTTTGGCTGTCTCGTCGCGAATGCGAATCACCTTTTCATCCGACGCCGGGAGATTGCTGGCCCACAGTTGTACCTGTGATTCGATCTGTTGGATGAATGCCGGCGGGTCAGCAGGCAAGGTTATGGAGCGGGACAAGGCATCTGCAATAATGAGCTCCTTGCCAGGCATGTACACCAGTTCAAAGTCGTACCTTCTGAGTCTGAGGAGGATGCGCTGCAGCCGTGGCGTCATGTCGTTCAGGTCCTTGTGGATAACGTGGACCAGAGGCCTGTGGTCTCGACGGTGAACGTCAGCAGGCCGTAGACATAATCGTGGAATTTGGTAATTCCAGTGAGAAGGCCCAGGCATTGCTTTACAATTTGGGCGTACCGCTGCTCTGTGGGTGTCATCGCCCGTGATGCGTAGGCAACTGGTGCCCAGGATGAGGTGTCATCGCGCTGGAGCATCACCACGCCGATGCCATCCTGGCTCACATCTGTCGAGATTTTTGTTTCGCTGTCAGGGTCAAAAAATGCCAATGCAGGTGCAGTGGTGAGCTTGGCTTTCAGCTCCAACCACTCTGCTTAATGAGCTGCCTGCCACTCAAAGGCAGTGGACTTTTTCACCAGGTGTCTGAGGGCCATGGTGTGTGAGGCCAGGTTTGGGATAAACTTGCCCCAAAAGTTTTCCATGCCTAGGAAATGCAGCACCGCCTTCTTGTCTTCAGCGGTCTTCAAGAATTCGATGGCCTTGACCTTGTCTGCATCCGGGCGCACACCCTGCTGAGATATCCGGTCACCTAAGAACTTAAGTGTCAACATGCCAAAGCAACACTTGGCCCTGTTCAGCTTGAGGCCATTGGCATGGACACGGCGGAATACCTGCTGGAGACGAGAAATGTGCTCTTCGGGGGTCGTGGACCATATGATAACGTTTTCCACATACACACAAACCCCTTCAATGCTCTCCATCATCTGCTCCATGATTCTATGGAAGATCTCCAAGACAATGCCGAATGGCATACGATTATAGCAGTACCTGCCAAACGGTGTGTTGAAGGTGCAGAGCCTTCTGCTGGACACATCCAGCTGGATTTGCCAGAATCCATGTGACGCATCTAACTTTGTGAAGAACCGGGCATGTGCCATCTCACTTGTGAGTTCCTCTCGCTTCGGGATGGGGTAGTGTTCCCGCATTATATTCTGGTTGAGATCCTTGGGATCAATGCAGATGCGCAGCTCCCCCGAAGGCTTTTTTACACATACCATTGAGCTGACCCAGTCAGTCGGTTCTGTAACTTTGGAAATGATGCCCTGGTCCTGAAGATCCTTTAGCTGTGCCTTCAGGCACTCCTTCAGCGGAGCCGGGACCCGGCGTGGTGCGTGCACCACAGACGTGGCATCAGGCCGCAGCAGGATCTTGTACCGATACGGCAGAGTGCCCATCCCGTCAAACACATCCGGATACTGAGCGAGGATGTCGTCAATGAAGATCCACATTGGGGGAGATCGTTGTGTAGATCCGCTGCACAAGGTTTAGCTGCTTGCATGCATGTGCGCCGAGCAGGGAGGCCATGTCTGGCTTAATGATTTCAAACCTTAGCCTTGCGTGAATGCTCCTGTTGGAGACGAGCAGATGACAGGACCCCAGTGCTGTGATGGCATTGCCGTTATAGTCCAGGAGCTGGCAGGCTGCTGGAAGGAGCTTGGGGGCTTCTTGATGCAGTTGAAATCTGCCTGTGAAAGGAGATTGGCAGAAGCACCTGTGTCCAGTTGAGCTGGATAGAGCACTGATTTACTTGCATCACCGCACGCCATTCGTCCGCAGAATCCACAGTGAGGGTGGGCAAGCTCCGTGCTGATGTCGGTGAGGCATGTTCAGGTGTGCTAATAATGCCCACATGGCAGGGGGCTCCAGGTAATCGTCCTCTGAATCCGTTATACTGCCAGGATCAGAATCCTGTAAACCTTGTTGGACACTCCAAACGCGCCTGCATTGGAATTGGGAGCATTGGCCCTTGCCTGGTGGTGCAGACCTGCACAAGGCTGCATAATGTCCAGGCTTTCCTCAATTTAAACATCGCCTGCCTCTTGCAGGGCGGTGTATCTTTAAGTGGGTGGTGCCGCAGTTCGGGCACGTCATGACATCGTTACGCTCTGTGCGTCGTCGCACATGCGCAGTGCCGTCGGCAGACGTTCGCACCTGCGCAGTGTGGTGATCGGCCGCTTTGTTATCCCATTCGCATCGTGCATGCGTGGGGCTCCGGGAAGAGGGTGCGAAATGGCCACTTTCATCAATGCTGAGGCGCTGCATCCGGGCGATGGCCTGCACACTCTCTGCCTTGTGGGAGGCAAGTTTCTCATTTTCAGCCAATTTGTATTGGGAAAACCGATTTTTGGCATGCTCATGCACTGTACATGTTTCAATCGTGACTGACAGGGTCGTATGCTTGATTTTTTTTAAGTTGCTCTCTCAGAGGATCAGAGTGCAGTCCGAACATGATTTGGTCTCTGATCATGGAGTCAGCCATATCACCAAAGTTGCAGGACTGCGCTACTAGACGGAGATTAGTTAAGAAGGAGTTGAAAGATTCAAATTTACCTTGGAGACGTTGTTTGAATATATAGCGCTCGAAGATTTCATTGGTGGCCACTTCACAGTGACTATCGAACTAGTCCAGGATGGTCTGAAACTTTGTCTTGGCCTGGCCTTCGGTGAAGTTAAACGAGTTGAAGAGTTGGATGGCTTGATCCCCCCCGCAGTTGCGAGGAGAAGCGCAATCTTTCTTGTATCAGGCGCACCCTCGAGGCCTGATGCTTCGATGTACAGCAGAAATCTTTGCTTGAAAGTCCACTAGTTGGCACTGAGATTGCCGGAGGTCTGCAGCTGTTGAGGAGCCTGGATCTTCTCCATGGTGCCAGGATACATTTGCTGGTCGTCACGGAACAGATTGAGGTAAACCACCAAGGGATAGCAGTCTTCTGATACCATGTCGTGTTAAGCACACTGAGTAACACGGGCTGCAACTGGATGCAGCTTTAACTGAAAGATACTCCAGACCTTGAAGTTAGTTCAATCTGATTTATTGAACCTGTCACACAGTCAGCACAGTTCTCTGTGAGTTCGACTCTCTGCTAACTTAAGTGTGATTACTCTGTCTGACTGAACCAGACTAGGTCTTAGCCACGTGCTAGAGGTGTTATGTGATATATACACCCTGACTCACTCTGTGGATGTCCCCAGTGGAAAGAGGCGGAGTGTGAGTGCCTCGTGCCTTTTATAGTGGGAAACCACCCCCAAGTGTTCTGCCTGCTGATTGGTTATGTCCTGTACTCTGTGTTCATTAGCTGCCTGTCTGTATCTCATTATGTGCATGTCTGCATATCATGACACACACAACATCTCTCAGAAATGTCATCAAAAAATCAACCTCATTTGAGTGGACGACGGGAACGGGAAAGAGTGGTCGGAGTTCAAGGTGAAACTCACAACTGCACCCGTCTTAGCATTCTTTGATCCAGATCGTGAAACCAAGACCTCGACTGACACAAGTTAGGATGGTATTGGAGCAGTGTTGTTCCAGAAAGATGGCACCTCGTCATGGGTTCCAGTAGCATACGCATCACGTGCAATGGCACCGACAGACTTGGTACGTTCAATTTGAAAAGGAATGTTTCACATAGTCAAAAAGCTGATCAACAAAGCCTCAGATTCAGGATCCGACATTCACTTAGCACGACTCTCATATCGTGCTACTCCATTATCAACTGGCATGTTACCAGCTCAATTTCTGATGAACAGGGGTCTGAGAATAACACTCCCGGCTCTGCAACTACCTAATCCAGAGCACCTACAGGTGAGAGAGACGATGAAACAGCTTCGTAATGCTCAAACATACAACTACAACAGACATGCAGCCACTATAGAATCGCTATCTCCAGAAGATACCGTCAGAATCAAAATTCCAGATGGAGGTTGGTCTGCTCCAGCAGTCATCATTAGACAAACTGCACCCAGATCCTATATTGTCAAAACATCTGATGGCAACATCATTCGTAGAAATTGAAGGGCACTTCAGAAAATCACACGCCCACAATTGCTTTTCTCTCAAGTTTCATTTAATGAAGAAATATTTCAGGACACAATAATCAACAGCTCTACTAGTCATGATTTCCACGTCTCCACCACAACTGCTAAGAAGGTCATTGAGAACAAGAAGATGACCTAAAAGACTGAATTTATGAATAATTTGTTGAATATATTTGCTGTGTACATATCATGTTCTTTAGTCTCACGATCCATTTTTACTTGTTACCAAGCAAGAAATGTAAAACAAAAGGGGGGATGTAATGATATGGAGACAGACATGTAGCTAAAGGGTTAATCACAACACCTAGCTGTAACACTACCACTAGAGGGCATTACTAGGTCCACTATATAATGGAGCTCCCAGAAGCTCTGGCTCTCTTTCCATGCAGGAGTTAACAGATAGCAGCAGTGCAGTAGAGTAAGATCACAGCCAGGCACCATGCGTAGCTTAGATACAGTTTGTCCAGCTATTTATTCTTACTTTATTGCTAGAGTTAGTTCAGTGGAGTGTCAAACTCATTTATTAGTTCTATCGTTACTTAATAAATTCGTTCAGTTTACTTCGAAGACTCGAGTGTTTTTCAATATTATCCACAGTTGGTAACGACATATATTACTTAAACATCGCCGAAGGTCAGAGCCCCGATCCTAGGGATCATCCCACTGAGTTCAGGCTGTGCCTTCTGCATATGCTGGGTGACATCCTGGGCTTGCTGTCTCCAGGCATCCTGGGGGACCAAGCATAGTTTCTGTTATTATCGCACGCCTAATGTCTGCATTCATTCTATCATACTGTCCCGATCTGTGCCCCCCCACCCCCCTTTCCCCATTTCATCTAAACATGTTCGAACCCAACACAGCCTCCTCTTGGCTGAGACTTGGAGTGGTCGGAATCTGTATTCGACCATCCACTTCTTAACGCAACCATATACTGGTTGTGATCTGGCTTAACCAGCTGAACTCCAGGGTGGCCAGGTGTATACAGTTTCACTCCAGGAGCACAGAGGTCTGACATGATGAGGGGTGTGGGGGGAGGAGGGGGGGGAGGAGGGGGGGGGAGTTGTAGGGCAGCCCGATTCTTTCACAGCAGCAATCACCATAAGGTTGCTAAGTATAGATAACATGTGGGGTCAGTCCAAAGGGACCATGTAGAAGAGTAAAGAAGAGGATGAGTTGTGACTTGAGTCACTGAGTAGATTTTTAGTCCCACAGCCAAACGGTGGGGTGTGGGGCGACGGTTCTGTTCTGAGAACTGCCCAAGTGTTTGGTACTGTCAGTAGCCATTCCAGATAGTGGAGTCGGAGGGAAGGAAGAGTTATTGGTGAGAGAGGTGCGTATGATCCGCGGCGGGTGAAGAATGTGTGGGGTCCCCAGGTAGGGGAGGGAAATGCCGTTACTCCACTCCCCGAGCATTTTGAATGGTTCAGTGGGTACCCGGGTAGGGGGGAGAAATGCCGTGACTCCACGACCCGAGTGTGTATTCCTAGGAAGGGGCTACTCCCTAGGGCTGGATAGATTGGTGGGTCAGAACCAGCAACAACAGATATGGCAATATGTTGGGTGTCCAAGGACTGATGACAGGATGAGGGTGTACCCCTAGGAAGGGACTACCTCCTAGGTCTGGATAGACCAGTGGGTCAGAACCATCAGGATAAAATATGGCAATATATTGGGTGTCCAAGGACTGATGACAGGACGAGGGTGTGTGGTTGGTGAGGGACCGCCCTCTATTCTGTGGAAGGTGGGGTGATCCCCACGCACAGCAACGGTGAAGATCCGAGTCTGATGTCTGGGGAGGGGAGAAGATGGTCAGGGAGTGAATATGGTCAGGGAGTGAATGGGTTGGCCCCAGTGAAATACTCTCGGGGGTAGGGTGCATGTATAAACAACAATGCAGCACAGGAACAAGCCCTTCGGCCGTCCAAGCCTGCACTGACCATGGTACCTGCCTAAGCTGGAACCACATGCACATAGGGTAGTGAATATAAAAATTGCTCTGACTCATGGGGACCGTATCATTCCCGCCCTTTAAACAAATCCGTCCTGTATGGTCAGCCTGTCCGCCCATGTTTCGTTGGGGGTCGGGAATCGCCGTTCAAGATCTGTCCTAGCGAATCGTCTGTGCGTTGAGACTGAGCTAGATAGGCTGCATTAGTCTGGGAGACGTCAATCGCATTCATTGGCTCACCTCCGGGTGGCTGCCACAGATGTCCATTACGGGCACTGGCCCTGGCTAGGCCGTCGGCCGTGCAGTTGCCAGGTGGGGGGTGCGGGGATGGCTCTTCACCTCAATGATGCGGTAGGCGCGGCCAGTGGCTACCGATAGTTCGGCGGATGTTTCCCGTGAACTGTGCTTACGTCCTCCCACCAAGTGTGCCCTGCCGCCCCAGGACATGTCTTGATGCCTGATAAGGTCTGACCACATGTGCCACCCTCTCCCTTTGATGTATCCTCGTACTACTCTCTCCCATATGGGACACCTCTCTGCTCCTGGCTTCAGCGGCTCTACATCCCTACATATTGTCCGAGCTGCCACATTGACTTTAGGGGACAAGGGGATGGAGGGCCGATTAGACAGCGGGTACAGTTTGTAGCTGTGTTCTGGCCCTAATCCCTCAGGGGCTGCACGCAAATCTGCCGGGTTGACCCTATCCTCCCTTGTTAGGTATTTTTGCAGTCAGTACACACTTCCGAATTCCAGTGATTTGTCCAATACGGAGTTCACACCTGTGGTTTATGTTTGATCTGTGAATAATCCTCAAGAATAGGGACCTTTATATTCCTTTTTGATGAACTTGGGATACTGGCCGATACGTGGGTCGATTGCCTACCGAAGCCGGGCTCAGGCTGAATCTCCAAGACTGTCCTGTGGGAATCTCGGAGCAACAATTGTAACTCCCAGCTGAATAGCACCAGGATCAAAGCAAATTACTGCGGATGCTGGAATCTGAAACAAAGAACAAAGAACAAAGAAAAGTACTGCACAGACCCGTGCCGACCATGCTGCCCGACTAAACTACAATCTTCTACACTTCCTGGGTCCATATCCCTCTATTCCCAACCTATTCATGTATTTGTCAAGATGCCCCTTAAATGTCACTATCGTCCCTGCTTCCACCACCTCGTCCGGCAGCGAGTTCCAGGCACCCACTACCCTCTGTTTAAAAAACTTGCCTCGTACATCTACTCTATACCTTGCCCCTCGCACCTTAAACCTATGCCCCCTAGTAATTGACCCCTCTACCCTGGGGAAAAGCGTCTGACTATCCACTCTGTCTATGCCCCTCATAATTTTGTAGACCTCTATCAGGTCGCCCCTCAACCTCCGTCGTTCCAGTGAGAACAAACCGAGTTTATTCAACCGCTCCACATAGCTGATGCCCTCTATACTAGGCAACATCCTGGTAAATCTCTTCTGCACCCTCTCTAAAGACTCCACATCCTTCTGGTAGTGTGACAACTAGAATTGAACACTATTCTCCAAGTGTGGCCTAACTAAGGTTCCATTCAACTGCAACATGACCTGCCAATTCTTTTTAATCAATGCCCCGGCCAATGAAGGCAAGCATGCCGTATGCCTTCTTGATTACCTTCTCCACCGGTGTTGCCCCTTTCAGTGACCTGTGGCCCTGTACACCTAGATCTCTCTGACTTTCAATACTCTTGAGGGTTCTACCATTCACTGTATATTCCCTACCTGCATTACACCTTCCAAAATGCATTACCTCACATTTGTCCGGATTAAACTCCATCTGCCATCTCTCCGCCCAAGTCTCCAAACAATCTAAATCCTGCTGTATCCTCTGACAGTCCTCATCGCTATCTGCAATTCCACCAACCTTTGTGTCATCTGCAAACTTACTAATCAGACCAGTTACATGTTCCTCCAAATCATTTATATACACTACGAACAGCAAAGGTCCCAGCACTGATCCCTGCGGAACACCACTAGTCACAGCCCTCCAATCAGAAAAGCACCCTTCCATTGCTACTCTCTGCCTTCTATGACCTAGCCAGTTCTGTATCCACCTTGCCAGCTCACCCCTGATCCCGTGTGACTTCACCTTTTGTACCAGTCTACCATGAAGGACCTTGTCAAAGGCTTTACCGAAGTCCATACAGACAACATCCACTGCCCTACCTGTATCAATCATCTTTGCGACCTCTTCGAAAAACTCTATCAAGTTAGTGATTGTGGTAATACCAGGTATTGCAGTACCTGAGAGGTGGATGCCCATTGGCTAGACCTAGGAGTCGACCATTGGCCAACATACGTAGCTCCGCCCTGAGAGGCGGGGTATAAGAACCAATACCGTCCCAGCAGCCTTCACTTTCTGTGTCGAAGCTGCTGGGTACAGTTCTAGCTGATTAAAGCCGATTAGTATGACTCTCCTTGTCTCACGAGTAATTGATTGTACATCAGTGATAAGAAACAAAAGAGAAAATGCTGGAAAATCTCAGCAGGTCTGGCAGCATCTGTAGGGAGAGAAAAGAGCTAACGTTTCAAGTCCGATGACTCTTTGTCAAAGTTAATAGACAGAGAAAGTGGGAAATATTTATACTGTGGAGTGAGAATGAAAGATGAGCCATAGCCACAGAAACCCAGGGAAACTGGGTGCAGAAACCAAGGGGAAAGGGTGCGAATGGCAGTCCCCAGAGAGAACAAGAGATGTGAAAGGCCAAACAGCAGAGAAACTAACATCAGAGGATGAACTCTAGATGTGGGGGGAGGGGAAGGGGGATGCAAAGAGGAGAAAGGTTAAGGAAAGGTGGATAGGATTGGGGGGGGGGAGGGGTAAATATATATTAAGAAAGAAAGAAATGGTAAAAGACAGTTAAAATGGAATGGTATGAAAATAAATGGGTCAAGGTGGGGTAGAGCTGATCATCTGAAGTTGTTGAATTCGATGTTGAGACCGGAAGGCTGTAACGTGCCTAACCGGAAGATGAGATGTTGTTCCTCCAGTTTGCGTTGAGCTTCACTGGAATATTGCAGCAGGCCAAGAACAGACATGTGGGCATGGGAGCAGGGTCTTTTGTTAAAATGGCAAGCAACGGGAAGGTCAGGGTCCTGAATGCGCACAGACCGAAGATGCTCAGCAAAGCGATCACCCAGCCTGCGTTTGGTCTCTCCGATACAGAGGAGACCACATTGGGAGCAGCGAATGCAGTAGACCAAACTGGAAGAGTTGCAAGTGAAACGCTGCTTAACCTGGAATGAGTGTTTTGGGCCTGGGATGTTAAGCATGGAAGAGGTAAAGGGGCAGATGTTGCACCTTCTGCGATTGCATGGGAAGGTGCCATGGGTGATGGAAGACGTATTGGGCATGGTGGAGGAGTGGACTAAATTATCTCGGAGAGAACGGTCTCTGCGGAATGCTGACAGAGGGAGTGAAGGGAAGATGTGTTTGGTGTGGCTTCATTCTGGAGTTGGCGAAAATGGCGGAGGATTATGCTTTGCACACGGAGGCTGGTGGGATCAAATGTGAGAATGAGGGGGGCCCTATCCTTGTTCTGGGAGGGAGGGGAGGGGGCAAGGGTCGTGGCGCGGGAGATGGACCGCACACTGTTGAGGGCCCTGTCAACTACTGTAGTTGGGAAATCACGGTTGAGGAAGATGGAACATATTCTCGAAGCACCATTTTGGAAAGTGGCATCATCGGAACAAATGCGACGGAGGCAAAGGAGTTGAGAGAAAGGGATGGAGTCGTTACAGGGTGTAGGGTGCAAAGCGCTCTAGTCCAGATAGCTGTGGGAGTCAGTGGGCTTGTAGTGGATATTGTCATAATATCCACTCATGTATATAATGAGGTGCAGACAGGCAGTGATTGACACACAGGATGACAGGTAAGCACACAGCACAGTGCAGCCAATCACCAGACAGGACACGACCAGTATAAAGCCAGAGGGCACTAGGTTTCCCGCTCTCTGGACCCAGCAGCTGAGACAGTCAAAGTCCACGAGCTAGCCAGTGCAAACACCATGCGGTAGCTAGTAAGTCTGGTCAGGCTACTACAAGATCTCCAGTCAGTTCAGTATAGTGTCGACCCACAGCTGAATATGTATATCAGTTCTATCGTTGAATAAAACAGTGTTGGATCTTCTCCAGTGTTGGACGTCTGTTTCGAGCTTCCCTGCATCAAGTGCAGTCCGCATCGAACCAACCTGCCGAACACATCAGATATTAGCTTTGCTGAGCATCTTTGGTCTGTGCGCACCAGGATCGCCAGGTTTCTTGTACCTTCTGAACCACAGTGTGCCTCCAACCCATATACGATGGACAAATTACCACAGATGCTGCATGCAATAATACCCCCAGCTTTGGTCCCTCTGTGGATAATGTGGATGTTCCCTCCTTAGCTGGTGCATGTATCACCGTTGTTGTCGTCGGTGGTCGAGTGAGCGGGTGATGGGCTGTGCAGCACCTTTCATCCATTCCAGGTTTTGCGCGCTTTTGGGCAGTCCCAGGTAATTGATCAATAGATCGATCAGGGCTTAATCACCCTGATCGATCTCAACCAATTGGTGGTGGACACCTCGACGGCGGGGACGGTCCCAGTCGGCCATGGTTGTTCGTGTCCGAGGCACGTAGGCCTTCCCAAATAAGGAAAGGGATGCCACCAAGCCTTCCACATATTGTTACTTTCTACCTGGGGCCCGTTGGCCCATGATGTCCTTTCAACGGCCTTATTCCTGTGTTAGCTTCTGCTAGGTCCGGGCTGTAGCCCTTGTAAGTTTGCAAGCTGCAGCCTATCTGTGTCCCTGTGTTGGCCAATTTCCCATTGATCTGTGCGGGTGGCCATTTTGGAGGCCCACTCCCCTCATCCTCACCCCTCACCCTTGCCCCCCTCACCCTCCTCACCCCCGGCATGTTATCCGCCAGTGCCCCCAGTCCTGGCGCCCATCCCTGCTGCCAGGGGCACCATTGGCTGACATTGTCCTCACTGGGGGCTGCCGTGGGTGTGGCCCCAGCTGGTCCCCCGGTGGGTTGCTGCCAGTTGGGCGGGGTGTTCGGTGCAGAGGGTGCACTGTGGCGGAGGGGCGTGGGGATTGGGGCACCCATAACGGCTGGTGCCAAATGTGTAGAACCAGGTTCCGGGGTGGGTGGTCAGTCAGTGGGTGTTCAGCAAGATGGCGTTCGGTGCCTGTGAACTGCTCCAGTCCTGTGGGGGGGCACCCCAGCTGCTCAGCCTGCCTCCCTCCCCCACCCTCCCCCCGGCCCTGGCAGGGGCCCCCCTGCCGCAGCCAACATGGTGGTGTCCGGCCCGGCAGCCCGCAGTCACTCCCCGCCATTTGCTTCCGGCGCTTTCTCACTCAGCAGCCAGGTCGCCAGGTTCACAATTTGTCAGAACACAAGTGAACCACGCCATCGGGAAATCAGCCCATCGGAGGCGCTGAAACGTGGAGGCCCTGGAGCATTGGGAGTCAAGCCCGCTAATGATATGCCGACTGTACATTCAGGCCGTGCGGCGAGTGCTACATTTACACCATTTTGGGGGGGCCGGAGCACCCCGATTTGGCGTCAAACCGGCGTCTACCGCAATTTTGGCGTTGGAAGCTATTCTCCGCCCAACCGCGTTTTCCGATTTTGGTGTCGGCAAACGGAGAATCCAGGCAATGGTACTTCAAGAAATATCACCTCGTTCCTACAATGTACAGTCAGAGAACGGTTGGTTTTAAGAAGAAATCGCCACGTGTTTTTGAAAGACAGAGAAGATTTACACAGCAACGTGATGGATGATGAATCTACGTCAGAATCAACGTCAGCTGTAATGTCAGATAGTTCAGCAGTTCCTGAGCATGAGAATGTTATGGAGAACATTGAATCTACAAGTTCTGAGCAGCAAGGTCAAACTTTGAGAAGATCAACCAGAGTCAGAAGAAAACCTGATCGATTCAATTTGTAGATTTGGACTATTTGTACTTACTATGCTTGCTGTTCTTGTATCTGTATATACATTTGTTAAACCAGTTTTAAAAGATTTCTCTTCCTCGCTGCTATCCACTGGGGATTGGGGTTGGGGGTGGGGGGGGCAGAGGACACCAGAAAGACCTGCCTTATTGGCAGGTAATCATAGAATTTCATAGAATTTACAGTGCAGAAGGAGGCCATTCAGCCCATCGAGTCTGCACCAGCTCTTACAAAGAGCACCCTGCTCAAGCCCACGTTTCTACTCTATCCCCGTAACCCAGTAACCTCCACCTTTTGGACACTAAGGGCAATTTAGCATGGCCAATCCACCTAACCCGCACGTCTTTGGACTGTGGGAGGAAACCGGAGCACCCGGAGGAAACCCACAAACACACACACGGGAAGAACGTGCAGGCTCCGCACAGACAGTGACCTTAGCTGGGAATCGAACCTGGGATCCTGGAGCTGTGAAGCAACTGTGCTAACCACGTTGCATGATTGGATGGTGGCGTTGGTTTGGTGAGGAGGTGGTGAGGGGCGGTGTGGGGGAGGTGTGGGGATGAGGAGTTGTGGGGATGCTGCTGGGAGTTGGTGAGCGATGGTGAGGTGTGATGGGTGGTGGTGCGGGAGTGGCGGTGAGGAGGGTGGGTGGTGGTGAAGGTGTGATGTGGGAACCACAATTCAGAGGGGATCACTTGCTCGCCCAATGCCGACCTCCGCCTTGACGACTGTCCTCTGTCCGGGCCCACCATTCAGGTCCGCTGTGGTGAGGTGCCGCAGGTCCGGCATTCCTCCTCCGGTCTTTTTTCTCTCCCGGTGGCTGTGCGCCAACGTCTCCTGTGAGGGGAGACAGAAAGCACACAGTGTTTGACACATGCAGCAAGAGGGTGGGAAGCCGGTGGCCTTCGTGGCCAGGGTATCCGGCCATGATGGGCGGCATGGGTGCTGGCATGTGGTGCAGGGTGGGGAGCGGTACACTGCCCAGTTGCCCTCTGGGTAGTGGGGGCGGGTTTACAGGTGTGCGGGATGGGGGTTAGTGCCAGGGACACAGTGCTGCCTCCTTAGCCTCACCGCCCTGAAGAGGCCATGCAGCTTCTTCCTGCATTGCTGGCCGGTTCTGGCTGTGGGGCCTATGATGCTCAAGCTGTCTGCCACCTGCACCCAGGCCCAGTGTATGGCGGAGGATGGAAATTACTCCCCACCCCGGGATACAGGGTGGCCTGCCTCTCCTCCGTGGCAGCCAGCAAGGTCTTGATCCGCTTCCTCAAACCGGGGTGCTGCTCTCCATGTTACCATCTGGTTTGCTGGGATGAGTGCTGGCAGAGTGTAAATATGCGGCTGCAGTTTGTCACCATCTCGAGTGTCAATCCCGACCCGGCGAATCCGACAATGTTTTTCATTGGAATCACTCATGTTACAAGTGGAGCCGGTGCTCGCCCGTTAATGGTTGATGAATTGCTCCAGCAGCGGTGTCAATTTTGCTGTGGTAAAAGTCCACCGATATTGTCCCGGCATCAACACTGAAATGGAGAATCCCACCCTCTGTGTCTGTATGTAAGTTACCCTTGTTAATTGCCAATAAAGCTTTCGTTCCTATACTGAAGTCTACCTGATATTGCCTCGAGCCACTACAGATCCAGGATCAATTTTAGACCTTCCCCCAGCCCTGTAAATGAGCCCAATAATCAAAAAATCTCAGTGGTGACCCTGTGGGCAAGGTCAGATTTGTGGACAGGATTTCAAACAGGATGCTTTTAAAACTAAGGCCAAAGATCAGTCATATTGTGCTGAAAGTACTTCGCTGTGAAACTCCACAGATTGTTCACATAACCTTACAGGAGGCTTACATATATCAACTAAGGCATTAAACTTTGTGAAAGCATTTGAAGTAATCACTGAGGCTTCTAAAGATGAACATTGCATCAGGGAGACTAGTAAACAACTTAGCTTGAAACAGATTGTAAAATCCAAATGTCCTTTAGCTCTGAATCAGCTGGGGGGACAGGAGTGTTTATATTAGTGTCCTTGAAAGAGTCAAGAGCACAAGTATCGAGGCCATGATCATCTGAGGTCAACTCCGCTGGGCCGCCCATATAATCTCAGAGTTCTGACTAACAAAGCAAACCTTCTTCATCCAGCTCAAGGAAATATCCCGAACAAAAGGAGGACAAGTTCAAGGAAGGATCCCGAATGACAGGAGGACAAAGTAAGCACTTCAAAGGAAACTTGAAGGCTTATTTCAAGAAATGGAACTAGTTGTCAATGCCAGGGAGACTTTTCCTCAGAAGAGATTTACTTGGAGAGGCCTCCTGATTGAAGGGTCACAATTCCTCGAGAAAACCCTAGGTTTCCTCCAGGTGCTCCGGTTCCCTCCCACAAGTCCCGAAATACATGCTGTTAGGCTATCTTAGAATTTACAGTGCAGAAGGAGGCCATTCAGCCCATCGAGTCTGCACCGGCTCTTGGAAATAACACCCTACCCAAGGTCCACACCTCCACCCTATCCCCATAACCCAGTAACCCCACCCAACGCTAAGGGCAATTTTGGACACTTAAGGGCAATTTAGCATGGCCAATCCACCTTACCTGCACATCTTTGGACTGTGGGAGGAAACCGGAGCACCCAGGAGGATGTGCAGACTCCGCACAGACAGTGACCCAAGCCGGATACGAACCTGGGACCCTGGAACCTGGGACCCTGGAGCTGTGAAGCAATTGTGCTATCCACAATGCTACCATGCTGCCCAGTTAATTTGACATTCTGAACTCTCCCTCAGTGTATCCAAACAGGTGCCGCAATGTGGTGACTAGGGGCTTTTCACAGTAATGTCATTGCAGTGTATATGTAAGTCTACTTGTGACAATAAAGATTATAAAAAGATGTTTCCCGAAAAGGATCATGAGAAATGAATACCCTCAACCTGGAGTTGAAGGACCGATCCCATCTTTTGGAAACTCCTGCCAAGTGAGTGATTTGAGATGTGGCTCTAGGATCGGGCTAATGAACCATGCAAGGACCCACAGAACCCATGACCAGTAACACGGAGTATCTTAGATGGACAATAATAATCGTTAGCAAGTGATCACCGCATTCCATCCTTTCTAGTTCCTTTAATGGAATTAACAGTCTCATTACAAACCAAAGTTAAAAACATATAAAAATATATCTTTCTTTAATTTAGTTACCTTTTAAGCATATTTATAAAAGCTAAACACTAAACATATAAAACATTACCCCAGCAAAAAATGTTTTCCAATGCCGCCTGCCTCTGCTAAATTTAAAAAGTCAGTGTAAATAAAAAGATGTAAAAATTCACCATAATCATAGAATTTGCAGTTCAGAATGAGTCCTTTGGGCCCATCGAGTTTGCACCAGCCCTTGGAAAGAGCACCCTACTTAAGCCCACAACCCCACCCTATCCCACAACCCAGTAAGCCCACCTACCCTTTTGGACACCAAGGGGCAATTTAGCATGGTCAATCCACCTAACCTGCATATCTTTGGACTGTGGGAAGAAACCGGAGCACCCGGAAGAAACCCACGCAGACATGGGGAGAAAGTGCAATCAAACAGTCACCCGAAGCCGGAATTGAACCTGGGTCCCTGGAGCGGTGAGATAACAGTGCTAACCAGTGTGCCAGCCTAAATCTGGGTAAGTGGCCTAGTTTGGGCTGTGGCTGCATTTTTCATTCAGCCGCCTCCGCACAGCGCAGGGTTTCAAACTGTGAACAAAAACAGCTGGAAACTTAAACGGCGTGCCCTTCCAGCGCGCGTGCCTGAACGCCCGCACTTCTGGGCCGTCATGCCGTGCATGTGCGGCACACCAGTGACTTGAATCGCGAATCATGCCGGAAGGTACGGGCCGATGTTTCCACCGGTCGAGGTGAGCGTCTACAACAAGGGGTCACAGCCTCAGGATACCAGGTAGGCCTTTTAGAACTGAGATGAGGAAAAACTTCTTCAGTCGGAGGTGATGAACCTGTAGAATTCTCTACCACACTAAACTGTGGGGTCTAAGTCGCTGAATATATTTAAGAAAGGAAGAGATAGATTTCCAGACTCTAAAGGTGTCACGGGATATGGGGGAAGTGCAGCAACATGGTTTGGAGATGGAGTATTAGCCATGATAATATTGATGTGGAGATGCCGGCGTTGGACTGGGGTGAGCACAGTAAGAAGTCTTACAACACCAGGTTAAAGTCCAACAGGTTTGTTTCGATGTCACTAGCTTTCGGAGCGCTGCACCTTCCTCAGGTGAATGAAGAGGTATGTTCCAGAAACATATATATAGACAGATTCAAAGATGTGAGACAATGCTTGGAATGCAAACAACCGCATAACCTCAAACAAACCATTGTTTGCAGCAAACTACCCAGCCTTCAGAACAGTGACCACGACACCACACAACCCTGCATTGGCAATCTCTGCAAGACGTGCCAGATCATCGACATGGATACCACCATTACACGTGAGAACACCACCCACCAGGTACGCGGTACATACTCGTGCGACTCGGCCAACGTTGTCTACCTCATACGCTGCAGGAAAGGATGTCCCGAAGCGTGGTACATTGGCGAGACCATGCAGACGCTGCGACAACGAATGAATGGACATCGCGCGACAATCACCAGGCAGGAATGTTCCCTTCCAGTCGGGGAACACTTCAGCAGTCAAGGGCATTCAGCCTCTGATTTCCGGGTAAACGTTCTCCAAGGCGGCCTTCAGGACGCGCGACAACGCAGAATCACCGACCAGAAACTTATAGCCAAGTTCCGCACACATGAGTGCGGCCTCAACCGGGACCTGGGATTCATGTCGCATTACATTCATCACCCACCATCTGGCCTGCGAAATCCTACCAACTGTCCTGGCTTGACACAATTCACACCTCTTTAACCTGGGGTTACCACATCTCTGGATCTGTAAAGATTTAATCACCTGCTAATGGTCGCATTCCAAGCATTGTCTGGAATCTTTGAATCTGTCGACATATATGTTTCTGGAACATACCTCTTAATTCATCTGAGGAAGGAGCAGCGCTCCGAAAGCTAGTGACATCGAAACAAACCTGTTGGACTTTAACCTGGTATTGTAAGACTTCTTACCATGATAATATTGAACAGCAGAGGCAGTTCGAAGGGCTGAATGGTCGACACCTGCTCCTATTGACTATCTTTCTGTGTTTCTGTGAAGCAATTTCTGGTCTTGCTGGTGGCGACGTATACCCACAAATTAATTTAAAACTTTGGAGCAGATAATCTCGACATAACTGGAACAAAAGTAAACATTCAGAGGGCAATTTGAAAGTTTAAAAACCACGCAACATTCCACAGGATTGCCTCGAGGTTCAGAAACCAAACACTAACAGGATTCAGCTTTGCCTGAACTCCTGATTAATGCAGATTTCCTCGGCGATAATCCCTTTAAAAATGTCACTGTTGTCAAACCTGTCTGTGCAAAATAACTGCAAATTGATACTGAGTGATCTGAAACAAATGCAAATAAATGCTCAATGCTGCACCACCCCCCCGATCCAGTGGGCTGGATTCTGCCTCAGCCGAGAATCGCCCGTGAGGCAGAAATCGTGGTCAGTGGCCAACAGATTTCCGTGCTCCGGTGCCTCGACATCGGCGTCAATGTGTTCTACTGTAAAAGCCATTGGCATATCATTAACGGGCCCAACCCGTTATTCTCCCGAGATGCTCCGCCTCCGACAGGAGGAATTACCGATGACAAGTTTCACTTGTGGTCCTAAAAATCAGGAAACAGGTGCCATGGCTGCTATGGTACGAAATGTGTCCAACAACGCTATAGTTGTGCTGCTGGCTGGGGGGGCCTCTGCCTGCCAGGGCCAGGGGTAGTAACAGGGGTGGGTGGCAGGAGGTGGGCTCTGGAGTCGGGGCGGACTGGCGTGGAACACCATTGCCGCAGCCTCCAAGGCAGCCATGCGGCTGCACACACCATTGACGGCCCACTGTAAACCCAGTGCCGCTGGTCATATGGGTCCCCCCCCCCCCCCCCAGGCCATCCCCCTATGCATTCTCTGCTCCAGCCCACCCATCAGCGGGATGGACTTGCTCCAGTGCAAGCACTGACATCTAGTTGGCTGAAATGAGTATGTGTTGGGAATGGGATGCTAATATGCAGCTGCACCATGTAAGCCTCTCAAGTCCTAATCCCGACTCCAGCGAACCGGACACCATGGGCGGGATTATCCCCTACCTGGCGAGGGGGCGGTCCCGGCACCGAAGAGTGGCGTGAACCACTCCGGTGTCAGGCCGCCCGGACTGTGTGGAATCCTTCGTACCTTCAGGGGCTAGGCCGGCACCGGCGGGGTTGGCGCCGCGCCAACTGGCGCGGAAGTGGCTTAGTGCCGGGCCAACCGGCGACGAAGGGCCTCCGCCGGCCGGCGTGAGTTGGCAAATGCGCGGGTGCGCCAGCGTGTGCTGCTGTCATGCCAATGCATGTGCAGGAGGGTTCATCTCTGCACCGGCCATGTCGGAGGTCCATAGCAACCGGTGCGGAGGGAGAGGGTGCCCCCACAGCACAGGCCCTCCCGTGGACTAGTGGGCCCCGACCCCGGGCCAGGCCACCGTAGGGGCACCCCCCGGGGGCCAGATCCCTCCGCACCCTCCCCCCCCCCCCCCCCCCGGAGGACTCCAGAGGCTGCCCGCAGAGCCAGGTCTCGGCAGTAAGTACCAGGTCTAAAACGGGCGGCTGCTCGGCCCATCGGGAGCCGCAGAATCACCGGGTGGCGCGGCGCGATTCCTGCCCCCGCCAAAACCCCGATGCCGGAGAATTCGGAAGCCGGCTGGGGCGGGATTCACGCCGCCCCCCCTGCGATTCTCCGGCCCAGCGGGGGGTCGGAGAATCCCGCCCCGTTTTTCTTTGAAACCGCTTGTGTTCCACGTGGCGCCAGAGCTGGCCCTTTAGCAGTTCCAGAATTGCTGCGGGACCAGCACCAATTTTGCTGTCGTAGATGTCTACCGATTCTGTCCTGGCGTCAACACTTTGGTCAGGTTCTCCATCGGCTATCGCCGAAATTAGGAAAAGCTATTGGGCGGAGAATCATTCTTGAAGCCAAAATTGTGGCGGGTGCCGGTTCACGCCAAATCACAATTCTTCGGTGCCTCGCAGCAGTGTCAATGCGTTCCACTCCACACGTACAGTAAACGGCGTTTGCATATCATTAGCGGGCCTAACCCGGTATTCTCCGGTGCCTCCGGAGGGAAATTCCTGACGGCGAGGTTCACCTGTGCTTTTAAAACTCTGGAAATATGTGCTGTGGCTGATGAGAGAGAGAGAATGGGGGTAGGACATGCAGATGCGCGACCGTGGGCTGCCGGTCCTGACAATGGTTGGGCTGGCTGTGGGGGCGGGGGGGGGGCGATGGGGAAGTGGGCGATGGGGGCCGACCAGGGGATGGGAAGCGGTGCTGGGGTAACCCTCCATGGTACCAGGGTGTCCAAGCACGGATTGGCCATTGCCGTAGCATGCAAGGCAGCCATATTGCTGCGCACAAAACTGACCACCCATCTTGGCCTGTGTTCTGCAGAGTAACACTGGCTGTTTGGATGCCCCACCCCAGCCCCCACCATACCATCACCGCCTGTCCACCCTGACCCCAGGCCCACCTCCTGGCCGCCACTCGCTGGCAGGGCATCACACGCCCCACACAAGGGCAACAGCCACAGTAGCCCTGACAGTTGCCACACTCCGGCGCCTATTTGGATAAACAGAGGGAGAATTCAGAATGTCCAAATTACCTAACAGCACGTCTTTTGTAACTTGCGGAAGGAAACTGGAGCACCCGGAGGAAACCCACGCAGACACGGGAAGAACGTACAGACTCCGCACAGACAATGTCTCAAGCCTGGAATCAAGCCTGGGACACTGGCTCTGTGAAAAATGGTGCTATTGAGAGATGGGGGGAAAACTAAGTAAAGAGCGGGGTGGAACACCCGGAGGAAAGAGTGGAAAAGGCAGTCCTGAAATCCCGCCAGATAGTCCATTAGGGCGGATGTTGGAAAATTGGGAGAATACCTTCTGTACAAAAGGAAAATCAAAAGAGAAAATGATTAGATATTGCCATTAATAGTCAAGGGAATAAGGGAATCGGTACCCAAGGGGCAGAACTTTGAGAAAGCATTTGAAAACAGACAAGAGAAGGATGAGGCGCCTGCCATATTTTTGCAGAGGCTAAGGAGAAATATACAACAGTGGGCGTCATTCTCCGACCCCCCAGAGGGTCGGAGAATGCCCGTTGGCCGCCGTGAATCCCGCCCCCGCCGAAGTCGGGCGGGGCGTTAATGGCGCGGAGAATGTCACGGGTCTGCGCAAGGCAGCCGATTTTCGGCCTGCCGATATTCTCCCTTCCGGATGGGCTGAAGTCCCGTCGACGTGATGACCGTTCACGTCGACGTGAATCAAACCTCCTTTTCATCGGCGTGACCAGGGTCACGCCGACCAGCGTGGAGGTGAGTGACGGCCTGGGGGGTTGGCTCTGGGCAGGAAATGGCGTGGCCGCAGTCCGATTGCATGAGGAGAGGTGTGTCTCGGGTTGTGTGTGTGTGTGTGCGGCGGGGGGGGGGGGGGTGGTTAGAGTAGGCTGGGCTCCGGGGGAGTGCCGGGAGGGGGGTCCGTGCCGGGGAGGGGGATGGGGGGGGTCCGTGCCGGGGTGGAGGTTGGGGGGGGGGTCCGTGCTGGGGTGGAGGTTGGGGGTTGGGGGGGGGGTCCGTGCTGGGGTGGAGGTTGGGGGTTGGGGGGGGTCCGTGCTGGGGTGGAGGTTGGGGGTTGGGGGGGGTCCGTGCTGGGGTGGAGGTTGGGGGTTGGGGTCCATGCTGGGGTGGAGTTTGGGGGTTGGGGTGGGGTCCGTGCTGGGGTGGAGGTTGGGGGTTGGGGGGGGTCCCTGCTGGGGTGGAGGTTGGGGGTTGGGGGGGGTCCGTGCTGGGGTGGAGGTTGGGGGTTGGGGGGGGTCCGTGCTGGGGTGGAGGTTGGGGGTTGGGGGGGTGTCCGTGCTGGGGTGGAGGTTGGGGGGGTCCGTGCTGGGGTGGAGGTTGGGGGTTGGGGGGGGGGTCCGTGCTGGGGTGGAGGTTGGGGGTTGGGAGGGTCCGTGCTGGGGTGGAGGTTGGGGTTTGGGGGGGGTCCGTGCTGGGGTGGAGGTTGGGGGTTGGGGGGGTGTCCGTGCTGGGGTGGAGGTTGGGGGTTGGGGGGGTGTCCGTGCTGGGGTAGAGGTTGGGGGGGGTCCGTGCTGGGGTGGAGGTTGGGGGTTGGGGGGGGGTCCGTGCTGGGGTGGAGGTTGGGGGGGGTCTGTGCCGGGGTGGAGGTTCGGGGGGGGTCCGTGCTGGGGTGGAGGTTGGGGGTTGGGGGGGGGGTCCGTGCTGGGGTGGAGGTTGGGGGTTGGGGGGGGTCCGTGCTGGGGTGGAGGTTGGGGGGGGTCTGTGCTGGGGTGGAGGTTGGGGGTTGGAGGGGGGTCCGTGCTGGGGTGGAGGTTGGGGGGGTCCGTGCTGGGGTGGAGGTTGGGGGTTGGGGGGGGTCCGTGCTGGGGTGGAGGTTGGGGGTTGGGGGGGGTCCGTGCTGGGGTGGAGGTTGGGGGTTGGGGGGGTGTCCGTGCTGGGGTGGAGGTTGGGGGGGGTCCGTGCTGGGGTGGAGGTTGGGGGTTGGGGGGGGGGTCCGTGCTGGGGTGGAGGTTGGGGGGGGTCCGTGCCGGGGTGGAGGTTGGGGGGGGGGTCCGTGCTGGGGTGGAGGTTGGGGGTTGGGGGAGGTCCGTGCTGGGGTGGAGGTTGGGGGTTGGGGGGGTCCATGCTGGGGTGGAGGTTGGGGGTTGGGGGGGGTCCGTGCTGGGGTGGAGGTTGGGGGTTGGGGGGGTCCGTGCTGGGGTGGAGGTTGGGGGTTGGGGGGGGGTCCGTGCTGGGGTGGAGGTTGGGGGTTGGGGGGGTGTCCGTGCTGGGGTGGAGGTTGGGGGTTGGGGGGGTGTCCGTGCTGGGGTAGAGGTTGGGGGGGGTCCGTGCTGGGGTGGAGGTTGGGGGTTGGGGGGGGGGTCCGTGCTGGGGTGGAGGTTGGGGGGGGTCTGTGCCGGGGTGGAGGTTCGGGGGGGGTCCGTGCTGGGGTGGAGGTTGGGGGTTGGGGGGGGGGTCCGTGCTGGGGTGGAGGTTGGGGTTTGGGGGGGGTCCGTGCTGGGGTGGAGGTTGGGGGGGGTCTGTGCTGGGGTGGAGGTTGGGGGTTGGAGGGGGGTCCGTGCTGGGGTGGAGGTTGGGGGGGTCCGTGCCAGGGTGGAGGTTGGGGGGGGGGGGTCCGTGCCGAGGAGGGGGATGGGAGGGCAAGTGAGTTGGTCCACCTGGCCAGGTGCCAGCCTCCAGCAGTTGGACCCATGCGGTCCATGCCACCTGGCTGGGGGGAGGAGGGGATATGGGCAATGATGACATGTCGTCGTTCCCCTCCCCCCCACCAGGCCGTCATGTTTTCAGATCATCCAGCGATGTTGGCCGCCGTGGTGGCAGCCGCTCATGTCTATGTTGCCCTGGATGAGGAGGAGGAGGAGGAGGAGGAGGAGCGTGCCAGAGAGGCGGCGCAGGCTGTCGCAGAGGGGCAGGCGGCAGCCGCCCAGGCTGGAGGGACACCTGACCGACAGGACGAGGAGAGGGAGGAGGATGTCGCGGCCCCACGGCAACGGAGGCACCCGAGGGCGCCCCGTGTGTACCGGCCCCGGCAGTCATACCAGGACCTCACGGACCGGGAATGCAGGAGGAGACTCCGGATGAGCTGGGAAACCGTGGCACACATCTGCCACCTGCTGGCACACCTGTCACCGCGTTGCACTGGCGGGTGACACCCTCTCCCCGTGACCGTCAAGGTTACGATGGCCCTGAACTTTTATGCAACGGGGTCATTCCAGGCACCGAGTGGGGACCTGTCCGGCATATCGCAGACATCGGTGCATCGGTGCATCCGGGCAGTGACAGATGCCCTATATGCCATGGCGCACCGCTACATCCGCTTCCCCGTGGACCGGGCCAGCCAAGATGCCCGGGCCGTGGGCTTCTCTGCCGTGGCCGGGTTCCCCATGGTCCAGGGCGCGATCGATGGGATGCACGTTGCCGTGCGGCCACCTGCAGATAACAGGGCCGTGTTCACTAATAGGAAGGGGACCTATTCGATGAACGTACAGGTGGTCTGCGACCACCGCATGATGATCCTGCACGTCTGCGCCGGTCAACCAGGCAGTGTACACGACTCATTCGTGTTGTCGCAGTCATCCATCCCCGGCATGTACGAGGGACGCCATCCCCGGCTGAGGGGCTGGTTGCTGGGCGACAGGGGCTACCCATTGCGATCGTGGCTGATGACGCCTATACGGAGGCCACGCAATGAGGCGGAGAACCGCTACAATGATGCCCATGTAGCGACAAGGGGAGTGATAGAGAGGTGCTTTGGCGTGCTGAAGATGCGTTTCAGGTGCCTGGACCTCTCTGGGGGCGCCCTCCAGTATCGGTCAGATAGGGTCGGCCGCATCATTGTGGTGCGCTGCGTCCTGCACAACATAGCCCAGCAGAGGGGCGATGTGCCGCAGGCAGAGGAGGGCGGAGTGGAGGAGCAGCAGGAAGAGGCGTAGTCCTCCCCAGATGAGGGGGATGGGGGCAATGGTCAGGGCAGACGGGGTAGACACAGGCGGGTGGCTGTCCACCGTTACCGGCTGGCCCAGTGGGCACGGGACAGACTGATAGACGCCCGCTTCACTGACTAGATGGGCGTGGGAATCGGGTAGTATGGCCACAGACCGCACACCATGGCAACAGCCGACCACCCACACCCCCCACCCATCCACCCACCCAGCACCCTCACCCCCCTCCCCAACCCCACCCACCCCACCCGCATGCACACCACACCCGCCCCCCCCCCCCCGCCATTGCCGATCCACCTGCGGCACAACGGGCCGGGCTCACAGAGTTGCGGGTGGACGCGTGTCTATCGCAGGCCATGGAGGATGATGACAACCCGCCCTGCGATGAGCTCCTGGCTCTAAATCGTTGGACTATGTCTGACCCATGGATACAGTACCACCATCCAGCCGGACCATCCCTGCATGCGGCTGTGACACTGCAGCGCACGGTCCCGTCCTCTGCCCGGGGGATGTTGATGGCGGCCCAGGGTGAAGGGGGCAGACTCACCTGGGGCTGAGGTAAGACCTCCCCTCACACACACACTTGCGCTCAACGTACATGACACGCCCGCACACTTTGGACAGAGCACAAAGGCAGCTTCGGTAGGTGTAACATTGACGTTAATAACCAAAGGAGTTCATGCACGTGCCCTAGCCCCTAAAACTCATCTGTGCCCTGCACCCGTGCCAACTTACTCAGTGTCTAATTGTTTGGCCTTACGGGCCCTTTGACTACGTCTACGTGGTTCCCCAGACGGTACAGCAGAACTGGAGGTGGACTCCTGTGATTCCTGCCCTCTGACACTGGATCCCTTTGGCGGCCGTTTCCTGGGGCGTCCTGGCCTAGATGCGCCAGGCTGCGGCCCGGGCGACTGGGATGGCGAGCTGCCAGCCTGTCCTGCCCGTTGCCCACCCGATGCACCTGGGACGGAAGGGGGGGAGTCCGAGGTGTCGCGGTGTACCGGGACCTCCCCTACAGAGGGAGCCGGGACGGACCACACCACCTCCTCTTCCCTCGGTGTGCCCGATGGCCCCCAGGCCTCTACATGGGTGGGGGATGCGAACGGACTGGCCATCCGACGCCCCCCCGACATCTGGCGCTGCCAGCCCTGGAGGCCCGTGCTGGTATCGACAGGGGTCTGCAGGTTTGCAGCCATGGAGCCCAGGGGGTTGGTAAACCCTGTCTGTGACAGTGCGACGCCGGCTCGCACATGGCCACTGGCGCCGATGCCCTCAGCGATGGCCTGCGAGACTGGGCCATGGCCTGCAGAGACTGGGCCATGGCCTGCTGAGACTGGGCCATGGCCTGCTGAGACTGGGCCATGGCCTGCAGAGACTGGGCTATGGCGTTGAGCTCCTCTGCCACCTGGCGCTGGCACTGGCTCATGGCCTCCTGTGAGAGGGCAGCCATTTCCTGGGCCACAGACGCCGCCTGCATGGAAGGCCCCAGGCCTCGCAACCCGTTCCCCATGTCTGACACCGTCGCAACCATTGCCTCCACCGCGGACGCCACCCGTGCGGTGTCGGCCTGGGTGGCACGCATGACCGGCACCACTCCCAGCTCCTGGATGCGGGTGGACTCCTCCACCTGCGACCGCAGCCGCCGCAAGCCGGCCGTCACCCTCTTCGCTCGTCTCCGGGTCGGTGGTTGCATCGGATCTATGTGTGGGTGTGGTAACTCCAGGAACCCGGGATCCATCTGGGCGGCAGATGTTCGCTTGGGCTGGGCTGCCCTCCGACCGCTGCTCCTACCTCCATCTGCTGTACCGGGACGGCTGTGTTGTGCGCACCAGTGAGTGTACCAGACGCCTCATCACTAAAGTGCCCAACCGTGGTGAGTGTTTCTGCGATGGTGGAGGGTGTTGGTGACAGCAGTGGCGTTGTGTCGTGCTCTTCGTCCCACTCTGAGTCCATGGCACTTTGGGGTGGGGGTTCGTCTCCACCCATCCACTCTGAGTCACTGTCAGGTATTTCGTCTTCCCGGGTAGTGCTGTCCCGGGTAGTGCTGTCCCGGGTAGGGGTGTCCTGGGTAGTGGTGTCCTGGGTAGTGGTGTCCTGGGTAGTGGTGTCCTGGCTCGGATGTGACGGGGGCCTGTGGCCGCCCCCCTCGTCGCTGGGTGGTCGCTCCCGCACGTGACGGGTGTGTCGTCTCCCTGTTGCTCCAGGTCTCTCCTTCTCCCGTGGTGTGCGAAGGGCATCCTGCGGGCGTCGCATGCTGGAGGGTCCGGGTCTCTCCGTCTCCCGTGGTGTGCGAGGGGCATCCTGCGGGCGTCGCATGCTGGAGGGTCCGGGTCTCTCCGTCTCCCGTGGTGTGCGAGGGGCATCCTGCGGGCGTCGCATGCTGGAGGGTCCGGGTCTCTCCGTCTCCCGTGGTCTCCGAGGGGCATCCTGCGGGCATCGCATGCTGGAGGGTCCGGGTCTCTCCGTCTCCCGTGGTCTCCGAGGGGCATCCTGCAGGCGTCGCATGCTGGAGGGTCCGGGTCTCTCCGTCTCCCGTGGTCTCCGAGGGGCATCCTGCGGGCGTCGCATGCTGGAGGGTGCGGATCTCTCCGTCTCCTGTGGTCTCCGAGGGGCATCCTGCGGGCGGTGTGCATCTGCGGGGATGGGTGCCTGGACGTTTGGTCCTGCGATACACAATGAAGCATGCATGGTTAGACATCAGGCAGTGATCAGGTGATACGGGGAGGGGGATATAGGGGAGGGGGGATATGGGGACGGGCTGTCGGTGGCTCACTTGCTGGTGGGCCCCGACCTCTGCATCAGCAACCTCCCGGTCCTCAGGTCCGCCAGCCAGTTCCAGGGCCCTTTCCTCGTGTACGGTCAGTGGCCTCTCATCAGCGGGCCCTCCTCCAGTCCTCACATGCTCCCTATTGTTGTGTGCGCGCTTCTCCTGTGGGGGGGGGGGGGTGGTGGCAGGGGTAAAAGGCAACAGTGTTAGGCAGGTATATGAATGCACGCCATCGGTTGCGCGTGCATTGCAGAGGTTAAGGTTAGGGCGGGATTCACTTGGGGATATGGGGGATATGGGGGAGGGGGGATATGGGGGAGGGGGGATATGGGGGAGGGGGGATATGGGGGATGGGGGGATATGGGGGAGGGGGGATATGGGGGAGGGGGGATATGGGGGAGGGGGGATATGGGGGAGGGGGGATATGGGGGATATGGGGGAGGGGGGATATGGGGGATATGGGGGAGGGGGGATATGGGGGAGGGGGGGATATGGGGGATATGGGGGAGGGGGGTATGGGGGAGGGGGGACATGGGGAGGGGGGATATGGGGGAGGGGGGATATGGGGGATATGGGGGAGGGGTGGATATGGGGGATATGGGGGAGGGGGGATATGGGGGATATGGGGGATATGGGGGAGGGGGATATGGGGGAGGCGGGATATGGGGGAGGGGGGATATGGGGAGGGGGGATATGGGGGAGGGGGGATATGGGGGGTATGGGGGAGGGGGGATATGGGGGATATGGGGAGGGGGGGATATGGGGAGGGGGGATATGGGGGAGGGGGGATATGGGGAGGGGGATATGGGGGAGGGGGGATATATGGGAGGGGGGATATGGGAGAGGCTCACCCTGCCTGCTCTGACGAGGTCGTTCACCTTCTTGTGGCACTGGGTGCCTGTCCCTGGTGTCAGGGCCACAGCGTGACGGCCTCTGCCACTTCCCTCCACAGACGCCGGCTGTGGCGTGGGGCAACTCTGCGGCCGTGCCCGGGTTACAGGGCATCCCTCCTCTGCTCCACCGCGTCCAGGAGCGCCTCCACATCGCGTGACTCGAACCTCGGGGCTGAGCGACGGCCAGCCATCCAGTCGGGTGTTGCGGTCGGGTCTTCCAGTCGGGTGGGGGGGAGCAGCGCGGCCTTATGAGCCGTCACGCCGTGCAGCACGTATGACGCTGCACGGCGTGAACCACTGCGCAAGCGCGGATCCCGTTACGTCGCTGCTAGCCCATTTCGGGCCGGAGACTATCGACCCATTTTTCTGACGTGACGCAAGTGGGGTTTGTGCCGTTTTTTGCGCCGATCGGCGGACTTTCCGCCGATAACGGAGAATTTCGCCCAGTATTCTGGCATGGATCCAGAATCCGGGGCGTCATTCTCCGACCCCCCGCCGGGTCGGAGAATGGCTGTTGGCCGCCGTGAATCCTGACCCCGCCCCCGTCGAAGTCTCCGGTACCAGAGATTGGGTGAGGGCAGGAACCCCCGCTCAATTCTCCGGCCCGAATGGGCCGAAGTCCCGCCCAGAAATTTCCTGCCCCACCGGCGTAAATCAAAGCTGGTATTTACCGGCGGGACCAGGCGGTGTGGGCGGGTTCCGGGGTCCTGGGGGGGCGCGGGGCGATCTGACCCCGGGGGGTGCCCCCACGGTGGCCTGGCCCGCGATCGGGGCCCACCGATCCGCGGGCGGGCCTGTGCCGTGGGGGCACTCTTTCCCTTCCGCCTCCGCCATGGCCTCCACCATGGCGGAGGCGGAAGAGACTCTCCCCACTACGCATGCGCGGTAAACTGTCGGCGGCCGCTGATGCTCCCGCGCATGCGCCGCATTCCCGCGCCAGCTGGCGGGGCAACAAACGCCATTTCCGCCAGCTGGCGGGGCAACAAACGCCATTTCCGCCAGCTGGCGGGGCGGAAATCCCTCCGGCGTCGGCCTAGCCCCTCAATGTTGGGGCTCGGCCCCCAAAGATGTGGAGCATTCCTCACCTTTGGGCCGGCGCGATGCCCGTCTGATTGGCGCCATTTTTGGCGCCAGTCAGCGGACATCGCGCCGTTGGGGGAGAATTTCGCCCCAGATGCCAGTCAACAAGTATTACGGGCAAATTTTGTCACCAAATCATGGCCAGACATTAAAAAGAAACTGGAAAAATTAGAAGACTGGAATGACAAATCCATAAATGAGTGACTCAAGGAGGCACAGAAGGTGTATGTGAGAAGGGAGGACGAAAAGACAAAGGGAAAAGCTAAAATAATGATGCAGGTGGTAGAGCAAGTTGTGGAAAAGAAGTGGAATAGTGAAAGTAGAGACGGGAGTGGTAGAGGAGGCTGGGGACAAATGAACCAGTGGAGTGGGAACAGAGGAAGAGGAAGGGGACGAGGAAGAGGCCGAGGACGAGGAGGTGCTGGGATGGGAAACTGGGAAACAGGACCCTTGAGATGTTATTACTGTGACGAGGAAGGACATTTTAAGAGGGATTGCCCGAAAAGACAGAAGGAAACAAAAGTGTACTCCTTGATGCAAGGAGACGAATAGGGGAGTCAGGGGCTCCACTCCCTGGGGATAGAAGGATATAGAAGGGAGCCCTTGGTAAACTTGAAAGTGGGACCCCGGGGAGAGGAAGTGGTATTTATGGTAGACTCAGGAGCGGAAAGATCAAGTGTGACTGAGGTACCAAAGGGAACAAAACTGGGAAAGAAAGAAATAAAAGTGGCAGGGGTGGGAGGAAAAACAATAACAGTCCCTGAAATAGAAGACGTACTGGTCAAGTATCAGACCAGAGAGGCTGTGGAAACCTTAATACTGATCCCGCAGGCAGGAATGAATCTTATGGGAAGGGATCTACAGGTCCAATTGAGGCTAGGGACCGCACCAGTGGATGGAAAAGTGATAGTAAAGATGTATAACATTACGGCAGAAAACGAAAAAGAAATAGACCCCACGGTATGGGCAGGTCAAGGAAATAGGGGAGGGTTACTTATACCCCCGTTGAAAACCAGCCTAAAGACAGTCTGTGAACCCGTGCGAGTAAGACAATACCCGATATCAATGTAAGGACGAAAAGGACTCCAGCCTGTCATAGACCTACTAGAAACGGACGGTGTGATAGAACCCTGTATGTCCCCCTTTAACACTCCCATTCTACCAGTTAAGAAGCCTGATGGAACATATAGAATGGTCCAGGATTTAAGGGAAATAAATAAGATTGTGCAGAAGCACTACCCGGTGGTGCCCAACCCATACACTATAATGGGGCAGATACCCCATTGTAGCAAGTGGTTTAGCGTCATAGACCTTAAGGATGCATTCTGGAGTTGCCCGATAGACAAGAGCAGTCGAGACATTTTTGCATTTGAGTGGGAGAACCCATATACTAGGCGAAAACAACAGTACAGGTGGACAGTTTTACCGCAAGGGTTCACGGAATCACCGAACCTATTCAGACAAATCTTGGAGCAAGTACTGGAGGAATATAACGGAGGACAAGAGACGCAATTATTACAAGATGTAGATGATTTACTCGTATCAGGGCAAGAGAAGGCGGCGGTAACAAAGGGAACAATAGAACTACTCAATTTCCTCGCAGGAAAGGGGCTACGGGTCTCTAAGAATAAGTTACAATTCGTGGAGAGGGAAGTAAAATATTTAGGACACCTGGTGAGTGAGTGAAAAAGACGGATCGACCCTGAGCGTATTGAGGGTATTACCTCCCTCCCGCTTCCCCGAAACCCACGGGAGATACGGAAGTTCTTGGGACTATGATAATATTGATGATGTGGAGATGCCGGCGTTGGACTGGGGTGAGCACAGTACGAAGTCTTACAACACCAGGTTAAAGTCCAACAGGTTAGTTTCGATGTCACTAGCTTTCGGAGCGCTGCTCCTTCCTCAGGTGAATGAAGAGGTCTGTTCCAGAAACACATATATAGACAAATTCAAAGATGCCAAACAATGCTTGGAATGCGACCATTAGCGGGTGATTAAATCCTTACAGATCCAGAGATGGGGTAACCCCAGGTTAAAGAGGTGTGAATTGTATCAAGCCAGGATCAAATCCTACCAACTACCAGCCGAGTGGGCTGTCCAACCCGGAGACCGCCCGCTGACATTGACTTTTACCCGAAAGACACAATGATCAGGTACATCACTCTCGTATGTGCCCTCCTCAGCATTTGCACAGCCACTGTGCCTCCATGCACTAAGTGCTACACGGAACTCCGCTCAGGCACCTGCTGCCTGCCCCAATACTTCATCAATGAGCTCTTCACCTCGCATACAGTCGTACCACAGAAGTGCCACACACAGAAGGCGGCGTGCAGTATGTAATGTTTAAAAATACGAGGGTGACAGGCTGTCCACAACAAGATTGGCTCTGTGTTAAACGCCAGCCAGGTACAGGGGGATCTAAGACAGACAGGGTGCGAGAGAGAATACTAAAAAGGAGGAAAAAGAAAGGGCAGAAGAAGAAGGGAAAACAACCCCCAAACTCTTCATGCTATGAGCAGCTCAAGGGGGAGATACAGTTGCCAAAGGCTGGGGGGAACTTATTTGTAGACCTTGCGCTCCGTATTACACAGACCCTTAAGGTTACCAATTGCTGGGTCTGCGGCAGACCCCTCACTAGTGAACGTTGGCCCTGGCAAGGGGCTACCGTCGATGCCCCTGATTTATTTGACTGGAGTATAACCACCGGCATGGTCCGCCGATCACAGACCTGGGTGCTCACGGACACGCCCTATGCACGACATTGTGTCTCAAATAATCCGACCGGACCAACGGTACGTCCTGTAGGCACAAGCCCCTGCGAGTATACTAAAACTTTCGACCAGGATGGTAACACTGACTGGTACCCCAGTGTCCCGGCCTCGTACTGGAATCAGGAGAATGATACGCGCTCCCCTCTTTGTAACCAGACTCGCCCAGGACTGTGGAAGTGTCTGGCCTACAATGAGAACCCGTATGTGGGCGTACCGGGCTTAAAACACTGGGGTAACGCCAGCACTGGCGGGCCGGCCCCGGAAGGCCTATTCTGGATTTGCGGTGACAGGGGCTATTCCATACTACCTCTCAAGTGGAGGGGGACGTGCTCCCTTGGTTTCATCCAGCCGGGGTTCTTCCTTCTCCCAAAAGATGGAGGTGATACCCTGGGGATCCGAGTACTTGCGAATTTAACAATGGGGGCCCGCACCAAGCGGAACCTCCAGATAGGTGATTGGAAGGATGATGAGTGGCCTCCTGAGCGTATCATCTCCTATTACGGACCAGCAACATGGGCCGAGGATGGCTCCTGGGGCTATAGAACCCCAATATATATTTTAAATCGTCTCATCCACCTGCAGGCGGTCTTGGAGATTATCACGAATCGAACTGCCGATGCTTTGGATCTTTTGGCCCGACAGCAGACGCAGATGCGGGCGGGGCGATATATCAAAATCGATTAGCTCTCGATTACCTCCTCGCGGAGGAAGGAGGGGTCTGCGGGAAGTTTAATCTCTCGAATTGCTGTTTAAACATTGACAATAACGGAGAGGCAGTGCAGGCGATAGCCAAAGAGTTAAGAAAGATTGCACATGTCCCGGTCCAATGCTGGACTCCTCTCGGTGGGGCATGGTGGAACAACATTTTTGACGGTACTTGATGGAAGACCTTGGCATTTATTGTACTCTGTGTCATGTTGGGTCTTATGGTCCTACCTTGCCTGATACCCTGCTCCCAGCGACTTATCACGAGTGTGGACAGCCGGATGGTTGCAGTCCCGGCACAGGGATCGGCCCCAACATCTCAGGTCATGGTCCTGCGCCCGGCTCTCACCGAGAAGAGGCAGATTAAATTGATGTTACAGCGCCTTGACCGCGGCACTTGAGGTTATTTATTTAACACATGATAAAAAGAAAAAGGGTGGATTGAGAGAAAGAGAATATATGGATTATTAAATGTATTAAATGAATAACAGACTAAAAGACTAACACAGGCTTGTGGAAAAGTACTGCTTGGATAAGGAAACAGAGCCACATGAGGAAGTGGAAATAATGGAGAAGTAGGTAGAGCATTAACAGAAGAGATAATAATAGGTCTGAATATTGAGCAAGGTAGATTGGGGAAGGCTTAGCAAAATAGATGAGTGGACAGTCTTAAAGACATAAATAAGCCACTGAGGCTGCGCAAATGTCCAAGGGAACCACCCACTGGACAGAAGAAGTACGTAAACGTGAACATATAATGTATGATGAAGCGTGAATACTGACATATAATGTATGATGAAGGCGTACAAGGAAGAATGTGAACTTCAGTGAAACCTGATCCAATCAGGAGGAGAGGGCAGGAGAATGATAAACGAATAAAGGGTATATAAACAGACGAAAGAAGCTATTTGGTGTGCTCCTGTCTAGGAGGCACCCGACTCTGCAGACTTGTATAAGGATAAATAAAACTCTAACTTGCTTCAAGTATTTTTGTCCTCAGTGTCAGTGATTGTGAGCACACATTCAAAACTCACAGCAGTTTGCCTCCAGCAGAGTCGACAGCGAGTGAGGATAAGCAAACTGTCGCAGACGGAAAACACTTTCTTAGTCACATGTATGTTTTCAAGGATGTTTGCTCAATTTTATTAGGTCTGAAACTGATCTCTTATATCAAATTATATGTTTCTTACTAAATCTTTGTTTTATTTCCCGGCGGATTGGAAATTAGCAAACGTGACACCACTGTTTAAAAAAGGAGGTAGGCAGAAAGTGGGTAATTATAGTCCAGTGAGCTTAACTTCGGTAGTAGGGAAGATGCTGGAATCTATCATCAAGGAAGAAATAGCGAGGCATCTGGATGGAAATTGTCCCATTGGACAGGAGCAGCATGGGTTCATAAAGGGCAGGTCGTGCCTAACTAATTTAGTGGAATTTTTTGAGGACATTAACAGTGCGGTAGATAACGGGGAGCCAATGGATGTGGTATATCTGGATTTCCAGAAAGCCTTTGACAAGGTGCCACACAAAAGGTTGTTGCATAAGATAAAGATGCATGGCATTAAGGGGAAAGTAGGAGCATGGATAGAGGATTGGTTAATTAATAGAAAGCAAAGAGTGGGGATTAATGGGTGTTTCTCTGGTTGGCAATCAGTAGCTAGTGGTGTCCCTCAGGGATCAGTGTTGGGCCCACAACTGTTCACAATTTGCATAGATGATTTGGAGTTGGGGACCAAGGGCAATGTGTCCAAGTTTGCAGACGACACCAAGATAAGTGGGAAAGCAAAAAGTGCAGAGGATACTGGAAGTCTGCAGAGGGATTT
This sequence comes from Scyliorhinus torazame, assembly GCF_047496885.1. Lineage (NCBI taxonomy): Eukaryota > Metazoa > Chordata > Chondrichthyes > Carcharhiniformes > Scyliorhinidae > Scyliorhinus > Scyliorhinus torazame. The sequence goes on along the minus strand of NC_092711.1, from coordinate 209,267,365 downwards.
GGACAGGCTAAGTGAATGGGCTAGGGTCTGGCAGATGGAATACAATGTTGACAAATGTGAGGTTATCCATTTTGGTAAGAATAACGGCAAAAGGGATTATTATTTAAATGATAAAAAATTAAAACATGCTGCTGTGCAGAGAGATCTGGGTGTGCTAGTGCATGAGTCGCAGAAAGTTGGTTTTCAGGTGCAACAGGTGACTAAGAAGGCAAATGGAATGTTGTCCTTCATTGCTAGAGGGATGGAGTTTAAGACTAGGGAGGTTATGCTGCAATTGTATAAGGTGTTAGTGAGGCCACACCTGGAGTATTGTGTTCAGTTTTGGTCTCCTTATTTGAGAAAGGACGTACTGGCACTGGAGGGTGTTCAGAGGAGATTCACTAGGTTAATCCCAGAGCTGAAGGGGTTGGATTACGAGGAGAGGTTGAGTAGACTGGGACTGTACTCGTTGGAATTTAGAAGGATGAGGGGGGATCTTATAGAAACATATAAGATTATGAAGGGAATAGATAGGATAGATGCGGGCAGGTTGTTTCCACTGGCGGGTGAAAGCAGAACTAGGGGGCATAGCCTCAAAATAAGGGGAAGTAGATTTAGGACTGAGTTTAGGAGGAACTTCTTCACCCAAAGGGTTGTGAATCTATGGAATTCCTTGCCCAGTGAAGCAGTAGAGGCTCCTTCATTAAATGTTTTTAAGATAAAGATAGATAGTTTTTTGAAGAATAAAGGGATTAAGGGTTATGGTGTTCGGGCCGGAAAGTGGAGCTGAGTCCACAAAAGATCAGCCATGATCTCATTGAATGGCGGAGCAGGCTCGAGGGGCCAGATGGCCTACTCCTGCTCCTAGTTCTTATGTTCTTATGTTCTTATTAGTCTATTTTGCATCTATCTATTGTATCCAGCTTGCACAGCTGTCTGACATCACTCATCCTCCCGCTACTCAGACACATCCTCAGAATTCTCATCAGAGAATGGGAATCTCTCCATTTGATCCTCCTCTGCCAGGGCTTCCCCTCTCTGAAGCTGCAGGTTGTTTAAGACACAGCAGACCACGGCCATAAGTGACATTCGAGCAGGAGAGTATTGAAGAGCACCTCTTGACCAATCCAAACATTGAAGCCCAATGATGGGCCTGGTGGAAGCTCTCATTGTATCTCCTCTCTGAGTCAGAACACGGATTTTGGACTTGGGTCATGAACCCAGTAGTCGGAGTAGAAAATATGTTTAAACCCCAGATCAAAGAGCTTTTAATACGAATGGTCTGGAATTCATGAAATATTTACCTGTAGAACCTGAAGTCAAGAGCCGCTGTTGAACATTTACATTTGGAATGTTTTTCTCGCAGCTGGTTGAATATAAACATCTCATTCAAATAACTCTTTAAAATTTGAATTTCACTTCACCAATACACTCAGTGCACTTTGAAAAAATACTGGAAGTTAACATTTTATGGTGTGATCATTTCCAATCACATTGTCACATTATGTCTGACTTTTTACTCACCTCTGCCAGTGGGGGTGGGGGTGGGGGGGGGGGGGGAGGCGGGGGCGGGGGAGTAAAATTCCTCGGATGGGCTTCCCACTGAGTTCCCGCTCCCCCGACCTCGCTGCAATTTTAAGCTGCAGAATTTTAAGTCAACTGGCCGCCTTTGCCCCAAGTAAGACCGTTTCCCAACCAGCCTCAGATTTTAGGCCTGAGGGATATCCCGCATATGGGGTAAGCCCAAAAATACTCGGGTTTAAGCTTTGAGTATGTAGGTTGGGGCGGTTGGGGGAGTGGGGGGGGAGGAGGGGGAGGGGGGGGAGTGGAGATGGAGGGGAGAGTGGGGGTGTGTGGCCTGCATCAGAAGCTACCTTCTAACGTTAGGTGTCCCGGGATAAGGTCTGGCAACCGGTCGATTCCTTTCCAAAATATGCCCTCCCCCACAACAACCTCTCCCCCATTACCTGAACAGGTCCTATTGATAGAGATGTAATAAAGGTGTTTCATATTTAGTGAAACTGTATCCAAGTTGTTGCCTGCCAATGACATAACGAGTAGAGACAGGAGCCTTTGGGTCAGAGGGAAGGGGAGATGTGGCAGACGTTCCACATAAAATGTGGCAAGGGCAGTGGAGGAGTCCATCCAGAACATGAGCTCTGCGATCACTCGCTCTTCAGAATGTGGGCCTTCCTCCATTGAGGGACTGGCAACTGGAGGGCCAAAACCAGCAGGTCTCTGATATGAAACTGTGTACATGTTCTGACCAGCAATTCATCTCGGTCTCTGATCTCCACCAAGCCAGTGTCCTTATGGTGTCAGGTTAACAGAGATGTCTGTCAAGCTAAAGGGGAACAAGGGTGAGCGGTTTGACTCCAGCAGAGTCGACAGCGAGTGAGGATCAGCAAACTGTAGCAGCCAGAATACACTTCCTTAGTCACACGTATGTTTACAAGGATGTTTGCTGTTGCTATATTTACTTGCTATAAATATGGCAGTCAATAAGGTTGCCCTTCTTTTGTCTAGATATTGGTATTATATTGCTTTCAGAGTCGCCAGGTATCAAATGATACATCCATAAGGTTCAACCGGATATCGATCAAAGACCCAACAACCAGTTAGTTAGTTCAAGTTCAATAATACTTTATTTACACACAAGATTAACTGAAACATGCAACAAAAGCCCTATGAGCTAAATTACACCTAACACTATGACAACCTGTACTTAACTTCAGGCACCCGGCTTAGGTCAGAGGAACAGTGGCCTTTGTTCGAATCTGGATCTACTGGGTCTGGAGAAGTAACTGCGGTTCAGCTAGGCTCATCCGTCTGGCAGAGAGCGTTGAACATGGACTTGCATCTGGTCGTGGTGCTATAGTTGGAGGTAGACGTAGCCGGAGCATCAGGTCCAAAAGAGATTGAACACATGGCAGTGTCTCTCTTTATCCTTGGGGGGGATTTTGCGCTCTTTTGGGCGGTCCTTAGTATTGGACCCAATAATTTGGCAGACTTCGATCACTGCCTTCGATCTGAGCCAATAAAGAGGCGTGTGCCTTGATGGCTGGGCGTGTCCTCAGTGGTTATTAACCTTGCTGTTTATGCTTCCTGAGTAAAGGAAGTGGCCCGATGTGTCTGGAATTGTATCGGTTACCTGAGTATCAGTCCTTTGTCTTAGGGAAATGGGTCATTAGAATGCAAATCGGGTTTAGATGCTGTCTGGCTCTCTGCTTACAAATATACATTTAGGCTCTGAGCCTGCCTGAATCTTGTACTGGCCATATTTCCTTTGAGTCTTTGCAAATGTCCATGTTTCTTTGAAAGTGACCATCCCAGATGGCTACAGTCCGTCCTCTTGATCCTAAATGCGAAGCGTGGTGGATCACACTACTGAATCTTCATCTGTTCTTTGGTGTGCCGGGTGCCCTTAATCAAGGACAGGTTCTCTACTACTCTGTCCTATGGATTGGAACATTTACCTAAGTTTTTAATACATCTCACATCTATAAAATTTCTAAGGGGGCACTATAACATTCAATCATTCATTTAACTTCTTTACACAAAGGGGAACCTCCAACTGTCCTTACCTAAACTGCAGTTATGCTGCTAGATAATAACCAAAAGAACTTATATTACAGAACAAAATAAACAATAGCAGCCTCACATTTCTACCTAAACTTGTCACATTTGCAGAAAATGCAACTTTTATTAAAAACCGCGGAATTTATTAGTCAGAAAAAGGGTTCAAAAAGAGTGTGGGGTCTGTTGAAGTCCGAGAAAAGGGGCTCTGAGTGTATATATTGGGGAGCGGAAGGCTCTCCTTCGCCATTTCCGAAGTCTAAGTGTCTGAACGACATTGCATAGTATTGCAATGACTAATAGGGCTTCTACCGTGTATGAGAGGGAGTACCATTTTATGATGTTATCGCAGCATGTGGGGGTATCAATGTTTATTTCCATGTGAGGTGTATTGTCCGGGCTAGGGGTATCATGAGGTATGGTTGTGTTTGGGGCCAATATGGTGTGGGTTACAGGGGCCGTCGATGCGCGCAACTGTAGTGATCCAATAATGATCATGATGGAGGTCATCATTTCTGTCTTCATCTTGCCTTTTGTTCTTTGTATCCTCGTATATTCCTGGGGGTGCAAGCATAATATCTATTATTACCTTTGTTTAATATCTTGTTTGTCTGTCCATTTCTCCTTAATATCAATTTCCCATTAGAATTGTCACCATCTGTGGCTCCCTCATTTTTTTTTTTTAAACGAACCGTTTTGGAGACAAGACATCCAAGAAAAAAAAAATTCTGTCACAGTGCGAGCAATCTCGCAGCCTGTGGGCGGTGCGTTGAGTGGGCGGACAATTTCTCTATCCAGTGTTGAGGTAGTTTTCCATAGCAGCAGAGTTTGTTTCAACCAAGTGTGTTGAATATGTAAATAGCAGTGGGGGGTAGCGACCGAAGGGTTGTCGGAAAGCAAAAACAACTGTGGCAAAGTGCATTCTTTAAACCACACCTAAAAGAATGCTAAAAGAGTTTTGAAAATAACTTTCCAAATCAGTGGGGCATGGGTTGCGTATGAATGGGCAAGAATGGGTGGAATCCCCGGTTAGGGCAGTGATCAGTGCCGTTGCTCCACTACCCGAGCTTGGCTGATCAAATACATAGGGGGTCCTCAGGCAGGGCGGGGATTAGTGCCATTACTCCACTACCTGGGTGACCTTACAAGAACGTAAAGAATCTGAATATCTATGGACTTCCGACAAACTTGTTCTTTTAACTACCATTTTGGCGTCAAGAGTAGTTATGAGTCCATCAAGAAATTTAGCATGAGACCGAAAGAAGAAACTGTATCAAAAAATTGAGTGAGAGGTCAGCACAAATAGTCAAACCAGAGACAAACATTCAACATTTAAAAATAACAAATTAAAGAAAGAAATGTGGGCAGGCTCCATCAGAAAATAGGACACCGTAAATCTCAATCGGTTCCTTTCTCTCATCATCTGGACACCTCAGGGTTCCATTCCGAAAACGGTCGTAAAGGGGTTACCATGGTGGGAGTCCGACTCTGAGTCATCACCATCTCCCGGTTGCCAAACTCGTGACTGGAGTTTCAGTGCCATGGCCCATGAGCCATCGTGGGATCCATTTCATTACTTCTTGTCAACCAACAAGAGTTATCGCGGTGTCATTGATTCTTGGCAAAGGGGGAAGTTGTATCGTTGGGCGGTGGGTCTGGTTCTGGTTGAGGCAAATAAATGGTATCTGAGAGGCCAAACATATTTTGGTCGGTATTACTGGGGCTGTAGTGACTGGGGCCTGGTCTGTTTTGCCATTGGTCGGGGATCTCAAGTAAGTCCGTTGTGCTGTCGCTATAACTATCAGCCGAATCAAGTCCGAGGTAGAAACTCATCCCTGGGGGCTGAGTCAAAATCGTGTCTGTGGACGTGCTGTCCTGACTGGGGGAGGGTTGGATTAGATTGCCAGTTGGCGGGTCGTCGTTGTCTGATATTGCCAGTGAAATGTGGTGTGAGTGGCTGCACTGAGTTCCATAAACCTAAGTTGGTTTCTATGAAACCATCCTGATTTTCAGTTTGGATGCGTAATATCATATACTGAGGGGCTTACTTTATCAGAAATCGAGTAGGGTCCTGCAAATTTGGGGGAGAGGAATGAACTCGGATTGTATAGGGAGAATATCACCTGCTGTCCGACTGTATATTCTACCGGGTGCACTGTTTTATCAAAGGAAGCCTTACTCTGCTTTTTCCTAGCGCCAAGTTGAATAGCTGCAGCGAGCTGTGCTGCTTTAATATTTTCCATTACTTGTTGGACTGCTTTATCGTGGCTAAGGACGGTGGCTGTGGGGCTGGCCAAATCAAGTCCAAATAAATACTCGGTACCCTTCATGGGTTGTCCGGTCATGAGGGTGTGGGGGGGTGTAGCCTGTGTAACTCGACACCGTGTTTCTAATAAACATCAGTGCAAATGGGAGAACTGTGTCCCATGTCGTGTTGTGCTGTTGCACCATTTTCCTAATCGTTGTTTTTAGGGTTCGGTTCATGCGTTCCACAATGCCGCTGGAATGTGGGTGATAGGCAATATGAAACTTTTACTTAATGCTGAAAATTGTTAAACATTTTTCATCACTCTTCCTGTAAAATGCGAACCTTGGTCCCATTCAATACTATGGGGGAGTCCCCATCTTGAAAATATGTGTTGAGATAGAATTTTTGTTGTCGCTTTAGCCGAGTTTGTCCTGGAAGGAAATGCTTCCACCCATTTTGTGAAGGTATCGATCACTACCAACACATACTTAAAACCATTTCTACAGCCGGGAAGGGGACCAATGCAATCTAGTTGTAAGTTATTCCATGGGCCATTAACAGGGCAGGTGTGTCTCAGCTGACCTTTCTTTGCGTATCTATCTGGGTTGTTCTGAGCGCACATTGAACAGTTTTCAATGTAATGGGTGACATCTGTTTTTAAATCAGGCCACCAGCAGAGAGGTCTTAGGTGGGCAAGGGTGGTTTCTAATGGGAAAAGGATGTCCGTGTCCATCATGAAATTGGCAAATAATCTGGTTCCTGTCCTGGGTAGGGACCATATAAATACCATTCTTGAATATAATTCCGTCCTGAATCATTAAAGTGTCTTTGAATTTGTCATAGGGTGCTGGGTAATCACCTTTTAAAATTTCCTTAAGCGCGTCGTCTGCTTTTTGCACCTGTGCTAAATCTAGAATATTGGTCTGTGAGACCTGGACTACGTGTACTGGGGCACTCTCGGGGGGTTGCCAAAAGTGACTGTGTCGTGATCCAGCTTTTGCTAAGGCTGCTTTTACGTTACTGGGTGGGGAGGAACGATGATGGCTTCTAACCTTTATGATGCCATATTTGTGGTCTTTAGCAATCTTCGAGAATGTGCTTTAGTAATGGCGCTGAGGGTAGGGGTTTACCGTCGGCGGATATAAATCCTCTAGATTCCCACTGGGGCAGGAATTCCGTCAAACTGTTGCAGACATATAGACAGTCCGAATATATATCTGCAGGGGTCGGGAACAAATTTGGATGTTGCACAATGGATGCGATGGCTGCTAACTCGGCTGCCTGCGAACCTAAATGTCCTGGTAACTTTAATGATACCTGCTCTAATGCGCGTCCCTGCGCGTCTTCTACAAATATGCCACATCCTGTAATTCTTTTCCCATTATCAATGGTGGAGGAGCCAGCTACATAAACTTTTAGAGATTTATCTGTGGGCTGGGTTCTCTGTGGTCTGATGCTTTCTTTTGTCGGTAATGATTTAAGAATAAAGGTTCCTGTTGTGCCTGGCTGCAATGATTTCACACTCATGTGGGGTTCCTGCATACTGTCAATTATCTGCCAAAAACTTGTGTGTCTTTGTTCTTTTCACTGTGATGTCGTGTCCTTGTAGGAGTCGGGTCCAGCGCGTTGCTCTTATTTGGCTAACTGTACCGTCCTTCAGCCTACCGTCTAACAGTAGCTGTGTTGGGGTGTTCTCGGTCAAAATGGTCACGGGGTTGAGTCCTGTTGTGTACGCGAAGTACTGAACAGCCCAAAAACCTGCGAGCAAGTGCCTTTTGTAGGCTGAAAATCCTTGCTCTACGGGATCTAAAACTCATGAGGCATCGGCTACGGGTCCTAAACGACCGTGCCTTTCCTGGAGAAGTAAGGCCGAAAGGGTTCGGTCGGTGGTCGCTACCTCTATTGCGTATGGGGAGTGTGGGTCTGGTGCCTGCAAAGTGGGAGCTGTACCTAGGGCGCGTGTTAGTGCATCGATGGCATCTGTGTGCTGTGGAAGCCATTTCCATGGGGCCTGTTTCTTAAGGAGCTCGGAAAGTGGGGCTGCTTTTGTGGCGAAACCGTCTATATGGTTCCTGCAGTAACCAACCAGTCCTAAAAATGACCGGAGTGCTGTAAAATTATGGGGCAAGGGCAATTTAACAATTGAATCAATACGTTTATGCTCGATCTCACGTTTACCATGCGTTATAACAGTCCCTAAATAAATGACCTTTTCTTGGAGAATTTAGGCTTTTTGGGGGTTGACTTTACATCTAATTTCTTTTAGGAGACCTAATAGTTCGGAAAGAAGCGAAATCTGCTCTTCCTTTGTGTCAGTCTGTAGGAGCAAGTCGTCCACAAACTGAATGAGGCATTTGGGTTGGGAAAATTTCAATAACCCATTTGCCAATTGTCTGTGAAAAATGGAGGGGGAGTTTTGGAAACCTTGTGGAAGGCATGTCCACGTGTATTGCTGTCCCTGGAAGGTGAACGCAAATTTATACTGGCAATTTTTATCCAATGGAATGGACCAAAAGCAATTGCTAATGTCCAGAACCGTAAACTATATGAAGTCCCTGCTTTAACATTGTCTCGGGACTTGTGGCAACGGTGGGGCTGCTAATAGAGTTACTTTATTGAGTTCTCTATAGTCAATGGTCAGTCTCCATGAACCATCTGGATTTCTTATGAGCCAAATCGGGGAATTGTTTGTTGAGGCTACAGGCTGAATTACACCTTGAAACAATAAACTTTGAATTACCTTACCTATTTCTCCCTCGGCTTGCTGTGGAAAACCGTGTTGTTTCTGGGGTTTAGGATCGGGACCTGCAATGGTGACCATTCCTGGAATTTTACCGCAATTGTGCTTGTGCTGGGCAAAAGATGCTTTGTGTTTCTTTAAGACTTTCCTAATTGTTTTGTCCATGGTAATGGCTTGTGGATCAAACCAGTAATCTCCCACTGAGCTAATCCTGTGTTCATAGTCTCCTACTGTGAGCGTGGCGGGGGCTCGTGCTGCTCCAGCCATTTTCCACACACACTTATTCACGGGGTCAAAAGAAAAGTTGTGTGAGCTCATGAAATCTATCCCCAAGATGTGCTCTGCTGTCTGGGGTAAATCTACTAAAATGACTGAGTGCTTGGTTCTAATGTTACCGATCTGAATATCCACAGGGGTCGTAATGTGTCCATGCTGGAGGTGTCCTGTAAATCTACGAAGAGTGATAGTGTCTGTAGTGGGCCATATATCTCACTGGTACATCGTGGAGGAGTTTAACGTGGTTCGGGACCCTTCTGTGTCCCAAAGGAATTCTACGGGGTGTCCCCGGACTGTGCCTGTGACTACCGGTCTTCCGGACTTGTCCCAAAGTGTGTCGCAAACCCAAGTTGGAGAGTCCGAACACCGTCAATCGGTGCCATTTATGGCCAAATTATCTGAATGGGCGCTAACGCTGTGGATAGGCCTGGCATTGTTCCTATGTGGGGCATTTGCGTGCTGATTCCGTTGCTGGTTCTGGGGGGCATTGCATTCTCGGGCGTAATGTCCCTTCTGTCCACAATTATAGCATCCCTGTGCTTCACGGTGCTGTGTGTCATTTCTACCTTCATTTACCCATGCAGGGTCTTGATGTGTCCTTACTGGATTCATGTTTGCTTCTACCTTCTCCTGCTCTGCCTTTTTATGTAGGGATTGTTCCCAAGCTCTAGAGAGTCTCTTCAGAACCCACACTTCATTGTGTGTGGCGTCTGAGGGGTCATAATTTGCACATGCTTTTTGTCCTGCATTTGTGGCGTGGGAGACTAAAATACGGGTCCATTTGGCCATATTGTCTGCAGTTAGATGGGCGCGGGCTAAATCTCCAAATACTGCTGTGAAGTGAATCCAGAGACATCCTGCAAATGCTGTTGGATGTTCTCCTTTCTTCTGCCTACATCGGTTGAGTCCTTCTAAGGGATCTCCTCTATTATAGCCAATTGCATCTAGGATAGCTGTCTTCATATCCTGGAGGCTACCTCCTCCTATATTTTGTGAGTCTGGAAGGGTTGAACTAACAGATGGGTCAAAGTTCATTACTATGAGTTTCACTTGCTCCTGTTCGCCCAGACCGTACATGACTGTCTGTTGTCTAACTTGCTCAAAGAAACGGTGTGGGTCTGATGTGGGTTAAAAGGTTTCTATTTTATCATGGGCATCCCTTAACTGGGTGATGGTTAGTGGGGTGGTGTACACAAAATCGGGTTGGTCTTCTGTCGGTACTCTGCGCTGCGTGGTGACTGGATTCATAGGGTTGGGTGCTGCCTGTGCAGTCGGTGGCGTGGGTGCTTTCTTTTTCGGGGCCTGGGGGGCTCTATTCTGAATCTCTGTTCCGTTTACGTATCGATGGGCAGTTTCATTAAGTTCCTGCCAATCAGGGCCATCTTCCTGGTCTAATTTTGGTCCAAAGGTGTCTCTGAAAACATTTAGCACTGAGAGCAGTGACTGTAACCGTGAAATTTGCTGCCTGCATTTGGCGTGGTCTACCGAACTCTGTCTTTGTTCCGTTGTGGAACTGTGGAGTGCTCCTAGGGCTGCCTTTAAGTCCTCGCATTGCTTCTTTAATTGCTCTACTTGGTGTTCCGTTTCTTCCCTTCCCAAAACTGAGCGTTACGTGTCTTGGTAGGCCTTATCATATTGTGTCTGAAAGTTGCTTAGGTGAGCTAGACAAGATTTGCCCGTTTGACATCAGCCACCTCCTTGTCCTGCTAGCTGCTCTTGGAGTTGCTCATTTACTTTTTCGCATTCACTAACGTTTCCCTCACTACTCTTCTCTTTCTCTACAAGCTGTCTGCGGAGCATCCTCACGACCTCCTTTGTGCCTCGCAATTGTGCCAAACAGGACATGATTGCCATCGGTTTACAAACTTTACCTAAACTCTTTTTATGGATCTCGGTCAGGTTATCCCACCAAGTTTGTCCTATACTGCCAGGACCTGTCTCTTCATTTGCACTAAACTCAGACCATAGGGGCTAGCCTTTCCTCTTTCCTAATTTCCCCTTCCCATATGGCACACTGCTCTGCTCTATTGGACGCTGTGACCTCGGGTTCCTGTGGGAACATAAGGCGTTCCATTGCCTTCATTGCCATTTCTACGATTATGTATTTTCCTACCGTAATCTCTGTATCTCTACCGTGAATTTGGGACAGGGGGGAATAAAGCGGTGATGCAAACAGTAGGTATGCCTTCAGCTATTTTCCGGTTCAGATAACTCCGGAAAGTTTTACGCAACAAAATCTAACGAGTTTACCTTATATCCCTGTTAGTACGCATGTAAATTACGACACACTTCCGAATCTTGGAGGTTTGATCGATACTGGTCATACAGTTGTGGTTTCTTTCACTTTTCCAACTGATTTCTAATTCAAACGTTTTGTGGGTTCTCTCGGAGTGACAAAATCACTTCTGGGTCGAGTCCCATCAGAGGTTGCCAATAATTTTGCTATATTTACTCGCTATAAATATGGAAGTCAATAAGGTTGCCCTTCTTTTGTCTAGATATTGATATTATATTGCTTTCAGAGTCGCCAGGTATCAAATGATACCACCACAAGCTTCAACCGGATATTGATCAAAGACCCAACAACCAATTAGTTAGTTTAAGTTCAATATTACTTTATTTACACACAAGATTACCTTATACATGCACCATAAACACTACGGGCTAAATTACACCTAACACTATGACAACCTGTACTTAACTTCAGGCACCCGGCTTAAGTCAGAGGAACAGTGGGCTTTGTTCGAATCTGGATCTACTGGGTCTGGAGAAGTAACTGCGGTTCAGCTAGGCTCATCCGTCTGGCAGAGAGCGTTGAACTTGGACTTGCTTCTGGTCGTGGTGCTACAGTTGGAGGTAGACGTAGCCGGAGCGCCAGGTCCAAAAGAGATTGAACACATGGCAGTGTCTCTCTTTATCCTTGGGGGGTTTCACGCTCTTTTGGGCGGACCTTAGGTTTGGACCCAATAATTTGGCAGACTTCGATCACTGCCTTCGATCTGAGCCAATAAAGGGGCGGGTGCCTTGATGGCTGGGCGTGTCCTAAGGGGTCATTGACCTTGCTGTTTATGCTTCATGAGTAAAGGGAATGGCACTGATGTGACTGGAATTGTATCGGATACCTGAGTACCAGTCCTTTGTCTTCGAGAAATGGGTCATTAGAATGCAAATCGGCTGGGGGTTTCGATGCTGTCTAGTTCTCTGCTTACAAATATACATTTAGGCTCTGAGCTTGCCTGAATCTTGTATTGGCCATATTTCCCTTGAGTCTTTGCAAATGTCCATGTTTCTTTGTAAGCGGCCATTCCAGATGACTACATTGCTCAGTTTTATTAGGTCAGAAATTGATCTCATATCAAATTATACATTTCTAACTAAATCCATATTTTATGAAGCAATATCGCACTATCTATTGCATCCAAAACACCAGCTTTCACAGCTGGCTGACATCACTCATCCTCCCGCTAATCAGCCACATCGTCAGAATTCTCATCAGAGAATGGGAATCGCTCCATTTGATCCTCCTCTGCCAGGGCTTCCCCTCTCTGAAGCTGCAGGTTGTTTAAGACACAGCAGACCACGTCCATAAGTGACATTCGAGCAGGAGGGTATTGAAGAGAACCACTTGACCAATCCAAACATTGAAGCGTAATGATGGGCCTGGTGGAAGCTCTCATTGTACCTCCTCTCTGAGTCAGAACACGGATTTTGGACTTGGGTCATGAACCCAGGAGTTGGAGTATAAAATATGTTTAAACCCCAGATCAAAGAGCTTTTAATATGAATGGTCTGGAATTCATGAAATATTTACCTGTAGAACCTGAAGTCAAGAGCCGCTGTTGAACATTTACATTTGGAATGTTTTTCTCGCAGCTGGTTGAATATAAACATCTCATTCAAATAACTCTTTAAAATTTGCGTTTCACTTCACCAATACACTCAGTGCACTTTGAAAAAATACTGGAAGTTAAAATTTTATGGTGTGAATGTTTCCAAACATATTGGTCACATTATGTCTGACTTTTTACTCACCTCTGCCATTGGGTTTGTCAGTGGGGGGAGGGGTAAAATTCTTCGGATGGGCTTCCCACTGAGTTCCCGCTCCCCCCTGACCTCGCTGCAATTTTAAGCTGCAGAATTTTAAGCCAACTGGCCATCTTTGCCCCAAGTAAGACCGTTTCCCAGCCAGCCCCAGATTTTAGGCCTGAGGGATATCCCGCATCTGGGGTAAGCTCAAAAATACTCGGGTTTAGGCTTTGAGTGGGAAGGTTGGGGTGGTTGGGTGAGGGGGGGGGGGGGGGGGGGGTGGTGGTGGTGCGGGGGGTGGGGGGGGGAGTGGAGGTGGAGAGGAGAATGGGGGTGTGTGGCCTGCATCAGCAGCTACCTTCTGACCTTAGGTGTCCTGGGATAAGGTCTGGCAACCGGTCGATTCCTTTCCAAAATAGGCCCTCCCCCACAACAACCTCTCCCCCATTATCCCAAATTTCCACTGTCCGTCCCCCACCCCGCCACAGCAACAGCCTCTCCTCCAACAACCCAACCACCAATGTGCATTTCCGGCCCACCCATAGCAGCCTCTCCCCGAATACCCCAAACCCATTGTCCTGCCCACTTAGTCCTCCCCTTTCCTCTCCGCCTTGATGCCACCAAATCGTACCTCTTCCTGAAATCCGAGGACTTCTGCTCCGGATGCTACTTGCAGTCCCAGTCCTGACCACTGCGGCCTCACGCGCTGCAGGACTAGCCGGTCAATATGACTGGCCGGTAGCTCTCAAAGGCTGCATTTCTTCTTAAAATGGCTGCATGTCAGATGGTGTTGATGGGGATGTGTCCCCATCGACTCGTCAGATGGCGGGATGGAAAACTCCAATATCCTAAAATAGCTGGCCTTTGTGATCTAATTGGTCTACTTCATGTGGTGTTTAGATATGAACTTTATTATCAAATAATCTATTCTTAATTCCGTCTAACTCTGGCATAGGATACTAATTATCATATGAGTGACAAGGACTTTATTGGATTTAAGGGACTATTCCTTGTCACCCGGAGCCAAACATCCAAGGGTTCCGTTACACGGACTATCTCTGCGATCTGGCAGTGTCTCAGTAAGGAGGCATGTGTCAGGGTAGTGTGTTCGTACGAACAATATCCTTTGTCTGTGATCACACATAAGCTGCACATTGATAGACTGTAAGTCGTTTCTGTTCACGACTGCCCTTGCTGCCCCGCTGGTGCTTACATTACCATGTGTGGTGGCAGCACAGTGGTATTGTCACTGGACTGGTCATCCAGAGACCCAGGATAATTCTCTGGGGACCCAGCAGACGGTGGAATTTGAATCCAATAAAAATCTGGAATTAAAAGTCTAATGATGACCATGAAGCCATTGTCATTTGTTGTATAAACCCATCTGGTTCACTAATGTCCTTTGAAGAGGGAAAGCTGCTGTCCTTAACTGTTCTGGCCTACATGTGACTCCAGACCCACAGCAAACTGTTTAACTCTTAAATTCCCTCTGACAAATGTATCATAACCGAGGCTCTGCCAAAGATTACGACGTCGGGGGTCTGGTCTTCCCAGAATCCCTAGGGGAATATGTGCTCCCCCCCATTAAAGTGGTGGAGCTGCCTTGAAATTCCAATATAGAACCGGCCAGCACTCACTTGGTTGGGCAGCTCTTGCGTGGACTCTCTGCTGTACCTTGAAATAAACCTCCTGTTTAACTTCACAACTCAGTGTGGACTCCTTTTTGCGGACATAGTACCGGTGGCAAGGAGCAAATCCGGTCCCCTGTCAACGCTGAGACCTTCCTGCTTAGCCACCTTCTGGAACTCCAGGTGCAGGTCAGGCCCTGTCGTCCCTCTGTTTGGCCGCTTGGACACATTCGATGTCAGGGTTGAAGAATGGGCCCGCTATTCAGAGCGCATGCGTTACTATTTTCACGCCAATAATATCATGGAAGATGAATGGCAAACAGTGATCTTTCTGATGACATGTGTGGCACAGACATAGGAGTTATTTGGGACCTCATATATCCGGATGCACCGGACACCCAAACCTTCGCCGACCTTCGGTAACTTATCAGGCGACATTTTAACCCACAACCCTCTGTGATTGTCCATAGATACCGTCTTCATCGAACCCAACAGTGCATAAAGAGGCCATTCAGCCAATCGAGTTTGCACCAACCCTTTGAAAGACCACACTATCTAGGTCCAATCTCCTGTCCTAGTTCTATACTCCCACCCTTCGGGAAAATTTAGCATGGCCAATCCACCTAATTTGCACATCTTTGGACTGTAGGTGGAAACCGGAGCCCCCAGGGGAAACCCTCGCAGACACAAGGAGAAAGTGCAAACTTGACACAGTCACCTGAGGTCGGAATTGAAGCCGATTCCCTGGTGCTGTGAGGCAGCAGTCCTAACCACTGTGCCCCACCCCACTCCCATCTTAAAACAACAGAACCTGCCCCGGATGAGCCCATGACAGAGCCAGACTACATCGGTTTGCTGGGTTTTCCGAATATAGGACCTCCCTCTCAGAACTCTTACGGGATCGCCTTGTCTGTGGCATCGGTGACACTGAGACCCAACCACTGCTCCTGGGCGAGCCCAATTTAATGCTCCAGCAGGCGCTCCAGATCACCCTGTCTCGAGAAAGCATGGTATTCAAGAGATCCAGGAAATGAAGTTCAATGACCTGGGACATGGATCTTCGCATGCCGCCCCCTTACCTGATCGGGCAGATGACGGGCCAGTGGTCGCTGAACCACCAGCCGCAACCAGAACCTTTTCCTGAAACTGCCGAAGGCGATGTGTCTCCTTTATCGATGTGGTGCTGATAGTGTCGGGGTGGAAGCTAACAGCGTGGGCCCTCGCGGCTCCAGTGCCCTGGTCAAGGATGGCGACAGCCCAGGGACAGGGCCTGTAATTTATCACTTAGACGCTATTGATGAAGAGGAGGTAGAGATGCAGTTCCAATGACTGGCAGCATACCACGTGGTCCCCATCTGCATCCCTGTGCAGCTAAATGGGCACTGGCTTTGCATGGAACTGGACACTGGGGCGGCAGTGTCGGTATTGTGCGAGAGAACGTTCGACCGCATTCTGTGATGGATATCACGTTCGCCACAGAATTCGGTTTCAAATAAGGCATTAATACGCTAAAGGTCAGGTAGAGGTTACCACCTGATGGGAGAAACTCGAGCTGGTTTCAAAGACTCATTAATACAAACAAATAAAGGCTGTTCTTTTGACAGACCATAACATTCTTTGGGATTACTCCCTGCACCTATAAGTATTCAAAATATACGGACAGGGAATTCTCCAGATAAAAAGATACACAAATCTTCCCCTAACTATACCTCTTGACACTTAGAATAATACCCTCACAAAAAGTGTCTGTTTTGGTATCTAAAGAACATGACAACACTGAATAAAGACAGGCCTCTATGCAAGTCCCCCTTGCCAATATATCTTAGGACACCTGACATTTACACAGACCCTACGACCATTAAAAGACATATTAATGATAATACATCCAATTAGCCATTTGGCTATTGGTAATTAACCAACAATAAGTGATAGGATAACGATAAGGGAATTTTCATGTATATAAAGAGGAGGCATTTTAGCAGAAAGACACATTCCTTCTGACCCCCCCCTTCAGGAGTGAGAGTCAGTTCTGTTCTGAAAAGCTTGACTCGTCAGACAAAACCTCAGGTTTGTAATATGGTTTTGTTTAACTTCTTAGAAATGTATTAAGAAATTGATAGGAAAGGAGAGAAGGGAGGGGAGAAGAAAAAGGGAAGGGGCGGGGGAGAAAATAAATAAATAAATAAATAAATATGGGAGGGAGGAAAAAAAAGGGGGGAAAAAATGCCAGAAGGGAGCCAAAGCAGAGGGAGAAGGGGCACCAAAGGCAGACGGGGCAATGGGCGAGCCAGATCAGACGAGCCAATCAGCGAGCAAAGTGGCAGAGCAGAAGTATCGCCGCATCAAAAAGAGCTGGGCAGACAGGTGCAGTCTCCCCCAGCGCCAGGGGGGAGCTGGAACTGGAAGGCAGCCTTTGCCGATGCGGTGAGGGAACATCAGCAGGTAAATAAGGAAGAGGCTAGTGCAGACATAGAGGCCGCAGTGCAGGCAGCAATGGCCAAGGCCCTGGCGGAGGTGCAGCAGGCCCTGGGCAGAGCAGAGGAGAAATTGAACGCCCAAGGGAAGAAACTGGAAGCCCAAGAGGCAACCATCAGGGAGCTGGAGAAAGCAGCGACTGACGTGAGCGACCGGATCACAGCCCTGGAGAGGGTGTTGGCGAGACTGAGCCCAACACAGGGGAGCCTGAAGGGCAGAGTGGACGACCAGGAAAACCGCTCGAGGAGGCAAAATGTCAGGATAGTGGGCTTACCAGAGGGGATTGAGGCACACGTGGCCGAGATGCTGGGCAACTTAGTGGGGAAGAAAACCTTTTCCAGCCCACCAGAAATGGACAGAGCACACCGGTCGCTGCGCCCGAAGCCCAAGGCAGGGGAACACCCGAGAGCAGTTATAGCTAAATTGCACCGGTACCAAGACAGGGAAACAATCCTGCGCTGGGCCAGGCAAAACAGAACCTGAAAATGGGAAGGACATGCCATTAGAATTTATGAGGACATTGGGGCAGACCTAGCCAGGAGACGGGCCGAGTTTAATAGAGCGAAAGCAGCTCTTCACAAGAGCAACGTGCGTTTTGGTATGCTGCACCCAGCGAAACTCTCGGTCACATACCAAGAAAGAGAATACTTCTTTACAGCCCCTGCCGAAGCAAACAAGTTTGTCGAGGAACACGGGCTGGAAAACCACCAGCGAAGGTAGAAATGAGGGGCCCCTGGCAGGGGGCAACAACACGCCGACGGGGGGTGGGGGAGGTGAGGCAACGCCAGACCCCCCCCTGCCACAGCGAGCGCACCCTGAACTAAGAACAGACCACTGCCCAAGGGACCGTTTCAGGTGGGAGGCCAGGCCCCAGCATGAGGGAACGAGAGTAGCGGAGAAGAGAGAGCAAGCGAGAGGAGTGCAGGGTAGGATGGGGGAAGAGTGGGCAGAAAACCGCAGAGACCGGGCAGGGGAGAAGCGAGACAGTAACTCCCGAGAGGGGGGCCACCGTACTAGCGGGAAAGCTAGCGCCGGACATGCAACAAAGCAGGGCTGCAGCGCGCCCCCAACAGGGGGGAAGGCGCCAGTCTGGAGGTGGGGGGGATCACTCAACAGAGACGGGAGAGCAAACTGGGACAGGAACAGAGGAAAGAGGGATAAAGGAGGGGTACAAGGGAGAGGGGGGAAAGGAGAGAGACCGGGAGGGGGGGGGAACACTGGGAAGGAGAGACCGGGAAGGGGCGACACAGGGAAGGAGGGACAAACAGGGCTAGAAAAGGAATTGGGCTACAAAGTGCCACAACCAAGGGCTCGAAACAAGGAATCGCTGCAAGCACCCACCCAGTACGGTCTCTGGGCGAAGGGAGACCCCAGAGTGCAGGGGGCTACCCGCATGGCGGACGCAATGTGGGCGGCCATGTTGGGTGCCCCGGGACAAAGGGAAACCCTGGAGTGCAAGGACCCGACTGCATGGAGGGAGCAGTGACAGCGGTCATCCTGGACGGCCCCCTAACAAAGGGAAACCCCGGAGGGCAGGGGCGCGTCCACCAAGTAAATATGGTTAATCCCATAGGAGCAAGGGAGCAGAAGCCTCCCACCAGGATAGTCACCTGGAACGTAAGGGGACTCAACGGCCTAGTGAAGAGATCCAGAGTCCTCCAAGAGAAATATGAGGGCCGACATAGTCTTCCTCCAAGAGACACACCTGAGAGAGCAGGACCGACTAAGGGTAAGAAAGGGCTGGGTGTGACAAACCTACCATTCCTGCTATGGAACAAGGGCCAGGGGAGTGGCGATATTGATCGGCAAGAGGACGGTGTTTAGGGCGACAAAGACGGTTACGGACCCAGGGGGATGGTATGTCATGGTTAGCAGGACCCTGGATGGGGCACCGGTAGTACTAGTTAACGCGTACGCACCCAACTGGGAAGACACAAGCTTCATCAAGAAGACCATGGCAGAAATCCCTGACATAGAGATGCATCGACTAATCATGGGGGGGGGGGGGGGGACTTCAAGGTGTACAGGACCCAAGGACAGACAGATCAACCCCCAAAACGGGGAAAACCTCAAGCATGGCAAGGGAACTCGATCACTTTATGGAGCAGATGGGAGCGGCGGACCCCTGGAGGTTCGCCCACCCGGGGGAGAAGGAATTCTCCTTCTTCTCCCCAGTACACAATGTATACACCAGAATTGACTTCTTTGTGGTCGGGAAAACGGTGCTTCCGGGGATAGACAAGGTGGAATACTTCGCAATTGTGATATCAGACCACGCTCCACACTACATGGACGTGCAGCTGGAGACGGGCAGGGCCTAATGCCCCACATGGAGGTTGGACATTGCCCTACTAGCGGACAAGGCCTTAAATGAAAGGTTATCACGGGCCATTGCAGAGTACACAGAGAACAATCAGAACGGGGAGGTCTCACCCTCCACGTTCTGGGAAGCACTAAAGGCCGTACTAAGAGGGGAAATCATCGCTTTCAAAGCGCAAAGAGATAGGGAGGAAAGGGTGGCGAAGCAGCAGCTTGTCGACTCAATACTGGATGTAGACCGTAAATACTCTGAGGCCCCGACCGTAGAGCTCCTGGCGGAGAGGAAAGAGCTACAAAGGAACTTTGACCTGCTCTCCACCAGGAAAGCAGTGCACCAACTCCGTCAGGCACGTGGGACCCTATACGAACACGGAGACAAAGCCAGACGCCTGTTGGCACACCAGCTGAGAAAGCAGGCAGCCACCAGAGAAATTGCACAAATCAGGGATACCAGAGGCACGCTAGAAACAGAACCAGAAAAGATCAACAAAACCTTCAAGGCCTTCTACCAAGGGCTGTACACCTCAGAGCCCCAATGGGGGAGTCTGGGATGAAACGGTTCCTTGATGGACTGGACATTCCAGTCGTGTGGGAGGGCAAAAAACGGGGCTTGGAAGCACCATCAGCACTGGGAGAGATCATGGTCAGCATTAGCTCCATGCAGGCGGGGAAGGCGCTGGGACCAGGCGGGTTCCCAGCAGATTTCTACAAACAATTTGCGACACCACTGGCCCCGCACCTGCTGGAGATATTCACAGACTCGCTAGCGAGGGGCACACTGCCACCCACGCTCGCACAGGCCTCAATCTCGCTGATACCTAAGAAAGACAAAGACCCAACGGAATGTGGGTCATACAGACCCATCTCACTGCTGAATGCAGACACCAAAATACTGGCCAAAATCCTAGCCAAAAGGTTAGAAGACTGTGTACCTGAGGTGGGCGCAGAGGACCAGACGGACTTTGTCAAAGGTAGACAGCTTATCTCGAACATCAGGCGCCTGCTGAACGTGATAATGACCCCTACCGGGGAGAGAACACCAGAGGTGATCGTCTCCCTCGATGCAGAAAAGGCCTTCGACAGAGTCGAATGGAAATACCTCATAGAGGTACCGGAGCGGTTTGGGCTTGGAACAGGATTCACCTCCTGGTAAAACTCCTATACAACGCTCCCATGGCGAGCGTACAGACCAACAACTCCCGATACTTCCAGCTGCACAGGGGCATTGTCCCTGCTGTCCCTGCTGCTGCTCGCTCTAGCGAGCGAACCACTAGCAATCGCGCTCAGAGCAGCAAAAAGCTGGAGGGGGATCCGAAGGGGAGGCAGAGAGCACAGAGTCTCACTCTATGCAGATGACCTGCTCCTCTACATCTCGGACCCACAAAGCAGCATGGACGGAATCATCGCACTCCTGAAAGGATTTGGCACCTTCTCGGGCTACAAACTCAACATGAGCAAAAGCGAGATCGTCCCAGTACACCCACAAGTAGGTGGGGCAGCCCTAACGGGACTGCCGTTTAAACAAGCCCGACACAAATTCCGCTACCTGGGGATCCAAATATCCCATGACTGGAAAGGGATCCACAAATGGATCCTCACCAGTCTGACAGAGGAAGTAAAAAAGGACCTGCAAAGATGGAACACACTCCCACTCTCCCTCGCGGGGAGAGTCCAGACGATCAAAATGAACGTGCTGCCCAGGTACCTCTTCCTATTCAGAGCCATCCCGATCTACATCCCCAAGGCCTTTTTCAAAGCACTAGACAAACTAATCATGGCGTTCGTAATGGCGGGGGGGGGGGGGGGGGGGGAGGGGGGAAGAATGCTAGGATCCCAAAGAAGGTCTTACAAAAATGAAAATCCAGGGGAGGGGGGGGGGGGGAGGGGGGGGCGGGGGGGGGGGGGGGGCTTGCCCTCCCAAACCTACAACTTTACCACTGGGCGGCGACGGCCGAGCGAATAAGGGGATGGATCAAGGAGCTAGAAGCCGAGTGTGTGCGCGTGGAAGAGGCCTCCTGCATGGGGACCTCCCTCCGGGCCCTGGCCATGGCTGCGCTCCCATTCCCACCCAAAAAATACTCCAGCAGCCCGGTGGTAATAGCCACCCTCCAGTCCTGGAACCAGCTATGGCAGCAATTTGGCCTGACCAGAATGTCGGGTAAAGCTCCCATCTGCAACAACTATAGGTTCACACCAGCGCTGACTGACACCACCTTCAAAAGGTGGGGACAGGACAGAAGGACACTGACAGTCAGGGACCTAGGGCCTGCGGGGGAGAACTCCTGGTTCTTATACTCCGCATTCAGGGCGGAGCTAGAGATCAACAGCCAACCAGGACCCGGGATCTGGCAGCCAATGACATCACGGCTTCACAGTCCCACATTACCCCTAATGCATACTACCACATTCACCCCTTGTTAAAAATGAACCCGGCGGGGTGGTGCTTCGCATGGTGGTAGGGGTTTACAAGGCTGGTCCTGGGAGGAAAAAAACTTTTGCATGTCATCACAGTGCCGTACACTGGGCTATGTACAGGGTTTTTTGTTTTGAACTATTTACAGTATTCGTAAGAGGGAAAAAGGAAAAAAAATTCTCGTTAAAGTCCACGGACGGCAGGATCGCAACACTGGACAAACTGACAGAGAAATTCCAGCTAGCCAGGGGGAACGAGTTAAGGTACCTGCAACTAAAAGACTTCCTACGAAAGGAGACAGGGACATACCCACAACCACCACGACAGACACTACTGGAAGAGTTACTGGACGCAAGCATACTAGATAAAGGAAACTGCAGTGACATGTATGACCGACTGGTAGAAGGGGCCGACACCGTATTGGACGCAAAAAGAATGAAGTGGGAGGAGGACCTGGGGATCGAAATAGGGTGGGGACTCTGGAGCGAAGCACTGCGTCGGGTCAACTCCACCTCCACGTGCTCAAGGCTCAGCCTGACGCAACTAAAAGTGGTACATAGAGCCCACTTAACAAGAACCCGGTGTAGCGCACAAAGACTCACGAGAGACGAATAGAGATGAAGTCGATGAGGCTTTATTAAGCGTGACTTGTTCCCTGCAGTTCAGCAACAGACTGGCCTGCGGGGGAGAACTCCTGGTTCTTATACTCCGCCTTCAGGGCGGAGCTAGAGATCAACAGCCAACCAGGACCCGGGATCTGTCAGCCAATGACATCATGGCTTCGCAGTCCCACATGACCCCTAATGCATACTACCACATTCACCCCTTGTTAAAAATGAACCCGGCGGGGTGGTGCTTCGCATGGTGGTAGGGGTTTACAAGGCTGGTCCTGGGAGGAAAAAAACTTTTGCATGTCATCACAGTGCCCTACACTGGGCTATGTACAGGGTTTTTTGTTTTGAACTATTTACAGTATTCGTAAGAGGGAAAAAGGAAAAAAAATTCTCGTTAAAGTCCACAACATTCTAGTGTTACACCGATGCCACGAGTCGGTCGGGCGGTCTGGTCGTCCTTGTCGATTGCCTCAGCCCCGGTGGTGGTGGTGCTTGTTCCAGTGTTGTCGTCTCCGGGAGCTTTACGGTTTCTGCTTCAGCTTCACTTCTGGTCGGACCTGGGAGGAGGGCCGATCCTCCCGGGAAGGGGGCGGTCGCGGGGTGCGCCGGTGGCAGGGAGGGGGTGATTGGTGTCAAGGGGGTGTGCGTGTTGCCGGCGGGCGTCAGATCTCGCAGGGAGACCGTGTCCTGTCGGCCGTCGGGGTACTCCACGTAGGCGTACTGCGAGTTCGCGTGGAGGAGGTGAACCCTCTCGACCAACGGGTCCGACTTGTGCGCCTGCACATGTTTCCGGAGCAAGATGGGTCCTGGGGCCGCCAGCCAGGTCAGCAGCGACGTTCCAGAGGAGGACTTCCTGGGGAAGACAAGGAGGCGCTCATGGGGCGTTTGGTTAGTGGTGGTACACAGCAGCGACCGGATGTAGTGGAGAGCGTCCGGGAGGACCTCCTGCCACCGTGAAACTGGGAGATCCCTGGACCGTAGGGCCAGTAGGACGGTCTTCCAGACCATGCCGTTCTCCCTCTCTACTTGCCCGTTCCCCCGGGGGTTGTAGCTGGTCGTCCTGCTCGAGGCGATACCCTTGCTGAGCAGGAACTGGCGCAGCTCGTCACTCATGAAGGAGGACCCCCTGTCGCTATGGACGTATGCGGGGCAACCGAACAGTGTGAATATGGTGTTAAGGGCTTTAATGACTGTGGCTGCTGTCATGTCAGGGCAGGGGATGGCGAAGGGGAAACGGGAGTACTCGTCCACCACATTCAGGAAGTGTATGTTGCGGTCGGTGGAGGGGAGGGGCCCTTTGAAATCCAGACTGAGGCGTTCAAAGGGACGGGAGGCCTTGATCAGGTGCGCACTATCCGGCCTGAAAAAATGCGGTTTGCACTCTGCGCAGATGTGGCAGTTCCTTGTGACTGTACGGACCTCCTCCATGGAGTAGGGGAGGTTGCGGGACTTTATAAAATGGTAGAACCGAGTGATCCCCGGGTGGCAGAGGTCCTCGTGGAGGGTTTGGAGACGGTCTATTTGTGCGTTGGCACATGTGCCGCGGGATAGGGCATCGGACGGCTCGTTCAGCTTTCCGGGACGGTACAAGATCTCATAGTTGAAGGTGGAGAGCTCGATCCTCCACCTTAAGATCTTGTCATTTTTAATTTTGCCCCGCTGTGCATTATCGAACATGAAGGCTACTGACCGCTGGTCAGTGAGGAGAGTGAATCTCCTGCCGGCCAGGTAATGCCTCCAATGTCGCACAGCTTCCACTATGGCTTGGGCTTCCTTTTCCACTGAGGAGTGGCGGATTTCTGAGGCGTGGAGGGTTCGGGAGAAAAAGGCCACGGGTCTGCCCGCTTGGTTAAGGGTGGCCGCTAGAGCTACATCGGAGGCGTCGCTCTCAACCTGGAAGGGGAGGCACTCGTCGATGGCGCGCATCGTGGCCTTTGCGATATCCGCTTTGATGCGGCTGAAGGCCTGGCAAGCCTCTGTCGACAGGAGGAAGGTCGTGGTCTGTATTAGGGGGCGGATTTGGGGAGAGTTCATACCTGCCACAAAAGCTTCGCGAATTAACATGTCCGTGTGTTCAATCGCGTTTACCGGCGGGCAGCTGCAGGCCCGTCCCAAAATTAGCAGCGCGGCGTAGAATTTGTCTAGCGATTCTCCAGGACTTTGCCGTCTCATTGCGAGTTGGTAGCATGCGTAGATCTGGTTCACTGGGCGAACATAGATGCTCTTTAGTGCTGCGAAGGCCGTCTGGAAATCCTCTGCTTCTTCTATGAGAGGGTAAATTTCCGGGCTTACCCTTGAGTGCAGGACCTGTAGTTTCTGGTCTTCTGTGACCCGGCCGGGGGCCGTTCTGAGGTAGGCCTCGAAACAAGTCTGCCAGTGTTTAAAAACTGCTGCTGAGTTCACTGCATGGGGTCTGATCCTCAGGCATTCCGGGACGATCCTGAGCTCCATAGTCCTTTAAGGACGCTTAATAAATTGTAACTAAAAGTGGTACATAGAGCCCACTTAACAAGAACCCGGTGTAGCGCACAAAGACTCACGAGAGACGAATAGAGATGAAGTCGATGAGGCTTTATTAAGCGTGACTTGTTCCCCGCAGTTCAGCAACAGACTGGCCTGCGGGGGAGAACTCCTGGTTCTTATACTCCGCCTTCAGGGCGGAGCTAGAGATCAACAGCCAACCAGGACCCGGGATCTGGCAGCCAATGACATCACGGCTTCACAGTCTCACATGACCCCTAATGCATACTACCACAGTTGGTTCTTCCCGGAGGTGGAGGATAGATGTGAGCGGTGCCATGGAGGCCCAGCCAACCACGCCCACATGTTCTGGTCCTGCCCCAGACTTGTGGGGTACTGGACAGCCTTCTTCGAGCCAATGTCCAAAGTGGTGGGGATGAGGGTGGAGCCATGCCCGAAAGTGGCAGCCTTCGGGGTTTCAGACCAGCCAGATCTATTCCTGGCGAGGAGGGCTGACGCCCTTGCCTTTGTCTCCCTGATCGCCCGCCGTAAAATCCTGTTCGGCTGGCGGTCAGCAGCACCACCCAAAGCTGCAGACTGGCTGTCCGACCTCTCGGAATCTCTCCAAATGGAGAAAATCAAATTCACCATCCGAGGGTCAGATGACAGCTTCGACAGAACGTGGGAACCATTCACCCAATTGTTCCAAGACCAAACAAGCAGAAGAATAGCCAGGTAGCCAAGAAACAGGGGAGAGTAGCCAAAGCACGAGAGGGAGAGATGGACCGGGAGAGGGGGAGGGAGGGGGACAGCTAAATCTAAGAGGAAGGAAAGAAGAGCCACAGGGGGGGAGTGGGGGGGGGGGGGCAGGAGCGGGGAGAGGAGGGGTAGAGGGAAGAGACGGAACAATAGAGGAGAGCCAGGGAGGGGGAGGGGGGAGGCAGGGAAACGTTAACAAACTTAACGTCCACAGGAACAGAGAAAACGGGGAAGACGGGAGGGCCGCAGAGGCGGAAGTGCGCAAAAGCGGAATGAGACGACAATGGCAGCGAACTCCATCTTGGAGAAGCAAGGGAAGACAACACCACAAACAGATGCCTACTTATGTGGGTAAATAATTTTGCCAAGTGTACAGAGCTGCTGCTGTCGAGCGGGGGCATAATACCGTCCGATAGCTTCTCAGGGAAAATTATAACATCAGCAGCAGCAGCGGCCCATAGGGGAGTGGGGGTGAGTGCTCCGTTGGCAGGGTGTGGGAAGACTGAGGCGCGTGGGGTCACGTCTAGTCAATTGCTATTGTATATTCTCTTTTTGCACAATGTTAATGTTCACTCTATTTTGCTGTGTTAGGATTATTGCTATTTATTATTAAATACTTTGCAAAACTTTAATTAAAAAAATATTTTTTTTAAAAAGAAATTGATAGGAGATACTTTAGGATTTTGCATGTTTCAGATATCTCATTCTATTGAGAGAAGTTAGAGTGTTAGCAGATAACATAGGACTTTTAACGATTTATATTTTTCACTCTGCAATTCTGTATGTATCTTTTGGGAGTATTTTTTATAATAATCGACTCACTCTCAAAGTCTAAACTCCTAGACACTCATTTAGGAAGTCTTAAATGGCTAGGACCCACGACGATAGAGGTAACGATTTAGTTATGAGTGACATATCTGAACTTCCCCATAAAAAGTAACTGAGATCCTGTTTAACTGTCTGAGTCGCGGAAAAGCATTCTCCCTTCGTGAGATCTATTTTGAGTCTCAGCAGAGAAACAGGTTTCCCTCTTTTGGTGGGTTAACCTACAGCATAGGTTATTAACAATGTATTATCAGGTCCGGAATAACCTAAATCCTTCACAGTTGGTGGCCATACGTGAGGCAATATTAATATCCTCATAAAAATATTAAATATTAAAAAATAATTTTAAAAAAATAAATAAAAGCAGAGAAAAAACGGTGTGATCCCTAAAATAGAAAGTACTTTCGAACCTGTAAACATGGCAAATACTCCAAATGCAGGGAGAATATATCGAGGTGCCCGAGGAATAAATGAACTAATAAATGGAACTGCCCTAGTCCAAGTTGCAGACAATTAATGGTAGTTAAAGCAGAAGTCTCTCAGAGGGTTAACAGCAGCCAAAAGTTTTAGACTACAGGGGCGAGATTCTCCGACCCCCCGCCGGGTCGGAGAATCGCCGGGGGCTGGCGTGAATCCCGCCCCCGCCGGTTGCCGAATTCTCCGGCACCGGAGATTCGGCAGGGCGGGAATCGCGCCGCACTGGTTGGCGGGCCCCCACCGGATGGGCCGAAGTCCCGCTGCTAGGATGCCTGTCCCACCGGCGTGGATTAAACCACGTCTCTTACCGGCAGGACAAGGCGGCGCGGGCGGGCTCCAGGGTCCTGGGGGGGGGGGGGGGCGCGGGCGATCTGGCCCCGGGGGGTGCCCCCACGGTGGCCTGGCCCGCGATCGGGGCCCACCGATCCGCGGGTGGGCCTGTGCCGTGGGGGCACACTTTTCCTTCCGCCTTCGCCACGGTCTCCACCATGGCGGAGGTGGAAGAGACTCTCTCCACAGCGCACGCGCGGGGATGCCGTGAGCGGCCGCTAACGCTCCCGCGCATGCGCAGCCGGCAATGTCATTTCCGCGCCAGCTGGCGGGGCACCAAAGGCCTTTTCCGCCAGCTGGCGGGGCGGAAATCAGTCCGGCGCGGGCCTAGCCCCTCAAGGTTAGGGCTGGGCCCCCCAAGATGCGGAGGATTCCGCATCTTTGGGGCGGCGCGATGCCCGACTGATATGCGCCGTTTTTGGCGCCGGTCTGCGGACATCGCGCCGACACCGGAGAATTTCGCCCCAGATCAGTGCTTATCAGACAGGCTTTGAGATAACAACTCCAGCAGCCTGTGCTGTAATCCGATACCTTTCTTTCAAGTCAGAGAAATTCCAGCGAAGTTAAATTTCAAATTCCATAAAGGAAACCAGTGGGTGATGAGTTCTCCACTTCTTTGATTAAAGTTAATTATTTTAGCAAGCAATTGATTAGAATTGCTAGACTCTTAAGTTTGAACTACTTGAAATAATGTTCATTTCAATTTGTTTGTGGATTGGTAGAAACTTAATGACACCAGTTAAAAAAAAAAGTGTAAATCTGGAGATGACAGTTGACGTTACTACGGCACCGCAGCTAACTGCTTCCTCCCAAAAGCAGCCAACATTTTTCTGAATGTAAGAAAAATTGTTAAGACAAAGAATGAATTAAGTTGTAAACGTTATACAAGCTCTTGTTCAGCAAATCTTAAATTCAGTTCTGAATTAAGATCAGAACTAAGCTTGCAGTTTGCCAGTAATTCAATTGAATTTTCAAACATTTTGGGTGGGATTCTCCCCTACCCGGCGGGACGGAGTGGCGTGAACCACTCCGGTGTCGGGCCGCCCCAAAGGTGCGGAATCCTCTGCACCTTTAGAGGCTAGGCCCGCACCTTTAGGGACGAGGCCTGCCCCGGAGTGGTTGGCGCCCCGCCGGCTGGCATGTAAGGCCTTTGGCGCCACGCCAGCCTGGGCCGGAGGGACTCGGCCGGCCGGCTTCAGTTTGTGCATGCGCGGGAGCATCAGCGGCTGCTGATATCATCCCCGCGCATGCGCAGGGGGGGGTCACCTAAGCGTTGGCCATGGCGGAGGCTGATGGTCGGCGCATAGGAAAAGAGTGCCCCATGGCACAGCCCCGCCCACGGATCGGTGGGCCCCGATCGCGGGCCAGGCAACCATGGGGGCACCACCTGGGGCCAGATCGCCCCATGCCCACCCCCCAGGACCACGGAGCCCGCCCGCGCCTCCAGGTCCCGCGGGTAAGGCACCTGGTTCAATTTACGCTGGCGGGACTGGCACAGAAACAGCAGGACTTCGGCCCATCGCGGGCCAGAGAATCGCCGGGGGGGAGCACTGACCGGTGCGGCGTGATTCCCGCCCCCACCGAGTCTCCGGTGCCGGAGAATTTGGCGGGGGCGGGATTCACGCCGCGCCCCGCCGATTCTCCGACCTGGCAGGGGGGTCGGAGAATCCCGCCCTTTAAGTTTTAAAAGAAAACTGTTAAAACTTTTTTCAAACTTTGCTGAGTAACAAAAAATTGTCATTGGTTATAAATAGATAAATAAATAAATAATAAGAGAGATAAAGATGGTGGACTCATAGCAGCAAACGATTTAAAAGACAATCTCCTAAAAGTGATAACAATAAGTCACAGAGACCTCAATCCCATAGACGACAATTATTCTCAGGAGATTCTCCTCGACAACAACCACAGAGACAGCTGCCCCCTAGAAATAGAATTCCAAATTCAAGATATTATGGTAGCCAATGGGAAAATCAAGGACAGGCACACCCAAAAGACAGGGAGGAAATGGAAATCACCAAAATCAAACACCCAAAGTCCAGCAGACCCCAACACATGCCCGGACTAATATGGTAAAAATTAAACAACCAGGGAACTCCCAGCATCAGATTCAACAACAAAAAACGGACTCACCCAGCCCTAGGCACAGAAATCATTATCCTTACGTAGACATTAAAATCTGGGATTTATTTGGAACAGCATTAATTGATACAGGGTCAGACATTTCAATTGTAGATCCTCAAGTAAATTCCAAGTGTCAGCTAAAAGGCCCCCTAAATGAAATAGAAATTGTAGGGATAACAGGACAATCACAGTCAACTCAGGTTTTTGACTGCCCAGTAGAATCAAATGGCATTCAGCACAATTTGAAAACTGCAATGATAGACATCAAGCAAACAACACCTTCTGGTCAAAAGGTTTTGTTACTAATTGGAGCTAAAGATTCAGGACTGTGGTTTAATACATTTCCCGTTAATTCTGACGTGGATGAAAGAGCTGAGCATGTTGCAAAACAGCTAGAATGTCACACAGACAGCAAAGTGCGGGCGAAACTAAAACACCTTTTAAATCGCCACTGGAATCCCTGCAGCAGCATGCAAACCACTGCGGCAAGTTGCAAATTGAGTCTACCCCACTAGGGGTTCGCCTATTCCCTGCCCAAAAGCAGTGGCACATTCCAGAGCCCAGTGGAAGGGCCAGTCTCATTAAAACGATTGACTCACTTGAACAACAAGGAGTTTTAATTAAAAAGCCCTCACGGTTCAACTCCCCAATGTTCGGTGTTGCTAAAGCCAACAACAAATGGCGTCTTGTGTTTGATTTTACAAAATTAAGCAAATACGCTGAGCCAGACTCAACTCAGTAGGCAAATGCCCAACAGCTGGTAAGCCAGTTAGTTAGAAAGAAGTACAAGTCTTGCGTAGACTTGACAAACGGGGTCTGGTCTCATCCCATTAAAGAAACCGATCAATAATATACTGCCTTCACAGCACCTAATGGTTATCAATACGTGTGGACTCGCCTTACCCAGGGTTTTAGAAATACCCCACAAATCTTTTCAGCTAGAGTAATGAAAATATTGTCAGACTTACCACAAGTAACTAGTTATGTAGATAACATCTACCTAAAAACAGACGATTTAGACAAACACTTTGAACTTTTGAATGAAGTTTTTAAACGACTCACTGACAATGGCTATTTAATCAATCTTTAAAAATCTCAACTTTGCAGACAGACAGTCAACTTCCTTGGCCTGAGTGTCATAGATACTGGCAGGGGGCTGACAAATGACTTTAGGGAGGAAGTCTCATGCATACAAATGCCCACTAAACTCAAATAACTTCAGTCAATTTTAGGATTACTAAATTATGCGAAGGCATTCATCCCAAATTATTCTGCATTAGCTGAACCTCTTTATGACAGATGTTCACCAAAAAACAATCCATTCATTTTCACCCATGAGGATTGTCAATCCCTCGGGAAACTAACGGATGACGTGCAAAAAGCAATTGGTTTAAATACCAGAAACAGCCTTTTTCAATTGATCCTTCGAATTTAAATCGGATCAAAGACAGGGATAGCGATCGCCTACAACAAGGGTGAAATTATCCCAGTAGCCTTTTATTCCTACAATTTTACTGCTACTGAACAGTGATATAATGCTACTGAATGGACTCTAACCTTTATTTTACAAGTTTTAATTAAAGTCAGGCCTTGGCAAGGAGAGAAGCTAATTCTGATACAGACTGCTTGTCATGTCTTGGAAGATTTAAACAGGCTGCCAGAGAATGAAAGAAAAGCAACAACAATTTGATATGGCAAATTGTTAACATTACTTCAAGACCCCACACTTGAGTGGGAAGTCATTCCTGAAAAATTTGATTTACAATCCCTTCCTCAAATGGAGGATGGGGACCCAGAGGGAGAGAGAGAAAATAAACCCCAACACAATCTCACAGAATACAAAGAAATCTGGTATTGTAGTGGCTCTTCAATGAAAATACTTCAACCAGGTGGATTAATGAAATCCTTTGCAGGGATAGGACTAATCAAAGGGCAATTTCAGGGGCGTCATTCTCCGACCCCCCGCCGGGTCGGAGAATGGCCGTAGGCCGCCGTGAATCCCGCCCCCGCCGAAGTCTCCGGTACCGGAGATTGGGCGGGGGCGGGAATCGGGCCGCGCCGGTTGGCGGGACCCCCCGCTGGATTCTCCGACCCGGATGGGCCGAAGTCCCGCCCAGAAATTGCCTGTCCCGCCGGCGTAAATCAAACCTGGTATTTACCGGCGGGACAAGGTGGCGCAGGCGGGCTCCGGGGTCCTGGGGGGGGCGCGGGGCGATCTGACCCCGGGGGGTGCAGCCACGGTGGCCTAGCCCGCGATCGGGGCCCACCGATCCGCGGGCGGGCCTGTGCCGTGGGGGCACTCTTTCCCTACGGCCTCCACCATGGCAGAGGCGGAAGAGACTCTCCCCACTGCGCATGCGCGGGAAACTGACAGCGGCCGCTGACGCTCCCGCGCATGCGCCGGGAAACTGTCAGCGGCCGCTGACGCAACCGCGCATGCGCCGCATTTCCGCGCCAGCTGGCGGGGAAACAAACGCCATTTCCGCCAGATGGCGGGGCGGAAATCCCTCCGGCGTCGGCCTAGCCCCAGCATTCCGCACCTTTGGGCCGGCGCGATGCCCGTCTGATTGGCGGCGTGTTTGGCGCCAGTCGGCGGACATCGCGCCGTTGGGGGAGAATTTCGCCCATGGAGTCCAGATATATCCCAGAACAAACCATTGAAATCCCTTTGGGACCCCACACTGCAGTAGCAATTGCATTAAAAGAAGCAATGCAACGGGCAGATTCTAAAAATGCAGTACTAATATGTATCGATTCAGCATATGCAAGAAATGCATATGAGAGACACCTTTCCATATAGGAAAGAACTAAATAGGAGACAAATGGAAATAAGGGGCGTCATTCTCCGATCCCCCAGCGGGTCGGAGAATGGCCGTTGGCCGCCGTGAATCCCGCCCCCGCCGGTTGCCGAAGTCTCCGAAGGGAGAAAAGTTGGCGGGGCGTTAATGTCGACGCTGCCGTGGAGAATGTCACGGCTCTGCGCAAGGCAGCCGATTTTCGGCCTGCCGATATTCTCCCTTCCGGATGGGCCTAAGTCCTGTCGACGTGATGACCGTTCACGTCGACGTAAATTAAACCTCCTTTTCATCGGCGTGAGCCTGTGCTCCAGGTTCACGCCGACCAGCGTGGAGGTGAGTGACGGCCTGGGGGGTTGGCTCTGGGCAAGCAATGGTGTGGCCGCAGTCTGAATGCGTGAGGAGAGGTGTGTCTCGGGTTGTGAGTGTGTGTGTGCGGCGGGGGGTGGTGGTGGTTAGAGTAGGCTGGGCTCCGAGGAGTGCCGGGAGGGGGTCCGTGCCGGGGAGGGAGATGGGGGGTCCGTGCCGGGGTGGAGGTTTGGGGGGGGGGTCCGTGCCGGGGTGGATGTTGGGGGGGGGGGGTCCGTGCCGGGGTGGAGGTTGGGGGGGGGTCCGTGCCGGGGTGGAGGTTGGGGGGGGGGTCCGTGCCGGGGAGGGGGATGGTGTTGGGGTCCGTGCCGGGGAGGGGGATGGGGGGGGGTCCGTGCTGGGGAGGGGGATGGGGGGTCCGTGCCGGGATGGAGGTTGGGGGGGGTCCGTGCCGGGGTGGAGGTTGGGGGGGGGGTCCGTGCCAGGGAGGGGGATGGGGGGGGTCCGTGCCGGGGAGGGGGATGGGGGTGTCCGTGCTGGGGAGGGGGATGGGGGGTCCGTGCCAGGATGGAGGTTGGGGGGGGTCCGTGCTGGGGAGGGGGGTGGGGGGTTCCGTGCCAGGGTGGAGGTTGGGGGGCGGTCCGTGCCGGGGAGGGGGATGGGGGGGTCCATGCCGGGGAGGGGGATGGGGGGTGTCCGTGGCGGGGTGGAGGTTGGGGGGGGGCCGTGCCGGGGTGGAGGTTGGGGGGGGGTCCGTGCCGGGGTGGAGGTTGGGCGGGGGTCCGTGCCGGGGAGGGGGATTGGGGGGGGGTCCGTGCCGGGGAGGTGGATGGGGGGTCCGTGCTGGGGAGGGGGATGAGGGGGTCCGTGCCGGGGTGGAGGTTGGGGGGGGGTCCGTGCTGGGGAGGGGGATGGGGGGGTCCGTGCTGGGGTGGAGGTTGGGGGGGGTCCGTGCCGGGGAGGGGGATGGGGGGCGTCCGTGCCGGGGAGGGGGATGGGGGGGTGTCCGTGCCGGGGAGGGGATGGGGGGTCCGTGCTGGGGAGGGGGATGGGGGGGTCCGTGCCAGGGTGGAGGTTGGGGGGGGGTCCGTGCCGGGGATGGGTATGGGGGGGCTGGGGTCCGTGCCGGGGAGGGGGATGGGAGGGCAAGTGAGTTGGTCCACCTGGCCAGGTGCCAGCCTCCAACAGTTGGACCCATGCGGTCCATGCCACCTGGCTGGAGGGAGGAGGGGATATGGGCAATGATGACATGTCGTCGTTCCCCTCCCCCCACCAGGCCGTCATGTTTTCAGATCATCCAGCGATGTTGGCCGCCGTGGCGGCAGCCGCTCATGTCTATGTTGCCCTGGATGAGTAGGAGGATGAGGAGCGTGCCAGAGAGGCGGCGCAGGCTGCTGCAGAGGGGCAGACAGCAGCCGCCCTGGCTGGAGGGACACCTGACCGACAGGACGAGGAGGGGGAGGAGGACGTCGCGGCCCCACGGCAATGGAGGCACCCGAGGGCGCCCCGTGTGTACCGGCCCAGGCAGTCATACCAGGACCTCACGGACCGGGAATTCAGGAGGAGACTCCGGATGAGCCGGGAAACTGTGGCACACATCTGCCACCTGCTGGCACACCTGTCACCGCGTGGCACAGGCAGGGGACACCCTCTCCCCGTGTCCGTCAAGGTTACGGTGGCCCTGAACATTTATGCAACGGGGTCATTCCAGGCACTGAGTGGGGACCTGTCCGGCATATCGCAGACATCGGTGCACCGGTGCATCCGGGCAGTGACAGATGCCCTGTATGCCATGGCGCACCGCTACATCCGCTTCCCCGT
This sequence comes from Scyliorhinus torazame, assembly GCF_047496885.1. Classification (NCBI taxonomy): domain Eukaryota; kingdom Metazoa; phylum Chordata; class Chondrichthyes; order Carcharhiniformes; family Scyliorhinidae; genus Scyliorhinus; species Scyliorhinus torazame. The sequence goes on along the minus strand of NC_092711.1, from coordinate 209,233,171 downwards.
GGACCGGGCCAGCCAAGATGCCCGGGCCGTGGGCTTCTCTGCCGTGGCCGGGTTCCCCATGGTCCAGGGCGCGATCAATGGGATGCACGTCGCCGTGCGGCCACCTGCAGATAACAGGGCCGTGTTCACCAATAGGAAGGGGACCTATTCGATGAACGTACAGGTGGTCTGCGACCACCGCATGATGATCCTGCACGTCTGCGCCCGTCACCCAGGCAGTGTACACGACTCATTTGTGTTGTCCCGGTCATCCATCCCCGGCATGTACGAGGGACGCCATCCCCGGCTGAGGGGCTGGTTGCTGGGCGACAGGGCCTACCCATTGCGATCGTGGCTGATGACGCCTATACGGAGGCCACGCAATGAGGCGGAGAACCGCTACAATGATGCCCATGTAGCGACAAGGGGAGTGATAGAGAGGTGCTTTGGCGTGCTGAAGATGAGTTTCAGGTGCCTGGACCTCTCTGGGGGCGCCCTCCAGTATCGGTCAGATAGTGTCGGCCGCATCATTGTGGTGTGCTGCGCCCTGCACAACATAGCCCAACAGAGGGGCGATGTGCCGCAGGCAGAGGAGGGCGGAGTGGTGGAGCAGCAGGAAGAGGCGCAGTCCTCCCCAGATGAGGGGGATGGGGGTAATGGTCAGGGCAGATGGGGTAGACACAGGCGGGTGGCTGTCCACCGTTACCGGCTGGCCCAGCGGGCACGGGACAGACTGATAGACGCCCGCTTCACTGACTAGATGGGCGTGGGAATCGGGTAGTATGGCCACAGACCGCACACCATGGCAACAGCCGACCACTCACACCCCCCACCCATCCACCCACCCAGCACCCTCACCCCCCTTTCCAACCCCACCCACCCCACCCGCATGCACACCACCCCCCCCCCCATTGCCGATCCACCTGCGACACAACGGGCCGGGCTCACACAGTTGCGGGTGGACACGTGTCTATCGCAGGCCATGGAGGATGATGACAACCCGCCCTGCGGTGAGCTCCTGGCTCTACATCGTTTGACTATGTCTGACCCATGGCCACAGTACCACCATCCACCCGGACCATCCCTGCATGCGGCTGTGACACTGCAGCGCACGGTCCCGTCCTCTGCCCGGGGGATGTTGATGGCGGCCCAGGGGGAAGGGGGCAGACTCACCTGGGGCTGAGGTAAGACCACCCCTCACACACACACTTGCGCTCAACGTACATGACACCCCCGCACGCTTTGGACAGAGCACAAAGGCAGCTTCTGAAGGTGTAACATTGACTTTAATAACCAAAGGAGTTCATGCACGTGCCCTAGCCCCTAAAACTCATCTGTGCCCTGCAACCGTGCCAACTTACTCAGTGTCTAATTGTTTGGCCTTACGGGCCCTTTGACTACGTCTACGTGGTTCCGCAGACGGTACAGCAGAACTGGAGGTGGACTCCTGTGATTCCTGCCCTCTGACACTGGATCCCTTTGGCGGCCGTTTCCTGGGGCGTCCTGGCCTAGATGGGCCAGGCTGCGGCCCGGGCGACTGGGATGGCGAGCTGCCAGCCTGTCCTGCACGTTGCCCACCCGATGCACCTGGGACGGAAGGGGGGGAGTTCGAGGTGTCGCGGTGTACCGGGACCTCCCCTACAGTGGGAGCCGGGACGGACCACACCACCTCCTCCTCCCTCGGGGTGCCCGATGGCCCCCAGGCCTCTACATGGGTGGGGGATGCGAACGGACTGGCCATCCGATGCCCCCCCGACATCTGGCGCTGCCAGTCCTGGAGGCCCGTGCTGGTATCGACAGGGGTCTGCAGGTTTGCAGCCATGGAGCCCAGGGGGTTGGCAAACCCTGTCTGTGACAGTGCGACGCCGGCTCGCACATGGCCACTGGCGCCGATGCCCTCAGCGATGGCCTGCAGAGACTGGGCCATGGCCTGCTGAGACTGGGCCATGGCCTGCAGAGACTGGGCCATGGCCTGCTGAGACTGGGCCATGGCCTGCTGAGACTGGGCTATGGCGTTGAGCGCCTCTACCATCTGGCGCTGGCACTGGCCTCCTGTGAGAGGGCAGCCATTTCCTGGGCCACAGACGCCGCCGGCACGGAAAGCCCCAGGCCTCGCAAACCGTTCCCCATGTCTGACACCGTCGAACCCATTGCCTCCACCGCGGGCGCCACCCGTGCGGTGTCGGCCTGGGTGGCACGCATGACCAGCACCACTCCCAGCTCCTAGACGCGGGTGGACTCCTCCACCTGCGACCGCAGCCGCTGCAAGCCGCCCGTCACCCTCTTCGCACGTCTCCGGGTCGGTGGTTGCATCGGATCTATGTGTGGGTGTGGTAACTCCAGGAACCCGGGATCCATCTGGGCAGCAGATGTTCGCTTGGGCTGGGCTGCCCTCCGACCGCCCGGCCCCTCTGCTGCTCCTACCTCCACCTGCTGTACCGGGACGTCTGTGTTGTGCACACCAGTGAGTGTACCAGACGCCTCATCACTAAAGTGCCCAACCGTGGTGAGTGTTTTTGCGATGGTGGAGGGTGTTGGTGACAGCAGTGGCGTTGTGTCGTGCTCTTCATCCCACTCTGAGTCCATGGCACTTTGGGGTGGGGGTTCGTCTCCACCCATCCACTCTGAGTCACTGTCCGGTATTTCGTCTTCCTGGGTAGTGCTGTCCCGGGTACTGCTGTCCCGGGTAGTGGTGTCCTGGGTAGTGGTGTCCTGGGTAGTGGTGTCCCGGGTAGTGGTGTCCTGGGTAGTGGTGTCCTGGGTAGTGGTGTCCTGGGTAGTGGTGTCCTGGGTAGTGGTGTCCTGGGTAGTGGTGTCCCGGGTAGTGGTGTCCTGGCTCGGATGTGACGGGGGCCTGTGGCTGCCCCCCTCGTCGCTGGGTGGTCGCTCCCGCACATGACGGGGTGTCGTCTCCCTGTTGCTCCAGGTCTCTCCGTCTCCCGTGGTGTGCGAGGGGCATCCTGCGGGCGTCGCATGCTGGAGGATGCGGGTCTCTCCATCTCCCGTGGTCTCCGAGGGGCATCCTGCGGGCGTCGCATGCTGGAGGGTGCGGGTCTCTCCGTCTCCCGTGGTCTCCGAGGGGCATCCTGCGGGCGGTGTGCATCTGCGCGGATGGGTGCCTGGACGTTTGGTCCTGCGATACACAATGAAGCATGCATGGTTAGACATCAGGCAGTGATCAGGTGATACGGGGGAGGGGGTTATAGGGGAGGGGGGATATGGGGACGGGCTATCGGTGGCTCACTTGCTAGTACACCCCCGACCTCTGCATCAGCAACCTCCCGGTCCTCAGGTCCGCCAGCCAGTTCCAGGGCCCTTTCCTGGTGTTCGGTCAGTGGCCTCTCATCAGCGGGGCCTCCTCCAGTCCTCACATGCTCCCTATTGTTGTGTTCGCGCTTCTCCTGTGGGGGGGTGGGTGGCAGGGGTAAAAGGCAACACTGTTAGGCAGGTATATGAATGCACGCCATCGGTTGCGCATGCATTGCAGAGGTTAAGGTTAGGGCTGGATTCACTTGGGGATATGGGAGATATGGGGAGGGGGGAATATGGGGGAGGGGGGATATGGGGGAGGGGAGATATGGGGGAGGGGGGATATGGGGGAGGGGGGATATGGGGGATATGGGGGAGGGGGGATATGGGGGATATGGGGGGGGGGATATGGGGGAAGGGGGATATGGGGAGGGGGGATATGGGGGAGGTGGGATATGGGGAGGGGGGATATGGGGGAGGGGGGATATGGGGGAGGGGGGATATGGGGGAGGGGGGATATGGGGGTGGGGGTTATGGGGGAGGGGGATATGGGGGAGGGGGGATACGGGGGATATGGGGGAGGGGGGATATGGGGGAGGGGGGATATGGGGGAGGGGGGATATGGGGGAGGCTCACCCTGTTTGCTCTGACGAGGTCGTTCACCTTCTTGTGGCACTGGGTGCCTGTCCGTGGTGTCAGGGCCACAGCGGTGGCAGCCTCTGCCAATTCCCTCCACAGACGCCGGCTGTGGTGTGGGGCAACTCTGCGGCCGTGCCCGGGATACAGGACGTCCCTCCTCTGCTCCACCGCGTCCAGGACCGCCTCCACATCGCGTGACTCGAACCTCGGGGCTGAGCGGCGGCCAGCCATCCAGTCGGGTGTTGCGGTCGGGTGTTCCGGTCGGGTGGGGGGAGCAGCGCGGCCTTATGAGCCATCACGCCGTGCGGCGCGTATGACGCTGCACGGCGTGAACGCTGCGCAAGCGCGGATCCCATTACGTCGCTGCTAGCCCATTTCGGGCTGGAGACTATCGACCCATTTTTCCGACGTGACGCAAGTCGGATTTGCGCCGTTTTTTGCGCCGATCGGCGGACTTTCCGCCGATAACGGAGAATTTCGCCCAAGATTATTAATCATAAATCCATATGGCAAATAGTAGCTATGTTGAGAACAGACAAGCCAAACATACAGGTATTACACATCCCCGGACACACCAAGGACCAGCAGCACAGCTACGGAAATAACTTAGCAGACGAGCAAGCAAAACAAGCTGTAGGGATGGACCTAACTGAGGTTAGGGAGGCCAGGGTCAATGTCATAACAAGACAGCAAATAGCAGAAAGTCAAGATGATGAATTACAAATACTGCTAGACCCATGTAAAGAAAGCCCGCCTGGATATCCTTCAAAGCATCTCTATCAAATAAATCAAGAAGGGAAGGTGTTGGTATCACGGCCCAAAAAATCAGACCGAGTGATCCCTCCTAAAACAAAACGATTGGAATTAATAAGGGAAGCGCACCAAGGTTAAGGTCATCTCCATGGAGATGCCCAAGCCACATGTGCACAATTAGGAATGCACTATTGGTGGCCATACATGATAACTGATTGTAAACGATTTGTTGCAAATTGCAAACCGTGTCTCCTCCATAATAAAGGAGCAGTCACGAGGCCACCTTTGATTCGGCCTGCCAAACCAGACAAGCCAATGGTAAAATGGCAAATTGATTTTATTGGACCATTTACGCCTTCTGTGGGTAAAAACCCTTGTGGGCAAAAGAACCAATCCATCTTGGAAGTGGTAGATTGTTGTACCGCATTTACCTGGTTAGTCCCAACCGCCCGCTGTTCAGAACTCGCAACGACCACCGTGCTCACGCCTTTGCTGTTCCCTGTTACTGGATTACCAACATGCATACATGCCGACTGAGGCTCAGCCTTCATTGGTAAGGGTTTCAGAGACATGTGTGAATGGTCAGGTATACAATTGGAATTCAGTACTCCTTACCATCCCAGAGCTAGTGGGAGAGTGGCGCGTAGGAATCAAGAAGTAAAGAGAGGCCTGGCAAAACTGATGATGATCAGGGGATCAAAGTGGGCTAACCTGATACCTGAGGTGCAAATGTGTCTTAATAACATGCCTTTAGCTAAGTTTGGTGTGCATCGAAGTATTACACTCTACCGTTTAATGTATGGGATACACATGAATACCCCTTTATCCCAATATGCTCCGATACCCCTTCCGGAGCCTGAGCCAGAGCTCACTAAGGAACTGAGATCGCTAATTTCTGTAACTCCTGAAGTGACAATTCCCTCACCAGACACTTGGATGCCCCAAGTAGGTGAGTGAGTCCAGGAGAAAAAACAGTCCAACAAATCAGGCTTAAGAGTTAAATGGAAACCCCCTTGTGTCATCACGCAGGTGCTCAACGAGAGAACTGTGGTGATTGAAGCAGGAAGAGGGGACCGAACCATTCAGAGAACAGTACCTGTGGAGAATTTAAAGCCAGCACCCAGGTACTTTGAACCTTAAAAGATATGGATCATGACAATCCATATTTAGGTCTGTATGGACCTCCTATCGGATGAACTCCTCCCCAAATTAATGCTGAATTAAAATAAATTAAACAATCTAAAGTCATTCTCAAAAAGATGACTCACAAGCCTGTAACCATTCACCAGGTTAAAGATCAACCCTTACAGGCAGCCAGTACAGCTGTAGCCAGCCCGCCCCCACGGCAGGCTGATAGCTCAGCGATCACAGAACATACTTCTGTGGATATGATTCTTGACAATTTAAATCCATCAGCAGCACCTGATGAGAGGCACAAAACATGCCGCACCCTCGGAAGGTGGTCAAAATTTTTGTCGACATTGTACACACTAATATTACTTTTTAAACTGTTTACCATAGCTTTAATTGTATGGACAGTAGTAATCGTGATAGTGAATGAAACCCTCCAACAAACAGCTTTTCTAGGTAAGGAACCCCAGGCCCCGACACAGTTAACTTCGGACCAAACTATTCAACGAGTTGCGCGATCCGCACCTCATAAATTGGACTACACAAAATTTTCCATTCCCGATGGAAGTATATGGACACCTGTCTTGGAACCAACCTGTCTTTCACCAGGAAAGATTCTCATTCCGCTAAACATAATTGTCAATTTGGGAAAATTGATAGATAATCACCAAATAATTTCCCATGATGGCCAGATTTTCCTGATGAAAGAATTAGAGGAAACCATGAAGTTTCTAAAAGAATCTTCTCCAGAAATATCCTATGATATGATAGATCCATCTCTCACAGATCTCCAGGAGCACCTTTTGAATCAGTATAGACATTGCTATTTCATAGAATGGGCAGGAATCAAAAAGATAGAGCCATCTCTCGGCTCCCATTTTAAATTCTCTCATTGTACACCTCATTGTACTAGGTGATTATAAAGGCTATGTCATAGGACATGATTACCCCATCAATCTCTATTATCACAACATAGTATATGATTGGTCAATCCCAGCCTGGAATCAGGTAATGTTTGGAGTAACACCTTCAGAATTTAAATTTAAAAAACCAAATGTACTCGAAAATCCTGGCCACGTCACTATAGTTTGTTCATCTTTACTATATGAAAGCTGGTACTATCAATCGGGAGACCCAGATAAAAAATGGGAAGAAAAAATTTCACAATGCCTAGATCAAAGTGGTCATAAAACAAATGACACTAATTTTATGGGAAAACTTAAAAGAGAATGTTATTCCTCCTGGCTCACAGATGCAGTTGAGATGCGTCAAAAGAATAGTAATCACAGCAATCAGCAGGATGAAACCGACCTCATGTCTCTGTTCCGCATCTTGGGACCAAAACAGACATGTGCCTCATATGATATAGTATTTGGAGTAAACAAAACCATTGATGAGAGTCATTGCTACAGTAATGATTCTGACCTGACTGGACCCTCTAATCGATATTCAGTATTTTGTAAACCACACTATCGAGGCACACTCCAGAAATGTCACTGTGACAAACCTGGATGGCTGACCAGCGAAGATGCTCGACGTATGGCATGGGTATCTAATAACTTCTCCATTTATGATTGGAAACCAGCTGATCATTCTAGTCACACCATTCAGGCCGTCTACTCCATATGATGGTATTTTAGACAGAATCCCTCAGTCAGAAGTACTGATTTATTTAAAAATCTTCTTGTATTACCCCCTGAGCTAATCCATCAAAATTGTAAAGTGAATTATACTGATAGACTGCGAGGATGCTTACTAACTATCCTAACTGTGGAAATAGTACCTCACCAATCAATAATAAGCAGGAATCTTCTCTGATTTCTCTATTTGAGGCTCCACCACCTTTTAGGGTCATAATGAGAAATGACACTTGGCAGAATTTTGCCACCCCTAAATCGAAGAAACCAAAAACACCGTATTTGGTACCACGCTCCGTCCATCAAAGACGGAGGCTGATGAGTGTACAGTTAAAAAACACGAAACTTCTAACCTCAGCTACCTCTTCAGTCGTACAAGCCTTAGGAATTTTCTCGCAGTGGTTAAGTGAGACCACTTCGAATCTAAAAATCATATCTTCATATGTCACTATAATGGCGAGTCTGACTACAGACTCACTGGTAGTACTTCGGAATCAAACATTGGCAAATAATGATCTCGTTAAGGCTAACTATATGGCCGAAGCAATCAAAAATACCCTACATCAAATAGTTAGAGGAGAGCTTCCAGATCCTTTTGTTTCCGCCGTACTTAAATATCTCTCAACTATTCATCAGTTGAAGGCATTGCAGAAATCCACTTCTAGAGTCATGTTACTCAGAGTGAGCGAAATTGAACAGCATAAACCTAACAGAGTTGATACTCTGTGGTGGTTTAAATATAGAGTATGGAGAATTTCTTAAATAGAGTCCGTGCCAAGTATACAACCGGACAAATGATATTTTCAGATTCATAACCGTGTCCAACTCGGACAAATTGCTTCCACAGTGATGCACTATCAATTACGATGAGATGAGAGTAGAGAGTAATCAAGGTTTTATTACATAGAGATGTATGGCCTCCTACAGCTGCTGCCGAAATGGCTGTAGTTCGGAGAGCACACACATTTATACTCCGCCTACTGGGCAGAGCCAGCAGGCAGGGATATATCCCCGTACCTGTAGTACAGGGGCCTTACCGTAATACCCTCGTTTGCAGTGCAGTATATACAATATAATACAACAGTGGTGAATACCACATTCACCCCCTGATAAAAATGAGTCCAGCGGGGGTGGTGGAAAACTATTTAAATACAGGCTGTCATTAAAATTTCAGAGAAGGTTACAATTTTAGACGGTCGGGCGCCTTGATCCATCGTTGAGAGCGCCGCAGTGCTGGTGGCGAGTCAGACGTCGGCTCGGTCGTCGGTGACTCCGGGAGCGTGTCAACATCCTCTTCATCTCCGGGTGGAACCAAGGGGAGGACGGATTGTGCTGGAGCGTGGTCTGTGGTGGGTTGCACTGGGGGAAGGGAGGGTGGCGCCAGGGCAGAGGTGGGGGTGTGTGCCAGGTCCCTGAGGGAGACTGTGTCTTGGCGGCCGCCGGGGTACGCTACGTCGGTGTACTATGGCTTTGCATGGAGTAGCTGTACACTCTCAACCAACGGGTCCGCCTTGTGGAGCCACACGTGCTTGCGGAGTAGAACGGGTCCTGGCGCTGCCAGCCACGTTGGGAGCGAAACCCCAAAGGTGGACTTCCTGGGGAAGGCCAAGAGACGTTCATGGGGGGTTTTGTTAGTCGCCGTGCACATGAGCGACCGAATGGAATGAAGTGCGTCGGGGAGGACCTCCTGCCAGCGGGAGGCCGGGAGATTTCTGGACCGTAGGGTCAGCTGAACGGCCTTCCAGACCATCCCATTCTCCCGCTCCACCTGCCCGTTTCCCTGGGGGTTGTAGCTGGTCGTCCTACTCGAGGCAATGCCCCTGTTGAGCAGGTATTGGAGCAGCTCATCGATCATAAATGAGGATCCCCAGTCGCTGTGGACATAGGCGGGGAAACTGAACAGAACGAAGATGGTGCTGAGGGCTTTGATGACGGTGGCAGACATCATATCGGGGCAAGGGATGGCGAAGGGGAATCGGGAATATTCGTCGACCACATTGAGAAAATACGTGTTGCGGTCGGGGGAGGGGAGGGGCCATTTGAAGTCCATGCTGAGGCTTTCAAAGGGGCGGGAGGCCTTCACCAGGCGCGCACGGTCTGGCCGGTAGAAGTGCAGTTTACACTCCATGCAGACCTGGCAGTCTCTGGTGATTGCCCTGACTTCCTCGATGGAGTAGCGCACATTGCGGACCTTAATGAAGTGATAAAAGCGGGTGACCTCTGGGTGACAGAGATCGTCGTGCAGGGTCCGGAGTCGTCCATTTGTGCACGAGCACATGTACCTCAGGACAGGACATAGGGGGGCTCGTTGAGCTTCCCGGGGCGATACAAAATCTTGTAATTAAAGGTGAAGAGCTCGATCCTCCACCCCAAGATCTTATCATTTTTGATCTTACTGCACTGTGTGATGGTAAAAATAAAGGCAACTGACTGCTGGTCTGTGAGGAGAGTGAATCTCCTGCTGGCCAGGTAATGCCTCCAGTGCCGCACAGCTTCAACAATAGCTTGGGCCTCCTTTTAGACGGAGGAGTGCCGAATTTCAGAGGCATGGAGGGTGTGGGAAAAGAATGCCATGGGCCTGCCTGCCTAGTTGAGGGTAGTGGCCACAGCGACGTCTGATGCATCGCTCTCGACTTGGAAGGGGAGTGTCTTTTCGGCCGCGAGTATCGCGGCCTTGGCGATGGTGGCCTAGATACGGTTGAAGGCCTGGTGAGCCTCGGCCGCCAGTGGAAAACCGGTGGAGTGGATGAGTGGGCGGGCTTTGTCTGCACAGTTAGGGACCCACTGGGCGTAGTACGAAAAGAACCCCAGGCATCGTTTGAGGGCCTTGGGGCAGTGGGGAGGGGGGAGATCCATGAGGGGGCGCATGCAGTCGGGGCCGGGTCCTAGAACTCCGTTCTGAACCACATAGCCGAGGATGGCTAATCGGTTCGTGCTGAACACACACTTCTCCTTGTTGTAGGTTAGGTTGAAGATTTTGGCGGTGTGGAGAAATTTGGAAAGGTTAGCGTCGTGGTCCTGCTGGTCGTGGCCGCAGATGGTGACGTTATCCAGGTACGGGAAAGTGGCCCGCAGTCCGTACCGGTCAACCATTCGGTCCATCACCCATTGGATGACCGATACCCCATTAGTGACGCCGAAGGGAACCCTAAGGAAATGGTAAAGGCGGCCGTCCGCTTCAAATACAGTGTACGGGCCTTGCGAATTGGGAGCTGGTGGTAGGCAGATTTCAGGTCCACTGTCGAGAAGACCCTGTGGGCACGATCCTCCACTCCCACGCCGGTTGGGAGAATCGCCTGGGCCGCCGAAATTTCCGGGGACTCCGGTCCGATGCCCTCCCGTGATTCTCCCAAGCGGCGGGAACGGCCCGGTCGGGTTTCGCGGGCCGCAGGCCGGTGAATCGCCGGAGGTACCCAAAATGGCGATTCTCCGGCACCCCCGCGATTCTGAGGCCCGGATGGGCCGAGCGGCCAGGCCAAAACGGCGTGTTCCCCCCGGCGCCGTCCACACCTGGTCGCTACAGTCGTGGGCGGTGCGTGAACGCTGGGGGGGCGGCCTGTGGGGGGCGAGGGGGGATCCTGCACCAGGCTTCACCTTGAATGTGGGGTGGACGCGACTGGTGCCCACCGATCGTCGGGCCGTCCTCTCTGAAGGAGGACCTCCTTCCTTCCGCGGCCCCGCAAGATCCGTCCCCCATCTTCTTGCGGGGCGGATTTGGACAGGACGGCAACCACGCATGCGCGGGTTGGCGTCGGCCAACCCGCGCATGTGCGGATGACGTCCGTTATGCGGCGCCGGCCGTGTCATCTATTCGGCGCCGCTTTTACGCGGGCGACAAGGCCTGGCGCGGGTAGATGACGCGGCCCTGATACTGGCCCATTGTCAGGGCCTGAATCGGTCGGGACCGGGGCCGTTCCGCGCCGTCGTGAACCTCGACGGCGTTCACGACGGCGCGGCCACTTTGGCGTGGGGGTGGAGAATCGCGCCGGTGCAATCTGATTGACCATATCAGATATGCATGGGAGGGGGTACGCGTCGAGATGCGTGTACCGATTGATGGTCAACGACCATCCTGTTTCCCTCCGTCGTTTTCACCACTACCATTTGGGCTCTCCAGGGGCTGTTGCTGGCCTCGATGATGCCTTCGCGAAGCAGCCGCTGGACCTCAGACCTGATGAAGGTCCTGTCCTGGGCGCTGTACCATCTGCTGCTTATGGCGACGGGTTTGCAATCCGGGGTGAGGTTTGCAAACAGAGAAAGCGGGTCGACCTTAAGGGTCGGGAGGCCGCATACAGTAAGGGGTGGTAGGGGCCCGCCAAATTTCAGGGTTAGGCTCTGGAGGTTGCACTGGAAGTCCAGGCCGAGTAGCAAGGCAGCGCAGAGGTTGGGGAGGATGTAGAGCCGTAAGCTGCTGAACTCTACGCCCTGGTTGGTGAGGGTGGCGATGCAGTACGGAATGGGATCCGGAGGCAGGGAGATTCTTTGGTTAATGGGGTGTACCGCGAGGGAGCAGCACCTTACCGTTTCGGGGTGGATGAAGCTCTCAGTGCTCCCGGAGTCCAGAAGGCAGGATATTTCAGGCCCGTCGACCTTCATCTTTGTCGATGCGGTCGCGAGGTTGTGCGGTCGGGACCGGTCTATCGTGTGGAGGCGAGACGTGGCTGGTCATCGGCGGTTGCAGGCGATGAGCGACCCGATGAGGTGCCCGAGAGGCAGGGGTCCTGAGGCGGGGAAGATGGCGGCGCCCACCCACGGGCCACATGTATCCTGAGGCAGGCAGGATGGTGGCGCCCTCGGGCCGCACGTGTCCTGGGGCAGGCAAGATGGCTCCACCCATTGGATATGAGGCAAGCAAGATGGCAGCGCCCACGGGCCACACGTGTTGTGAGGGGAGCAAGATGGCGGCACCCACGGGCCGCACGTGGTCTGAGGCAAGGAAAATGGCGGCGTCCACTGGCCGCACGTGGGGGGTGCAGGGACTATAGCGGCGATTGAGCGGGCCTGGCACACTGCAGCGAAATGTCCTTTCTTGCCGCAGGCCTTGTAGATCGCGTTCCGCGCTGGGCAGCGCTGCCGGGGGTGTTTTGTCTGTCCGCAGAAGTAGCACTTGGATCCATAGATTTCATAGATTTTACAGTGCAGAAGGAGGCCATTTGGCCCATCGAGTCTGCACCGGCTCTTGGAAAGAGCACCCTACCCAAGGTCCACACCTCCACCCTATCCCCATAACCCAGTAACCCCACCCAACACCAAAGGCAATTTTGGACACTAAGGGAAATTTATCATGGCCAATCCACCTAACCTGCACATCTTTGGACTGTGGGAGGAAACCGGAGCACCCGGAGGAAACCCACGCACACACAGGGAGGATGTGCAGACTCCGCACAGACAGTGACCCAAGCCGGAATCGAACCTGGGACCCTGGAGCTGTGAAGCAATTATGCTATCCACAATGCTACCGTGCTGCCCTCGGGGTTGGTTGGCTGCCACGCGGTGCAGGTGTGGGGGTGGCTGCGGGCGGTTGCTGATGGGGTCCACGATGAGGTGGCCGCTGGTGGGGTCCACGATGCCCAGGAGGAGTGGGCCGTGCGGTCGGGGGCATACGCCTGTACGTTGCGAGATGCAACTGTGAGCGAGAGCACTAGTTTCTTGGTCGCCGCGAGGTCAAGCATAGCCCCTTCTAAGAAGCGATGGCGGATGTAGGCCGACCCTATGCCCGTAATGAACGCGTCTCTCATTAGCAGATTAGAATGTTCAGCGGCCGAAACGGCCTGGCAGTCACAGTCTCTTACCAGGGCGAGCAGAGCACGCCAGAAATCTTCCACAGACTCACCAGGAAGTTGGTTCCGCATGGACAGGAGGTGCCTGGCGTAGATCTTGTTGGTCTGCTGAGCGTAGTTGTCCTTCAGTAGCGCCATGGTCTCTGCATAGGTAGGCGCGTCCTGGATGAGGGGAAAGACATCGGAGCTCAGCCGCGTGTACAGAATCTGGGGCTTCTGTGCTTCTGGGATTGGGTCTGTCACAGATCCGATGTATGCTTCAAAGCAAGCTAGCTAATGTGCAAAGTCTTTTTTGGCGTTGTCTGCTTGAGGATGCAACTGCAGGCGATTCGGCTTGATGCGGAGATCCCCCTTTGTAAAATCTCTGTGTAATAAATTGATGCACTATCAATTAAGATGAAACGAGAGTAGAGAGTAATCGAGGCTTTATTACACAGAGATGTGTGGCCTCCACAAGCTGCTACCGAAATGGCTGCAGTTCGGAGAGCACACACATTTATACTCCGCCTACTGGGTGGTGCCAGCAGGCAGAGGTCTAACCCCGTACCTGTAGTACAGGGGCCTTACTGTAATACCCTCGTATGCAGTGCAGTATAATATAATACAACAGTGGTGACTACCACACACAGGAAATTTAAAAGCACATGTCCGAGATCCCACTCCGTACACTTTAATTGGCCAGGCTGGATTTAATAGAACTTCCTTACCGCCATTAGAATATTTTTCCGCTGACATGTGGATAGGGACACCCTACGGTTATGCTTTTATTGGCAAAAACACCATGATTGCGCAGGTCAAGGAGACACAGCCTGAGTGAGTGAGACATAGACAGAGTGAGAATTTGGTAATTTGGTGCAGTGAGGTAACCAGGAAAGGTAAGTGGTTAATCTAATTTTGCTGTTTTTCAGTTAAAAGTGCAGTGTAGATTAGTGACTGATTGGCTGAAGCTGCCCCCACCCTAATTGCTGAGAGGCAGTTATCTGGCAGTCACCTGAGGCCTGTTAAGGGGCACAAAGGTACACATTGTATTCTTCTCTTTGAAGTTTTAGCGTGAGTCATCCTAAATTCTGTATAAAAGACAGACAGAAAGCGCACTTAGTAAGCATTGCATAGGTCAAGGAAACACAGCCTGAGTGAGTGAGACACAGACAGAGTGAGAATTTGGTAATTTGGTGCAGTGAGGTAATTCGGTGAAGAGTGGGAGAAAGTGCTTTTGCCCGACTGTTTTCTTCTCTCTCTTTCTTCGGGCCTAATTTTGGGAGCCGTTCGGAGGAGGAGGAGCAGTCTCTGTGAGTATAAAAACCTAACGGAAACTTGGTTTTCCAGTTTTTTTTTTCAAAAGTGACGTCAGAGGAAAGCTGTGATCTGATTGGTTGATAGCAAATCTGCCCCAAATTTAAAAAAAAACACAGCTAAACTCGTCAACTTAAATTAAACTAATTAATTAATTAGTGATGGCTGGTCAGGTGATGTGCTTGAGCTGCTTGATGTGGGAGCTGGCAGATCCCATTGCGAGCTGCAGCAACCACATCTGCAATAAGTGTTGGCTGCTCGAAGAGCTCCAGCTCAGAGTTGATGAGCTGGACTCTGAGCTTCAAACACTGAGGCACATCCGGGAGGGGGAGACTTACCTGGACACTGTGTTTCAGGAGGCAGTCACACCTGTCAGAGTAAGTAGTTTAAATTCTGCCAGTGGCCAGGGACAGCAGGGTGTGACTGCAAGTCAGGCAGGTAAAGGGAACCAACAGTCAGGAACTCAGGAGCCTCAGCCCTTGACCTGTCCAACAGGTATGAGGCACTTGCTCCCTGTGTGGATGGCGAACAGGGCTGCAGGAAGGATGAGTCAACTGACCAAGGCACCATGGTTCAGCAGGCCATTCAAGGGGAGGGAGTAAATAGGCAAGTTGTAGTTGTAGGGGATTCTATTATCAGGGGGATAGATGGTATACTTTGTGAGCAGGATAAAGAGTCCCGCATGGTATGTTGCCTGCCCGATGCTAGGGTGCGGGACATCTCTGACCGGCTTGAAAGGATACTGGAGAGGGAGGGGGAGGATCCAGTTGTTGTGGTCCATGTCGGTACCAACAACATAGGCAAGTCTAGAAAAGAGGACCTGTTTCGAGATTATAAAAAGCGAGGATTCAAATTAAAAAACAGGTCCTCAAGGGTCATAATCTCCGGATCACTGCCCGAGCCACGTGCAAATTGGCATAGGGAGGCAAGAATAAGGGAAGTTAACACGTGGCTGAAAGAGTGGTGTGGGAAAGAGGGGTTCCTTTTCATGGGTCACTGGCATCAGTTTTGGGACAGGGGGGACCTATACCGTTGGGATGGTCTCCACCTGAACCGAGCTGGGACCAGTGTTCTGGCGAAAAGAGTAAATAGTGTGGTCAATAGAACTTTAAACTAGAGATTGGGGGGAAGGGAAAGTCAGGGAACCAAGAGGTGAAGTAATCAGTGGGAAGCGTAGCTGCTTAGGAATACAAAAAAGCATGAAAGGACAGAACTCAGGAGAGGTTACGAAAGTCCCCATCCCACAAAATATGACACAGTGTATGGAAAGGCTCTGTAAACCAAGGTCCATTACACTAAGAAAACAAAAAGGGACGGTCAAGAGAGAATTAAAGGTGCTATATTTAAATGCGTGCAGTGTACGGAACAAGATAGATGAGCTTGTGGCCCAGATTGTGACTGGCAGGTATGAGGTAGGCATCACAGAGATGTGGTTGCAGGGGGTTCAGGACTGGCATTTAAACATCCAGGGATTCACAACCTATCAAAAAGACAGAGAGGTGGGCAGAGGGGGCGGGATTGCCTTGTTAATTAGGAATGAAATTAAACCAATAGCACTAAACGACATAGGGTCAGATGATGTGGAGTCTGTGTGGGTAGAGTTGAGGAACCACAAAGGCAAAAAAACCATAATGGGAGTTATGTACAGGCCTCCTAACAGTGCTCAGGACCGGGGACACAAAATGCACCACAAAATAGAAAGTGCATGCCAGAAAGGCAAGGTCACAGTGATCATGGGGGACTTCAATATGCAGGTGGACTGGGTAAATAATGCTGCCAGTGGACCCAAGGAAAGGGAATTCATTGAATGTTTACAGGAGGGCTTTTTGGAACAGCTTGTGATGGAGCCCACGAGGGAACAGACCATTCTGGACTGAGTGTTATGTAATGAGCCAGACTTGATTAAAGATCTTAAAGTAAGGGAACACTTAGGAGGCAGTGATCATAATATGGTAGAATTCAATCTCCAATTTGAAAGAAAGAAGGTAGAATCAGATGTAAAGGTGTTACAGTTAAATAAAGGTAACTTCAGGGGCATGAGGGAGGAACTGACGAAAACCGACTGGGAGCAGAGCCTCGTGGGAAAGACAGTAGAACAGCAATGGCAGGAGTTTCTGGGAGTAGTTGAGGACACAGTACAGAGGTTCATCCCAAAGGAAAGAAAGGTTATCAGAGGGGGGATTAGGCAGCCATGGCTGACAAAGGAAGTTAGGGAATGTATCAAAGCAAAAGAGAAAGCCTATAATGTGGCAAAGAGTAGTGGGAAGTCAGAAGATTGGGAAGGCTACAAAAACAAACAGAGGATAACAAAGAGAGAAAGAAGGAAAGAGAGGATCAATTATGAAGGTAGGCTAGCCAGTAACATTAGGAATGATAGTAAAAGTTTCTTTAAATACATTAAAAACAAACGGGAGGCATTGGGCCGCTCCAAAATGACGCTGGTAATCTAGTGATGGGAGACAAGGAAATAGCTGAGAAACTAAATAAGTACTTTGCGTCAGTCGTCACAGTAGAAGACATGAGTAATATCCCAACAATTCCGGAGAGTCAGGGGGCAGAGTTGAATATGGTAGCCATCACAAAGGAGAAAGTGCCAGAGAAAATAAGAGGTCTAAAAGTTGATAAATCTCCGGGCCCAGATGGGCTACATCCTAGAGTTCTAAAGGAGCTAGCTGAAGAAATAGTGGAGGCGTTAGTTATGATCTTTCAAAAGTCATTGGAGTCAGGGAAAGTCCCAGAGGATTGGAAAATCGCTGTTGTAACCCCCCTGTTCAAGAAGGGAACAAGGAAAAAGATGGAAAATTATAGGCCAATTAGCCTAACCTCGGTTGTTGGCAAGATTCTAGAATCCATTGTTAAGGATGAGATTTCTAAATTCTTGGAAGTGCAGGGTCGGATTAGGACAAGTCAGCATGGATTTAGTAAGGGGAGGTCGTGCCTGACAAACCTGTTAGAGTTCTTTGAAGAGATAAAAAATAGGTTAGACCAAGGAGAGCCAATGGATGTTATCTATCTTGACTTCCAAAAGGCCTTTGATAAGGTGCCTCACGAGAGACTGCTGCTAAAATAAGGGCCCATGGTATTCGAAGCAAGGTACTAACATGGATTGAAGATTGGCTGTCAGGCAGAAGGCAGAGAGCTGGGATAAAAGGTTCTTTTTCGGAATGGCAACCGGTGACAAGTGGTGTCCCACAGGGTTCAGTGTTGGGGCCACAGCTGTTATCTTTATATATTAACGATCTAGATGACGGGACTGGGGGAATTCTGGCTAAGTTTGCCGATGATACAAAGATAGGTGGAGGGGCAGGTAGTATGGAGGATGTGGGGAGGCTGCAGAAAGATTTAGACAGTTTAGGAGAGTGGTCCAAGAAATGGCTGATGAAATTCAACGTGGGCAAGTGCGAGGTCTTGCACTTTGGAAAAAAGAATAGAGGCATGGACTATTTTCTAAACGGTGACAAAATTCATAATGCTGAAGTGCAAAGAGACTTGGGAGTCCTAGTCCAGGATTCTCTAAAGGTAAACTTGCAGGTTGAGTCCGTAATTAAGAAAGCAAATGCAATGTTGTCATTTATCTCAAGAGGCTTGGAATATAAAAGCAGGGATGTACTTCTGAAGCTTTATAAAGCATTAGTTAGGCCCCATTTAGAATACTGTGAGCAATTTTGGGCCCCACTCCTCAGGAAGGACATACTGGCACTGGAGCGGGTCCAGCGGAGAGTCACACGGATGATCCCAGGAATGGTAGGCCTAACATACGATGAACGTCTGAGGATCCTGGGATTATATTCATTGGAGTTTAGGAGGTTGAGGGGAGATCTAATAGAAACTTACAAGATAATGAATGGCTTAGATAGGGTGGACGTAGGGAAGTTGTTTCCATTAGCAGGGGAGACTAGGACCCTGGGGCACAGCCTTAGAATAAAAGGGAGTCACTTTAGAACAGAGATGAGGAGAAATTTCTTCAGCCAGAAAGTGGTGGGTCTGTGGAATTCATTGGTGGAGGACGGGACGTTGAGTGTCTTTAAGACAGAAGTTGATAAATTCTTGATTTCTCGAGGAATTAAGGGCTATGGAGAGAGAGCGGGTAAATGGAGTTGAAATCAGCCATGATTGAATGGTGGAGTGAACCCGATGGGCCGAATGGCCTTACTTCCGCTCCTATGTCTTATGGTCTTATGGATTGTACGAATGCACCCTGTTCAGTGGTTGCAACCCCTATCTTTGAAAAACTATCTAGAATTCACATTCTGGGCAATGGATCAGTAGCGATACATGCCCCTGAGTATTGTGACGACTGTCAACTTGCTCCAGGAACATGGATGTTGACGCCGCATGAAAATGTAACTTGCTGTGGCTATGGCCTTAAAAAAGACCACAGACACGCAGCAGCAGTCTCCATTTCCCCAGGAAATCACTTCCCATCCACCATTAGGGTTTCTAAATTGACCGCTCTCCTAGCACATATGTATCATGCTCACCTTACGGTCACTTTCACTAATTATGACGTAACTGAGCATATTAGGCATGCCAAACACATATTAGCACAAGTTCAGATTTTCGATTCTGTCCATGCCCCGGACTGGATATGTGCCATTATTTGGCCGCTGAAAATGTTTTTCTCAAAATGGGTTCCATCCTTCAAGGAATTACTCACACTGCTGGTGATGTTATTTCCTATTTTTCAGGATTCTTTGGATCCTTTAGTAATGTTCTACATTACGCACTGCCTATCGGTGGCACAATTTGTTTGATTTTACTCATTTCCTGTCTCCGCAGATAGACCCTCACCATGTCCTCAGTATTTCCAGTCCACCTTCAGGATTGGGCCGAGCACATGCAATTCCTTATTAGTACAGGAAGGGGCACTGATCATCAATGAGAATCATTTTTTTTTTTTGAGTAATTGGATCGACAGCTGGCTTGTAATACAGAACAAGGCCAGCAGTGCAGGTTCAATTCCTGTACCAGCTTACCCGAACAGGCGCCAGAATGTGGCGACTAGGGACTTTTCACAGTAACTTCATACTTGTGACAATGGAAGATTCTTCTTCTTCTGCTTCTTCTTATTATTATTATCATTATTAATAATCTCTTTCTGGACATGAGGATATGTATACGAAATGTCAATCAACCGACTCTCCCAACCCGGAAATCCTTCCGTACTTTCGTTTTCGTATAGCCCCTATAGCTTATGGCCTTTTTCAAATGATGCCTCATCAACATATTGATCGAAATCCCTCTAGGATTGTTAACCTTCATGAAGAAGGATCCCTTTGCGCCTCTATGGCAATTGTACTGTGTCCTCGTTGTAATCGACGAGGTCTCTTACGTCCTACTGTTACTACACCCAGGAGATATGGTACTCCTTTTAACATTCATGGACCAGGAACATACTGTCATTGGCAGTATGCTGCCATGATACAATCCCCAAAGGGACTCAACTAGTGTCACGGTTATCTTCTACCAGATCTCAGTCCGTGCAGCTACGCTTCCTGGCGACTACATCAGTTTGCAGCTGCTATGGCTCCCACCTTTTCTGATCAATTCATAAATCATCATCTTTTCGGTCCTTTCCCGCCACGACCACCTATTGTTATCACTCCTTTCTGCCTTAATGATAAAAATGGCCCCATACTAGGACCATCTCTGACATCATCGTTAAATTCCTCACTCCCTTACCTGGAGATGAGGTCGGATGCGGAAAGTGAGCCCGCTGCCACCGGTTCATCTTCTCTATCCGTATCTGTATTGCTTCACAGCCACGCAGATGATCTCACAACAGTTGAACGTCATATCGAGGATTGGCGAGACCTTCAGATTTTGCACCTCTTACGTACAAAGATGCCAGAGTGATCATCAATGATATTGAAATTCCCGGCCTTTATAGAGGGGGATCTGGCACCGATGTCACCAATGCTGTAACAGCCCTCACTTCATTTGCCACGCATCTTACAGATTCTGAAACTGCGACCCTCACTTCACTTATCGAATATCTCGCTGAATCTGAAACTGATATAAACCCCGAGAATTTCACAATCGATTCCATCATCAAACATCTCCTGGAAATTGACAAGTAATTATAATGATCCTATTACTTATACATAGACATATCTTGGATTAAGTACTGATACCTGAATCAATGCTAGAACCTGTATAACATTATCTTCATGTGATAAAACCATTCATCCCAACCTCATTGGAAAGATGGAGAACGCTTTGTTCCTGTATCGACCAAGTTCATCGACAAATGGAGTGTTTAGAAGCAATCAGAACTCTTTTTATTCTAACATCATCCAGCTATCCCGAAGCCCAACATTATTGGAACCAACAGTACTTAATCGAAGATCTGTTCCCATTAACAATGAGGAACCAGGAACAGTTATTATCCCTTCTGTTCGTTTAATTAAAGGAAACCCAGAAATCTCAACCCTTTCGCCAGGGATTGAGACAATTTATTACCAGTATCTTGAATATGGGTTTTTTGTATGAAAACTTCGAATTATATTTTGGGAAAATAATAAAGAAAGATTTGTCCTTGCGTATGGAGGAAGCATTGCATTACAACGATACGAAGCCTTAAAAACTGAACTAAGAACAGGTTACTTTGAGGCACTTACCATTCAAGCCTCAGGGCACAAGCATGAAAATAATATGTTAAGTGATGATCAAGACACTCTTCACTTTCTTGCTGTTATTTGTAATAATACTGTACATCCTCTTGGGAAGACCAAATGTTTAAATTGTCACCAAGAGAATGGACAGGGAGAAATAAAGCCATGCCTGCGTTGCATGTTGAAATTTAGAAATGATAAGTGCAATATAGAATTCTTGTGTAGAGGTTTCTACTTTCCTGCCATTCCCATCGAAAGGGATCAAGTAAGTCCTTGGATTCCCCTGAGTACCACATGGAACTCGGACAATCTGGCCACCCTATGGGAATTGGTAGTGGGTAATCACCAAGTACACCCAGAAAACACTGGAGCTTGGTTAAAGTAGAGTAAACTCCAATAATCCAGAGAAGTTTGAAATAATTTGTAATTATCTGATGAACTTGATGCAAAAAGAAATTGACCAAACAGAAAAAGAAATAGAGACTGAACTAAATCCTGAAAAAATAAAACAATTAGCAACTTTAAAAACAGCTCTTCAAACAAGGCTTAGGCCTCATGCAAAATGCCATCACTGCCGCTATTACAGCGAGAGACAGAACAAAAAATACATTGATTAGGACTATAGAAGTTAAATTTCTGAAATGGGCAGGGAAGCAAATGTTACAATCATTCCTACAGAAAACAGAAACATTACCCCTTATAGACCAACAACGTTTGAAGGATCGAATCCATGGAATCCTCAATGAATGTGGGGATGTCCTTAGAAGTGATTATCTTCCATTATAGAATGGAACTGAGAATGAATTACAAGATAGTCTGCCAAACAAATGCACATTATACTGTTCCTTCCGACTAAAGGTTTTCCTTTGGTAGGGAAGGAAGAAGTCAATAATTGTGCAAATGAAAGGACAGACCTGAGTAAGAGCAACTCAGTGATTAATAAGAATTTAGGTCTATCAAGAGGGGGATGTGATGGATATCACGTTCACCACAGAATTCGGTTTAAAATAAGGCATTCATACAAACAGCATTTTAATTCAATGTGGAATAAAACCACTTCAGCTAAAGGTCAGGTAGAGGTTACCACCTGATGGGAGAAACACGAGCTGGTTTCAAAGACTCATTAATACAACAAATAAAGGCTGCTCTTTTGACAGACCATAAAATTCTTTGGGATTGCTCCCTGCACCTATAAGTATTCAAAGAAGGACAGGGAATTCTCCAGATAAATAAATACTCACATCTTTCCCTAACTATACCTCTTGGCACTTAGAATAATACCCTCAAAAAAAGTGTCTGTTTTGGTATCTGAAGAACATGACAACACTGAAAAAAGACAGGCCTCTAGCGAGTCCCCCTTGCCAATATATCTTAGGACACCTGACATTTACACAGACCCTACGGCAATTAAAAGATGTATTAATGATAATATATCCAATTAGCCATTTGGCTACAGGTAATTAACCAACAATAAGTGATAGGATAACAGATGCCTTCCTTGACCGATAAGGGAATTTCCATGTATATAAAGAGGAGGCATTTTAGAAGAAAAGCACATTACTTCTGACCCCCTTCGGGAGTGAGAGTCAGTTCTATTCTGAAAAGCTTGTCTCGTCAGACAAAACCTCAGGTTTGTAAGTCTGGTTTTGTTTAACTTCTTCGAAATATATTGAGAAATTGATTGGAGATACTTTAGGATTTTCCATGTTTCATTCTATTGAGGGAAGTTAGTGTGTTAGCAGATAACATAGGACTGTTAACGATTTATATTTTTAACTCTGCAATTCTGTATGGATCTATTGGGAGTATTTTTTATAATAAAAATACTTTGACTAAAATTATACTGTGTAGACTCACTCTCAAAGTCTAAACTCCTCGACACTCATTTAGGAAGTCTTAAATGACTAAGGACCCATGACAATAGAGGTAATGATTTAGTTATGAGTGACGTATCTGAACTTCCCCATAAAAAGTAACTGAGATCCTGTTTAACTGTCTGAGACCCGGATAAGCATTCTCCCTTCGTGAGATCTATTCTGAGTCTCAGCAGAGAAACAGATTTCCCTCTTTTGTGGGATAACCTAGAGCATAGGTTATTAATAATGTATTATCAGGTCCGGAATAACCTAACTCCTTTACAATTCAACGGGGTGTTCGGATGTCGACTTTGATGACTTTGGCTCATCTGGCTACATATACGGGGGAACAGTTGTAGATCATGGGGACGGTGCGGAGCCCTGTTGTTTATAGTCATCAATCGGTCCAACTCCCTCGTCCCGAACCTGGGGGTGGTACTGCCCCTCTTCATCTCTTTTTGAACAAACACCAGGACTGGCTCTGAGGTACGGCCCAAGAGGCGGCTTTTTGCCGTATCAAATGGCAGCTATCCCCATCTGGCTTCTGGTATTACTGGGTTACAAGGATAGGGTGGAGGTGTGGGCTTAGGTAGGGTGCTCTTTCCAAGTATCGGTGCAGACATGATGGGCCAAATGGCGTTCTTCTCTACTGTAGGGATTCTATGATCACTCTTGCTATTAGACTTGCACCCAGGGTGACGAAGGTGAAGATGTTAGCATGGAGCTCTGTATGGTGGCCAGGGGTCGATGCAGACATCGAGGATCTGCTTCATCAATGCCCCATCTGCCAGGAACAACAGCAGCTCCCTGCCGCTGCACGTCACCACCCTTGGGAATAACCAGGCCACCCCTGGGCTTGGGTCCACGTGGATGTCGCTGCCCATTCATGGGGACAATGTTTCTGCTGTTAGTGGACACCCATTCCAAATGGTTAGAGGTCCATCGGAGGGCGACCATAACCGAGGTTGGAGAAGATGCATCTTTCTTTCTCCACGCATGGCACCACTGAGGTCCTTGTGTCAGAACAATGGGGCTTCCTTCATGAGGACAGACTTTTTGACTTTTCTTTTTCTTTATATTTAGAGTACCCAATTAATTTTTTCCAATTAAGGGGCAACTTAGCGTGGCCAATCCACCTAGCCTGCACATCTTTGGGTTCTGGGGGCGAAACCTACGTAAACACGGGAAGAATGTGCAAACGCCATATGGACAGTGACCCAGAGCCAGGATTGAACCTGGGAACTCGGCGCTGTGAGACAGCAGGGCTAATCCACTGCGCCGAAATGTTGCCCTTTTCGATATTTCTTAAGACCAATGACACCCGGCACATGCGGACAGACCCCTATCACCCGGTGTTCAATGTGTTGCCGGAGAAGGCCGTCCAATCCTGAAAAGAAGCTCTCCGCAAGCAGGAGATAGACGCATGGGACATGTCCTTGGCTAGATTACTGTCTATGTACAAGACCTCACCACATACCATAACAGGTGCTGCTCCTACTGAGTTGCTAATGGGCCGGTGACTCCGCACTTCCTTGGATTTGTTATTTCCGGATAGTGAGGAAAAGATGCACTGTGCCCTGGATCAGCAGGTGTGTAGACCTGCTCCTCATTATCCGCCCCTTTGTTTTAACCCGGTGATGAAATTTGTTCAAACTTCTGCCCTCGGTGCCCGTTGACGCTCCAGGACTGTACTTCGGGAGACTGGTCTGTTGTCCAATGGGTTTTGGTTGGAAACGAGCGCTTACGGCAGCATTTGGATCACCTACAGGCATCACGATCACCTTCATGTCCACAACCCATCATGTGTGCCTCATTCTGGAGGATCCAGGCCCAAGGACCAGCAGTCCTGCAGGACCACCGCGTGCCCGCTCCACGGACTGCCTGCAAGCAATGATCATTTCCGATTCCGAAATGGAAGTGGAACTCCTAAAGTATCCGCTGGGGCGCTGGACGCAGAAGAAGCACCTGCCACGGTCCTGCCACAACGTTCCAGTCGAAAACAACGTTCTCCAGCAAGGTATACTCTACCAAGGCTGACACCCCTGTATTCTGATGTTCCACCTGCACCAAAGTGGGTTCCTCTCCCTCAGCCTCTCCTTGTCGACGGTTAATGGACGGTCCTTCGGACTTTGCTGCGGAGGTAGATCATAACATAGGCCCTGCCGAAGCCTCTGGAGTCAGTGATCTAGTCTTCCCCGAATCCTTAGGGCATACGCGGTCCCCCGCTAATGGGGCAGAGCTACCTCAAACTTCAGGTATAAAACTGGCTGGCCTAGAACCGGCCGACACTCACTCAGTCGGGAAGCAATTGCTTGGACTCTCTCCTGTACTTGGAAATAAACCTCTTTGTTAATCTTGCAACACAGTGTGGACCCCTTCCTTTCGGCAGACATCACAGAATGATCCAGCAAGTCACTCAGTTGTTTCCAAAGAAAGACAATAAAAAGGAATGAAAGCGGATGGACCACCTGACATTGATTGAGGCACCCGAAACGACAATGGCAAAGCCTGCCCCTGCAAAGTCCTCCTTATTAACATCTGGGGACCACTGTCAAAATTGGTAAAGCTGTCTCACGTACTGGTCACACTCATGGAATCATATCTGACATACCAGGTCATTTATTCTATGCTGCAGAGGTGGTGGGCACGGTGGTTTACAGCTGAGAAGGAATTGCCCTGGGAGTTCTCAACATCGACCCTGGAGCCTTGGAACTCTCATGGCACCAGGTCAAACATGGGAAAGGAAACCTCCTGTTGATTGCCCCGTATTGTCCATGGTGATGAATCAGTCCTCCTTCATGTTGAACACAACTTGGAAGAGGCACTGAGGGTGGCAAGGGCACAGAATGTACTCTGAGTCAGGGATTTCAATGTCCATCACCAGGTGTGGCACAGGGCCACAAGCATAGATCCAGCTGGCCAGGTCCTAAAGGACATAACTGCTAGACTGGGTCTAAAACACGTGGTGATGGAACCAACAAGAGGGAAAAACAGACTTGACCTCATCCTCACCAGCCTGCCACAAATACATCTGTCCATGACAGTATTGGTGTGAGTGACCACTATACAGTCCTTGTGGCGACAACGTCCCATCTTCACAGTCAATATCCCTTCACTGTGCTGTGTGGCACGACCACCATGCTAAATGGGATAGATTCAAAACAGATTTGACAACTCAAGACTGGCATCCACGAGGCACTGTGGACCATCAGCAGCAGCAGCAGAATTGTACTTAACCACAATATGTAACTTCATGGCCCGGCATATCCCCCATTCTATCATTACCATCAAGCTAGGCGATCAACTGCTGTTAAATGAAGAGTGCAAGAGAGCATGCCAGGAGCAATGTCTAGCATACCTAAAAATGATGTGTCAACCTGGTGAAGTGTTATGGGTCAGGGTTTAGAGAATCACAAAGTGTATCATGGAGTTCACCTGACTCACAACTTTTAATAGATTGTGGTTGTGAAAGTGTACAAACTCAGCAATAGCATGATGGGAAAAATAGCCAACTTATGTAACCAAGTGTAAGACAGCTGTGTCAGCTAAGAGCCAAGATCAGACGCTGACAAACTAGACAAAGCTAAGAATCCACATAATTGTATCATACAAGGCCAGAAGAGGGAAAATAGTGCCTGACCTTAGTAAAACCTGATAACAAAGTCCCAATAACACAACCTCCTCATGACCTAGGTCCATCTGCGTCAAGGCATCATGAGGGCAGAGGTGAAAAACAAAATAGGACCACGTCTTAAATCCTCTAAAGACAAAATACTGCAAATAAGCCGAGTCAGGGTCTTTCCATGACAACATGTTTGATCAGAAGTTATGACTGTATTGACATTTTTGAACAAGGTCTGTTTTTGTAAAATGATACAGCTTTTGTATAAATATTGAACGTTTTCTCCATGTCTTTGCGAGCTTGAGAAATAATGAGCAGGTTTACCTTAACAGCTCTCTCTCTCTCTAACCTGTAGCCATCTGCATGCAGACTTTGGTCAATAAAGACTAAGTTATTTATTTCGAAACAGAGTTGTAAAGTTGTTTTCTTCACAGTCTTGGAGTAGGAAAGATTTTAAAAGACGACAGGTTATGGGGAACACACCATAAGAACATACTTGGGTGTGATGCAACAGAAATCTACAGTACTTGTAAATTAAAATAATGTTTATTTAAGAAACCAGTTAACACTTTATAAACCCACAATAAACATCTTAACAACTATCAACACCAATAAATCCCCCCCAAAATACAGTACTCTCTAAGTAACTCTTAATCTTTCCTTGCAACATCCATAAGACAAAAATAACCCTTTTTACAGAAAGCCATCAGGTTTAACTTCACTACTGAGAACAGTTATCACTTTGAAATCACCAAATGAACATTCATAAGCTTGTAGAGATTCATACACATCTTGTTGTGGCTGCAGCTGCTCCAAATCTAAAACAAAACTAAACACACCCTGTAGCTGCGAGCCCAAAGTGAAAGTAAAAGCAGACAGACAGCCCAGCTCCACCCACACTCTGACATCACTGATAAACTCCCGTTTCTTAAAGGTACAGCCACTACAGCTATTTTATAACCCCCCATTTCTTAAAGGTACTCTCACATGATACCTCTCCCCAAGAAAAAAAACCCCCATCAACTTCAAGATGGTTTCATTTTTCACCTTTTCACTTTCGTTTAAGAAATATGGACAGTGAATATACATTTCTTTTTTAACAAAACAAAACACGCAAACATTTATAATAACATAGTCCATTTTAGTTCTTCTTCCTCCACCAAACCTGTTTCTGTTCATCACATTCGTGACAAAGCATCGGCTAACACGTTTTCTTGTCCTGCCACATGTACTAATTTTTAAATGAAATGGCTGCAACAATAAACTCCATCAAAACAGTCTTGCATTGTTATTCCGGAGTTGCTCCAAAAACGTCAATGGATAATGATCAGTATATATACAATGGAGTCAGACGGATTGCTGGTCACATAAATGTGAAAATGTTGCAAAGCCAGCACCAAACACAAGTCTCCTTCTCAATCGTTGTATACGTTTTCTGGTGAGAATTCAATTTCTTTGAAAAATAACCAATAGGTCTCTCTAATCCTTCACATCGTCTTGTAGAAGCACCGCACCTACGCCCACATCACTCGTATCAACAGCCACTTTGAATGGTTTGGTATAATTTGGGATGGCTAACACAGGAGCAGTGGCCAACACAGTCTTCAGGCAGTCAAATGCCTGTTGACACTCCACTGACCAATTAAACTTGCTATGTTTCTTTAGCACGTCGGTCAGTGCAGCAACCACACTACCAAAATTTGGCACAAATTTCCTGTAAATTCCACTCATGCCAAGAGATCGCATTATTTCCCTTCGTGTCGAGGGTATTGGAAACTCCCAAATAACTTTTGTTTGCACATCCCGTGGGACCATTCGACTCTGTCCGATTGTATTGCCAAGGAAAGTGACTTGGGCTTTTCCAAATTCACTTTTGGCTAGGTTTACCACCAAACCCGCCTCCTGAAGTCGATCGAATAACTCCATCGGATGTTTTAAATGTTCTTTCCATGTCTGGCTGAAAATTACCAGATTGTCGATGTATACCGCACGATTGGGTAGTCCTGAAACAACTTTGTTAGTTAACTGTTGAAATGTGGCTGGGGTGTTTTTCATGATAAATGGCATAACTTTGAATTGGGAGATACAATCTGGAGTCACAAAAGCTGTAATCTCCTACGCCCTTTCGGATAAAGACCATAAGACCAGAAGGCCATAAGACATAGGAGCGGACGTAAGGCCATTCGGCCCATCCAGTCCACTCCAGCATTTAATCATGGCTGATTTCAACTCCATTTACCCGCTCTCTCTCCATAGCCCTTAATTCCTCGAGAAATCAAGAATTTATCAACTTCTGTCGTAAAGACACTCAACGTCCCGGCCTCCACCGCCCTCTGTGGCAATGAATTCCACAGACCCACCACTCTCTGGCTGAAGAAATTTCGCCTCATCTCTGTTCTAAAGTGACTCCCTTTTATTCTAAGGCTGTGCCCCCGGGTCCTAGTCGCCCCAGCTAATGGAAACAACTTCCCTACGTCCACCCTATCTAAGCCATTCATTATCTTGTAAGTTTCTATTAGATCTCCCCTTAACCTCCGAAACTCCAATGAATATAATCCCAGGATCCTCAGACGTTCATCGTATGTTAGGCCTACCATTCCTGGGATCATCCGTGTGAATCTCCGCTGGACCCGCTCCAGTGCCAGTATGTCCTTCCTGAGGTGTGGGGCCCAAAATTGCTCACAGTATTCTAAATGGGGCCTAACTAATGCTTTATAAAGCTTCAGAAGTACATCCCTGCTTTTATATTCCAAGCCTCTTGAGATAAATGACAACATTGCATTTGCTTTCTTAATTACGGACTCAACCTGCAAGTTTACCTTTAGAGAATCCTGGACTAGGACTCCCAAGTCCCTTTGCACTTCAGCATTATGAATTTTGTCACCGTTTAGAAAATAGTCCATGCCTCTATTCTTTTTTCCAAAGTGCAAGACCTCTCACATGCCCACGTTGAATTTCATCAGCCATTTCTTGGACCACTCTCCTAAACTGTCTAAATCTTTCTGCAGCCTCCCCACCTCCTCCATACTACCTGCCCCTCCACCTATCTTTGTATCATCGGCAAACTTAGCCAGAATGCCCCCAGTCCCGTCATCTAGATCGTTAATATATAAAGAGAACAGCTGTGGCCCCAACACTGAATCCTGCGGGACACCACTCGTCACTGGTTGCCTTTCCGAAAAAGAAGCTTTTATCCCAACTCTCTGCCTTCTGCCTGACAGCCAATCGTCAATCCATGTTAGTACCTTGCCTCGAATACCATGGGCCCTTATTTTACTCAGCAGTCTCCCGTGAGGCACCTTATCAAAGGCCTTTTGGAAGTCAAGATAGATAACATCCATTGGCTCTCCTTGGTCTAACCTATTTGTTATCTCTTCAAAGAACTCTAACAGGTTTGTCAGGCACGACCTCCCCTTACTAAATCCATGTTGACTTGTCCTAATCCGACCCTGCACTTCCAAGAATTTAGAAATCTCATCCTTAACAATGGATTCTAGAATCTTGCCAGCAACCGAGGTTAGGCTAATTAGCCTATAATTTTCCATCTTTTTCCTTGTTCCCTTCTTGAACAGGAGGGTTACAACAGCGATTTTCCAATCCTCTGGGACTTTCCCTGACTCCAGTGACTTTTGAAAGATCATAACTAACGCCTCCACTATTTTTTAAATGTATTTAAAGAAACTTTTACTATCATTCCTAATGTTACTGGCTTGCCTACCTTCATAATTGATCCTCTCTTTCCTTACTTCTCTCTTTGTTATCCTCTGTTTGTTTTTGTAGCCTTCCCAATCTTCTGACTTCCCACTACTCTTTGCCACATTATATACTTTCTCTTTTGCTTTGATGTATTCCCTAACTTCCTTTGTCAGCCATGGCTGCCTAATCCCCCCTCTGACAACCTTTCTTTTCTTTGGGATGAACCTTTGTACTGTGTCCTCAATTACTCCCAGGAACTCCTGCCATTACTGTTCTACTGTCTTTCCCACTAGGCTCTGCTCCCAGTCGATTTTCATCAGTTCCTCCCTCATGCCCCTGTAGTTACCTTTATTTAACTGTAACACCTTTACATCTGATTCTACCTTCTTTCTTTCAAATTGGAGATTGAATTCTACCACATTATGATCACTGCCTCCTAAGTATTCCCTTACTTTAAGATCTTTAATCAAGCCTGGCTCATTACATAACACTAAGTCCAGAATGGCCTGTCCCCTCGTGGGCTCCATCACAAGCTGTTCCAAAAAGCCCTCCTGTAAACAATCAATGAATTCCCTTTCCTTGGGTCCACTGGCAGCATTATTTTCCCAGTCCACCTGTATATTGAAGTCCCCCATGATCACTGTGACCTTGCCTTTCTGACATGCACTTTCTATTTCGTGGTGCATTTTGTGCCCCTAGTCCTGACCACTGTTAGGAGGCCTGTACATAACTCCCATTATGTTTTTTTTGCATTTGTGGTTCCTCACTCTACCCACACAGACTCCACATCATCTGACCCTATGTCGTTTAGTGCTATTGATTTAATTTCATTCCTAATTAACAAGGCAACCCTGTCCCCTCTGCCCACCTCTCTGTCTTTTGATAGGTTGTGAATCCCTGGACGTTTAAATGCCAGTCCTGAACCCCCTGCAACCACGTCTCTGTGATGCCTACCACATCATACCTGCCAGTCACAATCTAGGCCACAAGCTCATCTACCTTGTTCCGTACACTGCGCGCATTTAAATATAGCACCTTTAATTCTCTATTGACCATCCCTTTTTGTTTTCTTAGTGTGATGGACCTTGGTTTACTGAGCCTTTCCATACACTGTGTCATATTTTGTGGGATGGGGACTATCGTAACCTCTCCTGAGTTCTGTCTTTTCGTGCTTTTTTGTATTCCTAAGCAGCTTCTCATTGATTACTTCACCTCTTGGTTCCCTGACTTTCCCTTCCCCCCCAGCTCTAGTTTAAAGTCCTATTGACCACCCTATTTACTCTTTTCGCCAGAACACTGGTCCCAGCTCGGTTCAGGTGGAGACCATCCCAACGGTATAGGTCCCCCCTGTCCCAAAACTGATGCCAGTGTCCCATGAAAAGGAACCCTTCTTTCCCACACCACTCTTTCAGCCACGTGTTAACTTCCCTTATTCTTGCCTCCCTATGCCAATTTGCACGTGGCCCGGGCAGTAATCCGGAGATTATGACCCTTGAGGACCTGTTTTTAAATTTGAATCCTAGCTCTTTATAATCTCGAAACAGGTCCTCTTTTCTAGACTTGCCCATGTTGTTGGTACCGACATGGACCACAACAACTGGATCCTCCCCCTCCCTCTCCAGTATCCTTTCAAGCCGGTCAGAGATGTCCCGCACCCTAGCACCGGGCAGGCAACATACCATGTGGGACTCTTTATCCTGCTCACAAAGGATACTATCTATCCCCCTGATAATAGAATCCCCTACAACTACAACTTGCCTATTTACTCCCTCCCCTTGAATGGCCTGCTGAACCATGGTGCCTTGGTCAGCTGACTCATCCTTCCTGCAGCCCTGTTCGCCATCCACACAGGGAGCAAGTGCCTCATACCTGTTGGACCGGGTCAAGGGCTGAGGCTCCTGAGTTCCTGACTGCTGGTTCCCTTTACCTGCCTGACTTGCAGTCACACCCTGCTGTCCCTGGCCACTGGCGGGATTTAAACTACTTACTCTGATAGGTGTGACTGCCGCCTGAAACACAGTGTCCAGGTAAGTCTCCCACACCGGATGTGCCTCAGTGTTTGACGCTCAGACTCCAGTTCATCAACTCTGAGGAGCTCTTCGAGCAGCCAACACTTACTGCAGATGTGGTCGCTGCAGCTCTCAATGGGATCTGCCAGCTCCCACATCAAGCAGCTCAAGTACATCACCTGACCAGCCATCACTAATTAATTCATTAGTTTGATTTAAGTTTACGAGTTTAGCTGTGTTTTTTTTTTAATTGGGTACCTGCCAGTAACCTTTAAGTAAATCTAATTTGGAAATAAAAGCTGATTGTCCCACTTTCTGCCTACAATCCTCCAAATGTGGGATAGGAAAAGAGTCCATTCTTGTAACTGCATTAACCTTTTTATAGTCCACACACAATCATTGGCTGCCATCCGGTTTTGGTACCATCACTATGGGTGAGCTCCATTGGCTGCAACCCACTTCAATTATGCCATTTCTAAGCAACCTTTCAATCTCCTTGTTAACCTGTGACAATTTTAAAGGGTTAAGTCTGTATGGATGTTGTTTAATTGGAACAGCATTTCCCACATCAACATCATGTATAGCCATTTTGGTACTTCCCCATTTATCTCCACAAACTTGCCCATGTGATAACAATAACACTTTCAGGTCAGTCTGTTTTTCCTCTGGAAGGTAACACAAAATTTATCCCAATTTTTAAGAACATCCTCGTTTTCCAATTTAATTTGAGGTATGTCAAATTCAAAGTCATCTGGATTTGGTTCGTCACTTTGAGTGAGAATCATTAAATTCTCCTCCTTTTCCTTTCCTTCCCTTTCAAATGACCTTTTAAACATATTCACATGACACACTCGGTGAGTCTTCCTTCTATCTGGCGTTTTTACCACATAATTCACCTCACTTAATTTCCTTTCAACGTGATAAGGTCCACAAAACTTTGCTTTTAAAGGTTCACCTACCACTGGTAACAATACTAAAACTTTATCGCCACTGGCAAAACTACGAACTTTGGATTTCTTGTCTGCTACCCGTTTCATCACATTTTGTGCAACTTTTAAATGTTGTCTAGCCAATTCCCCTGCTCTATTTAATCGTTCCCTAAAATTTGACAAGTAATCCAATAATGTAAGTTCCGATTTCTCACTCACCAATTTTTCCTGAATCAATTTAAGTGGTCCTCTTACCTCATGACCAAACATTAGTTCAAAAGGACTGAATTTGGTTGACTCATTAGGTGCATCCCTAATTACAAACAGTACGAATGGAATTACTTTATCCCAATCCTCTGGATAATCGTGACAATAAGCCCTCAACATTGTCTTTAATGTCTGATGCCACCTTTCTAATGCTCCCTGCAATTCTGGATGGTACGCTGTTGATTTAAATTATTTTATTCCTAAGCTATCTATAACTTCTTTGAATAACCTTGAGGTAAAATTTGATCCTTCATCCGCTTGTGGGTAGTCCATATCTAGTAAAGAATTTAAGTAACTCCTCCACAATCGTTTTAGCTGTAAGATTACGTACTGAGGTCGGGGGTGAGGGCTACCTGGAGGGGGACAGATGGCGGCGCGGCGCATGGGCGGGGGGCGGGCCCAGAAAGGAGGATGGCTGATCGGTGTGGGGGGGGGCAGGTGGGGAGGTGCGGTGCCCCCCAACCAGGCTGATCACCTGGAACGCTATAGGGCTGAACGGGCCATGTATTCGCGCACCTAAGGGCTGAGAAGGCAGACGTGGTGATGTTGCAGGAGACACACCTGAGAGTGGCAGATCAAGTTAGACTGAGGAAGAGCTGGGTCAGTCAGGTCTTCCATTCGGGGCTGGATACCAAGACGAGAGGGGTGGCGATTTTAATTAATAAGCAGGAGCAATTCCAGGCGAGCAGTATAGTTTCGGATGGGGGGGTGGGCATTATGTTATGGTGAGTGGTAAGCTGGAATGGAGGAAGGTGGTGTTGGTTAATGTCTATGGGCCGAACTGGGACGATGTTGAATTCATCAAGAGGGTGCTGGGGAAGATACCGGATCTGGACTCGCACAAGCTGGTGATGGGACGGGATTTTAATACAGTCATCGACCCCGGCCTGGACCGGTCGTGCTTGAAAACGGGGAGGGTGCCAGCAATGGCAAAGGAGCCGATAGGGTTCATGGAGCAGATGGGGGGGATTGACCCATGGAGGTTTAGGCAGCCGACGGCTAGGGAGTTTTCTTTCTACTCGCATCTACATAAAGTGTATTCCCAGATCGATTTTTTCATTTTGAGTCGGGATCCGCTGGCGGGGGCGGTGGACACGGGGTACTCGGCCATCACTATTTCGGACCATGCCCCACACTGGGTGGAACTGCAGGCCAGTGAGGAGAGCTTGCAACGCCCGCAGTGGCGATTGGACGTGGGCTTGTTAGTGGACGAGGCGGTGTGCGAGAGAGTAGGGAAGTGCATGCAGGACTACCTGCAGGTCAACGACACAGGGGAAGTCTCAGCAGCGGTGGTCTGGGAGGCGCTGAAGGCATTGGTGAGAGGGGAGTTGATTTCAATCCGAGTTCATAGGGACAGGACAGACAGGGCAGAGACGAACCGACTGATCAAGGAGATCCTACGGGTAGACAGGAGGTATGCGATGACCCCAGGGGCGGAACTGTTAAGGGAGCGCCGGAGGCTGCAGGCTGAGTTTGGCGTACTGTCCACGGGCAAGGCAGTGGAGCAGCTTTGAAAGGCGAGGGGGACGTTGCATGAATATGGAGAGAAGGCCAGCAGAATGTTGGCACAGCAGTTGAGGAAGAGGGAGGCTGCCAGGGGAATTGATCAGGTGCTCGGCGGAGATGGGAACCTGGTAGGGGACTCGGCTAGTCAAAATAGGGCATTTAGGGATTTATAGCGGACTCTATCGCTCGGAACCCCCCTACAGGCCCCGAGGAGATGAAACGCTTTCTGGACGGTTTGACTTTCCCAAGGGTGGGTAGGGAGCTGGTGGGCGAGTTGGGGTCGAAGAAATATCTGAGGGCTTGAAAGCGATGCAGTCAGGTAAGCTTCGGGGCCAGACGGGTTCCCGGTGGAATATTATAAGAAATTTTCGGGGATATTAGGGCCGTTGCTGGTTAAGGTTTTTAACGAGGCGAGGGATAGAGGGGTGCTGCCCCCGATGATGTCACAGGCCACCATCTCATTAATAATGAAGCAAGACAAGAACCCAGAGCTATGTGGGTCCTATAGGCCAACCTCGTTGCTTAATGTGGACGCTAAGTTGCTGGCCAAGGTGTTGGCCTCCAGGATTGAAGATTGTGTGCTGGAGGTGATTATGGAGGACCAAACCGGATTTGGCAAGGC
The DNA here is from genome assembly GCF_047496885.1 of Scyliorhinus torazame. Classification (NCBI taxonomy): domain Eukaryota; kingdom Metazoa; phylum Chordata; class Chondrichthyes; order Carcharhiniformes; family Scyliorhinidae; genus Scyliorhinus; species Scyliorhinus torazame. The sequence continues at coordinate 209,197,589 of NC_092711.1, read as the reverse complement.
TAGGCAGCTGGTAGCCAATACAAGAAGGCTGCTTAATGTGATTATGATGCCCCCGGAGAGAAGGGAAGTTGAGGTAGTTGTGGCCATGGATGCTGAGAAGGCGTTTGACCGGGTAGAGTGGGACTATCTATGGGAGGTGCTGGGACGGTTTGGGTTTGGTAGGGGCTTTATCGACTGGGTCAGGCTGTTGTACCAGGCCCCGGAAGCCAGTGTAAGGACGAATAAGACGACCTCGGACTATTTTAGGCTGCACCGGGGGACAAGACAGGGATGTCCCCTCTCCCCACTGCTGTTTGCGTTAGCCATAGAGCCGCTGACAATTGCTCTGAGAGCTTCTAGGGGCTGGAAAGGGCTGGTTAGGGGGGCGGGTGGAGCATAGGGTATCACTGTATGCAGATGACTTACTCCTATATGTAGCAGATCCAGGGGCAGGGATGAGGGAGATTATGGCGATTCTGGGGGAATTCGGCCGGTTTTTGGGATACAAATTGAATATGACGAAGGGTGAAATGTTTGTAATCCAGGCAAGAGGTCAGGATGGTCAGCTGGGGGAGTTACCGTTCAGGTTAGTGGGAGACAATTTTAGATATCTGGGGATACTATTGGCGCGCGACTGGGGCCAGTTACACAAGTTGAACTTGTCCCGGCTGGTTGAGCAGATGAGGGGTGTGTTTCGGAGATGGGATGCGCTCCCGCTGTCACTGGCGGAGAGGGTGCAGTCAGTTAAGATGACGATATTGCCGAGATTTTTATTTGTGTTCCAATGCCTCCCAATTTTCATCCCGCGGTCCTTGTTCAGAGGATCAACAAAATTATTTTGGGCTTTGTTTGGGCGAGTAAGTCCCCACAGGTGAAGAAGGTGATGCTCGAGAGGAATCGGGGGGAGGGGGGGGCTTGCCCTGCCAAATTTTAATAATTATTACTGGGCGGACAATATTGCGATGATAAGGAAGTGGATAGTGGGGACGGGGGCGGCTTGGGAGCGGATGGAGGCAGCCTCATGCAGGGGCACCAGCTTGGGGGCGCTGATAACGGCACCTTTGCCGCTCCCGCCGGCGAGATATTCTACCAGTCCCGTGGTAGTGGCGGCCCTGAGGATCTGGAGTCAGTGGAGGAAGTACATTGGTGCAGTGGATGCATCGGTTTGGTCCCCAATATGTGACAACCATCGGTTCGCTCCTGGGAGCCTAGATGGTGGATTTCGGGCATGGCAAAGGGCGGGAATTGAGAAGATGGGGACCTGTTTCTGGAAGGGAGCTTCCCCAGCTGGAAGTTCGGGTTGACAGCAGGGAATGATTTTAGATATCTTCAGGTGAGGGACTTTCTGTGTAGGCAGGTATCATCCTTCCCACTACTGCCACTAAGAGGGATTCAAGATAGGGTAGTGTCTAGGAGATGGGTGGGGGAGGGGAGCGTCTCAGACATCTACAAAGAATTACTGGGGGCAGAGGAGATGCATATAGAAGAGCTGAAGCGTAAGTCGAAGGAGGAACTGGGAGGTGAGATGGAAGACGGCCTATGGGCGGAGGCGCTGAGCAGGGTCAATGCGACCACTACATGCGCAAGGCTCAGCTTGATCCAATTTAAGGTGGTGCACCCGGCGCACATGACAGCGGCCCGGATGAATAGATTTTTTGCGGTGGAAGACAAGTGATTCAGGTGTGCGGGTGGACCAGCGAACCATATCCACATGTTCTGGGCATGCCCAAAAATTAGGGGATATTGGCAGGGGTTCGCGGATGTCATGTTCAGGGTATTGAAGACGAGGGTGGAAATGAGTCCAGGGTAGCGATCTTTGGGGTGTTGGAAGACCCGGGTGTTCAGGAGGAGAGCGAGGCCGATGTTCTGGCCTTTTCCTCCTTGGTAGCCCAGCGACGGATATTACTGGCTTGGAGGGAGTCTAGGCCCCCGAAGTCAGAGGCCTGGTTAACCGACATGGCGAGCTTTCTCAGCCTGGAAAAGATCAAGTTCGCCTTGAGAGGGTCAGTGTCAGGGTTCGCCTGGAGGTGGCAACCATTCATTGACTTCTTTGCGGATAATTAATCGTCAGTGGGTGGGGGAGGGAGGGCGGGCGGGTTAAGGTTGTATAGAGTAGGGGGTTAAATAGGCGGACCTTGGAGGGACGAATGTCGGCGGTTGCTTTTCGATTACTGTTCTTTGTGCTCTATTGTTTTTGCACTGTGGTTGTTTGTTATGCCATAAATACCTCATTAAAAATTGTTTGTTAAAAAAAAATAGATTATGTACTGGAATGGCCTCTGGAAACCTGGTAGATATATCCATTATTGTCAAAAGATATTGATTCCCACTTTTCATTTTAGGAAGCAATCCTACGCAATCAATTAATATCATTGTAAAAGGTTCCTCGAATTCTGGAATGGGTATTAAGGGCGCTGATTTTATCACTGATTGAGGTTCCCCTGTCACTTGACATGTGTGGCATGATCGACAAAATTTAATAACTACATCTTTATGTAATCCAGGCCATTTTAAATGTTTCGGGATTTTAGCTTGAGTTTTCCTTATTCTCAAATGACCTCCCACTGGTATCTCATGTGCAATTCGCAACACCTCCTTTCTGTGCCCTACCGGCAATACTACTTGATGAGCTTTTGCCCACTTTTCATCCGCCTGCATATGTAAAGGTCTCCATTTTCTCATCAAGACATCATTTTTACGGTAATAACATTCTGGTATACACTCAGATTCCTCTTCCGTGTATGCTTTCTGATACATCCGTTTTATTTCTATATCTTTCTGTTGTAACTCCACCAATTTTCCTGAACTAAAAATATCCGCCTCATCCTCCAACTGTTCTTTTTAAACCATCTGATCAAACATTTTTCTGATAATTGCACTTCAGCTTCACCTTACCTCTTTGATTTCTCCTCTTGTCTTAACCTGTGACTTTGTGACCTTGTTACTACACAATCCGGAAAAATCCCAGGACACCTGTCCTTCAATACTTCAGTTGTCTGATTTTCCACTGGCTTATCACCAAGTAGGCATCACTCCCACCTGCGATCCAGTTATATCATTACCCAAGATAAACTGTATTCCTGGACAAGATAGTTTCTCTATTACTCCTACTACCACTTCACAACTCTTTACTGGACTTTCCAAACTTACCTTATATAATGGAACACTACTCTTCTCACCCTGAAGTCCACATATTACCACCTTTTCTGGCAACATTCTTCCCAAACTACATAACTCCTCGTCTCTTACCATTAAAGATTGATTAGCTCCCGTAGCTCTTAAAATTGTGACTTCCTTACGTGCTTCTTCTGGTACACATGAGTAAACTTTACCCACACAAGTAAATTCTTTAAAGACATCTGGCACCTTCTTATCAATCACCTCTTGAACGGGCTGTACAATCGTTTGCACCTCCTTCGCTTCCCTTGGGCTTTCTTTTCCCACTTAAACAAACCCACTGTCTTATCCTGTTTTCCCACATCAGCCTTCCCAGTGCTTTTCTTCCACCAAAACTGTGACTTTACATGGCCTAGTTTATTACAGTGAAAACATTTGAAACTTTTCATTTCTTTTCCACCCTCCTGGATTTATTTTTAAATCTGAGGTACACTCTCCTTATTATCTCCCATCAGATCACCTTTCATAAATTTACAGTGCAGAAGGAGGCCATTCAGCCCATCGAGTCTGCACCGGCTCTTTGAAAGAGCACCCTACCCAAGGTCAACACCTCCACCCTATCCCCATAAACCAGTAACCCCACCCAACACTAAGGGCAATTATGGACACTAAGGGCAATTTATCATGGCCAATCCACCTAACCTGCACATCTTTGGACTGTGGGAGGAAACCGGAGCACCCGGAGGAAACCCACGCACACACGGGGAGGATGTGCAGACTCCGCAAAGACAGTGACCCAAGCCGGAATCGAACCTGGGACCCTGGAGCTGTGAAGCAATTGTGCTATCCACAATGCTACCGCGCTGCCTTTACCACTTGAATATTTCACTATTTCCCAATTTCTACTCACAGGCTGAAACCGATGTCGGAAACCAAACTTTGGTTTATGAACTAATTCATAATCATCTGCCATTTCTGCTGCTCACCTCACACTTTTAACCCTCTGCTCTTCCACATGAGTTCTCACTACATCAGGAATTGAATTTTTAAAATCCTCCAAAAGTATAATTTCTCTGAGAGCTTCATACATTTGGTCTATTTTCAAAGCCCTTACCCACCTATCAAAATTACTCTGTTTGATCCTTTCAAACACCATGTATGTTTGACCAAATTCTTTCCTCAAATTTCTAAACCTTTGTCTGTAGGCTTCAGGCACTAGTTTATATGCACCTAAGATGAATTTTTTCACCTCCTCATATGATTCAGCTACCTCCTCCGGTAGTGATGCAAACACTTCACTAGCCCTACGCACCAGCTTTGTTTGAATCAGGAATACCAACATGTCCTGTGGCCAGTTCATTTGTTTAGCCACCTTCTCAAATGAAATGAAAAAGTCTTCTACCTCCTTCTCATCAAACCTTGGCACTGCATGGACATATTTAAATAGATCCCACCAAGCCTTCCACTTTGATGCTCTTTCTCTTTATCCTCATCACTATCCTCAAACTGTACATTTCCCTTTACATCTGCCAATTTTAATTGACTGGCATGTTTCATGGCCATTTTCCGAAGTTCAAACTCTCACTCTCTTTCTTTTTCCACTCTCTCCTCTCTCTTTCTTTTTCCTTGATCTGTATCTCCCTTTCTCTTTCTTTTTGTTTTGCTAGGGCTATTCTTTCTGTTTTCCTTTCTTCGCTCTCTTTTTCTTTTTCCTCTCTATCTTTTTCGTATTCAAGCTGCTTTAATTCTTTCTCATGTTCCATTTGTTTAATTTGTAACGGAATTTTTGCCATTTGCAATGAGTCAGACTGTATCTCAGGCAATTTTAAGTGCTTAGCCACCGCCATAATTACCTCATCTTTTCGCATTTTATCACATAATGTTAACTGCAACGTTTTTGCCAAATCCAAAAGCCTGTTTTTAGTCTCTGTCCGTAAGGTACTGCGTGTGACCGTTTCGACCCAAAAAAACTTCAGAGCCTCTAAGAGCCATTGCCCACAACACACTCCCTACTTAAACTGGAATACCACACCTGAAAAGCAAACACAACATGCTCACCCCTCAATGTCTTTAAGTTCACTAAGCCAATCCAATAGACAGACTTTTATCCCCCTCGAGCTCCCAATTTGTTATTTGCCAGGGTTTAGAGAGCCCCAAAGTGTATCATAGAGTTCACCTGACCCACAACTTTGAATAGATTGTGGTTATGGGGAACACACGGGCCTACTTTATAGGTGTGATGCAACAGAAATCTACAGTGTTTTTAAATTAAAACAAAGTTTATTTATGAAACCAGTTAACACTTTATAACCGTACAGTAAACATCTTAACAAATATCAACACCAATAAATCCCACCCAAAATACAGTACTCTCTAAGTAACTCCTAATCTTTTCTTGCAACATCCACAAGACAAAAAGAACCCTTTTTACAGAAAGACATCAGGTTTAACTTCATTACTGAGAACAGTTACCACTTTGAAATCACCAAATGAACATTCATAAGCTTGCAGAGATTCATACACATCTTGCTGTGACTGCAGCTTCTCCAAATCTAAAACAAAACTAAACACACCCTGTAGCTGCGAGCCCAAAGTGAAAGTAAAAGCAGACAGACAGCCCAGCTCCACCCACACTCTGACATCACTGATAAACACCCATTTCTTAAAGGTACATTTACTACAGCTATTTTATAAACCCCTATTTCTTAAAGGTGCTCTCACATGACAGAAGCAACAATACAGGACTACTTGCATGACAAACAGCATAAGGAGCAAGTAACAGACAGAGGTAAGCAAGTCCACACCAATATCTAAGCTCTGCAGTCCAGCCACATCTAGGCATGAATGGTGGTGGACAATTAAATGACTTACTGGAGGAGAAGGCTACAAAATTACCCCATCCTCAATTATGGGGGAGCCGAGCAAATCAGTGCAAAAGACAACGCTGAAGTATTCGTAACAATCTTCAGCATGATGTGCCTCCTCTGGAGATCCCCATTTTCACAGATCTCAGCCTTCACCCAATTTGATTCACTCCACATGATATTAAGAAACAGCTGAAGGCATTGGATGCTGCAAAGGCTATGGGCCCTGACAATATTCTGCCAATAATGCTGAAGATTTGTGCTTCAGAACTTGTCGCGCCTCTATCCAAGTTGTTCCAGTAAAGTTTCATTGCTCGCATTTAGCCGGCAATGTAGAAAATTGTCCAGGTATGTCCTGTACACAAAACCCTGGACAAATTCAACCCGGCCAATTACTGCCCCATAAGTCTACTCTCGGTCATCAGTAAAGTAATGATGGTCTCATCAATGGTGCTATTAAGCGGTACTTGCTTCGCAATAACCTGCTCACTGATGCTCAATTGGGTTCTGCCAGGGACACTCAGCTCCTGACCTCATTTTAGCGTGATTCAAACATGAGCAAAAGAGCTGATTACAGAGGTGAGGTGAGTTTGACTGCCTTTGACATCAAGGCAGCATTTGACCGAGTGCAGCATTGAGAAGCCTGAGCAAATTGCGAGTCAATGTGAATCAGGGGGAAAACCCTCCACAGGTTGATGTCACATCTGGCACAAAGGAAGATGGCCACGGGTGATGGGAGCCAATCATCTCAGTTCCAGGCCATCAGTGCGTGAGTTCCTCAGGTAGTGTCCTTGGCCTAATCATCCTCAACTGCTTCAAGACCTTCCTTCCAATGTAAGGTCAGAAGTGAGGATATTTGCTGATTACTCCACAAGGTTCAGCACCATTCACACCTCCTCAGATACTGAAGTAATCCATATCGGGAGGACTTAAACTAGTATGGCAGGGGGTGGGAATCAGAATGTTAGCTTAGAAGGTGTAATAACTGAAGGGGAAATAGAGAAGCAAAATAAGAGAACAACATCGCTCTCAGGCAGAGCAAAAAAGATGACAAGTATGAGAACGGAAGTGGTCAATGCAGGATTGAGGGTGTTGTACCTAAATGTGTGCAGTACACGGAACAAGGTAAATGAGCTTGTTGTGCACATTGAAATTGGCCGGTACGATGTTGTGGGCATCTCAGAGATGAGGCTGCAAGGGGATCAGGGCTGGGATCTAAATATCCAAGGATATATGCCCGATCGAAAGTACAGGCAGATGGGCAAAGGGTTGCATTGTTAGTGAGGAATGAAGTTAAATCGATAGAAAGGAGTGATATAGGATCAGAAAGCATAGAATCTCTGTGGGTAGAGTTGAGGAATCGCAAAGATAAAAAGACCCGGATGGGGGTTATGTACAGGCCCCCCAGCAGTTATCAGGGATATGGGGCAGAAAATAAATCAGGAGATAGAAAAAGCATGTAAACAAAGTAAAATTACAATAATCATAGGGGCCTTTAATATGCAGGTGGACTGGGAAAGTGAAGTTGGTAGTGGATCCCAAGGAAAGGAATTTGTGGAATGTCTAAGAGATGTTGTTCTGGAGCAGCTTGTGACAGAGCCTACGAGGCAACAGGCAATTCTGGATTTGGTGATGTGTAATGAGGCAGACTTAATTAGGGACCTTGAGATGAAGGAACCCTTAGGGAGCAGTGACCACAATATGATAGAATTTACCCTGCAGTTTGAGAGGGAGAAGCTGCAATCAGATGCAACGGTGTTACAATTAAAAAGGGTAACTCCAAAGACATGAGGGAGGAACTGGCCAGAATTGATTGGAAAACAAACCTAGCAGGGAAGTCAGTGGAACAGCAATGGCAGGAGTTTTGGGGGGTTATTCGGGAGGCACACCAGAAATTCATCACAAGGAGGAGGAAACTTGCTAAGGGAAGGACAAGGCATCCATGGCTGATGAAGGAAGTCAAGGACAGCAAAAAAGAAAAAGAAAAAGCATACAAAGTGGTGAGGATTAGTGGGAAGCCAGAGGATTGGGAAGCCTTTAAAAATGAGCAGAGGACAAGTAAAAAAGCAATAAGGGGGAGAAGATGAAATATGAGTGCAAGCTAGCTAGTAATAAAAAGGAAAAAAGGAAGAGCTTTTTTCAATAAATAAACGGTAAGAGAGAGGCAAAAATAGATACTGGGCCACTGGTAAATGTGGCTGTAGAAGTAATAATAGGAAACAAAGAAATGGCAGAGGAACTGAATAATTACTTTGCATCAGTCTTCACAGTGGAAAACACCAGTGGGAAGCCAGAGCGCCAGGAGAATCAGGGGGCAGAGGTGAGTGCAGTGACCATTACTAAGGAGAAGGTTTTGGGGAAATTGAAAGGTCTGAAGGTGGATAAATCACTTGGACCGGATGGACTACACCCCAGTTTCTAAAAGAGATAGCTGAGGAGATTGTGGAGGCATTGGTGGAGATCTTTCAGGAACCACTTAAGGCAGCAAAGGTCCCATAGGACTGGAAAGTGACTAATAATACACCGCTGTTTAAGGAGGGAGGGAGGCAGAAGACAGGAAATTATAGGCTGGTTAGCCTGACTTCAGTCATTGGTAAGATTTTAGAGTCTGTTATTAAAGATGAAATCACGGAGTACTTGTAAATGCATGATAAAATAGGACTGAGTCAGCACGGCTTCATCAAGGGGAGGTCATGTCTGCCAAACCTGTTAGAGTTCTTTGAGGAAGTAACAAGGAAGTTAGACAAAGGAGAATCAGTGGATGTGATTTATTTAGATTTCCCGAAGGCCTTTGACAAGGTGTCGCATAGGAGACTGTTAAATAAGTTAAGAGCCCATGGTGTTAAGGGTAAGATCCTAGCATGGAAAGAGGATTGGCTGACTGGCAGAAGGCATTGATTGGGGATACAGGGGTCTTGTACAGGATGGCAGCTGGTGACTAGTGATGTGACTCAGGGGTCGGTGTTGGGACCACAACTTTTCACAATATACATTAATGATCTCGGAGAAGGAACTGAAGGCACTGTTGCTAAGTCTACAGACAATATAAAGATCTGTAGAGGGACAGGTAGTATTGAGGAAGCAGGCGGCTGCAGAAAGACTTGGACAGGTGAGGAGAGTGGGCAAAGAAGTGGCAGATGGAATACAATGTGGAAAAGTGTGAAGTTATGCACTTTGGAAGGAGAAATGGAGGCATAGACTATTTTCTAAATGGGGAGAGGCTGAGGAAATCAGAAGCACAAAGGGACTTGGGAGTTCTTGTTCATAATTCTCTTAAGGTTAACGTGCAGGTTCAGTCGGCAGTTAGGGAGGCAAATGCAATGTTAGCATTCATGTCGAGAGGGCTAGAATACAAGACCAAAGATGTACTTCTAAGGCTATATAAGGCTCTGATCAGACCCCATTTGAAGTATTGTGAGCAGTTTTGGGTCCCGTATCAGAGGAAGGATGTGCTGGCCTTGGATAGGGTCCAGAGGAGGTTCACAAGAATAATCCCTGGAATGAAGAGCTTGTCATATGAGGAACGGTTGAGGACTCTGGGTCTGTACTTGGAGTTTAGAAGGATCTTGTTGAAACTTACAGGATACTGCGAGGCCTGAATAGAGTGGATGTGGAGAGAATATTTCCACTTGCAGGAAAATCTAGAGCAGAGGACACAATCTCAGACTTAACGGACGATCCTTTAAAACAGAGATGAGGAGGAATTTCTTCAGCTGGAGGGTGGTGAATCTGTGGAACTTTTTGCCGCAGAAGGCTGTGGAGGCCAAATCACTGAGTGTCTTTAAGACAGAGATAGATAAGTTCTTGATTAATAAGGGGATCAGGGGTTATGGGGAGAAGGCAGGAGAATGGGGAGGATAAAAGTATCAGCCATGACTGAATGGTGGAGCAGACTTGATGGGCCGAGTGGCCTGATTCTGCTCCTATGTCTTATGGTCTTATGTCCAAATACACAAGACCTGTACAATATCAAGGCTTGGGCTGACAAGTGGCAAGTAGCAATTGTGCCACACAAGTGCCAGGTAATGACAATTTTCAACAAGAGTGGATCTACCATCCAGGAAACAGCAGCCTGGTTGATTAACACCCTTTTCCACAAACAATCACTCACTTCGCCATCGACGAGTAGTGGAAGCAGTGTGTACCATTAACAGATTCACTGCAGGAACTCACCAAGGCTCCTGAGACAGCACCTTCCAAACTCTTTCATTGACAAGGCAAGGTCAGCAGACAAATGGGAACTCCAGGACCTGGAAGCTCTCTGTAAGCCGCTCAGAATCCTGACTTGGAAATATATTGCTGTTTCTTTACTGCCGCTGGGCCAAAATCCTGGAACGACACAATGTCCGTATCCACACCACAGGGTCTGCAGCGGTTCAGAAAGAATGTTCCCCATGGTGGGGGAGTCCAGAACCAGGGGTCATAGCTTGAGGATAAGGGGTAAACCTTTTTGGACTGAGCAGGGGAGAAATGTGAGGGGAGAGTGTGAATCTGTGGAATTCGCTACCACAGAAAGCAATTGAAGCCAAAACGTTGTGTAATTTCAAGAAGGAATTTACTATAGCCCGAGGGGGGGAAGGTGCGATCAGGGTATTGAACTTGATCAGCCATGATCATAATGAATGACAGAGCAGGCTTCTATTTTCTATGTTTAAGAAGGCAGTTCACCACCAGCTTCTGAAGGGCGATTAGGGATGGGTAATAAACCCACCCATACCTCGTAATTTCAACAAAAATTTTTTTTAAAATAAATTTAGAGTACCCAAATATTTTTCTTTCCAATTAAGGGCCAATTTAGCGTGGCCAATTCGCCTACTCTGCGCATTGTTTTGGATTGTGGGGGTGAGACCCACGCCGACACGGCGAGAATGTGCAAACTCCACACGGACAGTGACCGGGATGGAACCCAGGTCCTCGGTGCCGTGAGGCAGCAGTGCTAACCACTGTGCCAATCTGCCGCCCTCAAGTCTCGTAAATGAAAAAAATAAATTGTTGACCCCTTGCACTTTTAAGAGTCCTGCAAGGTGAGCAAAGCCTCTGGCTCTGTTTGTCTGGCTGGTGTTGCCATCGCAAATGAAATGAACTCTTGGGTTCACCTGAATATTACATCTTTGTAAAATTAACTCCAGAACCTTGAATGGGTCATCATGAGTTTTCGGATTGAGAACAGACTGTCTTATATTTAATCAAACACCTATAAAGTTCTGTTTTGCTGAGCTCCTGGTTTGTGTGGATTTACTTGGTGCTGCCTCCTTTAAACCTGCGGCTGTGTCCAAACCTGGAGATGCATTTGACACTGAGTATTCTGAAACGAATGCAAATAACCCGAAATGGGAACATGGAGTCCAAAAATTGACCAAGTAACAACAGAAATACTCAGTGTCCTTGGATATCACCCAAGCCTGAGGGGACAGACCTCTACCCCTTTTAAACAGGAACTGGCTTCTGACTGCGGGACAGTCATTATCTGAAGAGAACCTGTCATAATATACACCAGTATATCATGGTGCAGACACACACTGATGGACACACAGTGGGACCAATCAACATACACAACACCACAGCCAATCACCAGTGACAGCACACGCACTATAAAGACAGGGGGCATCAGAGTTCCCGCTCATTCGAGTAGCAGCTAGCTAGGAGCACAGAGCTCACAGCCTGCAACACAGACATTCACCATGTGCTGAGTGCATCGACTGGTTAGGACAAGGCAAAGGTCTTTGGTTAAAGCTAATATCGTATTAACCCACAGTTTGAGTATGTTTAAGTAGTTAATCATTCAATAAAATAGTGTTGCACTATTTCAAGTGTTGGTGACCTGTATGTGATCCAGAACATCCAATGCATCAGAACCTAATTAACCAGAAACCCAGATAAGTGCCCAAACACTTTTGGACAGAAGTGTTCTCTTCAGCATTTATATCCACTCTGTAAGCATGTGGAAGAATTATTAATTATTTTCCAAACATTGACCAGGGAGAATTGACTTTATCTGAGTTCTCACAGAGTGACCATCAAATAAATCCTCCAGACGACACGGTGAGTAATTTTATCAAAACTTGACAATAAACTGATGTAAAACTCTGTGAGGTGCTGATAATTTGGGGATTTTGGTGGATCGCAGAGTCTCTCTGTGGGGGTCAGGGTGTTTCCAAACTACCAGCTGATTGCTGTTAAATGGAGAACAACATAATGCTTCTGTTGTGGGTCAAAACTGTTCTTTCTGTTCAACATCTGGTCCAATAAAGTTGCAGAATCATAATGGCACAAATGGAGGCCATTCAGCCTATTAAGTACATGCTAGCTCTCTGTAGAGCAATCCAGTCATCATCATTCCCCAGTTCTCCCATTATAACTTTCCTCAAATGCTGGTACTTGAGGCATCCTTGTGTTCAGCGAGTTCCAGGTTATTGTTGTTCACTGTGTAAAAATGTTCTTCTCACATCCCCCTTATCTTTTATGCAAAATATGAGACCAGATTTTTCATTGTCAGCGGGATCAGGAACAGTATGGCCCCAATTTAAAAATCCTGCTCCAGGACGCCATCCCTAGATCCCAATGTCTCCAGAACAGAGTCTGATTTTCAATGGGAAGGTGGATTGAGAGGGTGGAATGGATTGGGAAACACGCTCACCCCAGTTAATGGTCTATTTTGCTCCTTGATTAACCTATTCACAGGTCAGGAAGGTGGGAAACGGTGTTTTTGAATGGGAAAGTAGCAAACCTGAACATTCTCGAGCACCTCAGTGGAAAGGGAAGAGCGAATTCAGAGGCGGAACATCTGCACCATCTGCAACATCTAATTCAGCGAAGTATTAGATGAGAGATGTGGAATGCGAGAAGGAGGATTAAGTGTAAAGAAACTCAGCAGTGGACGTCCTAATGGTCAGCATTGTTTCTTCCACGGGGATTAGGATGTGCAGAAGCTTCTGCACCCATGTATCCAGTTCCAGCTGCCTTTGGTTATGCTCTTACTTGTTCTGCAGGTGTAAGGGAAATGTGCCCCGCGTTTGGGTAATGTTCCAGTCATTTTCCAGATGGTGTGAAACCTGAGATTTGTTCACAGGATTTCCAACAGTGCAAAGTTTCTGAGGGTGAGACAGAGCAAATGAATGGTAGACATGAGTCTTCAGATTATGGGGATGTGAATGATGAGTTATTTCAACAGTGTCTACGTTTAGTGGTCTGCCAGAATAAGGCATTTGAAGATACTTGAAACTGATCTTGATCATTTGTGTGAGGCCATTGAACTTCTTGTAGCATGTTATCCAGTTTCTCAGGGCTTAATTTCTCAGATCGTTGTTCATGGTTATATGCTCCCATTGCCTTCTTAGCTTGTGCCTGGACCCAGTGATACAGGACGTCTCTTCTACTTTCTACCTCCACCACCAAGGACACAACTACAGTGTCGGAAAACCATGAATTCTGCCCTCTCCGTGTTGTACAATTTTTCATTATTTGCTGGGTCAGATTGAATTCTTTCAGAATTGTCTTATCTGCTCTAGTCACAGTGTGACCCCTTTTAATTAGAAGAGACTATTTTCAACAGTCCAAGTGAACTTTTGCAACGTGCAGACTTGCATTAAGAGGTGCAGGCTAAATTTATTATGTGCATCCTGTCTTTAAGAGGTGCAAAGCCTCTTGAGATAGGTGAAGCCTGTCTTTAAATGGTACAGCCTGTCTTTAAGTATTGTAGGCTATATTTAGGTGGTGCAGCCTGTCTATAAGAGGAGCAAACTATCTTTAGACAGGTTCAGCCTGGCTTTAAGGCCAGCAGGCTTTCTTTAAACAGGTGCAGTCTGGCTTTAAGGCAGGCAGGCTCTCTTCAGACAGGTGCAGCCTGTCTTTAAGAACAGCAGGCTATCTTTAGACAGGCACAGCCTGTCTTTAAGTGATGCAGCCTGTCTTTAAGTGGTGTAGGCTATATTTAGGGGATGGTGCAGCCTGTTTGTCAGCGGAGCAAACTATCTTCAGACAGTTGCAGCCTGTATTTAAGAGGTGCAAACAAAATTTAGACAGGTGCACTCTGTCTTTCAAAGATGCAGACTATCTTTAGACAGGTGCAGCCTATCATTAAGAGGAGAATGCTTTCATTAAGAGGAGCAGGCTTTCGTTTAAACAGGTGCAGCCTGTCTTTAAGAGGAACAGGCTTTCTTTAAGAGGGGCAGCCTGTCTTTAAGTGGTGCAGCCTATCTTTAAGAGGTGCGAGCTCTCTTTAAGACGGAGCGGTTTTCTTTCATTGGCTCGAGCAAGTTATGATTTTGGGTCTCACACCGATGTGTCCAGCCAATCTACAGGGTTGCTCGTGCTGACTGTCTGGTGAATGACGCACTCCAGCTTCTAATTCATGTGTTTGTATACAGCAACCATGGAAATGAGCTGGCAGGATGGAGTGAATGTCCTACCAGCCATACAGGAACACGGGTTATAATAATAATAATCTTTATTAGTCATAAGTAGGCTGACACTGCGAAGTTACTGTGAAAATCCTCTAATTGCCACACTACGGCGCCTGTTCGGGTACACAGAGGGAGAATTCAGAATGTCCAATTCATCTAACAGCACATCTTTCGGGACTTGTGGGAGGAAACCCACAGTCAAGTATTGCGAACCGTGTGCCTGTTTTCAGGGAATATGCAATTTTACCCCACTGTTATACGTAGCACCCCTAAATATTATTTAGATTCATTTCAGTTTGAGGTAAAGGGTCAGGGGTGAATTAAATAAAGCAAATGTGTGCCTATCCCACCACAAATACTTACCATATTTACGGAATCAGGTCATCTGGGTGGCGTGATGTCGAGAGACTTCATCGTCATAGTTAAATCAGGCAGGTGGGGCATTGGCTCAACCCCAATGTAAAACTCACCGCTGCTGTGCAAGATTCCCAGACACCTAGAAACTCATCAGGGAAAGGGAGGTGGTTGCTCTCAGCTCAACATGGTAAGTGCCTTTCTTAACTCTCCTTGAGGGCCAGCAAGATCTGCTGTCCTTCAAGGAAGCCTTCACAATCCCCCAGCCCTGATTGCTGGTTTTGCTTTTCTCCCTCCTATCCCTTGGAATAATGATCTGCCTCCCTCTCCATGACTTTTCTCTCCCTGAACTCCCTCCCCACCCCAATGGCCAATTCCTCAGCCCTCCTACCACCTACCCCATGGTCTCAATTTCCAAACTTTCCTCCTCTCCTAGTGTCTCATGTAGAGGGTGCCATCTCCGCTACTCCACTACTGGGCCGATATCTGGGGTTTGAATATCTGTGTGTGTCTCTCTCCAGCTGGCACTGAAACTTCAGAGGCCAGGGGATGTCGCACTGGGACACTTCCACTGAAGAGAGCACTGATTCAAGCCTGCCGTTTATTCCTAACCGACAGCCTGAGACTTATATCACACAGATCTCCAGACCCCTACCAATACCCAGGTGATTCTCTCTCTTGCCGGTGGTGCAACACTCACCCGGTTCCTACTCCACTAGAGTAGCTTTCCCAAGAGAGAGAATAGGACACTGCTGTTTATTCCCTAACCAGCAGTCTGTCCTGAGTGAATCGCTCAAGATGACCCTCGATTCTTGAACCCGGAATTAAGGTGAGGAGTATTTTAACAATGACTTGGTCAGAGATCGCTGGTGAAAGATTGAAGAATTTAAACGACTCCAATTATCATCAAATCAAGGTTTATTGCAAAACCCAGGTCAAAATCATCAACAGAAGAAACACAATAAAATCTTATGCTCTAATACAACTAAGTCTATTCAAAAGTAATACAGCGGACACAACGAAAATTCTTATGATTACACAGTTTTTAGCAATATCACAAGGCACAAAACAAGTTCCCTTCCCCAAAGCCTCAACCACTATTAAAGTCAAGGGAGTTTCGTAAGCTGCTGCAGGGTACTTACGGTCACAGGCTGCAGAGGTCAAGTCAGGGGTGCAGAGGTCGAGCCAAGAACGAAGAGACCCCCAATCGAAAACACAGCCCCTTTTATATTGTTTTACCTGGCTTTGTCCTGTGATCGGCCAGCCCCTTTTGCATTGAAAAAGGTAAGATTTAAAGTTCCCGCTGGTCCCGCCCCCTTTGAGCCGGTCAGACCTGTCGAGATGGGAGTACCTCCCCTAGGTCCGCCTCCAGTCTGTTTTTTTGAGATAACGAGGTTGAGCTCCCTTGAAGATTTTCAAAGACTTCCATCTGCTCCGGAGATAGCTGCTATGTTGATGGGGTGTTGATTGGATTCTGCTCTGGTGGAGGCCAGGTCATTTACATCTGCATGGGGCTATGACCATCCCATTGTCCTGCTTGCAGGCAGGCCCCCTGTGTATTCCCGTGCCCCTTGGTCTGTGTTTTGATCTTATCTCGTTGTCTGGCTCCTTCTTCCTTGTAGCTCCTAGGGGGGGGTTTGTAAATACTTATGTTCCCTACTCAGCTCAGCGGACAAAGGCCTGCTGGGAAAACTGGTTCCGTTCTCTTGGCTGAAAAGTCAGTTTACAGTCTCTGAGTTTTTATTCTTGGGCAGTTCCAAAAAGGCCGAATTGCCCGAAAACCTTACAGATGCCCCTTCGATACGTCCCTACCTGCTTGGACCGTATCGACACAGGTGAAGGGCAATCATTTCCTCTTGTGTGGACCGTAGGCCCCCCCCAACAACATGCGAAATTACAATTCCCAAGACAGTTCCCTTAATCTAGGCTACCCCTGGTTTCAATGAAAGGGAAAGACAAGACCATATCTAATTTAAACACACAGTAACATATACACATTTCACCGGAACCCCAAACGTAAGGGTCCCTGTACATATATCACAACCAAGTACACATTTCACCGGAACCCCAAACGTAAGGGTCCCTGTACATATATCACAATCAAGTAACTGAAACCCGTGAATCCATACAACTATTTACAATTGCATCTCTTTATTTCACCAAGGATCCTCCTTTCTTGGCTGCACTTCGTTTCTTCCCGTTGAAGGCTCTTCATTTATCCTCCATCGTCGATACCTGCAGCTGAGAGGTTTAGTCCAACTGAGGCGACAGCATAATGTACCCCCTGTACAACATTTCCTTTGTGGGGGCAAACACTAAACCATTCTCAGGCCCCCCCCCTGGTGGTGATCGGACAGTTGTGAGGGTCGATCGGTGGGGCTGTGGGCAGGGGTCGCTTTACCTGAACCAGCAGTTCGGTAGCTTCTACAGTCATCCCTTCCCTGGGCGTTACACATCCCTCCCCAGTGCGGTCAATTCATCCCGTTCCCTGGGTTCTGCCACCACCTTACAAAAGTGATTAATGCCCCTTGTGGACATGCCTTGGTAGATCCCCATGAACACAAATAAATGCCCTGGTCAGAAGCCCACTACTTATCCCAGCAAACGGTGATCCTACCCGGTGACCCCGTGATGGTCCGGTAGGTGTTGTCCAGTCCGTTCCCAGTCCGAGGACCGATCCCTCATGTCCAGCCTCAGCTTCCTGGGCCACCACCGTCTCCCCAAAGGAAGGTCCCCCTCACAGGTTGAACACACCCGCCTGCCCTCAGTCACCCTAACCCGGTCAGTCGAAGGACTCTTCTGTCTCGCCTCTGCAGAGTTCTCCCGGTCCCACCATCGCCAAGATCATCAGCAAGCTCCACATCGTCGGGTGCCCCATCTGTAAAACAGACAAAACACATCCTTGCCTCTATAGCCCTACCTACCTTAAAGTGCATGGGTTCTATCCAGCGGCAGCAGCAGCTCCCGCTTTGAAGTTGCCGCAGCCTGTCTGTGATTCTGTGTTTACAGCCCGGCTCCCCAGGGTCCTAGTGCCTGGTGCTTCATCATTTTACCATTGCACCAGGCGCTTCTGTGTTCCCACGATCCTAAATACTTCACACACAACTACACACTAATTAGAACTAACAGGGGGGGAATGCTATATACAATGCCACCCGTCTCCGGGTGGCCAAATTAAAACTGTGCCCCGCTAAACTGGGGCAGTTCACCTGTTTGGTCCAACGGCTCGGGCCAGACCGTCCCCTCCCGGGGGTTCGGGCTGCCCCTTGCCTCTCCTTTCCCAACAGGGTTCGGTGATCCCTCATCGCTCCCTTCCCCTCGGGCCCCCTTACTGCGGGACCGGGTTATTGGGAGGTGTGATGGGGACCATCTTAGAGGGGGCTTGGAGACCCGATTGCTCCTTCATCCCCTGACTGGTTCCCAAACCCAAGGTGATACCTCCACTTCCTCCGCCTCCTTAGCCTCTATACTAAGGCAGGCCACCTGACCCACAGGTAAGGGCTTGGGAATCGTTACTGTCCCTGGGCTGGGTGCTTGCAGCACTGTCGGTCTCTTTGGGACTGCCCCTTCGGGACAGCACCTTGTCACCGGTTGTGTGATCGTGGAGTCAGGGACCTCCCCCACCGTCGTTAATTCTACGGGGGGTTTCTCCACTACCACCCCCCGTCTTCCCCCCACCTTGCTCTTTTTTGTCCTTATGGGGTGGAACAATTTAAATTGACTGATGTGGCGTTCGCATGGGTCCCACCTTAAGGGATTTAAACTGCAAATAGCCCCTGAGGCAGCCTCCAGAATGGGACCCTGCACCTGGACCGGACCAGGGTCTGGGGCTAGAACTACCCCTGCGCTCCCTTTTTCCTGAGGCTGCTCCCTGGGTAGTCATACGGGTTCTTGTGGTGTGGGTGCGGGCAGGCCCTGGCCCGTTGCCATTGCCACCTGTCCTGAGCCTTGCAAAAGGGCTAAAATTTTACTTATCTCGATGGTTCCCGGGGCAGCTGCTCCTACCGCCGGGGTCTGACTCTCTACTGCGGGAGCCCTCTCCTGCTTGCTAGGGTTTTTACATTCCCTCTTGAAATGCCCGGCCTTCCCACACCCGTAGCATACCGGTTTCTCGTCGGAGGTCCGGGTGCCCTCATGCTTCCACTCTCTCTTAGGGGCTGCTGGCGCGATTTCATGCACCCTACCCTTAAGGGGCTTGTCCTCACCCCTCTCCCCATTACGATATGCAAGGGTGAGTTTCCTAAGGACCTCTGCCTCATTAAGGTCCGGACTCTGCGGGTCGAACCAGTGTTCGGCCTTTGCCCTAACGTGAGGGAGACAGTTAGCTACGAGGGTCTTCAGCCAGTGGGCTGTTCTCTCATCTAAATTCTGCCTATCCGCGGGAGCCCCACACGCCTCCACATAGACAGTCCACAGCCTGTCTGCGAACATAGTGGGAGATTCCCCTGGTTGCTGCTTGGTTTCCCCCACCCTCATGAAAGGGCTCCCCAGATTCAAGCCCATTGCCTCCAGAACAGCAGTCTGTGCTGCCGCCCAGGTGTCAGGTCTTCCCCCATTCCCAGAAGTCACTGTCCTGCATAGCTGGGCATCTAGGGTTATCAGGAGCATCTTTATTTGCTCCCCTTCGTCGCAGTCATTGATGTTGGCAGCCTGTTCCACCTCCATAAAATGCAGCGACGGATCCCCCTTTGGAGTTAGTCTGGGAACGTGGGCCACCATCCCCCTGAGCGCGGATGCCCCATGAGGAACGATAATGTCGCCCTCAACCGGTCCCCTGTTTGCCATCCCCGCCGGGGGACCATACCTTCTTTGCCTGACAGGGCACATCTGCCCTACCTGGGGTTCCTGCTCCTCCTCCCCACTGTCCAGCTCTCCTGCCTCGTTGGGTAGCCCCCCTGTCCCCGGGCTAACTACCCATATAGGAGACGCCGCTATCTGGGGATACACCACTGACCCCCCTTGGACCTGCCCCTGACCGGGCGGTCCAAACCCTACCTGCTGACCCGGCCCCATCACCGGCATCCCAGGCAGCGGTCTGTCCCCATCCCATGGGGACCCACATACGAAACCAGGCGGACACGCCGCCAGCTGGGGGTACCCTGCCGACCCCCCTTGGACTTGCTCCTGAACGTGCAGTCCGATCCCCCCCTGCCGACCCGGACACAATCCCGGTGCCTCAGGAGGCGGTCTATTCCCCTTGGCCTTTGGGGAATCATCCGCTGCGAGGAGCACCTTGCCCCTAGGGAACCCCCCTGGACCTACCAGGTGTATCTGTCCCCTGAACTTGGACAAGGTCTCCTCCAATTCCGTTATTCGTGCCTGGCACGGCCCATGGGCACAGTCCCCTACTTCCTCGCGAGCCACTCGGTACGCTGCCTGGATGTCCCGGAACTTCCCCTCCAGCTTCCTAC
This sequence comes from Scyliorhinus torazame, assembly GCF_047496885.1. NCBI lineage: Eukaryota > Metazoa > Chordata > Chondrichthyes > Carcharhiniformes > Scyliorhinidae > Scyliorhinus > Scyliorhinus torazame. The sequence continues at coordinate 209,177,462 of NC_092711.1, read as the reverse complement.
ACTGCTCTGTACTCCGAGCATAGAGTTCCTGGAGCCTCCGTTCCTTTTCTTTACCCTCCACTATCTGGCAGTGGAGATAGTCCTTCTCACACCGGTTAGACTCGCTTTCCTGTTTCATTTCTGCCATTTCTTCCCGCAGTCGTTCCGCTACACTCGCGCTGTCCTGTTTAATTTCTGCCATTTCTTCCCGCAGTCGTTCCGCTGCGCTAGCGCTGTCCCCTGCGCTGGCCCTCACTTCTCTCAACTCCTGCTCTAACTCTTCGACCCTATCCTCTGTCTTGACTACCTGCTCGGACAGGCAAACCAGCCAAACTGCCTTCTCCAAGTGCCTTTTGTGCGCCTTGCTTTCTGTCCATGCAGCCGCTGCCATTACCGGTTGCTCCGCATTGATCAATTCTGAGACCCAAGGTTTGGTGAGGTTGACCTTTTGCCACAAATATGAGGATATTCTCTCCTCCATTTTGCTTCGTTCCCTCACCCCCTCTGCCAAGTCACATACTCCAAACCACCGGGCTCCTGCCGCGGTCGCCATTGTAGAGGGTGCCATCTCCGCTACTCCACTACTGGGCCGATATCTGGGGTTTGAATATCTGTGTGTGTCTCTCTCCAGCTGGCACTGAAACTTCAGAGGCCAGGGGATGTCGCACTGGGACACTTCCACTGAAGAGAGCACTGATTCAAGCCTGCCGTTTATTCCTAACCGACAGCCTGAGACTTATATCACACAGATTTCCAGACCCCTACCAATACCCAGGTGATTCTCTCTCTTGCCGGTGGTGCAACACTCACCCGGTTCCTACTCCACTAGAGTAGCTTTCCCAAGAGAGAGAATAGGACACTGCTGTTTATTCCCTAACCAGCAGTCTGTCCTGAGTGAATCGCTCAAGATGACCCTCGATTCTTGAACCCGGAATTAAGGTGAGGAGTATTTTAACAATGACTTGGTCAGAGATCGCTGGTGAAAGATTGAAGAATTTAAACGACTCCAATTATCATCAAATCAAGGTTTATTGCAAAACCCAGGTCAAAATCATCAACAGAAGAAACACAATAAAATCTTATGCTCTAATACAACTAAGTCTATTCAAAAGTAATACAGCGGACACAACGAAAATTCTTATGATTACACAGTTTTTAGCAATATCACAAGGCACAAAACAAGTTCCCTTCCCCAAAGCCTCAACCACTATTAAAGTCAAGGGAGTTTCGTAAGCTGCTGCAGGGTACTTACGGTCACAGGCTGCAGAGGTCAAGTCAGGGGTGCAGAGGTCGAGCCAAGAACGAAGAGACCCCCAATCGAAAACACAGCCCCTTTTATATTGTTTTACCTGGCTTTGTCCTGTGATCGGCCAGCCCCTTTTGCATTGAAAAAGGTAAGATTTAAAGTTCCCGCTGGTCCCGCCCCCTTTGAGCCGGTCAGACCTGTCGAGATGGGAGTACCTCCCCTAGGTCCGCCTCCAGTCTGTTTTTTTGAGATAACGAGGTTGAGCTCCCTTGAAGATTTTCAAAGACTTCCATCTGCTCCGGAGATAGCTGCTATGTTGATGGGGTGTTGATTGGATTCTGCTCTGGTGGAGGCCAGGTCATTTACATCTGCATGGGGCTATGACCATCCCATTGTCCTGCTTGCAGGCAGGCCCCCTGTGTATTCCCGTGCCCCTTGGTCTGTGTTTTGATCTTATCTCGTTGTCTGGCTCCTTCTTCCTTGTAGCTCCTAGGGGGGGTTTGTAAATACTTATGTTCCCTACTCAGCTCAGCGGACCAGGCCTGCTGGGAAAACTGGTTCCGTTCTCTTGGCTGAAAAGTCAGTTTACAGTCTCTGAGTTTTTATTCTTGGGCAGTTCCAAAAAGGCCGAATTGCCCGAAAACCTTACACTCAGCACCTTTCACAAGAGTTCCCGATTGGAACTTCCAGCTGCTGATATTTTCTCCTTGGTGTTGGGCTGAAAACGCATCGTCAAACATTAATGAGGTCCTTGCATTGTAATCGACAGAACATCTAGTTTCATTGGTGGTTTTTGGCCTCCTCTATACCCGCCATAATTCCCTGTTAATACCAGGGCACATGTCTTCATTTTATAGTAAAATAGAATGTAGGGCTCATTACAGGCTTAATTGTTTAATAGCATTAGCTAAAAATATTTTTAACATCAAATAATATGTGAACTTCCTGAGTCAATCATCAGAGTTAAAAATAGAATATTCTGGGGACACGGGGATGAAACAGTTCCTCGGTGGACTGGAAATGCCGGTTGTGGGGGAGGACAGATGGGGGAAGCTGGAAGCACTGATAGATTTGGGAGAAATCATGGGAGAGCATCAGTTCCATGCAGGCGGGGAAGGTGCCGGGACCTGATGGGTTCCAGGCGGACTTCTACAAAAACTTTGCACCGGCCCTGGCTGCCCATCTAAGGGACATGTTCACGGACTCACTAGCAAGGAGCACTTTGCCTCCCACGCTAGCGCAGGTCACAATTTCACTGATAGCTAAAAAAGACAAAGAGCCGATGGAATGTGGATCAAATAGACCCATTTCGTTGCTGAATGTGGATGCAACAATACTCGCAAAGGTTCTGACCAGAAGGCTGGAGAATGCCATACCGGACATGGTTGCTGAAGACCAGACGGGCTTTGCCAAGGGTAGGCAACTCACTGCGAACATCAGGTGGCTGATGAACATAATAATGATTCCCCCTCCCCCGCCCCCCGGGGAGAGAACACCAGAGGTGATGGTCTCTCTGGATGCAGAAAAGGCCTTCGACGGAGGTGAATGGAAGGACCTCCTGGAGGCACTGGAACGGTTTGGGCTAGGAGCAGGATTCACCACCTGAGTGAGACTCCTGCACAATACTCCCAAGGCGACCATTCGAACTAACACCACCAGCTTTGAATACTTCCAACTACAAAGAGGCACGAGGCAAGGATTCCCACAGTCTCCGCTCCTGTTTGCATTAACAATCGAACCCCTGGCCCCATGGGGTGCGAAAAACTGGAAGGGCATCCAAAGAGGAGAGAGAGAGAGAGAGCACATAGCTTTGCTCGATGCAGACGACCTGTTCCTGTACGTCTCAAAGCCATAGGAAAGACATCCGGTGGCAGCCATGGAGTAAATGGTCACACATTCAGCAGCTCTCGCCCTTAGCGTTTTTTTTTAATGGTGTTGACCGACAGGGGAGGGGGGCAAAAGCCCCCCCACCCCCTGACCAGACTGGTTACATGGAATGTTTGTGGACTGAACGGGCTGGTTAAGAGAGCCTGTGTGTTCGCACACCTCAGGCAGTTAAAATCGGACGTGGCTATGTTGCAGCAGACACACTTGAAGCTGGGAGACCAAATTAGGTTAAAGAAGGGATGGGTTGGGCAAGTGTTTCACTCAGGACTGGACTTTAAACAAAGGGGTGTGGCTATCCTGATTAATAAAAGGGTGATATTTGAGGTGGAGAGGATAGAGGTAGACCCGGGAGGCAGATTTATTATGGTTAGCGGAAAGCTAGAGGGAATGGCAGTGGTGCTGGTGAATATATATGCCCCAAACTTGGATGATGTTGTGTTTATCAAGAAGGTGCTGGGGAAGATCTCAGACCTTGACTCGCACCGGCTGATCATGGGGGGTGACTTTAATACGGTCCTGGACCCGAGGCTGGACCGGTCGACTGCTAGGTCGGGAAGCTATCGGCAATGGCAAAGGAACTGCGGGGGTTCATGAAGCGCATTCGTGGAGATTTGAGAGACCAAGGAGCAGGGAATATTCATTCTACTCCCATGTACATAAGGCATACTCCAGGATAGATCTCTTCATGCTAAATAAAACACTGCTAGCAGGGGTTGCGATCATATATCTTTAAGTCGAGCAGGGGAAGTGAAGGAGATGAGTAGAGATTATATCCCAGTTCTATTGTATAAAGTACAAAGTGTGATTTAGAGTCAAGTCCAATAGTTATTGGAGTGATTAAGGAGTTACCAGTGGATAAAGTAGGCTTAGTTTTGGGGACTGATTTGGCAGGATTGAAGATTGTAGGTTCATCCATGATTACAGAAGGTCCGAAGGAAGTATTGCGGATACCACATGAGAAACCAATGGCAGGACATGTGGAAATTAGGAAAGTTAATTGGATATTAAATGACTCCGAGGGGGATATGTTGAAAGACATCAATCACATATCAAATGACAATGGTGGTGAATCTCATTGTGCTGATACTGATTAAATTATCTCCACGAGAATGATTCCTCACAGAAGTCTATTGAAGATAAAAATCTGGTAGAAAAACAGATTCTGTAAACTCCCAAGGCTGAAGGTGATCCTAAGAAAAAGTCTGAATCTAATAGTAATAACAGTGATGAACATTCAAAAGAGAGTCGTAAATCCGATCTGGATTCTGAGTATGAAGAAATATTAAATAGCTGTTACTGAACAGGCCTGTCACTAACTGATCTTGAACAGATGGCAAGTAATTCTTCCAAACTTCTACAGATGTGCCATAGAAAGCATCCTATCTGGCTGCATCACAGCTTGGTATGGCAACTGCTCAGACCAAGATCGTAAGAAACTGCAGAGTGTGGTGAACTCAGCTCAACGCATCACACAAGCTTGCCACCCCCACATTGATTCTGTCTACACCTCCTACTGCCTCAGGAAGACAGACGGCATTATCAGAGACCCCTCCCACCCAGACTTCGCTTTCTTCCAGACCCTTCCAACAGACCGAAGTCTGAAGACCCGCACATTCAGACTTAGGAACAGCTTCTTCCCCACAGCTACTGGACTCCTCAACGACTCCCCTTCGGAATGATCTGTTCCCTGTAAGAACACTATTCACGACGCCCTATGCTGCTCTTGCTCATGTATTTGCTTTGTTTGGCCCTTGTTCAGCACTGTAACCAACCACTGTTTGTCGATGTACATTTGTCAATGTATTCTGTGGATATATTCTTTTTTTGTCTACTCAGTGTACGTTCCCTTGGCTGCAGAAAAATACTTTTCACTGTACTTCGGTACATGAGACAAATCAAATTAAAGCTAGGAAAGAAAACAGGAAATTGGAAGAAGAAAGGGAATTGGACTTTTCTAAAAGTAACGTGTCACAGCCTCTTGCAGTAAAACCATTGTCTTCCACTTTACGTACAAATATTTTCAAAGAGTATGCCTGACTTGAAGGAAAATATATGTAATAGCATGGCATCAGCTATTCAGGAGGACGGCAAATGGCTGATTAACCCACATCCTCTTAAAGGTCCACTGTGCCTATTCAAGGAAAAGTAAGCAAATAGCAAACACGATGAATAATTAGTGATTAATTCCGTGTGAAAATGAAAAGGAAAGTGGATCAGGAAAAGAAGGTAATGACCTTTCAATTGAATATCTTATTGACTAATTTATCTAACAATTCAGTGATTCTGCAACCACATCTGTTAATCAAAAACAGCAAGCTCATGGAACCAATAATGTGCCATCCTCTGATTCTGATAATGATGTGAAAAGTAATTGCAGGCCACGACCATTTAAAGTAACAATGTCTCCTCAATTCAACACATCTGCCATTTCATTTCAGGAGTTGGAAAGTGTATATTGACTAAAAATGAACCAAACATTTCGCTCAGCATTGACAATACTACTTATATTTTGGCTGCAGAAGATCCTCGAAATTTTAATGAACATTTATTAGACAATCAGAAAAGACTGTCTGCATTACACAAGGGACAGAATGAGACAGATGTGCAGAAGAAACTCATTCAGGAGGCTCTCTCTCCAATTTGGACAGTCAAAAACCTGGCAAAGTGAAGCATGTTGTCATTGATTTTTGAAGATGAGAATGAGGACGTAATTGCCCTGGAGAGAGTGCAGAGGAGGTTTACAAGAATTTTGCCAGGACTAGAAAAATGCAACTATGAGGAGAGAGTGGATAGGTTGGGGTAATTTTCCTGAGAACAAAGAAGGCTGAGGGATGACTTAATTGAGGTGTAAAAAATTCTGAAGGGAAGAGATAGAATGGACAGAATTCCCTTGGTGGATAGTTGGAGAACCAGGGGACACGGATTCAAGATAAGTGGCAGAAGTTGTAGAGGGGAGATGAGGAAAAACGTATTTGCGCAGAGGATAGTTGGAGGCTTGAATTCACTGCCCGAGTTGGTGATGAAGGCAGAGATGCTAATCTCTTAATGAAGTACCTGGATCTGCACCTTAAGTGTTGTAAGGACAGGGTGCAGGAAGGTGGGATTTAAAAGTGCACCTGGCTGTTCTCAGGCTGGAATGGACACGATGGGCCAAATGGTCTCATTCTGTGCTGTAACTTAAGACAAGGCATTGGTTGAAGATATTAGAAGGAATTCTTATAACCAGAAGAAGAATAGAGAGAAGATCTGACATAGATACTGAAAGATTACAGACAGATTTGTAGGAGAACACCAGAGCGCACTACGAGACCTAATCTTGACATAGGTATAAGAAACCCTGGCCCACTAAAGCCACATGCATCTCAATTAAAACCACGGAAACTGGCTTATTTAGAAATACTGCATGTTGGACATTTTGAGAAAACAAGCAAGAACACAGTGGCCATCTTGATTAACGAACCGGTGGTGGCCACCTCAAACTTTTCCAGACCATGTAAAATTATCACAGATGCCAATGACCTGGGAGGTAGGGGCAGTGCTACTACACGGTGATGCAGGAATACTAATAATCGCTTATTGTCACAAGTAGGCTTCAAATGAAGTTACTGTGAAAAGCCCCTAGTCGCCACATTCCGGCACCTGTTCGGGGAGGCCGGTATGGGATTGAAAGGCCAGTGGGATATTTTTCAAAAAAACTAGGTCTCTGCCAAAGAACGTATTCAATCATTGAAAAGGAAGCTTTAGCCTTGCTATTCGCCATTTAGTACTTTGAAGTATATGTCCGGCATGACAATAAACAAAGCTTAGTTTATACGGACTATAATCCGCTTGTGTTTATAGAAAAGTTTAAAATACGGAAAGCAAGATTATTTAATTGGAGTTTTATTCCATTGGAGTTTATTATTACAACAGTTCAATGTTAAAATTGTATATATTGACAGAATGGATAATGTGATAGTGGATGCTTTGTCATGGGTTTAAGCGCTGACTAATTACCAATATAGAGACTGAGAATTGAACTTGTATAATGGGGATGGATGAATGGAAATGTGTTTGTGATTTATATCTTGCATACCGCGTAATGAAGCGTTTATGCCCTGACTTTTCATTCCCTTTAGGAAGGGAGGTATGCAAGTGTCCTTCCGTGTTGCTTCCCTTATTTACATTTCTTTACGTTTGCTATTATCATTTTGATCCATGGATGCTTCATGGACATATATCTTTATTATCGCTCCACATTCTAAATACGCAAGGTGTGCAGCAACATCTCTCACACTTGGCAGGCACAGACACATGTGTCATTTGGCACTATGCATCTGATATCACTGAACATTATGAATAGTGGCCGCCAGCCAAGACATCTATACTCAGTTTCCTGAAATATTTAGTCACCATTATGTAGATCTCCAAATTTCTTTCTCTGTCAGTCTGGCCTCAATAAAAGTTGAGACGGATTCGCACGTAAACAGAAGTTATTTATTTAGCTTGCAAGCTTGAATCATCTTACAGAAATGTAAGAGACATCCAGCTTCTTACATCCCAGATAATGACTGAACTAAAAGACAAAGGGATCTCTGCAAAATCAATTCAAATGGTATCAAGTTTCACATACTCGACGGACATAGGTCAGCCTATGTCCCTCCTGACCTGTTCGATCTATTCTGATTGGCTCACTTCCAATCCCTTTCTCTGGCCCCTATCAATGCAGCATCACTCTCATAGACACACCTCTTCCTGCTTTTTCCATGCGGTCTCAAATTCCTTTGTCCCTAACTGCAAGAATCAAAGTGGCTTATTTCTACATTACATTAACTAGTAACTCTAAAGTAACTATTTTATATCACATTCGTCATTCCCTCCTTTTATCATTCCATGATAACCGAACTATCCAATCTATAGCTACGGTCCCTCATCTAAAAAGATCCGTCGCTGCATTTCCAATTCCTGTCTTAGCCCCCCTTCATCTGCTTCACCCTCATGGATTTTAACAGTTACATTTTTTTTTCTCGGTGATTGGGGCGGTGATCTGATCTAGTGCACCCCGCATTCTACCCATCACACATTTAAGGATGGCCAGGCCCACAAAGATGCAGCCGATAGCTACCACTAGATACATGGCCATATTTATCAACCAGTCCTTCCATCCTCCAGATCCCCAGTTACCCCAAGAGTCAGGATCCTGCATCCCGTCCAAGTGATCCCGTATGCGATCCATAAATGTAGTAATGTTAGCGGTCAAGTCCTGAACACCCATGATACACTTGCCCTGTACTATGGCGCATACCCCACCCTCACGGGCCAGAAGATAGTCAAGAGCATACCGGTTCTGCATTGCAAACAACCGTAGCTGAGACAACTCCTTAGTTATTGCCCCGAGGGCTCCCAAGGTTTCATTTCCCAAGATGGTAAGGCCGCAAATAAAATAATTCCGATCACTAACAGCCAAGGAACCCCCCACACCTCCCAGTGTCAATACGCTCAGAATGCCCCACCCGGCTGAGTGGCCCCGGTTGGGTGCAAGAACCTGAGGTTTTTTCCAGTTCTCGCAAAATTCAGCAGAGACTGCCCGGCGTGCTAACTGATTATGCAGGTTCCACGCCGAAGGGCAGGGGGCTGAAGCAATTCTCGTACGACCGGGAATCCCTATTGGGAGTGAAGTGGCTAGGTATGTACGCCCTCCACCGTCGCAGCCTATCGTACTGTGAGTGGGGATTACCCCGAGGAAGGGGAAGGCAAATAGCCGGTGGTGCTGAATCCGGATCGTAAGGAAGAGTGACTTGCTCGGGCAATGGCTCGGAACGCTGACAATAAACCACCGTTTGGGGAGTGCCCCAAAGCGGTGAAACAGAAAATAACCTAGACACCGCTGCGGGGTTTGGGTAGCAGACAACCCGTCCCTGGCCATACAGACGGTGGTAAATCTGGTAGAAGAGATTCATACTACCCGGGTTTTCCTCAGTTTGGCCTTTAATTAACTTAAGTGCATCTCCCGGTAACCTACGTTCTAGCTGTACTTCCCTTCTCACATGCCCCGTCCTCTCTCTAGTCCCTTTCTCTTTCTCATGGTCTCTTCCTACACTCTTCTGACAGCCTGATGTTACCTTTATTGTACCACTTTTAACACATCCAAAATCAAATTTACATGTATTCCAAAAACAAGGCAATGTCCATATAATGTTCCCTTCCCATCGCCGGGACCGGTGCAACTGCTTCATGACTCCCGCATTCTCCTTAACTTTGATGACCTTCCATGAGTCGATACCATGTCCTCGTATATGGGGGCAGTGAAGAACATCACCTTTGCATAGGTGATGTATCCTTGTAGATTGGTTGGGGCTACACAGATACATAATATTCCCCTTTTCCATGTCCATCGCCAATAACACGCCAAGCGAAGTGAGGCCAAATATCAGACAGACGATGCGTAGCCACTCCATCATGCTCCACACCTGTAAAATAGCACTGGAGAAGGGAGGCAGGTTAGTATCCGACCTTTTACAGTAGTGGAGATGGACTCAATTTACAGTGATGTAGGTGGACCCAAGCACTTCGCCCCTCCACTTTAACTGCTGTGGGGGTGGTAAGGAGAACTTGGAAGGGCCCGTCCCATCGCGGCTCCGACCCCTTCCTAGTCCAATTTTTGACCATGACATAACTACCGGGCTGGACTGAAAGTGAGCTAGGTACTGGGGCAATGGCTGGTGAGCCACACGGACTGGGCCATGGAGTTCCTTGAGCACTTGCGTAAGGGCTAGAACATAGGTGGTCATTTCTTCAGTCATCTGATGAAACTGAACCCGTCTGGGAACCTGCAGGCTCCAAGGAGTTCTAAGAGGCCTGCCATAAAGAATCTCGGCGGGAGAGAGCCGGGCTGGTCCCGCAGGTGTAACCCGCAGCTGGAAGAGGGCAACGGGGAGCAACTTAAGCCATGTCAGTCCCGTGTCTGCTCTTAATTTAGCCAATTTAGTTTTGAGGGTCTGATTGTGTCTCTCAACCACCCCGGCTGCCTGCGGTCTGTAAGCACAGTGTAACTGCTGGCGTATGCCCAACTGGGAGCAAAACTCCTTGTTAATTTGTCCAATAAAATGAGGCCCATTATCAGAACTTAACTGAGCTGTTATACCGTACCGGGGAATGATTTCCCTCATCAAGACTTTAACCACAGTAGCAGCTTTACTATAGATAGTCGGATACGCCTCGACCCATCTGCTGAACACATCCACAATGACCAAAACATATTTGTAACATTGACACCTTTCCAACTCAATGTAATCCATTTGGAGCGTCTCAAAGGGACCACTGGGCAACGGGGTTTGCCCCTTCCCACAAGGGATACCTTTTCCGGTGTTATATTGCTGACAAATCAAACACCGATTACTGATACTTTGGGCCAACCCCTGCATTTTAGGGTGCCACCAAGTGTCCAGCAACAAATCACTAGTCCCTCGAGCCCCACAATGAGTTGCAAAGTGTACACATTCGATGACCCATAAAGCCAGTACATCAGACATACAAGTCTGATGTGCAGGCGTGGTCCATAAAGAGGAAACAGAATCATATGTACAACCTAACCGTTTCCACATTTGTTTATCACTCTCAGGAGCGTCCTCCTGTAACCTTATGACGTCTGGCATTGGCTTGTCAGAAGCAGACACATTCATAGTAGATCGTTTAGTCTGACTTAACATTTTAGGCACCATCACTTGCTGAATTTGTGCGGCTGTGCGCGCTGCACAATCTGCTCGTTCATTACCAACGTCAACTGGGGTTGTACCATTCGTGTGGGCAGCGCATTTAATAACGGAAATCTGCGCTGGCAGAAGGAGGGCCTGCAGTAGGTCATTAACTAAACCCCGGTGGGATATTTGACCACACATAATCATGTCAGGTTGTTCTGACGAAATGTCACTCAAATCGCCCCTTATTGTGGTAGTTTCCTGAATCAAGGCTAAACAGTCGTGGCCAGGTGCGTCTTCATGGACAGGGGGACCACTAAGAAAACAGGCTGGATTGATAGTGGTACAGTATTTAAATGTCAGACGTGGATTGTTCAAAAGGTATATCTCATACCTATTCTGACGAGCTGCGGTAAGATGCTGACCATTCGCCCCATATCCCTGGCATGGTACTGGTCATGGACCTGACGTGTAATATGAGGGCTTACCGAAGCTGACTGTGGCCATAAATGTGGTGATATTGTAACAAAATCGGCTGTACCTTCTTTTCCCGTGACTGTGGCTGTAACCTTGGCTGGCCATTCGGTCTCAAGTAATGGCCGGCATTTGTCCTCCAACTCCCTGTTTCGTCCAGTTCTGTCATAGGCCAGGGTAACGTGATGCAGTGACTGTTCAATGTCTAACGTCCACCACTGGGGGGTGATAGAAATATAGCACTGTTGTCTCATCCTCCTCTTCGCTGATCCACCCACCCAAAGTCACTATATTGGAGCTCCTGCTGGTAAACTACCATTTCTGCCGCTTGTTGGGATCGCAGATCATCCTTTTTCATTACATACTCAGTCTTAACCTTTGTAACTGAGCCTCCTTCTTGGCCTACACCCTCCTTCCAGTAAAATCTGACTGCCCTTGCCATCTGGGAAGGGTCGTTCTCTGTCCAATTCATGTTATTACATTTCACAGCAGTAACCACAGAAGGTGGTAGGCAATGCATTAACATAGCACAGTATTGAGGGGAATTCTGACCATTTTGATACAGCAAATCGCCTGACTGCCCCCGGTAGATTTCATTAAAACGCCCCAGAAATTCCTATGGCTCGTCAATCTTCCTAGGTTTTAGGTCTAAGATAACAGAAAGATTTATGGGCCTTTGAAATGTGCTATTCAACGCATTCAAGATCTGTGTCCTTCTTTTCTCTATTTGCTCTCTTTTTTTTTAAACTTAAGAATGTTTGAAAATTCAAATTGAATTACTGCAACTTGCAAGCTTAGCTCTGATCTCAACTCAGAACTAAATTTACAATTTGCTTAACACAAACTTGTATAACATTTACAACTTAATTATTTCTTTATCTTAACAATTTTTCTTTTAACAAGTCAGCCAAGACATCTATACTCAGTTTCCTGAAATATTTAGTCACCATTATGGAGCACAGAGGGTCATTTAACCATTTCTGGAACTGGATTGAGGTGCAGTCCATCACATGCTCGCCCACCTGGACAGTCACCTCCGCCAAGGCTTTTTCAGCTGGTGGAGTGGCCTCCTCCTGGCTTCCTGCAGTTTGGGTATTCCATCATGCTGAGCACTCACTGCCTCCAGTAGGGCGTGCAGCACCTGTGAATTGCTGAGAACCTGAGCGGCTGGTTTAGCACACTGGGCTAAATCGCTGGCTTTTAAAGCAGACCAAGGCAGGCCAGCAGCACGGTTCAATTCCCGTACCAGCCTCCCTGAACAGGCGCCGGAATGTGGCGACTAGGGGCTTTTCACAGTAATTTCATTGAAGCCTACTCGTGACAATAAGCGATTTTCATTTCATTTCATTTCATTTCATTTTCATTTCAGAATTGTGAGTCAGAGTGTCCACCAGCATTGGCCACCTGCCAGCCGTGCCCACCCAGTGCAGAGGTCATCACTTGTGCCAGTCTTTTATCTACTGCTCTGTTAGGTTCCTCCCCAACTCCTGGCAGCCTTTAGGGAGTTGCTTGGGCTCAGTTTATACCCCATTGAGGATACCATTCCATCTGGTGCCCACCATGTTCTGGCTCCCGCTGGAACCTCGACACCAATGTCTGGGCACATTTTGCGCTGGCATGTAATGGAGGTCACACTGTCCGCAGAATTTGGTTTAGATTAAGGACATGTATAAGCAGCAGAAATTAATACATCCAAGTGCTTTAATTCAAAATAGAATAAAACCACTTCAGCAGAAAAGTATTTCAAAAGTCAGTACCAGCGGCAAAAACTTTAGCTAACTCCTCGGATCATTAAGCCATCCCAGACAAATGCAGAGATAAGGAAGATCCTTGAATTGACAGCCATAAATTCTTCAAATTATCTTCCTGCAATTATAACCATTAACTAGAGCGTGGTAAAGTATATTAGAGATAGCAATTAAAATAAATTAAACAAATTTCTTTCGTAGACATATAAACTTTGACACTTAAGATAATGCCATTTGGAATAGTGGCTACCTGGACATCTATATATTTAAGAATCTTGACATATTGAAAATGGACAGAAGTAGAAATGTGTCTCAACAAACTCCCTGTCGACCATATATCTTAGACACCTGACACTAAGATCATTAAACCACATTATTGTTGATAAGCCACAAACCTAGCCATTTGGTTATGGGAAATTGTCCAGTAGGGGAAATAAGACTCAGGAAATGCCATTCACTGAATAGAAAGAATTATGCATAAAAGACCAGCAGATTGGCAGAATCAGCACTCACTCTCTCTCTCCTGCTAGAGGGCAGTCAAAATTCTATTCCTCTGCATGCTTCATCAAACAAAGACCAGCGTGGTTTTTCTAAGTATGTTTCCATTAAACTTCTCAGAAATGTATAAGAAATTGACATGACATACTTTAGGATTTTCCACCTTTAGATATATCCTTCTCTTAGAGAAGTTAGTTTGTTCGCAGGTAGCAAAAGGACTGTTAACTGATTTATATTTTTAACCGATACCAAAGGATTGTTAATCAATTATATTTTTAACTCTGCGATTCTGTACGTATCAATTGAGAGCATCTTGTAATAAAATACTATTAGAAATTAAACTGTGTAGTCTTACTCAATAAGATTTAGATCCTAGGCACTCATTTAGGAAGTCTTAAATGACAAGGATCCACGACCGACAGAGATAGGGTAGGGGGTTTAGTCATGAGTGACGTATTCAAGCATCATCCATTAAAAAGTAACTGAAATTCTGTTTAACTGTTTGAGACACAAAAACGTAACCTCCCCTCATGAGAGCTATTTGGAGTCTAAACAGAGAAATAAAGTTCCCTCTTTTGGTGGCTCAGCCTGATATAGGTTAGTAAGATAGTCTCTTCGGATCCGGAATACCTAAACCGCTCTCAGATGGCACTTAATAATAATAATAATAATCTGTATTATTGTCACAAGGAGGCTTGCATTAACACCGCAATGAAGTTACTGTGGAAATCCTCTAGCCACACCGAGGGAAAATTCAGTATGTCCAATTCACCTAACAGCACATCTTTCGGGACTTGTGCGAGGAAACCGGAGCACCCGAAAGATAACCCAGGCAGATACAGGGAGAACGTGCAGACTCCGCACAGACAGTGACCCAAGTGGGACTCGAACCCGAGACCCTGGTGCTGTGAAGCAACAGTGCTAACCACTGTGCTACCGTGCGAACCAACATTAAATCACATTGCTCCAACATTCATGGCAGAAGCCATGGGCCGCTTGCAGTACCACCAGTCAATCACGAGCATTAAATTCAGGCCAGTGTTTCTGTAGTGTGTGGAAACTACTTTATGTTTGAGTTCCAGTCTATGAAAGTCTAATTTCTGAATTGTCTATTTCCTCTCATTCCACCAGGCTGTCACAAATGGACAAGTGGATGAAAATGACGAGAATGTGGAGCGAGGTAACTGGTCCTCGAAGACAGACTACTTGCTCTCAGCGATCGGTTATGCAGTAGGTCTGGGCAATGTCTGGAGATTCCCTTACCTGGCTTACAGAAATGGAGGAGGTGATGTAGAAAAATATAACCTGCGGAGGAAAAACAGAAATAAATTCCTTGATTTATGATGAGTATTAAATTCAATGTACAAGATAAATAATACAAGTTTGAACATTTGAGAATTAGAGAATAATGAACTGAATATCACTGAACTAAAGTTGTCATATATTTATTTAATTTTTTACTTGGGATGTGGGTGATGTGACAAGCTGATATATATTACCCTGCTCTGAAGACAGTAAGAAATAGCCACATGGTCCAAAATTTACACCCCCACTTGTATTATTATCGCAACTAGCTTCTGTGTATCTGAAATCGAGAGCACCAATACCAAACCATGCTTTTGGGAACTTGTGAACATTTATTGATTGATTAAATTGGTGACAGAGACGTACTTTAGCAGGACTACAATAGAACTTTATTCCTTCATGTTCCAGATACATGTGTTCTGACTTTACTTATGCTGTACACTAACTATTAGCACTGCAGCTGTTAACCCTTTATGGTACACCACCGAAAAGCATCCTGGAGTTATCATCTGAAACAGGATGTGCAGTGTTGGAATCTTTAATTTGAAAGGATCTTAACCTGCCGAACTAGGCCAAGTTGGGGGAAACTTAGTTGATGAATCAAAATCCTGGCGCACTACGACAAGTTGAAAGATTTGTATTATTTTTGGACTACGCCAAGTTGATGGATTCCTAGTATTGTTCGACTGTGTAAAGTTGAAGGAATTTATATTATTTCTACTATTCGGTTACCAGTAGCACTTTGCGATTACTGGGACTCAGCAGAAATTTGCAGTTAAAACTTCTCAGGTGCCAAAAGGAATTATTTTATTTGTCTTCTATTGATTACAATTTGAAAGTCATTTAAAAGGCAATTCGTAGACAATTTGAAGCTTTCAGAGAATTACAGACGTTATCTTCTTGCTTAGGCAGACAGCTCGAAAGTAACTTTTAAAAGGTCAAAGTCTGGAAATGAAACATGAAGAGAAAGAGAGAGCTAATCTTCAGCTAAACTCAATCTCAAAGTACTAAACAGACTAACAGACTGACAGACTGACAGAATCAAAGACAGAACCTCCAAAATTAAAGAAACCAAAACGGACAGACAGACTATTAAGGACAGACTTATTAAACAGACAGACTAAGAGAATTAAAGACAGCAATTAAGGACAGACTGACTAACAGACAGACAGACAGACTAACACTCTGACAGACTACATCACTGACACAGACTAATACTCCGAAAAAGACTAAAATGGCGGGCGGAAGCTTTTCAGTTACACACTTTCATATCTGTCTTAAATCATCTAATCACACCCCAATATAATCCTAATTGGTTTGGGTTAGACTCAAACACATTTGATTTGATGGCAAGCCGTCCATCTTCAATGTGCAACATTAGCTTTTAATTGTTTCATGTCTGCATGTTATGGAATGTGATATTCTGCTAATCTTTACCAGCAATAAACTGGTTTTAAGCTAGCTTGGCTAATGTAACAATGGAGACTTCATATCGAGAAAGCTGAATCAAATATATATTTGATTCAATGCTCTTACAAACTGCACTGGACTCCTGCCACCTCGTTGCCATGGAACTCAGCCCTTGTCCTTGACAACAGTACAAGCAGTGTCAAATTGTCTTGCAACTGTGCTGTTTTAATCTATGATGGAATTTTATGCTGTTTCATGTATCTATTGAAGACCTGAATTTATGGGTGCTGAAATTCTAATTTTTAAATGAGTATTTAAAACTGGGGCTTAATATTTATGCTTAAACAGCTATCTTTTACCTATACTAGTTGTATTCGAAATACCTGGCTTCTACAGTCGGCCCTTTGATAAATCGAAAAATTAAGTGAGATATATCAGAAAAGATAACATACATCATTAATGCGATAGGATAGGTAAAAGCGCAAAGAATAACTCATTCATATTGTCAGTACAGTTTTAAACAATAGAATGGACACTTAGCATTGCAACAGGCATTTCAAAATAATTATTATAATTAATAAATTAATCAAATTTGATACTACTGATTCAGTATTAATAAATTATACAATATGTTAATAATACAGTTGATTGATCAGTAACATTTCAATAATAGTATTTCAGCTCAAGTTCATCAATTGGGGGTACAGTTGGGTTAGTTTGAATCATTCTGATAGTTGGTCCTCTGCGTTTAGCGAATAGTTTGTTTATGCACTTAGCGCATTGGTATGTTATGTAAATGGTGAACACGGCTACACAGGAGAATAGGATTATTCTTATTGTGGACATTCCAGTGTGTCCAAGCCACCCGCAAATTTTATCCCGGAGAGAGATAAATTGGGGTGGATCAAGTTTTTTGATTTCTTTTTGGATACGTAATGCCAAATCTTTAACTTCTTTAAAGTTATCGGGAATGAAAGTGCAACACTCTGCACCAATCAGGGCGCAGGTGCCACCTTTTTCGGCTAGCACATAGACAAGTGCCATTCGATTTTGTACACAAAAGCTTGTTGAAAGGGTTAATTTTCTTGCAGAGACAAAAAGGGGCGTATAGCTTGGAATGATGCCATTCGCATCTCTTAACGTTTTTTGTTTTTTAAAATATTTGTCACTCAAATGGACTGGGAGTAAAAGTTGGATTGCTGCCAAATTCCCGTTATCAAATGTCTTTGAACGATCTGTTCTTTTGGAATATAGATTTGCTTTTAATCAAAGTTGTTTTGTTTTTGTTTTTTAAAAACCAGCTTCCACATTGTTTGAAGTTTTAATTTCCAGGCTAATTTTAAACATTTATTTTAAAATATCAAATACAATAACTTATTAAATATATAACTGAACCAATCTTGTGCTGTATCGTGATTTTCTGTAGATGAATTTGTCGATTCTGTTAAAGGAAACACAGCTAACAAGATATGTTAATTTCTTTAAATTAATAAAGCAACATTCAGAATAATGACAGTTTTCTTAAGTTGACAGTTCTTGGCAACTTTTTAGCGATACGTTGAGGGTTCTTTAGCTGCTTTGATGGCAGCCATTCTGTTCTGAGTAAGTTCCCTTTTTCGTTTGGAAATTTTCTGTCCCAAGTAAACATCTTCTTTCTGGGCAATTTGTGCTTTGTGAAAGCTAGCTTTGTGACTATTAGTACTGAGGTGGTTCAAGACCACCCGTAAGTCTTTGTCATGATCATCTTTATTGATGGAGGTTATCAGAACATCCTCTTCATATTGGATAATGGTGGAAGGCCGAACAGGCAGTTGCCTGAGATGATTCTGTAAAGCCATGTGGTAAACAGTTGGGCTATTGTGATACTGTTGCTGATTAACTGTAAAAGCAAACCATGGTTGTAGTTGCTTAGCCAGTGGTGCTGACCAGAAGCCATGCTGGGTGTGTCTTGTTGGTACGTGTTACGTGGTTGACCACAAGGTGGAAATGTATTGTAGTGAACATTGTCTACTTCATTATCATCTCTCGAATCCATCCGTTGTTTATGATAGCATTTTGCCATCCAGTGTCCTACTCTACCACAGAAAATACATTGTGGTATTTTCTTACATGATTTTAATGGAGCAAGGGAACATGTTTGCTCTGGCACTGGTGGTGAAATTGTAGTTACTGCTGATATTCCTGCAGGTGCTGCAACAGCCGCCGCTGGAGCAGCAGGTAACATGGGGTGGATTTGAGCAATAGGCTGCATTTGAGCAGCTGCAGTGTTAAAAGTTGCTTGATTGTGCAAACCACGATCTATCTGAATGCATCAGTCAACTATGTCTCGGTATGTGCCAGCTGTGGCCCAAGCTGGTAAAACCAAATTCAAGGCAGCAGAAACTTCTGGTTTAACACCGGCTATAAAAGCTGTTTTTAATGGACTTAAAGTGCTTGCAGCCCATGTGTCATTTTCCTGGTCGAGTGTCATCCCTGAATATTCCGTCCAAGTATGTAAAAATCTTTCCTCAAAATCCTGAATATCTTCATTATTTTTTTGAATGCAAGATGTGATCTTAGACCAATTGGGCCTTGGGGGGCGACATTTTAATAGCCAATTCTTGGCTGCTAGCCAACCAGCTTCTAAATTTTGCAAATCGTCTCCAAGGGCAACTTCTACTTCATTTCTAAGGGTTGAAATTACACGAGTACCGAGCATGATAGTCAGAATTTGTACTCCATCAAATGGGTGGAGACTGTAAATGGCTTGTAATCTGTGAATTCCATCCCATGTGGTCATACCACCCTTTTTAGGGTGTGGAAGATCTTTGGACCATTCGTCAATTTTTGAAGGATCAATTTGTTCATGAACCCATTGGTGGTCAAATATGTTTCTCGTGATAGTTTCACCACCTATTTTTTTGCTTCCAACTCTAACCCGTTTGCGTTTTAAAGGGGCTAGTCGAATTACTTTAGTATTTTGCATTGTAGGAACACTATCTTCATCTGATTCATCTGACAATGGAACTAATTTATTGTTGACAATTGATTTCGGATGTGCAATTGCCGACTGTGCCATTAGGTGGGGTGCTTGGGCTGCTTTCTGAGTTTGTTCAAATTTCTGCACAGAAAGCCTGTTTGTCAAAAAATTGCAGTGTTCAGTTACATTGTTTATATCTCTTTCTAAAACACATCTTTCTTTGATTAAATTGCAATTTTCAAGTTCAATTCGCTCAGTTTTTAATTGCAATTGTCGGTATTTTGACTCCACTTCAAAAACTTGATTTTGGAATTCTGTTATTTGAAAAGATAACTGCTGGAGTTCAGAGGTTTTGTTTTGCAAATCTGTTTTAATTTCATCATAATGCTCAAGTTTGGACTTTGCAACTCGCAATTCTGTTTTAATTTCATCATAATGCTCAAATTTGGATTTTGCAACTCGCAATTCTGTTTTAATTTCATCATAATGCTCAAGTTTGGATTTTGCATCTTGCAATTCTTCAACAACTGCAATTAGTTGGTTTTTAGTGGACCTATACTCATCATCACTTCGCTCAGTATTTAATTGCAACTGTTGGTATTTTGACTCCACTTCAAAAACTTGATTTTGGAATTCTGACTCCACTTTAAAAACTTGAATTTGGAATTCTGCGATTTGAACAGATAACTGCTGGAGTTCAGAGGTTTTATTTTGAAAATCTGTTCTAATTTCATCATAATGCTCAAGTTTGGATTTTGCAACTTGCAAATCTGTTTTAATTTCATCATAATGCTCAAGTTTGGATTTTGCATCTCGCAGTTCTTCAACAACTGCACTTAGTTGGTCTTTAGTGGACTGAAGCTGATGATCACTTTTATTTTTAACAATGATCTCTTGCTGACTGAGTATCTGTCCCGTAATTACTAGGGACCATTTTACACGTTCTGCACCATGTAATCGTGTGCATTTTCCCCATGCTCTCTTGATATTATTGAAGGACCGCAGTCCTCTGGGGATATCATACTTTGATTCAATTTTTTTTGAGGTTTCACATAGGTCAAATTGTCTACGAGTGAAAGATCTACAATCCCCCAACATATCTTCAACAGAAACATCTGGTATTCCAGCACCCCCCTTGGATGTAGTGGGGAGTAATTTTCTGCCTGCTAAAGGCTCTGAATCTACACTGTGATTTGGATCAGCCACAAATTTTCCTTGATCGCTGACTGCCGTGACTATTTTTTCAGTCCCGTTTTATTTTAGTTTCAACAACCGGCACCTGATTGATTTAACATAGTGTATAAAAATGTTCTTTTCAAGGGCCGAAGTACTGATTGATGTGGCTTTAAGACTGTTAATGGGTGAAAAAGATATTTCTTACCCTAGTGTAGCCGTGGGTTCCGGCTGTCTTCTGGGCCTCCTCCGATTATCTCCGAAGCTTCCCGAAGGTTCCGGACCTCCTCCGATTATCTTCAAAGCTTTCCATCATCACCTGGGCCTCTGAAGGTCATCCTCAAAACTCCCCCCAGCTGCCAACTACGCCAAGTGTTAGAATCTTTAATTTGAAAGGATCTTAACCTGCCGAACTTCGTCAAGTTGGGGTAAGCTTAGTTGATGAATCAAAATCCTGCCGACTACGCCAAGTGTTGGAATCTTTAATTGAAGGATCTTAACCTGCCGAACTACGCCAAGTTGGGGGGAGTTTAGTTGATAAATCAAAGTCTGGCGCACTACGACAAGTTGAAAGATCTACGATATTTTTGGACTACGCCAAGTTGATGGATTCCTAGTATTATTCGACTGTGTAAAGTTGAAGGAATTTATATTATTTCTACTATTCGGTTACCAGTAGCACTTTGCGATTACTGGGACTCAGCAGAAATGTGCAGTTAAAACTTCTCAGGTGCCAAAAGGAATTATTTTATTTGTCTTCTATTGATTACAGTTTGAAAGTCATTTAAAAGGCAATTCATAGACAATTTGAAGCTTTCAGAGAATTACAGACGTTATCTTCTTGCTTAGGCAGACAGCTCGAAGGTAACTTTTAAAAGGTCAAAGTCTGGAAATGAAACATGAAGAGAGAGAGAGAGCTAATCTTCAGCTAAACTCAAACTCAAAGTACTAAACAGACTAACAGACTGACAGACTGACAGAATCAAAGACAGAACCTCCAAAATTAAAGAAACCAAAACAGACAGACAGACTATTAAGGACAGACTTACTAAACATACAGACTAAGAGAATTAAAGACAGCAATTAAGGACAGACTGACTAACAGACAGACAGACAGACTAACACTCTGACAGACTCCATCACTGACACAGACTAATACTCCGAAAAAGACTAAAATGGCGGGCGGAAGCTTTTCAGTTACACACTTTCATATCTGTCTTAAATCATCTAATCACCCCCCAATATAATCCTAATTGGTTTGGGTTAGACTCAAACACATTTGATTTGATGGCAAGCCGTCCATCTTCAATGTGCAACATTAGCTTTTAATTGTTTCATGTCTGCATGTTATGGAATGTGATATTCTGCTCATCTTTACCAGCAATAAACTGGTTTTAAGCTAGCTTGGCTAATGTAACAATGGAGACTTCATATCGAGAAAGCTGAATCAAATATATATTTGATTCAATGCTCTTACAAACTGTCCTGGACTCCTGCCACCTCGTTGCCATGGAACTCAGCCCTTGTCCTTGATAATAGTACAAGCAGTGTCAAATTGTCTTGCAACTGTGCTGTTTTAATCTATGATGGAATTTTATGCTGTTTCATGTATCTATTGAAGACCTGAATTTATGGGTGCTGGAATTCTCATGTTTAAATGAGTATTTAAAACTGGGGATAATATTTATGCTTAAACAGCTATCTTTTCCCTATACTAGTTGTATTCAAAATACCTGGCTTCCACAGACCTGAAAAGCTCCGCCATTTTTCTATTGCGAATCATATGTATTTATTGCAGTAAATGTTTAAAAAAAAGTGTGTGTGTGACTACTGCAGTCGTGTTTTTAAAGATCCCAGTCTGCAAAATGACAAGTCCCCTTATCTCTTACTCAGTCGGGTTGAAGAGGTATATAGAACACTTTTTTTTATTTTCAATGATTCACTTGGTACATTTGCGCAAAACTAAATCGAAAACTTTTGAGAGTACATTGAAAATGTCCTTGAGATACTGAAAAGTGAAAGCAAAAAGCTTCAAGATACTCCAGATTTACAATTTTAAGGGGCAATTCAGCGTGGCCAACTCACCTGCCATGCACATCTTTGGGTTGTGGGGCCGAAACCCACGCAAACACTGGGAGAATGTTCAAACTCCACACGGCCAGTGACCCAGGGCCGGGGTCGAACCTGGGACCTTGACCGAATCGGGGCCGTGAGGTAGTAGTGCTAACCACTGCGCTACCATGCTGCCCTGGATTTGCAAATTAAAGTCATTCAACAAAAGGCATTTTTAAAAGTAATTTTCACGAATGCTTCAAGAATCTTGGAAGGCTAACAATTCTTCTTTCTAATCAGCCGTATGGATCATATTCTTAAAGGAATCCCTTATCTCTGGTTTATCCCTTTAATTACTTTTATTGGTTCTAATTCTCAGCTGAGGTTTTCCGATTTATTCAAACAACTTTCTGTCACTTAGAACATGATTTGTTATGAAATGGACTCTGGTCAATTGAGTTTCCTGTGACATTCAATTCAATCATGGTTTAGAAAAATGAGGTGATCTCACTGAAAAATACAATATTCTCAATGGGTTTAAAAGGAGAGACACTGAGGTTTTCCAATTAACTGGAAATCTAGAACAGGGGAGCACAGTTTCAGGATAAGGCGTTGATCATTTAGGATTGAGATGAGGGGAAAAGTCTTCCATGGAACCATAGAACAACCATCAAGTCTGCACCCACCCTCTGAAAGAGCACCCTAATTAGGCCAGCTCCTCCACCCTCTCCTGTCACCCCATAACTCCACATGACCTACACAACCCTGGACAATAAGGGTCAATTTTATCATGTCCATCCACCAAACCTGCACATCTTTGGACTGTGGGAGGAAAGCGGAGCATCCGGAGGAAACCTACTCAGACATGGGGAGAATGTACAAACTCCACACAGACACCGAAGGCCGGAATTGAACCGGGGTCCCTGGCGCTGTGAAGCAGCAGTGCTAACCACTGTGCCACCATGCTGCTCGCAAAAGGTTTTATACCTTTGGAATTCTTTACCCCTGGAGGTTGCGGATGCTCCATCGTTGAATCTTTTAAAATCTGCAATGGACAGATTTTTGGTCTCTCATTGGACCTAGGGTTATGGGGAATGGGCGGGAAATTGGTGTTGAGGCCCACGTTAACCATGATTGAATTGAGGAGTCCTATGCACCACTCAATGACAGTCACCATGGCTGCATGGGCCTCAATGTTTCGGGTCTCCGCTTCAGTCTCGGCCTATGTACTGGTGTCATTAGCCAGTTACTCAGAGGATATAAGCAAATTACTGCGGATACTGGAATTTGAAACCAAAAATGAAAATGTTGGAGAATCTCCAGGTCCGACAGCACCTGGAGGAAGAGAAAAGAGCTAACGTTTCGAATCCAAATGACCCTTTGTCAAAGATGTTCAGTTGTTGACAGGGCACTCAATAGCATGCGGTCCTTCTCCCACGCCACTACCCTTGCCCTTCCCAGAACAAGATTCCCCCTCATTTCACCCCGCCATATTCAAAGCATAATCCTCGGCCATTTTCGCCAACTCCAGCGTGATAATCTAGTCCACTCCTCTACCGTACCCAACACCTCTCCCATCTCCCATGGCATCTTCCTATGCAATCGCCTTTCACACCTTTTATTCTCTCCGGGGACTGCCATTAGCACTCTTTTCTCTTGGTATCTGTGACTATTAGCACTCTTTCCCCTCAGCGGATATCCCTTATCCACCAGGAGCAAACCGCCCATCCTGGGGTATTCCTCGAAATGGGTACGGATGACTGACTTCCCCAGGACGTAGATGTCGTTCGTGCACACTCCCCGGGATTATCTTCATCTGGTGGTCGGACACTAGCTGTATGTTCAGGGAGTGAACCCCGTTTTGGTTAGCATAGGGCCAGGTGGCCCGGTGAGTGCAGGGCAACATGTGTGGCATCGATGATTCTCTGGAACTGGGGCATCCCGACGATGGTGGTGAAACCTGTACCCGGCATCCTGTTGGCCGTGGTCCATGTCAAAAACGATGTTGTCTTCCACCCGGGCACATACTCCATTCGTGATCTGCCGGATGCACCTGTGTCTGTGGCGTGTAAGATACTACACAGGTCCCAGCTTGTGCCCTGGCATAAAGGTTCAGGGCTGCAGTGACCTTGACGGCCACCGGGAGTGGGTATCCTCCTCCTCCATATGGTACCAAGTCCATGAGGAAATGTCCCAGGTGCCGCACCATCTCGTTGTTGAGGCGGAGCCTCCTGCAACACCTGCTTTCTGTCATTTGTTCGAATGACCAGCGGCGCCGATACACCCTGGCCGTCGTGGGACGGTCCCTCC
This sequence comes from Scyliorhinus torazame, assembly GCF_047496885.1. Taxonomy (NCBI): domain Eukaryota; kingdom Metazoa; phylum Chordata; class Chondrichthyes; order Carcharhiniformes; family Scyliorhinidae; genus Scyliorhinus; species Scyliorhinus torazame. The sequence continues at coordinate 209,152,745 of NC_092711.1, read as the reverse complement.
CTGGTCTGATGGGTGGCCAGGTCCTCGGGGTGTAGGGCAGGGTCTGGCACGTGGGACGCTGCCTCGAGCATCTGCAGACGTTGCTGCTGCTGCCGCCTCCTCCGGCGTCTGGCTGCATCGCCTCGCACCAGAACCATTAGCGCAATCTCTACGTCCAACATCTCTGCCATCGCGTTCAGTATCTGTAAAGTATTGGGAGAGGGTGTTAGACCGACAAACAGCAGTGGCTGCCACGTCGGAGCCCTCCATTCAAGCACTGACTTTCCCCCCCTACCACCCTACCCGGATCCCCTCCCCATGTACCACAGGAAGCAGCAGACGCCTCTCATCGGGTCCCAGACCCTGTACCGTGGACACCCGCTCACAACATCACCCGGCTCGGGCGCTGGCCCCCTCCCCTTGGCAGTCACCCACCCTCCGGCCGTGGACATATCGCTGGGGTTGGGATGATGATTCTGGGGTAGGCATGATGGTGCAGCGAGCGGTTGTCCCCCAACCCCACCCGGTTGCCCCCCACCCTCCAGCCCCACCCTCCCATGGCGGCCCACCGTTGCGGAAGGTTCCCCCCCCCCCACCCCCAGCCGAGTGCCCCCCATTCCCAACCGAGCAAGCCCAGAATCCCCGGGCTCTTTGCCTGTGAACAAAGATGACTACTCACCTCCTCGGATCCCCACAGAAGTCCTTCCACCGGTTTCATGTTATTCAAAAGGAGTACTAATCAGCACTAGCACGAGCACTTGCTGGGGAGGCCGGTGAATGACAGGAGGCCATTGGATGATGGGCATCTCTCGATAATTGTATGGAAACGGGGCTTAAGTGGTGATAGTTGGATTCTCGCCATGCTACGCCGAGATCCTGATTTCACCTACGGGAGCAGGCCGGTTGCATCGCAAACTGTTTGGCACGGTTCCCGATTTTCGCCTCTCCCGCTATTCACCGGCCTCGTTATGTTTGAGCGCAAGTGTAATGAGGTCGGAAGATCACGCCCCTTGTTTTTTTTTATGTGGTGCTGATCAAGTGGGTTGTTTTGTCTTGATTGTATCAAGCTTCTTGAGTGTTGTTGGAGCTGCATTCATCCAGGTCGGTGGATGTTATTCCACCCCTTAAAAATGGTGCACAGGCTTTGAGGAGTCAGGGGGTCAGCGAATCACCACAGGATTCCTAACCACTGATCTGTGATGATTTTAAAACGAAAACATTTTTTATTAAACAATGAAGCACACAAGAAAGTTAACTATGAATGCAATTAACTACCTTGATTTGATTTCATTTGATTTATTATTGTCACAGTATTAGTATACAGTGAAAACTTAATGGCTAGGTACAGTTTCTTTAAATATCCCCAGTTCCAAATCTCACTTTTTCTAACTTCAGAGTTATAACTCCCAAAACCACATCCCATCAGTTTTAAAACTTCTGGCAAAATCGAGCAATAGTTACCACAGCAGGCACCTGTATATTTTGGGTTTGCTTCCAACTGAGGTTGGAACAACTGGGGCGGGAAACTCCCCTAACCGGCGGGGCGGGCCATACCGGCGCCGAGGAGTGGTGAACCACTCCGGCGTCGGGCCGCCCGGATGGGGCGGAATCCTCCGCACCTTTAGGGGCTAGGCCGGCACTGGCGGGGTTGGCGCCAAGGCAGCCGGCGTGGAAGGGCTTGGCGCCGCGCCAACATGTGCCAAAGGGCCTCCACCAGCCGGCGTGAGTTGCGCATGTGCGGGAGTGCCAGCGTGTGTTGGCGTCATCCCAGTGCATGCGCAGGGCGGTTCTCCGCGCCAGCCATGGCGAAGGTTGACAGCAGCCGGCGCGGAGGGAAAGAGTGACTCTTGTCATGTGAGAGTACCTTTAAGAAATGGGTGTTTATAAATGTGTGTATATATAAATATCTGTATTGAGAGTACCTTTAACAAGTGGGTGTTTACTACTGCAGTGATGTCAGAGAGTGGGTGGAGCTAGGCTGTCTGTCAGCTTTTTACTTTTGTTTTTGAGCAGCCTGCAGGGTGTGTTTTAGTTTCATTTTCATTGTTGGAGCTGAAGCCAGACCAAGCAGGTGTACTGCTGTCCTCTCTGCCATCAAAAGACTATCTCTTGATCATTTGGTGAATTCAGAATTATAAATGTTCTCAGTAGTGAAGGTAAACCTAATGTGCTTCTGTTGAAAGGTGTTTTAAGTCTTATGGATGTTAAAAGGAAAGCTTAAAGGATTACATAGTGTTGTATTCTTTGGGGGTTGTATTTGAATTAATGTTGCTAAGATGTTCGCTGTATATTTTAAAAAGGTTAACTTAAGTTCATAGAATAAACATTGTTTTGCTTTTAAAAAATACTTTTCCATTTCTGCTCAGCCACACCTGTAGAGTGGGCCGTGTGCTCCCCCTACCACAATCTATTAAACGTTGTGGGTCAGGGGAACTCCATGATACACTTTAGGGTTCTCTAAACCCTGGCCCGTAACACACTGCTGGCCGCCAGTAGAGCCAGGTCCCGCTGGTACAGACCTGGTTTGATTTACGCCGGCGGGACCAGCCGGAACCGCGTGGCCGCTTGGCCCATCATGGGCCAGGGAATCGGCGGGGGGTGCCGCTGCCAGCGGCAGCCGACCGGCGCAGTGCGATACCCACCCCTGCCAAAACCCCGGCACCGGAGACTTCGGCAGCCGGCATGGGTTGGGGGTGGGGGGGCGGTGGGTGGATTCCCGCCGCCTCCCAGCGATTCTCCCGCCCCTGGCTTCTCAAACACGATTTCCTCCCAGCAGAGCTTTTTGGAAGTTGTCACAGCTTCCTTCTGTAGATTGTGGTCTCAAACCAGTTTACCTGTTCCCGATGGAATGTTTTTCGTTTTGATCTTCCCTTATCTGCATTAACCTTCTCAGAAGACACTCTTAATTCCATCAATTTTATGAGTTTACCTTTTCGAATATAATTGTGAAATTCCCACCCCAACTTCTGCTTTGAATTTGTAACATCTTTACTTCAACTCTTGACATGTTATCCTTCATTGTTACCAACTTGCCTTAGGTAAACATCTGTTTCCACTGTGGCTAGACTTATCAACATACCAAAAGACTAGTTCCACCAATCCAATCAGCCAGTTTCTACGACAGTTTCTATTTTAAAATAGTTTATTTGAACATGCAATCACGAGAATACATTCCCAACCATTGGTTTCTTTGCTTTCCAGTTTAATCATGATTACCAGCCCTTTCTGATGTGTCACTCCAGATCCATCACAATGTGCTTGATTCTTAAACTAGCATGGCAGGGGGTGGGTACCGGAGCAATAGGTCAGAAGGTGAAAAAATTGAGGGAGAACTAGGCCCAGTATAGCTCTGAGGAAGAGCAGGCAGGGAGATGTTGCTGCAAACAGCGAGACTGGTGGCCTGAAGTGCACATGTTTTAATGCAAGAAGTATAACAGGTAAGGCAGATGAACTTAGAGCTTGGATTAGTACTTGTAACTATGATGGTGTTGCCATTACAGAGACCTGGTTGAAGGATGGACAGGATTGGCAGCTAAACGTTCCAGGATTTAGATGTTTCAGGCAGGATAGAGGGGGTTGTAAAAGGGGTGGAGGAGTTGTGCTACTGGTTAGGGAGAATATCACAGCTGTACTGCAGGAGGACACCTCAGAGGGCAGTGAGGTCATATGGGTAGAGATCATGAATAAGAAGGGTACAGTCACAATGTTGGGTTTACTACAGGCCACCCACAGCCAGCGGGAGATATGGGGAACAGATTGGTAGACAGATTTTGGAAAGGAGTTAAAGCAACAGGGTTGTTGTGATGGGAAACTTTAAATTCCCCAATATTGACTGGGACTCACTTAGTGCTAGGGGATTGGACAGGGCAGAGTTTGCAAGAAGCATCCAGGAGGGCTTCTTAAAACAATATGTAGATAGCCCAACTGGGGAAGGGGCTGTACTGGACCTAGTATTGTGGAATGAGCCCGGCCAGGTCGTAGAAGTTTCAGTAGGGGAGCATTTTGGGAACAGTGACCACAATTCAGCAAGTTTTCAAGTGCTGGTGGACAAGGATAAGAGTGGTCCTAGGGTGAATGGGCTAAATTGGGGGAAGGCTAATTATAACACTATTAGGCGGGAACTGAGGAACCTAAATTGGAGGCGGGTGTTTGAGGGTAAACCAACATCTGACATGTGGGAGGCTTTCAAATGAGTTGAAAGGAATTCAGGACCGGCATGTTCTTGTGAGGAAGAAGGACAAATATGGCAAATTTGGGGAACCTTGGATAACGAGAGATATTGCAGGTCTCGTCAAAAAGAAAAAGGAGTCATTTGTCAGGGCGAGAAGGCTGGGAACAGAGGACGCCTGTGTGGAATATAAGGAAAGTAGGAAGGAACTTAAGCAAGGAGTCAGGAGGGCTAGAAGGGCAAAGTCATTGGCAAATAGGGTTAAGGAAAATCCCAAGGTTTTTTTACACATATATAAAAAGCAAGAGGGTAGCAAGGGAAAGGGTTGTCCCACTGAAGGACAGGGGAGCGAATCTATGTGTGGAGCCAGGGGAAATGGGTGAGGTATTAAATGAATACTTTGCATCAGTATTCACCAAAGAGAAGGGATTGGTGGATGTTGAGTCTGGAGAAGGGTGTGTAGATATCCTGGGTCACATTGAGATCCAAAAAGACGAGGTGTTGGGCGTCTTGAAAAATATTAAGGTCGAGAAGTCCCCAGGGCCTGATGGGACCTACCCCAGAATACTGAAGGAGGCTAGAAAGGAAATTGCTGAGGCCTTGACAGAAATGTTTGGATCCTCACTGGCTTCAGGTGATGTCCCAGAGGACTGGAGAATAGCCAATGTTGTTCCTTTGTTTAAGAAGGGTAGCAAGGATAATCCAGGGTGATAATCCGGTGAGCCTTACGTCAGTGGTAGGAAAATTACTGGAGAGAATTTTTTGAGACAGGATCTACTCCCATTTGGATGCAAATGGACATATTAGCGACAGGCAGCACGGTTTTCTGAAGGGGAAGTCGTGTCTCACTGACCTGATAGAGCTTTTCGAGGAGGTCACAAAGATGATTGATGCAGGTAGGGCAGTAGATGCTGTCCATATGGACTTCTGTAAGGCCTTTGACAAGGTCCCTCATGGCAGACTGGTACAAAAGGTCACATCACATGGGATCAGAGGTGAGCTGGCAAGATGGACACAGAACTGGCCAGGTCATAGAAGGCAGAGAGTAGCAATGGAAGGGTGCTTTTCTGATTGGAGGGCTGTGACTTGTGGTGTTCCATAGGGATCAGTGCTGGGGACCTTTGTTGTTCGTAGTATATATCAATGATTTGGAGGAAAATGTAACTGGTCTGATTAGTAAGTTTGCGGATGACACAAAGGTTGGTGGAATTGCAGATAACGATGAGGACTGTCAGAGGATACAGCAGGATTTAGATCGTTTGGAGACTTGGGCGGAGAGATGACAATGGAGTTTAATCCGGACAAATGTGGGGTAATGCATTTTGGAAGGTTTAATGCAGGTAGGGAATATACAGTGAATGGTAGAACCCTCAAGAGCATTGACAGACAGAGAGATCTAGGTGTACAGGTCCACAGGTCACTGCAAGGGGCAACACAGGTGGTGAAAGTAGTCAAGAAATCATACGGCATGCTTGCTTTCATTGGCCGGGGCATTGAGTATAAAAATTGGCAAGTCATGTTGCAGCTGTATAGAACCTTAGTTCGGCCACACTTGGAGCATAGTGTTCAATTCTGGTTGCCACACTACCAGAAGGATGTGGGGGCTTTAGAGAGGGTGCAGAAGAGATTTACCAGGATGCTGCCTGATATGGAGGGCATTAGCTGTGAGGAGAGGTTGAATAAACTCGGTTTGTTCTCACTGCAGCGGCGGAGGTTGAGGGGCAACCTGATAGAGGTCTACAAATTTATGAGGGGCACAGACAGCGTGTATAGTCAGAGACTTTTTCCCAGGATAGAGGGGTCAATTACTAGCGGGCATAGGTTTAAAGTGCAAGGGGCAATGTTCAGAGGAGATGTACGAGGCAAGTTTTTCCACAGAGGGTAGTGGGTGCCTGGAACTCGATGCCGGAGGAGGTGGTGGAAGCAGGGAAGATAGTGATGTTTAAGGGGCATCTTGACAAATACATGAATAGGATGGGAATAGAGGGATATGGACCCCGGAAGTGTTGAAGATTTTAATTTAGACGGCAGCACGGTCGGCACAGGCTTGGAGGGCTGAAGGGTCTGTTCCTGTGCTGTACTTTTTGTTGTTCTCTGTTCTTTGTTAACTATCCTCTGAAATTGCCGAAGAAGTCATTTAGTTTTCCTCAAGCTGGCTTACAATCATCTACTCGAGAGCTGTTGACTCCACATTGTAAGTGCTTTTCTCAGCTCTACTTGTGGGCCAGCAGGAGCAGATGTCCTACCCCTGCACTTAATGAAAACTTCTGAACATAGACTCTCTTCCTCCCCGTATTCAGAGACAGCACCACCAGCATCCCCATTCGATTGCCTCTGTCTCTCTGTAGCAGAGATGTCTTCACTTTCCATCCCCACTCCATTGATCTTTCCTCTCTCCAGATTGTTGGAGGGGAACCCTACTGTTTGAACTTGGACTCTGTACCACAGCCAGTGGTGACTTACGGTATGTTCTGTCACAGGAAATATAATCATAGAATCCCTACAGTGCAGAAGCAGGCCATTTGATCCATTGAGTCTGCAACGACCCTTCGAAAGACCACTCTACCTAGACCCAATCCCCCACCCTATACCTACAACTCCACTCAAAGGAGCAATTTAGCATGGCCAATCCACCTAACCTACACATCTTTGGACTGTGGGAGGAAACCTGAGCACCCGGAGGAAACCCACGTAGACATGGAAAGAATGTACAAACTCCACCAAGACCGTAACCGATGTCAGAATCGGAGCTGTGTCCCTGGCACTGTGATGTAGCAGTGCTAACCACTGTGCCACCCCATTTGGAATTGCAGGACTTAGATCTCACAGGACAAGAGATCTTGGTCTTTGACTGCAGCCAATTGCCTCTCATGAGTCCGAAGATGTGCAGATTAGGTGGACTGGCCATGTCAAAATTGCCCCTTGGTGTCAAAGATATGCAGGTTAGGTGGATTGGCCATGCTAAAATTGTCCCTTAGTGCCCAAAGATGTGCAGGTTAGGTGAGGCATGGTCACCGGGATAATGCAGACGAGTGAGCCTAGATAAGTTGCTCTTTCAGAGGATTGGTGCAAACTCGATGGACTGAAAGGCCTCCTCCTGCCTTTCAGAGATTGTATGATTCTAACCCTCAGGAGATTCCCAGGAGAAGTTCTGAACTACGTTAGAGGTAAGAATGCCTTGACACCTAGAGGCGGAGTGGTGGGTGGGGACGCAGTGATCAGTCGCTGTGAGTGATTTGGAATTATCCTCAGATTCACTCATTAGAGATGTTGATTCATGAATACCCTGTTCTGTCTAATTGCCTCTTTAGTTTAAAGAAGTTGTAAAGTCCACTCATTTGTTGCCTTGGGTGTCCCATCACAATGCATGATCTTGCCATCTTTCCCAGAGAGTGCATCTGTCACCTGAATATCGGCCTGAGTTTTGTCCTGTCCAATGCAGATCCTCCTTTGCAGCCGAGATGGGAAATGTGGCCCAAAAGCTGAGAGTCGGGTTCACTTTGACTGCCACTGACACATCTGTTCAGACAGTTGATTGAGCTTTTGCTATGAGTCCAGGAGTAATTGTGAGATTTTCAAGGCTTCATTTGTGGATCAAAGTCTCCAGAGACAAAACTAACTTCAAAGTGACAAGACAACTTTTATTTATACAATGTCTTTAAAATAATAAAAGGTCACAAGGTGTATCACAGGAGCCTTACAAAACAACATATGACATCACTCCACAGAAGGAGATATTAAGTCAGGTGATCAAATGTTTTGTCAAAGGGTTAAGTTTTAAGGAGTTTCTTGAAGGAAGAAAGCAAGATAGAGAGAAAGAGCTGTTGCGAGTGAATTCCACAGCTTGAGGCCTGGACACATGACCTTCATTGCAACGAGTAAAATTGAGGATGCTATTGAGGCCGGAATTAGAGGCGTTCTGATATCTTGGTGGTTTGTGTGGTTAGAAGGTATTACAGAGATAGCAATAGGCAAAACCGTGTAGGGATGAAAACCAGGATGAGAATTTTTAAATCAAGACATTGCTTGACTGGGCGATATTGCTTGACTGGGAGGTAATGTAAGTCAGCAAGGATGGGGGGTGATAGGGGAACAAGGTTTGCTCTGAGTTAGATAAGACAGCAGATCTTTGGGTAACCTCAACTTAACAGAGGATAGAATGAGAAACACCAACCATGAATGCAATGGGATAGGTTTTGAGGTAGCAAAAGCTTGTATGCTGTGTTCATTACTCGAGGACCTACAAGCCATCTAATAACTGAGCAAAAATGGAGGAGTCGAGAGACATGATGGTGAGGTAGAGCAAGGTGTCAGTAAAGTAGATGTAAAATGCTGTACATTCAAAAGGTATCACTGAGAGGCAGCATGGAGATAGGAAATGAGAGGGGGCCAAGGATAGATCTTGGGGGCTACCAGAATTAGCAGTGCAGGAGTAAGATGGGCAGCCATTGTGATTGCATAGCTCTGTGGTGCAGAGGGATCTGGATGTCCTAGTGCATGAATCACAAAAGGCTCATATGCAAGTAACTAAGTAACTGATAGAATATAATACTTTATTGCAAGAGGAATTGAATACAAAAGTAGGGAGGTTACGCTTCAGTTGTATAGTGAGACCACATTTGGAGTACTGTGAACTCTGTATTGATCACATTATTTAAGGAAGGATGGAAATATGTTGGAAACAGTTCAGAGAAGATTAACCAGACAAATACCAGGAATGGGTGTGTTATCTTATGAGGAAAGGTTGGACAGATTAGGCTTGCATCGATTGCAGTTTAGAAGAGAAAGAGGTGACTTGAAAGATCTTTATGGGTCTTGACAGTGTGTATGAGGAGAGGATGTTTCCTCTTCAGAGGGAATCTAGAATTGGGGGACACTGCTTCAAAATAAGGGGTTGCCGATTTAAAATGGAACAAAGAACAAAGAACAAAGAAATGCACAGCACAGGAACAGGCCCTTCGGCCCTCCAAACCCGTGCCGACCATGCTGCCCGACTAAACTACAATCTTCTACACTTCCTGGGTCCGTATCCCTCTATTCCCATCCTATTCATGTGTTTGTCAAGATGCCCCTTAAATGTCACTATCGTCCCTGCTTCCACCACCTTCCAGGCACCCACTACCCTCTGCGTAAAAAACTTGCCTCGTACATCTACTCTAAACCTTGCCCCTCTCACCTTAAACCTATGCCCCCTAGTAATTGACCCCTCTACCCTGGGGAAAAGCCTCTGACTATCCACTCTGTCTATGCCCCTCATAATTTTGTATACCTCTATCAGGTCTCCCCTCAACCTCCTTCGTTCCAGTGAGAACAAACCAAGTTTATTCAACCGCTCCTCATAGCTAATGCCCTCCATACCAGGCAACATTCTGGTAAATCTCTTCTGCACCCTCTCTAAAGCCTCCACATCCTTCTGGTAGTGTGGCGACCAGAATTGAACACTATACTCCAAGTGTGGCCTAACTAAGGTTCTAGACAGCTGCAACATGACTTGCCAATTCTTATACTCAATGCCCCGGCCAATGAAGGCAAGCATGCCGTATGCCTTCTTGACTACCTTCTCCACCTGTGTTGCCCCTTTCAATGACCTGTGGACCTGATCTCTTTGACTTTCAATACTCTTGAGGGTTCTACCATTCACTGTATATTCCCTACCTGCATTAGACCTTCCAAAATGCATTACCTCACATTTGTCCGGATTAAACTCCATCTGCCATCTCTCCGCCCAAGTCTCCAAACAATCTAAATCCTGCTGTATCCTCCGACAGTCCTCATCGCTATCCGCAATTCCACCAACCTTTGTGTCGTCTGCAAACTTACTAATCAGACCAGTTACATTTTCCTCCAAATCATTTATATATACTACAAAGAGCAAAGGTCCCAGCACTGATCCCTGTGGAACACCACTGGTCACAGCCCTCCAATTAGAAAAGCATCCTTCCATTGCTACTCCCTGCCATCTATGGCCTAGCCAGTTCTGGATCCACCTTGCCAGCTCACCCCTGATCCTGTGTGACTTCACCTTTTGTGCTAGTCTACCATGAGGGACCTTGTCAAAGGCCTTACTGAAGTCCATATAGACAACATCCACTGCCCTACCTGCATCAATCATCTTAGTGACCTCCTCGAAAAACTCTATCAAGTTAGTAAGACACGACCTTCCCTTCACAAAACCGTGCTGCCTCTCACTAATACGTCCATTTGCTTCCAAATGGGAGTAGATCCTGTCTCGAAGAATTCTCTCCAGTAATTTCCCTACCACTGAAGTAAGGCTCACCGGCCTGTAGTTCCCGGGATTATCCTTGCTACCCTTCTTAAACAGAGGAACAACATTGGCTATTCTCCAGTCCTCCGGGACATCCCCTGAAGACAGCGAGGATCCAAAGATTTCTGTCAAGGCCTCAGCAATTTCCTCTCCAGCCTCCTTCAGTATTCTGGGGTAGATCCCACCAGGCCCTGGGGACTTATCTACCTTAATATTTTTTTTAAGACACCCAGCACCTCGTCTTTTTGGATCTCAATGTGACCCAGGCTATCTACACACCCTTCTCCAGACTCAACATCTACCAATTTCTTCTCTTTGGTGAATACTGATGCAAAGTATTCATTTAGTACCTCGCCCATTTCCTCTGGCTCCACACATAGATTCCCTTGCCTATCCTTCAGTGGGCCAACCATTTCCCTGGCTACCCTCTTGCTTTTTATGTACGTGTAAAAAGCCTTGGGATTTTCCTTAACCCTATTTGCCAATGACTTTTCGTGACCCCTTCTAGCCCTCCTGACTCCTTGCTTGTTCCTTCCTACTTTCCTTATATTCCACGCAGGCTTCGTCTGTTCCCAGCCTTTTAGCCCTGACAAATGCTTCCTTTTTCTTTTTGACGAGGCCTACAATATCTCTCGTCATCCAAGGTTCCCGAAAATTGCCGTATTTATCCTTCTTCCTCACAGGAACATGCCTGTCCTGAATTCCTTTCAACTGCCACTTGAAAGCCTCCCACATGTCAGATGTTGATTTGCCCTCAAACATCCGCCCCCAATCTATGTTCTTCTGTTCCCGCCTAATATTGTTATAATTAGCCTTCCCCCAATTTAGCACATTCATCCTAGGACCACTCTTATCCTTGTCCACCAGTACTTTAAAACTTACTGAATTATGGTCACTGTTACCGTAATGCTCCCCTACTGAGACATCTACCACCTGGCCGGGCTCATTCCCCAATACCAGGTCCAGTACCGCCCCTTCCATCGTTGGACTGTCTACATATTGTTTTAAGAAGCCTTCCTGGATGCTCCTTACAAACTCCGCCCCGTCTAAGCCCCTGGCACTAAGTGAGTCCCAGTCAATATTGGGGAAGTTGAAGTCTCCCATCACCACAACCCTGTTGTTTTTACTCTTTTCCAAAATCTGTCTACCTATCTGCTCCTCTATCTCTCGCTGGCTGTTGGGAGGCCTGTAGTAAACCCCCAACATTGTGACTGCACCCTTCTTATTCCTGATCTCTACCCATATAGCCTCACTGCCCTCTGAGGTGTCCTCCCACAGTACAGCTGTGATATTCTCCCGAACCAGTAGCGCAACTCCGCCTCCCCTTTTACATCCCCCTCTATCCCGCCTGAAACATCTAAATCCTGGAACGTTTAGCTGCCAATCCTGCCCTTCCCTCAACCAGGTCTCTGTACTGGCAACAACATCATAGTTCCAAGTACTAATCCAAGCTCTAAGTTCATCTGCCTTACCCGTAATACTTCTTGCATTAAAACATATGCACTTCAGGCCACCAGACCCGCTGTGTTCAGCAACTTCTCCCTGTCTGCTCTGCCTCAGAGCCACACTGTCCCTATTCCCTAGTTCTCCCTCAATGCTCTCACCTTCTGACCTATTGCTCCCGTGCCCACCCCCCTGCCATACTAGTTTAAACCCTCCCGTGTGACACTAGCAAACCTCGCGGCCAGGATATTTATGCCTCTCCGGTTTAGATGCAACCCGTCCTTCTTATACAGGTCACACCTGCCCCGGAAGAGCTCCCAGTGGTCCAGATAACGGAAACCCTCCCTCCTACACCAGCTGTTTAGCCACGTTTTTAGCTGCTCTATCTTCCTATTTCTAGCCTCATTGGCACGTGGCACAGGGAGTAATCCAGAGATTACAACCCTCGAGGTCCTGTCTTTTAATTTTCTGCCTAGCTCCCTGAACTCCTTCTGCAGGACCACATGCCCCTTCCTGCCTATGTCGTTAGTACCAATATGTACAACGACCTCTGCCTGTTTGCCCTCCCCCTTCAGGATGCCCTCTACCCGTTCGGAGACATCCTGGACCCTGGCACCAGGGAGGCAACATACCATCCTGGAGTCTCTTTCACGTCCACAGAAGCGCCTATCTGTGCCCCTGACTATAGAGTCCCCTATTACTATTATTCTCCTGCGCTTTGACCCTCCCTTCTGAACATCAGAGCCAGCCGTGGTGCCACTGCTCTGGCTGCTGCTGTTTTCCCCTGATAGGCTATCCCCCCCGACAGTATCCAAAGGGGTATACCTGTTCGAGAGGGGACAACCACAGGGGATTCCTGCACTGACTGCCTGCCCTTTCTGGTGGTCACCCATTTCTCTGCCTGCACCTTGGGTGTGACCACATTTACATAACTGCGATCTATGACGCTTTCCGCCACCTGCATGCTCCTAAGTGCATCCATTGAACATGCTAAAATTAACGCTTAGTGTCCAAAGATGTGTAGGTTAGATGGGGTAACAGGGATAGTGCAGAGGGGATGGGCCAATGGTGCCCTTTCAGAGAATCGGTGTAGACTCAATGGGCCGTATGGCTTCCTGTTGCACCGTCGGAATTCAATGGTTCTATGGAAAAGGTGGTTGAAGCAGTCTTTGAATATTATTAAGGAAGAGGTGGATAGATTCTTGATTAACAAGGCGGTAATAGGTTATTGGGGGTAGGTGGGATACAGATTTGATACTCTCAGATTAGCCATGGTCTTATTAATGGCAGAGCATGCTCGAGTGGCTGAATAGCCTACCCCTGTTCCTTGCCAGTATATGTTATGGTTAGATAGGTGAGAATGGAACCAGGTGAGAGCAGTGCCACTGAGCTGGACAACAGTGGAGAGGTGTTGAAGCAGGATGGTCGATTGCTGCAGATAGTACAAGGAAGATGAGGAGGGATAGTTTACCTTTGTCGCAATCATATGGGATGTCATTGGTGACTTTGATAGAGTGGAAATGGCGGATTGGTCACAGCCCTAACATTCTTCACTATCTTCAGATAAAACATAATGTCCATGTCGGACTTTTCGCTGGAGCTGATTTTCGGGATGAGTTCCACTCTCATTCTAATGTTTTGTTCCCAGTGAAATTACTGGTGAAAGTCCAGACCAGTTCTTTTTGCACCTGTCCCGTTTTACAGGTTTGCCGCGATTCAAACAGGGAGTTCCAAGAAAGATAAGAACGGGTTTGGGAGATTACATTACATTCAAGGACTTTGTGAGAAAAGAGAAAAGAGGGGTTGGAGATGGGTTGGCGGTTTGCAAGATTGGTGAACAATTTCAGTGAACAAGGCGAGGGGGAGGGGGGGAAAACGGGTGATCTGTCGTGAATTGGAATAGGATTGAGGTGGAGGAGGTGGGTTTCACGGATAAGGTCAGTCCAGCGAGACCACGAGGGGAGATAGAAGAGGAACGAGAGGAAGATGTGAGCTCAGAGCTGGTTAGATGACCTCATGTGAGTTTTGGGTGTACTGTACAGGAACATATTGGGTCTTCACACATTATGTCACATTCTCCTTTGATACTTTCTGGCATTCTTCCTCCTCTACCAAATGTGTTGAACCACTGTATTATGGGATGTCAGGTAGGACCTGCACTACAGGTTCGCCGGTAGCCCCTGCCGGCTGGCTCCGCCCACTAAGATCTGTATAAATATGCGTGACCTCCATTGCCCTGCCATTTCGCCAGCTGCAGCAGGAGGCCACGCATCTGACTGCAATAAAGGCACAGTTGTACCCAATCTGCGTCTTTGTGCAATTGATTGCGCATCACCATAAAAAAGGACTTCCCAGTGGAAAACCCAGGATGTAAGTTTATATCCTGTACTGTGATAGGGATGTGAAATTTGTGGATCAACAGAGGACCCCTCACTGGACCCCCACATCTCTCTGGGAAAAATAAAGCAGTTTAATATATCTGTAATTTAGTAAATCGTTGAAGCAGTTGAACCTCCAGGTCTTCAACCAAGTGTCCTCTAGCATCAGTTGATACTGATGATCCACAAAGCCTGATTCATACGTCTATTCTATTAGACAGGGTGTAATGGGGCGGAACTGATGGGAATCTGGATTCATTTCTTATCCTGTTGCTGTCCCGTTGTTTTCCGAACCTGTTAAAGGTACAGGTACAGGAAGCACTGGTCTGGACTTCCATCAGTGATTTCACTGGGGGTGAAATGGGTGGAAAACTGATGCGAATTCAGCTCCTGGAAGAGGTTCAATAAGGTCACTGTGACTTGATGTTTAAAAGAAAATGAGGAAATTCGCAGCTCTGACAGATCCGCCAATCCTGGTGAAAAAATCAGTACCAGATTCCATGCAGGAATCACAGATGGAATTTTTATCTTCAGCAATGGGCCCACAATGAATTCCCTGTAAACTACTTAACTGTGCTAAAGTGGAGAGTTTGAAGTTTGTGTCAGGTTTCATTTAAGAACTGGGATAAAAGACTGAATGTTCACTATGGCTGTTTTATATTATATGAAGAAAGTAAGAAAACTTAAACTTAATAAAATGCTTAAAGTGAAACTTTCATATTAACACAGGAATTCAATTGTAAGTGTCTGTTTAATTGCTTAACAACTATTCCAAAACTCTAAATCTGGTCACTCTAATTCATTCTCCTTTACTATATATTCCAGGTGCATTTCTTATTCCCTACACTCTCATGCTGGGTCTCGTTGGGATACCAATGTATTTTCTGGAATCTTCCTTTGGGCAGTTTGCCAGCCTCGGACCTGTTGGAGTGTGGAAAGCCGTGCCAATGTTGCAAGGTAAGTGTTTGTTCAGTAGAACAAGCATGGAAACAGTTTAATGAGTAATAATGAGTATTTAAATTAATGTATTGATTATATTTCCACCTCAGGTGGTTTCAGCTTATCCTGCTGAAATCCTGTTCTCAACCTGACCAGTTCTGAAAAAGGGTCACACAAACTCAAAACATTAACTTTTTTCCTCTTTCCACATATGCTGCCAGGCTACTCCTGTTAGGTTTTTCCAGAACGTTCTGTTTTGTTATGTGAACTGTATTAAGAAAGTAAGAAAACTTAAACTTAATAAAATGCTTAAAGTGAAACTGTAATGTGATACAGAGTCAAAAGGCTGTCACAGAGGGTGAAATGTTTGGATATTCACCCTCTCCTTCCGGAAGTGGTGTAGTGGTTTTGTCAATGGACTGGTGATCCAGAGACCCAAGGGAACCTGGACTTGAACTCCATTATAGCAGATGGAGGAAATTGAACTAAATAAATATACGGAATTAAAACTCCAATGATGACCATTCAACCATTGTCGATTGTCGGAAAATGGTTCACTAAGGGAAGGAAATCTGTCATCCTTATCTGGCATGACTCCAGATCCACAGCAAAGCAGTTGACTCTTAAATGCCCTTGGAAATGGCCTAGCAAGCCACTCAGTTGCATCAAAACCACTGCAAAGTCGAAAAGGAAAAACACCGGATGAACCACCCGGCATCGACCTATGCACTGAAAACGACAATAGCAAACGCAACCCTGCTGACCCTGCAAAGTCCTCCTTGGTAAAATCTGGGGACTTGTGAGGACTGTCAAACGATACAGCAGGATTTAGATCATTTGGAGACTTGGGCGGAGAGATGGCAGATGGAGTTTAATCCGGACAAATGTGAGGTAATGCATTTTGGAAGGTCTAATGCAGGTAGGGAATATACAATGAATGGTAGAATCCTCAAGAGTATTGACAGTCAGAGAGATCTAGGAGTACAGGTTCACAGGTCACTGAAAGGGGCAACACAGGTGGAGAAGGTAGTCAAGAAGGTATACAGCATGCTTGCCTTCATTGGCCGGGGCACTGAGTATGAAAATTGGCAAGTCATGTTGCAGCTGTATAGAACCTTAGTTAGGCCACACTTGGCGTATAATGTTCAATTCTGGTCACCACACTACCAGAAGGATGTGGAGGCTTTAGAGAGGGTGCAGAAGAGATTTACCAGGATGTTGTCTGGTATGGAGGGTTGAATAAACTCGGTTTGTTCTCACTGGAACGATGGAGGTGGAGGGGAGACCTGATAGAGGTATACAAAATTATGAGGGGCATAGACAGAGTGGATAGTCAGAGGCTTTTTCACAGTGTATAGGGGTCAATTACTAGGGGGCATAGGCTTAAGGTGCGAGGGGCAAGGTTTAGAGGTGATGTACGAGGCAAGTCTTTTACACAGAGTGTAGTGGGTGCTTGGAACTCGCTGCCAGAGGAGGTGGTGGAAGCAGGGACGATAGTGACATTTAAGGGGCATCTTGACAAATACATGAATAGGATGGGAATAGAGGGATACGGACCCTGGAAGTGTAGAAGATTGTAGTTTAGATGGGCGGCATGATCGGCACAGGCTTGGAGGGCCGAAGGGCCTGTTCCTGTGCTGTATTTTTCTTTGTTATTTGTTCTTTGTTCTTTGTTTCAAAATTGGGAGAGCTGCCTCACAGACTTCTCAAGCAACAGCTGGACATAGTCATGCTCATGGAATTATACCTGACACATAAAGTATGAGACAACTGTATCACTAGCCCCGTGTATGTGCTGTCCCACCTGAAGGACAGACCCAGCAGAGGTGGAAGCGCAGTGGTATACAGTCGGGAGGGAGTTGCCATAATTCTGCAATTAACACCACTAACATCTCCCTCTGCACTCTTCTCCCCCTTGCGGTCACCTGCTGTATGCCCCCTCATGTTCTCTTGCTGTCCCAGAGTCCCCCATCGCGCCCCTTCCCCCACCACCCTAAAATAACAAACCTGCAAGGAAACATGCTAACGCCCCGCTGAGTCTTCATCACTGATGTCCTCACCTGCTCCACCGATGTCTGCCCGTTCCTCCCCTCCCTATGTTCCATCTGGCCTCTCCCCCCACCCTGGTTGCCGCACACTTTACACCTGCTCCAACGTGCCATCCCAGTAAGTTTAACAAGTGCCGTCACATTGGTCCGATCGTGTTTCAGACCAGTCTGAACTCCCGCTGGTGGGACAGATGATCAGTTGGGGAGGGACAATTACGGTTGACTGATAATTTGAATCACAGAATGGTTACAGTGCAGATGGAGACAAGAAGGGGTGGCACAGTGGTTAACACTGCTGCCTCACAGCACCAGGGATTCGGGTTTGATTCCGATCTCGGGTGACTGTGTGGAGTTTGCATGTTCTCCCGGTATCTATATGTGTTTCCTTTGTATTTGCAAGAAATGGAAGTCCACACTGAGTTGAGTGAAACAACAACGATTCACTCTAAAGCCCTGGATACATGGCACTCGGCGCTACCCAATCAAGTGAGTGCCAGTCGGTCACTGACTGGCCAGCTATATACCGGAAATACGTTAGTTACCCTGCCCCCTTAGCGGGGGAGCGCATATTCCCTCAAGGATTCTACGAATACAAAACCCCCAACGCCGTAAGTATACTGTGAATACAAGTTATGTCATCCGTTTCTCCACCCCCCACTCCGTCCGAAGGACCCTCTACTGGGTAGACGCGGACGAGGAGGAGAAACATCATTTGCCTGAGGCACTGGCAAATACCATGCCGGGGAATGACGTTTTCTATTGGAAGTTGCGGTAGGACAGAAGGAGGAGGCGGGTGTGCAGCGGAATTCAACTCGAGGCCACGGAGGGCTGCGTGTCCATGACAGAATCAGAAGACAGTAGCAAGGCTGGCACGCAGTGCCACAGTGGGCCTGTCAGACTGGGGGACCAAATCCACCCGGAGGGGGAATACGCCAGGAACCAAGGAGGGGTCTGCATGACCAAAGGTGATCCAAATGGTGCTGTAGTTGCAGGCATCCGAACTGAACCCTGTACGAGACTGAACCAGTCTGGTGAAGATCAGTCACCGAGAGCCAGCAGGCACCAATGGCAATATTCCAGACAAAGATCATGTATCCTGGAGAAAACCGTTTGGGCGGAGGACGTGGAGCATCACTGTTGTCCCTGAGCTTGGCATACTTTTGCCCTGACATTTGGTAACATTAAACTCAGGCGGGTAAGGAGCTACCGGCCCATGCACAACTCTGCCAGGGTCACTCCCGATAATGGGACTGCATGGTCCGGTAGGCAACAAAAACTGAGCCAGTCTGTTGAGCCAAACATCTGCTTAAGCGTTTGGGCGGCCAAACCATTAGAACTCTGGTGGTCAGGAGCCATTTTTACATGTCAAATTCCATTGGCTTTAACAAACTCCACAAGTTCCTCAATGATGAAGGAAGCCCCTTTGTCCATAATGACGACTTCAGGATACCATGTACATGAGAACATAAGAACTAGGAGCAGGAGTAGGCCATCTGGCCCCTCGAGCCTGCTCCGCCATTCAATGAGATCATGGCTGATCTTTTGTGGACTCAGCTCCACTTTCCGGCCCGAACACCAGGACCTTCATCCCTTTATTCTTCAAAAAACTATCTATCTTTATTTTAAAAACAGTTAATGAAGGAGCCTCAACTGCTTCACTGGGCAAGGAATTCCATAGATTCACAACCCTTTGGGTGAAGAAGTTCCTCCTAAGCTCAGCCTTAAATCTACTCCCCGTTATTTTGAGGCTGTGCCCCCTAGTTCTGCTTTCACCCACCAGTGGAAACAACCTGCCCGCATCTGTCCTATCTATTCCCTTTATAATTTTACATGTTACTGTAAGATCCCCCTGCATCCTTCTAAATTCCAATGGGTACAGTCCCAGTCTACTCAACCTCTCCTCATAATCCAACCCCTTCAGCTCTGAGGTTAACCTAGTGAATCTCCTCTGCACACCCTCCAGCGCCAGTACGTCCTTTCTCAGGTAAGGAGACCAAAACTGAACACAGTACTCCAGGTGTGGCCTCTCTAACACCTTATACAATTGCAGCATACCATACCTCATCTTAAATTCCATCCCTCTAGCAATGAAGGACAAAACTCCATTTGCCTTCTTAATCACCTGTTGCACCTGCAACCCAACTTTTTGCCACACATGCACGAGCACATCCAGGTCTCTCTGCACAGCAGCATGTTTTAATATTTTATCATTTAAATAATAATCCCTTTTGCTGTTATTCCTACCAAAATGAATAACCTCACATTTGTCATCATTGTATTCAATCTGCCAGACCCTAGCCCATTCACTTAACCAGTGTGGAAAAAGAGTGACGCAATCTGTCGAGGTAACACGAGAGGAGATTGTCGTTAACTGGTGGACCTCTAACCAATTTGAATGGGCGTCCACCAGTAAAAGTAACATGGAACTATGAAGGGACCAGCGAAGTCAGCGTGAACCCGGGCCCAGCGGCAGTCTGCCATTCCCAGTGATTATCTTACTCTTTTATGACTCCTTCATTACAGCTTTAGCTGACATGCATCATTGTCTGATCCCACACACCATGAACACCAATATTGGCAGGAGAGGATGATTCTGGACCTAATCGGTGTATATGTATATATGCTGGTTTAGCTCAGCAGGCTAGAAAGCTGGTTTGTGATGCAGAGCAAGGCCAACAGATTGTGTTCAATTCCCGGACTGGCTGAGGTTAATCATGAAGGCTCTGCCTTCTTAACTTTGCCTGAGGTGCAGTGATCCTCAGGTTAAGTCACCAATAGTCAGCTCTCCCCTCAAAGATGAAAGCAACAGGGGCGGCACATGGCACAGTCGTTAGCACTGGGACTGCGGTGCTGAGGACCCGGCTTCGAATCCCGGCCCAGGGTCACTGTCCGTGTGGAGTTTGCACATTCTTCCAGCGTCTGCGTGGGTTTCACCCTCACAAATCCAAAGATGTGCAGATTAGTTGGATTGGCCACACTAAATTGCTCCTTAACTGGAAAATTGGGTGCTCTATATTAAAAAAAAAGAGGAAAGCAGCTAATGGTCACCTCAGACTATGTATATGGTATTACTAAAAACAGTTAATGTTCCAACACACAAGCCTCCAAACCTCTTCATGACACAACACACATTCTCACAACAGTTTTAATGATCTCCATACCTGTATCCCAGGTCATTGAATCATCCCTGTTTCTGGCTTTACAACATTTAGAAACGGTGGACGGGATTCTCTGAAATGGAGGCAGAGTGTCCACGCTGTTGCAAACGCCGTCGCGTTTTACGACGGCATGAACAGGTCGCTCCCACGTCAAATTCTGGCCCCTACAGGGGGCCAGCACGGCGCCGGAGTGGTTTGCGACAGTCCAGCCGCAGATCCCGGCGCGAACTGGGCGCCGCGGGATCCGCGCATGCGCAGTCGTGCCGGCGCCAACGATGACATGCGCAGTGGTGCCGGTGCCAACCGACGCACGCGCGGTAACCTCGCAGAGCGCTCCGGCCCCTCACCAACATGGCGGCGGGGCTCTGGGGCTGGTCGCGCAAGGAAGTAGGCCTGAGGGGGGAGAGGCTGGCGCACCGATCGGTGAGCCCCGATCGCGGGCCAGGCCCCGTCGGAGGCCCCGCCCGGGAACGGAGCCCCCCTCCCCGCTCAGGCCACCCCCCCCCCCCCCCGAAGCCTTCGTGATGAGTACCCGCCGGCGGCGACCAGGTGTTGATGGCACCGGCAGGAATAGGCCGTTTACGTGCGGCCGCTCGGCCCATCTGGGCTGGAGAATCGCCGCTCGCCGTTTGCGGCGATTCTCCGAGCGGCCCGGCGCGATTCGCACGCCGCTGGTTTCCGGGGGGGGTGGGAGAATCCCATGCGGGGGTCGGGGCCGTCTGCCATGATTCGCACAGCGCCCCGCCAATTCTCTGACCCGGCGATGGGGGGTGGGGATGTGGGGGAGGGGGGGGGGGGGAGAATCCCGCCCCCTGTTCTATCCTTTTCAGGACTAAGGTCCATGATGTCACATTTTTCTGAACTGAAATCAGGGGCGAAATTCTCCGGAAACGGCGCGATTTCCGCCGACTGGCACCCAAAACGGCGCAAATCAGTCGGGCATCGCGCCGCCCCAAAGGTGCGGAATACTCCGCATCTTTGGGGGCCGAGCCCAAACCTTAAGGGGCTAGGTCGGCGCCGGACAAATTTCTGCCCTGCCAGCTGGCGGAAAAGGCCTTTGGTGCCCCGCCAGCTGGCGCGGAAATGACATCTCCGGGCGGCGCATGCCCGGGAGCGTTAGCGGCCGCTGACGGCATTCCCGCACATGCGCATTGGCGGGAGTCTCTTCCGCCTCCGCCATGGTGGAGATCGTGGCGAAGGCGGAAGGAAAAGAGTGCCCCCACGGCACAGGCCCGCCCGCGGATCGGTGGGCCCCGATCGCGGGCCAGACCACCGTGGGGGCACCCCCCGGGGCCAGATCGCCCCACGCTCCCCCCAGGACCCCGGAGCCCGCCCGCGCCGCCTTGTCCCGCCGGTAAGGTAGGTGGTTTAATCTACGCCGGCGGGACAGGCATTTTAGCGGCGGGACTTCGGCCCATCCGAGCCGGAGAATCGCGCGGGGGGGCCCGCCAACCGGCGCGGCGCGATTCCCGCCCCCGCCGAATATCCGGTGCCAGAGACTTCGGTTTTCTAGGTTCTACTGTGAGCCTTGAGCCATTCGGATACTTTGGGGGATTTTGTGTTCCTCGCGGAACCAGGTGTGTGGGAAATGCCTCCAGCTGTTTGAGCTCAAGCTTGTGGGGCAGCTGGAGTCACTGAGGAGCATTAAGGAGATTGAGAGTTTCCTGGATTGTGATTTCAGGAGGCAGTGAGAGTTCAACATCGCAGGCAGGTCACTGCATGGCAAAGCAGGAAGAGGAAGGCAGAGACAGGGATTACAGGAGCCTTTGGGCTGTGTGCAGCTCGTAAAGAGAAACTCAGAATTGGAGGTTGCTGGAAGTGATGACACCGTAAAGTCGAGCAATCTAGACCATGGCACCAAAGGGCAAAGGACTTACGGCGGGGCAACAAAGGCTAGGCATGCAGTTGCTGCAGGATATTTTGATGGCTCATTAACTCATTTGGCCAGATGGCTAGTGTATGGTTCAGAATAATGCTAATGACACTGGTACAATTCCTGTTCCAGCTGACGTAGTCTCCTGTCCTGCTGCTGAGAGTGGAAGGCACTGAGAAAAACTGCCCAGAAAATAGATCAGGATGAAGCATCAGCCTTCCTTACTTCAGGTACAGCAAGCGTACCATGCCATATCGCATGAGGACAGACAGGTATTTCTGTCACTGCCATTGTGAGCTTCATTCCAGGGTAGAAGAGATTATGAAGTGGATGCAGGATATCCTCCAAGAGAAAGGGAGAAGTCAGAGGTTGTTGTGCAGCAACAACATCAGAGAGAGAGCAGCTATTGAGAACATGTGGTCAGATTCTCAAGAACTTGTGAGGAAATTAAAAAGTAGGACCTCGACTGGGCGACAGTGGTCAGCACTGCTGCCTCAAAGTGCCAAGGACCCGGGTTCAATTTTAGCCTTGGGTGACTGTCTGTGTGGAGTTTGCACTCTCTACCAGTGTCTGCGTGGGTTTCTTCCGTGTGCTCTGATTTCCTCCGACAGTCCAAATATGTAGAAGTTAGGTTGATTGGCCATGACAAATTGACCCTTCGTGTCCAGAGATTTGTAGATTAGGTTAAAGGGTTATTGTGATCGGGTGGGGAATGGGTTTGGGTGGAGTGCTCTTTCAGAGGGTCGGTGCTGATTTGGTAGGTTGAATGGCCTCCTGTTGCACTCTAGGGATTCTATGCTTCTATGATGAATGCACTAATCTCCAGATTGCTCTGAACTAAAGTAGAAATAGGAAGACAAGGAGGATCAATGTTTGTCTTGATGTAAGGTGCAGGAAAGAGGGCTGCAGATTCTTGTTGGGGCCAGTTCTAGTGCAGGAAGTGCTTATTCCAAAGGGACAGGTTGTATTTCAACAGGTTGTGACACAAAGTCCTCGCGGAGAGGTGTATTAATGTAGCTGGAGAGTATTTAAGCTCTGGGCAGCAGAATATTGAAGTAGAAAATAGGCATAACTTTAGAGTGTTAGATATTGCTGGAGAAAGATACAGTGAGGAGACTAGAAAGCGTTAGGAATATAAAAGCAAGATTAGTATGTTTGTCTGTGAATCAAACAGATGTGATGAATATATTTGGTGAGTTACCAGCACAAATCGCTTTGTGGGAATATGATGCAGAAGCAATAACGGACACATGGGTGCTTACTGTTCAAGAACACAAAGGTTGGCATTTTCCAGGAGGGCAAAGATTGGGCTCTGAATATTGAGGGGCATATGACATTCAAGAAGAAAATGGAGCTTAGTAAAGCTTCATAGATTATCATAGAATTTACAGTGCAGAAGGAGGCCATTCGGCCCATCGAGTCTGCACCGGCTCTTGGAAAGAGCACCCTACCCAAGGTCAACACCTCCACCCTATCCCCATAACCCAGTAACCCCACCCAACACTAAGGGCAATTTTGGGCACTAAGGGCAGTTTATCATGGCCAATCCACCTAACCTGCACACATTTGGACTGTGGGAGGAAACCGGAGCACCCGGAGGAAACCCACGCACACACGGGGAGAATGTGCAGACTCCGCACTGACAGTGACCCAAGCCGGAATCGAACCTGGGACCCTGGAGCTGTGAAGCACTTGAGCTATCCACAATGCCACCGTGCTGCTTGATCAAGGATGGCATTGATGCAAACATTAGAGGTGACCTTGGTTCCAGATATCAGGATGTGGATTTGGTTTGGGTGGAGATGAGGAATAGTAGAGGAAAGAAGTCACTCGTGGGGTGGTCTACAGGCCCCCAACAGTGCATATGGGTATACGAACATCAGAATTAGGAGCAGAACTTCGGCCACTCGAGCCTGCTCCACCATTCAATGAGATCTCCCCCCGATAACCTTTGATTTTCTTGTCTGACAAATATCTATTTAACTCTACCTTAAAAAAGTCAGTGACCCCGCTTCCACCACCTTCTGAAGCAGAGAGTTCCATTCTTCTCGCCTCTGTCCCATAAGGATGACCTCTAATTATAAAACAGTGCTCCCTAGTTCTGGACTCACACACAAGAAGCAGTTCAGTTTCTGGTCAATGGAACCCCAGGATTTTGATAGTGGGCGATTCAATGATGGTCATGCCATTTTTTGACATGGGGCTGGATTCTCCCTACCCCGATGCCAAAGTGCCACACCACATATCGCCTACCTGTGGCCATTGCTGGAGGCCGGCCCCGCCATTCTCCGACCCCGACTGGCCGAAGTCCCAACGGTGTGTATCGAATGTGGTCCTGCTGGTCGGGACACTAGCGTGTCGGCTGTAGACTCATACGGCACCGGACAAATTCTGGGCGAGCTGTCCGGGTCGGGTGCATGGCTGATCGGGGGCACTATTTGGAGGGTCCAGCTCCGCAGTCTGAGTCTGCCATAGAGCTCGACGCGGCCCACTGGAGCAAGCCGCCATGCGCACTCGCGGCCTGCGACCCGGATGTGCGGTGGCCCGTATCTGCAGCAAAAGCTGCTAATTTCAAGTCAGATCCCTGCTAACCCTCTGCAGGTCCTTAAATGTGTGGCCCTTTCACGCCAGTTTGTCTGTTGTGGAAGGCCAGTTTTTACGACAGCGTGAGGATACTCAGCCCAAGAACAGAGAATCCAGCCCATGGTCTTTGCCCAGCATTTGTGCGCGCGAATGTTACTTGCCACTTGTCAGCCCAAAACTGGACATTGTCCTGGTCTTCCTGCATTTGGACATGGACTGCTTCCAGTATCTGCAGCAATGGTGCTGAATATTGTACAATCATAGATGGAAGGTAACTGTTGAAGCATCTGAAAACATTGTGCCGAGGGCACATTTACACCGACTCTCTGTTTTCTTTCCTTTCACAAATCCTCAATCCATCCTAATAGGAGGCTCTGAGATGCTTGGACATGGTAACTGGTGAAGAACTTCCACTTGGACAGGAGAGCAGAAAGTGATCAAACCCCAGAATGAGTGAAGGCTTCAGGAAAATATGGGAGCAGTTAGCACTCAACCTGTAATTTATCGAATTCCATTTTGTTTCATTTATTCCCAGAATTGAAAATGATCACCATGGTGTGTATTTGTTTTCACCAGCACATTCCCATGGAATTGCACAGCGAGTCAGATTATCGTACGGACATAAAGATGTTCATAAAAACAGAGAGCAAGGTCTTCCAGACCTCCCCCCCCTCCCCCCACCCCGTCCCCCCGCGGCGTGTCTTCCGCTTGTGGAAGCCGCTTGCTATTGGATACTGGTGGGATCTTCAGGTCTCGCTGAGGTCTGTGACATTTTGCATAGATTGCCCGCCCACTACTGGGGAACCAGCCTTCGGGCGTCACCTCAAGGGGACCGGAAATTCCTGCCTAGAGGCATTACACCTTGCAACTCTCAATGTATCATTCTGCTTCCCTTGCAGCACTGTGTTTAACTTAACCTATAAGGATATAATGACTAAAAACATACACATGGCACATTCTGCGGTCACTGAGAGAGCAATTGTTTCTGTGTGGATTTGCTGCTATTTTAAATGCCTGACTTGTGAATGGCCAGCGAAAGCAGCTGGAAATGCCTTCTTCTCTGCTTTATATATTATGTTTCTGAAGATTCCCATTAGATATTACCTTTTCATTAGATATACACACACACAGTAGGATGGATAATGCTTTTTATGCAATTGAAATATAAATTATTTTACAGTAAATTGGAGATTTTTTTTTTTTTTAAACCTCTTTGAATCTATAAATAGTTCTATACAATCATGGACCCACAAATAACATCAAAAATTACAATGCTGGTTTGCAATAAGGACATTTTTATGATCAGCTGAAATAATTTATTTTGAATATATCGTCTCCAATCTAAGATCTTATTCCTCTTTCCATATTCAGGTGTGGGGGTAACTTGGATCCTTGGCAGTGTAATTGAGGTCAGCTTATATACCTGCATCATCGCCTACAGCCTGCACTACTTGTTCGCCTCTTTCCAATCCCCCCTGCCGTGGGCAGACTGCTTCAGCTGGTGGGGCGCAGATGAAACATGCAGCAGGACTCCCAAAGGTACTGTCTGAACGTCTATCGGGTAAAGTATAGAGGCCGACTGTTCATTCTTCAGACTGTCAGACTGAATGGGAGAGAAAAATGGACAATAGTTTCAGGATCATCTTCATTGTGATCACACAGCTGGGATAGAAATCAGCAGCAGCAATTATGTCACTGGGATTGCAGAATAATCAGTAATCAATCATGATTGACTATGGTAAAACCTTTAAAAGTAGTTGCTTGTGAAATAAAAATTCACCCTTGGTGAACAACGTGTGAAAGATTCGACAGGTCTGTGTGAGGTACCCTGGCAGCTCCCATGATGCCTACATACTGCGCCACTCACAAGTGCCAAGACTGTTCGCAGCTCCAACTCACTTTGACGGGTGGTTGTTGGGTGACAAGGGGTATGCCGTGAAAAGATGGCCGATGACAGTACTCAAGCACCCGAGGAAAGAGGCAGAGGAGAGATACAATCGCTGCCATATCTCCACAAGGGCAGTGATGGAGATGACCATAGGTCTGCTGAAAATGACATTTCGATACCTGGATCTCTCCCAGGTTGACCTGTAATATGTGCCAGAGCAAGTGTCGCTCGTCATCATTGTCTACTCTGCTCTGTTGTGCTCTCTCCAGGAGGGGAGCCACTGGAGCAGGAGGACACAGAGGCACTTGCCCCATTAGCTTTAATGAAAGCCTTTCTGCCTGCCTGCAACACATTCAGATCAACAGAGAAAATAGAACTATTGCTCAATCCTTCTGGAGCAGGAGGAACATCTGATATTTTATACAAATTTCAAACTGAGCTGTAATTTGTTCATTAGCGTTGTCATATTCTTTATCAAACACTCACAGCATCTCACAGTAAAGCCTGCAGTTTATGTGGGCCCTGATGTGAAAACTATCGAGGCAACTTCCAAATGATCTTTTTTTGGCTGCCAGATTCTTCTTCCCAGAAGTTAACAAGTTTTCATGAATTCTTTGTGAAATTTCTGGCTTCCTTAATGGGCTGATCTAGTAAAATGTAGATCCACAGTCTTCCCGAACATCATCACTGTCATTTTTCATGTCTGGTTTCATGTATACTTTCTTCATCTAAGGCTTAACAGGAGAGGTATTTCACTGGAAACCACATCTGTATTGATGAAAAAGCTGATGCCAGCTATCCGGCAAGGGAGGACTACCCTTCTGGATGTCATTAACATAGTGATGGACAACTTA
This sequence comes from Scyliorhinus torazame, assembly GCF_047496885.1. Classification (NCBI taxonomy): domain Eukaryota; kingdom Metazoa; phylum Chordata; class Chondrichthyes; order Carcharhiniformes; family Scyliorhinidae; genus Scyliorhinus; species Scyliorhinus torazame. Next base: position 209,125,169 of record NC_092711.1, on the reverse strand, counting down.
TACCAGTGAGTGGACCACATGAGTGGACCTCCTTCATCTCAGTGGGTCGCAAGATTGAAATCAGGTTTATAAAAAATTCTTAATCATTCCTATATTCATATATTTTATCTCAAATTGGCAGCATGATGGCACAGTGGTTAGCACTGCTGCCTCTCAGCACCAGGGACCTGGGCTCAATTATGGTCTTGGATGACTCTTTGACGTTTCTACTTTCTCCCAGTGTTTCATGGGTTCCCTTTGGGTGCTCCCGTTTCCTCCCACAGTCCAAAGATGTGCGGGTGAGGTGGGGTTATGAGAATACAGGGATAGGGAGTGTAGCCACCTAAGTTGGCCAACTCCCGATTTAAAATGGCGAACGGCAAAGGCTGAAGGGAAATTCAGCCAACACAGGCATAAACCTGCAGGTGCAGGTTTGCTGTGTATTAAACTCTGCAAAAGCCCAGACAGCATCAATACCAGCGACCATCAACATAATAATGTAGCAGCCATCTACATACTAATGCGCAATCCCCGGGTGCAATTGAAACATTTGGGATAAACAAAGCAAAGCCAGACTCTCCGGCGCCAGCAGGAGCCAACACAAAAGAGGTTAACGGACACCTCAAGACCGCCCATCGATCAGGGAACTGCTCCAGTATTGGAGAAATCGAACCAAGCGACTGGGACAAAGTCCAATCACTTGGGACCAGGTACGGGGTCCGCCCGAAAGGCGGGAAGCCCCTTGGGACTATAAAGTTAAGCCCCCAAGTTCAACTCGCTCTCTTCTTCCTGCCCGGGTTACCCAGCAACGCAAACCAACCTTGACCGTTACCGGTGCAGTGACCGCCGAAAGACCGTAAGTCTTAATTCAACACTCGCTACGAGATAGGCGCTCCTAGCTATCAATCCGTACCAACTTCGAATCCCGCAGACTCAGAACCCGAACGAAAGGCCATTTGTTCCCCTGACCTGGTGGGCCAGTCCGAAGTTAAGTATAGGCATGTTAGTTGTAGAAGTAGCTTAGACGTAGAATTTGTGCATGAGTAGCGATTACTGTGTATAATAAATGTGCTTTGATTTGAATCTTACTAATCAGTGTATTGAGTTATTGATCATTACTTGGACTTGAACCTTGTGGCGGTATCATAAAGATACCTGGCGACTCGAGAGCAAAGGTAATAAAACAGAGCAATTGAACCAACCGAAAAGTTAGCAACAGGAGGAGGAGTGTGTCTAGGTAGGGTACTCTTTCAGAGGGTCAATGCAGACTCGATAGGCCGAAAAGCCTCTGTCTGCACTGTCAGAATTCTATGATTCTATGATATTCATAGATATATCATCAACTTCAAATGGTTAATAACCAAATAAATATTTACACCTTGGACAAAAAGGAGTGCACGGCCCTCACCATCCATGTGTGTGCAATCAGCATGCACCTTACTTCACTTTCCCTTGCTTTGTGTGCGGATCACTTCAGTCATACCAGTTGGAAAAAAACTATGCCCAGTGGAATGTGGCAACCCTGCACATGGGGAACAGTCAACAAAATGTCTCATCGGCTGCACTCAGGAACGGGATGGGCCGCATGTGGCTCCTGGGCATTAAGTTGCCCACCACTGCGTTAGCGTGTGATCATCTTCAAACCTGAAACACGTAGAGCTTTCATACACGTTGATCTCCCGCCGATCTGCTTCATCAAGCGAATCCAGAGAGCAGTTAAATCAATACACCCCACACGCGAGTGGAAGTCCAACCGCTATCTAAAACTGTGCAGTTGAGATGAATCAGCCAACAAAATACTCATCACCGGATTCAAACTCTCATTGACCAACGCAAGTCCTTCGTGGCCGTCCCCATCATCATTTTTAGCCCCGGAATGCGGAATTTAAAAAACTTGATTCTGTTGCTGTGGGCAATGCATTGCAAATGATACTCGGAATCACACTGATAACATCAATTCAAAAATTCCCCGCGTATTCCTTGGGTTTAAGAGTCTGCGGTCACAAACCCAGACCCGCTTTTTATCTCAAATTGGTTAAAAGTATGGGCATCTTCAGACAGCCTATCAATAGATCCAACTTTGTACTGAAATCAATGAGCAAAATTGTCTGCCTTGTGCCGCCGGTAGTGGAGTTCCTGGTGAGGTGGAGAATCCAGCATCAGAGAGAAAACACAGCCATCCATGTGCAATGCTCCGTCCCTCCGGTGGCATTGGGATCGAGGTTCACACCCACGTACCAGCGGGAGCTTGTAGTGGGTCATTAAGACCCATTTACATCCACTGAGCGGGCCAAGCGCCATATTCTTCGGGTCCGCGTGATTCTCTGGTCCTCTGGGCTAGCAATCATATGGGGAGAATTACTACTGGAATGGAGAGTCATGGCCCTGACGTGATGGACCTCGTGTTGGGCCAATGGGGTCCCTGCCCCCAAAGTCCATCCAAGGGCCACCCCCAACCCTCACAATGCAAAACCTGCCCACCCCACCCTCACCATGCCCCTGAGACCCCCTAAATAAAGAGAATGCCCCCTAGAGACCCTCTTTATAAAAAAGATTCCTGTCAGGAAGTTAGAGAGCAGTCCAGACAGACGCAGTGAAAATAATTACTGTTGTAGTACTCACCTGGGCAATACACCTCCTGGCTCAGGCACAGGGAGCACCACATGCCAATTCCTGCAAATAGAGAACCAGTCAGCTGTGTGTAAACCCCTTCAGATCCTTGAACTTCAAGCCATTCATTCATTTCCCCTACTAGACTATGAATGACAGCTTCCAAACACACACAGCTGTCAGCTTTGATCCATTCAAATTGCTGCATGATTGAGTAAATCCAGTGCTCTCACCACAATGTTTATCAATATCAAACATTGATTGACAGGTCCTGGAGCACTTCAACCAGTGTTAAGTGCTGTCAATTTCCAGCTGACCACGTCACTCAAGTATGAACGGAAGTTATTAGAAAGTCCTCATTTAGTAGGTTCTCTTTATTTAGGGGGTCTGTGGGAGGGGTCTTTAGGGGATTTTCCTTTTTTCCACGTGGATCGAGCCTACCAGGATGCCCGGGCAGTGGGGTTCGCCACCATTCACTCTTACCTTCACAGGAGCAGGCCAGTCGATTTCAGCGGGAACGGTGGGCAAGTGATTTCTGGGAGGTAAGTGTATTCTTTAAAAACTCTTACCTTCACAGGAACAGGCCAGTCGATTTCAGCGGGAGCGGTGGGCAAGTGATTTCTGGGAGGTAAATGTATCCTTTAAAAACTCTTATCTTCACAGGAACAGGCCAGTCGATTTCAGCGGGAGCGGTGGGCAAGTGATTTCTGGGAGGTAAGTGTATCCTTTTTAAAAAAACACTTCTTTTCTGTGTTATTTTTTTCGACCCGCGGACTTCTGGGAAGACTCCCCCCCCCAAACCAATAAATTCTGGTGGAGAGGAAACCCGAGACACTACACGTGTAGTATCTCCCACCCGCCCTCCTCCTCTAACCTAATAATAAGATCCATTGGTGTGAGGTAAGTGCCATATTATATTATTATTATATTATATTATTAGCATTGTGCAGGTCAAGGTTCGGAGGTGGAGGAGCAGTCTCTGTCAGGGAGAGAACCTGAGAACATCTAAGACACTCGGAAGGTAAGAAGGTAAGTAAGTGATTTTTACTCATTTTTACTTTTATACCTTTTTCAAATTGTGTGTGTCGGGGGAAACTGAAGTGACATCACAGAAAAGCTGTGACCTGAGCGGCTGGTTGGGAATCTGCACTTAATTTAAAAAATTAAGCATTGGTAACTAATTAAACATAATTACTTAATTATAATTTAGAGGGGTATCTAAGCCAGAGATCGGAGAGTACTATATTTAGCTTTCGCATTTCTATTAGAAATCTAGTGCTAGGAAACAGATAGTTAGAAGTAACTTTGAAATTTAAAAAAATATATATATTAAAAAAAATTTTTTTTTTTTAATTTTAATTAATTGACGCAATGTCAATTAGAGGGGTGCAGTGCTCTGACTGTGAGATGTGGCAGGTCCGGGAGGCTTCCAGTGTCCCGGATGGCTTCACCTGCAGAAAGTGCACCCAACTGGAGCTCCTCACAGACCGCATGGTTCGGTTGGAGCAGCAATTGGATGCACTTAAGAGCATGCAGGTGGCGGAAAGCGTCATATATCGCAGTTATGTAAATGTGGTCACACCCAAGGTGCAGGCAGAGAAATGGGTGACCACCAGAAAGGGCAGGCAGTCAGTGCAGGAATCCCCTGTGGTTGTCCCCCTCTCGAACAGGTATACCCCTTTGGATACTGTCGGGGGGGATAGCCTATCAGGGGAAAACAGCAGCAGCCAGAGCAGTGGCACCACGGCTGGCTCTGATGTTCAGAAGGGAGGGTCAAAGCGCAAAAGAGCAATAGTAATAGGGGACTCTATAGTCAGGGGCACAGATAGGCGCTTCTGTGGACGTGAAAAAGACTCCAAGATGGTATGTTGCCTCCCTGGTGCCAGGGTCCAGGATGTCTCCGAATGGGTAGAGGGCATCCTGAACGGGGAGGGCAAACAGGCAGAGGTCGTTGTACATATTGGTACTGACGACATAGGCAGGAAGGGGCATGAGGTCCTGCAGAAGGAGTTCAGGGAGCTAGGCAGAAAGTTAAAAGACAGGACCTCTAGGGTTGTAATCTCGGGATTACTCCCTGTGCCACGTGCCAGTGAGGCTAGAAATAGGAAGATAGAGCAGCTAAACACGTGGCTAAACAGCTGGTGTAGGAGGGAGGGTTTCCGTTATCTGGACCACTGGGAGCTCTTCCGGGGCAGGTGTGACCTATATAAGAAGGACGGGTTGCATCTAAACCGGAGAGGCATAAATATCCTGGCCACGAGGTTTGCTAGAGTCACAAGGGAGCGTTTAAACTAGTATGGCAGGGGGGTGGACACGGGAGCAATAAGTCAGAAGGTGAGAGCATTGAGGGAGAACTAGGGAATAGGGACAGTGGGGCTCTGAGGCAGAGCAGACAGGGAGAAGTTGTTGAACGCAGCGGGTCTGGTGGCCTGAAGTGCATATGTTTTAATGCAAGAAGTATTACGCGTGAGGCAGATGAACTTAGAGCTTGGATTAGTATTTGGAACTATGATGTTGTTGCCATTACAGAGACCTGGTTGAGGGAAGGGCAGGATTGGCAGCTAAACGTTCCAGGATTTAGATGTTTCAGGCGGGATAGAGGGGGATGTAAAAGAGGCGGAGCTGCGCTACTGGTTCGGGAGAATATCACAGCTGTACTGCGGGAGGACACCTCAGAGGGCAGTGAGGCTATATGGGTAGAGACCAGGAATAAGAAGGGTGCAGTCACAATGTTGGGGGTTTACTACAGGCCTCCCAACAGCCAGCGGGAGACAGAGGAGCAGATAGGTAGACAGATTTTGGAAAAGAGTAAAAACAACAGGGTTGTGGTGATGGGAGACTTCAACTTCCCCAATATTGACTGGGACTCACTTAGTGCCAGGGGCTTAGACGGGGCGGTGTTTGTAAGGAGCATCCAGGAGGGCTTCTTAAAACAATATGTAGACTGTCCAACTAGGGAAGGGGCGGTACTGGACCTGGTATTGGGGAATGTGCCCGGCCAGGTGGTAGATGTTTCAGTAGGGGAGCATTTCGGTAACAGTGACCACAATTCAGTAAGTTTTAAAGTGCTGGTGGACAAGGATAAGAGTGGTTCTAGGATGAATGTGCTAAATTGGGGGAAGGCTAATTATAACAATATTAGGCGGGAACTGAAGAACATAGATTGGGGGCGGGTGTTTGAGGGCAAATCAACATCTGACATGTGGGAGGCTTTCAAGTATCAGTTGAAAGGAATTCAGGACCGGCATGTTCCTGTGAGGAAGAAGGATAAATACGGCAATTTTCGGGAACCTTGGATAACGAGAGATATTGTAGGCCTCGTCAAAAAGAAAAAGGAGGCATTTGTCAGGGCTAAAAGGCTGGGAACAGACGAAGCCTGCGTGGAATATAAGGAAAGTAGGAAGGAACTTAAGCAAGGAGTCAGGAGGGCTAGAAGGGGTCACGAAAAGCCATTGGCAAATAGGGTTAAGGAAAATCCCAAGTCTTTTTACACGTACATAAAAAGCAAGAGGGTAGCCAGGGAAAGGGTTGGCCCACTGAAGGATAGGCAAGGGAATCTATGTGTGGAGCCAGAGGAAATGGGCGAGGTACTAAATGAATACTTTGCATCAGTATTCACCAAAGAGAAGAAATTGGTAGATGTTGAGTCTGGAGAAGGGTGTGTAGATAGCCTGGGTCACATTGAGATCCAAAAAGACGAGGTGTTGGGTGTCTTAAAAAATATTAAGGTAGATAAGTCCCCAGGGCCTGATGGGATCTACCCCAGAATACTGAAGGAGGCTGGAGAGGAAATTGCTGAGGTCTTGACAGAAATCTTTGGATCCTCACTGTCTTCAGGGGATGTCCCGGAGGACTGGAGAATAGCCAATGTTGTTCCTCTGTTTAAGAAGGGTAGCAAGGATAATCCCGGGAACTACAGGCCGGTGAGCCTTACTTCAGTGGTAGGGAAATTACTGGAGAGAATTCTTCGAGACAGGATCTACTCCCATTTGGAAGCAAATGGACGTATTAGTGAGAGGCAGCATGGTTTTGTGAAGGGGAGGTCGTGTCTCACTAACTTGATAGTTTTTCGAGGAGGTCACTAAGATGATGGATGCAGGTAGGGCAGTGGATGTTGTCTATATGGACTTCAGTAAGGCCTTTGACAAGGTCCCTCATGGTAGACTAGTACAAAAGGTGAAGTCACACGGGATCAGGGGGGAGCTGGCAAGGTGGATACAGAACTGGCTAGGTCATAGAAGGCAGAGAGTAGCAGTGGAAGGATGCTTTTCTAATTGGAGGGCTGTGACCAGTGGTGTTCCACAGGGATCAGTGCTGGGACCTTTGCTCTTTGTAGTATATATAAATGATTTGGAGGAAAATGTAACTGGTCTGATTAGTAAGTTTGCAGACGACACAAAGGTTGGTGGAATTGCGGATAGCGATGAGGACTGTCGGAGGATACAGCAGGATTTAGATTGTTTGGAGACTTGGGCGGAGAGATGGCAGATGGAGTTTAATCCGGACAAATGTGAGGTAATGCATTTTGGAGGGTCTAATGCAGGTAGGGAATATACAGTGAATGGTAGAACCCTCAAGAGTATTGAAAGTCAAAGAGATCTAGGAGTACAGGTCCACAGGTCATTGAAAGGGGCAACACAGGTGGAGAAGGTAGTCAAGAAGGCATACGGCATGCTTGCCTTCATTGGCCGGGGCATTGAGTAGAAGAATTGGCAAGTCATGTTGCAGCTGTATAGACCTTAGTTAGGCCACACTTGGAGTGTAGTGTTCAATTCTGGTCGCCACACTACCAGAAGGATGTGGAGGCTTTAGAGAGGGTGCAGAATAGATTTACCAGAATGTTGCCTGGTATGGAGGGCATTAGCTATGAGGAGCGGTTGAATAAACTTGGTTTGTTCTCACTGGAACGATGGAGGTTGAGGGGAGACCTGATAGAGGTCTACAAAATTATGAGGGGCATAGACAGAGTGGATAGTCAGAGGCTTTTCCCCAGGGTAGAGGGGTCAATTACTACGGGGCATAGGTTTAAGGTGAGAGGGGCAAGGTTTAGAGTAGATGTACGAGGCAAGTTTTTTACGTAGAGGGTAGTGGGTGCCTGGAATTCGCTACCGGAGGAGGTGGTGGAAGCAGGGACGATAGTGACATTTAAGGGGCATCTTGACAAATACATGAATAGGATGGGAATAGAGGGATACGGACCCAGGAAGTGTAGAAGATTGTAGTTTAGTCGGGCAGCATGGTCGGCACGGGCTTGGAGGGCCGAAGGGCCTGTTCCTGTGCCGTACATTTCTTTGTTCTTTGTTTGTTCATTGCTGGGGTGCCCCATCTCCAGGGGGGGGGGCGATAGACGGGATACATGTCGACCTGCGGATAACAGGCTGCTCTGCACTAACCAAAGTGGGTACCACTCAATGAACATCCAGCTGGTCTGTGACCATCAGTTGCGCATCGTGCACCTCTGCACCGGATACCCGGGCAGTGTGCATGACTCCTTCATCCTGGCACATTCGGTGATTGCTGACATGTTCAACGTGCACCACCACCCCTCACCCCCCACCGGCTTAGGAGTTGGCTCCTGGGCAACAGGGGTTACCTGCAGAGGCTGTGGCTGATTACACATATCCGGAGGCCACAGTCCAACGCGGACACTCGCTACAACGACGCCCATACAGCGACCAGGAGTGTGATCGAGCGGTGCTTCCGCATCTGAAAATGCGCTTCAGGTGCCTGTACCACTCTGGAGGAGCCCTCCGTACGAGGCTGAGAGGGTTGCCCGCATCGTGGTGGCCTGCTGTATCCTCCATGACATCGCGCAGCAGAGGGTTGATGTGCTGGAGGAGGCGGAAGGGCAGACCTCGTGCGACGGGGAGAATGCGGGGGAGGGGGACGATGAGCAGGGCATGGGGCCCGGTCAGGTAGGGGAGGCCGCATGGGACTCTCATCGCCTCCAGGTTCTACGACTAGGAGGTGGGGGTTGGCGAGGGGGGATGCTGGCCAGGGGCATGGACACCACATCAAGACCCACCCCCCCTCAATTCCCACACCAGCAAACCGTCCATTTGCACACCCCTCCATTATTCATTCCTGTGGCGCTACGAGCTTGGGGACCTGGGTTGGCAGTGACAGCGGGTCTGATCCATGGGGTGATGACAACCCGCTCTGCGATGAGCTCTGGTGCTCCACATCGTCTGACAAAGTCTGACTCATTCCCACAGTAGCAACTTCCACCTGGGTGTTTCTTGCATGCGAACTGGCCAGGCCATCACACGGCTCCGTCGAATCCATGAACAGAGGGTGCTGGGGACGGTCGGGCAGGGTAGTGGGGGGGGGGGGGGGGGGGGGAGCACGGTCCACCCCCACATCCATCAGACAGAGCACCGAGGGAGGATTTAACGATGTTAACAGGTGTTTCTTGTGAAGAAATATGTACAGTGTGTGCCCGAGCCCCTATGGCTGGACTATGCCCTACACCCATGCTAACCTAACTGGTGCCTAACGTTCTGGCCTTACGGGCCCTAGCACTACGCCTAGGTGTTTCCTCACATGGTATAACAATAGTGGAGGCAGCCTGCTGTGACTACTGGCCTGCGACAAGGGTCCCCGTTGGCGCACGTCTCCTGTGGCTGCTGCTCAGGTGTCCCGGGTGGCGTGGTGCCACCCTTTTCTGCCCTCTGCACGCCAGATGCACCAGGGACATGAGGGGGGTGTCTGAGGTGCTACAGTGTTCAGATACCACCCTGTGGGTCTGTACCATATCAGCCAGTGACTGGGCACCTCCCTCTGGGTCTGGGCCACCTCGCTCTGGGTCTGGGCCACCTCGCTCTGGGTCTGGGCCGCCTCCCTCTGGGACTGGGCCATCTCCCTCTGGGACGAGGCCACCCTGCCCAGTGTCTACACCACGCCGACCAGCACCTGGGCAATGCTGCCGACCTCCCCAGCCATGGCCCGCTGTGACTGGGCCCTGCTAAGGAGCGCCGCTGCAATATCCTTGTGGCTCTGGCACATGGCTGCCTGTGAGAGGGCAGCCCTGTCCCGGGCCTTGACCACCACCTGAACAGAATGCCCCAGGCCTTGTCACTCCCAATGCTCACATGTGTCATGGGGATCCGCACCTAATTAGGGACTCACTTCCTCGCCCGCCGCCGAACACCGCCTCGACGACCTCCCTTTCCTCCGGGCCGTCGACCACGTCCAGCGCCCTCTGCTCGGGCATGGTGAGGGGCTCCAGTCTTCTCCCGCTCCCGGCGGTTGTACATGGCCTTATGCTGGGGGTGGAAACACGTTCTGACACATGCAGCCCAGGGGTTTGGTAGATGGTGGCCTCAGTGGCCAGGGCACCCAGCCATGGCGGGTGGCATGGGTGCTGGCATGTGGGGCTGGGTGGGGTTCGGCCGTCCCCTGGGGGGGGGGGGGGGGGGGGGGGGCGGGGGGGGGGAGAAGCCAGGTGACGGGTGTTTGGGGGGTGGTGTTAGTGCTGAGGCACAGTGCTGCCTACTCACTCTGGCTGCCCTGAGGCGGTCATGCAGTTCCTTCGGGCACTGCATGCCAGTTTGGGTGAAGTTGCCCACGGCGCTGACGGCCTTTGTCACCTGCGACCAGGTATGATGCGCGGCGACGCCTGGCTGCCTTCCTCCCAGGCCGGGGTACAGGATCATTCTTCTCTCCTCCACGGTGTCCATGAGGGTGTCCATCTTGGCGTCCCTGAATCGTGGCACCAACTTGTTGATTGAGCAATTGGGGGAGGGGGGGGATCGTTTAAGTGCGACTGCCGTATGTAAATCGGTGCAGCAGTTGTGTCATTTCTTTGCCGTAAAACGCCAGTTTCCACACCAGCCTCTCAAAATCGGAGAATCCAGCCCACAGTCTCTCAAATGGACAATGTCGGCACACGCCTCACACTTTGTCAATCTCTAAACTTGATCACCGTTAAATCCTCCATCTTTTGCTGTATTGAATAGGAAAGTGGCTGGAAATGACTGTCTGCCTGGAGATTATATTAGGGCAGCAGTTATTTCGTCTGAAAGAGAGTCTTTCCTTCGGAATTGAACCCCCGTCAATAATAAAAGTTTATCGATATGGGAAATGCACGAGAAATGCACAATCAAGTAACCTGAATGCCAATACCGACTCCGGGATGGCAAGCTCAGATTTCTTCAGCCTCTTCCCTGCATGGATTGTTCACCTGTTTTCTCAGATCTATCACATGCTGACTATTTGCTTTATTTGCCTTCAGTAAGTCATCCTTTTTATAGAATTTATCAAAAACTGTAACAGAAGGCCCAATCCCTTTGCATTACCCAAATCATTTACATTGCACTCTGAAAACACTTTACCAATAGACTCAAAGTAGAAGTAGTGATAAAACCAAAGTCATGCCTTGCTTAATGTGGTGGTATGTATTAGGGGTAATACGGTACACCATGTGTCGACAGGCTATTGGTGGAGGGATGCCAGGTCCTGATAGGATCTGCCACCTACTGGACTCCACCCAGAAATGCCGGTATAAGAACCCAGTTTTCCCCTCCATTTCCCTCAGCAGTTGTATTCTGTAACCACGCTGCTGGGGATAAAGTTCTGCTTAATAAAGCCTTCAATTGACATTACCTCAACCTGCCTCGCGTCATATTGACGGTGCTAGACTTCATTTTGGTAATTAAGTCTGTCCACGTTTCAACTTTAGTCTCCATTGCTCATATGGCTCCAATTCTGAGAAAATTGATGGATAGTCAAAGCCATCTTGTAACTTAAATTTGTCAGCAACAACAATAAACTTGTTTTCCTTCAGAGGAGAAGGCAAAAATCTTTCTTTTCAGCAACAAATCACCAAAGCTTGATGTTCATCTTCTGATACCATGTTAATATCAAGTGTTAAACATATGGTGGGAATAAGACAGCAGCTTGTCTTTTAGATTCAGCAAGTTTGCTCTGCTCAGCAAAGGCCCTTATGGTATCCCCACAACATCCGTTCCAGTTGTGTCAACAATCATGACCTAAGTTCAATAAGGCAATGAGATTAAAAATGTAATTTGCCAGAGCCTGCCCTTGTTGCTGGCTGGAGGTCGTGTTTCTCTGAGTTCCTGCTGTTTTGCCTGTAACCTGGTTTCCGGGCCTGGTGTTTTGTATGCCGCCTGCCTTTTTCGGACTTTGCAGCCTGGACTGAGGCAAGGGCGAACCAGCCTGCTTCCGGTTTGATGAAGGGGAAGAGGAGCCTGCTGTTGGACGTTGCTAGCAGAGGAGAGAGGAGCGAACCTACGTGCCTGTTGCTGCCATAACTGCTTCTGGCTGCCTTTTCGCTTGTTGGACTTGGAGTGAAGAAAGGGGCGGATTGTGGTTGGCCTGCTGTGCAATGGAACTGTTTCTTTTCTCTCTCTCTCTCTCTTGGGGCGGGGGTGGGAGGGTGTGTGGGCAGATGCTGGCTTGAAAGCTGGTGGTTTGTTTTCTCGCTTTTGCTGTATTTTAGATATTTTTAGTGGATTGATAATTGTTTTGTATTCAGCTGTGTTATTTTGTATTGTGGAATTGTTAATAAGCTAAAATATCTGGAGGTTGTGTTTCTCTGAGCTCCTGCTGTTTTGGCTGTAACTCTGTTTCCAGACAGGGTGTTTTGTATGCTGGCTGTCTCTTTCTGACCTTGCAGCCTAGACTGAGGCAAGCAAGAACAGGCCTGTGTCGTGTTATTTACCCTGGGGTAACACAAACTGCAACAGGATGCAGATGAAGGGTAAAGCAGACACCAAACGTAGGCGTTGGTTCAATACGATTTATTGAACTTCTGTAACAATGCACACAGCTGGCTGTGGGTTGACACTCTACTGCTCTAAGTTTACTAACTCTAACTTACTAGGCCAGGCTAGCTCTGATCCACGTGTCGAAGGTGCTGACTGATATACACACCATGACTGTCACTACAATTGTCACCAGTGGAAAGAGGCTGAGTGCTGATGCCTCGTGTTTTATAGTTGGACGACCCCCTCTGGTGTTCGGTCTGGTGATTGGTTGTGTTCGGTCCTGTATGTTGATTGGCTAACCTGGGTGTCTGTCACTGCCTGTTTTTACCTCATGATGTTGGTTGCTTAGAGCATATACAACATATTTAGACATATAACCATTTACAGCGAATGACGAGTGAATGCATATGTACATGTAAGGTGTCTAGCGTGCAGATACAGAACATTATGTACAAAGGAAATATTTATAAGTCCAATCTCTGGGGCTGGCATCGGATCCTTATCGACCACCTGAGAGGTGGAGGTGGGGACGACGGAGCCTTGACAGGCGGGATCGCAGCCAGATTGGTGGCCTCGTGGTGCGAGGTGTCTGGAAAAGGCATAACGACAGCTGGGAACGTGATATCCGGGTGCGGGCAGGCAACTTTGTGTAGTGCCCTTCTGTTGCGCCTGACAATGGATCCATCAGCCATGCGAACCACGAACGACCTGGGAGCAGCCTGTCGAACAACAACAGCTGAAGCTGACCAGCCTCCACCAGGCAACTTGATGCGAACAGCATCTTCCGGAGAGAGCACAGGCAAGTCAGTAGTATGAGCATCGTATGTCAGCTTTTGCCGATTCCTGAGTTGCTGCACCTTTTGCAGCACTGGGACGTGGTCCAGGTCTGGTAAATGAATGGCTGGAACAGTCGTCCGCAGGTCTCAATTCATAAGGAGTTGTGCCGGAGACATACCGGTGGACAGAGGGGTTGCCCTGTGTAGCACCATTGATCACACACGAGGCGAGACGTAAAGAACTTCAATCGTGGCTTTATTGAGCAGACTTGTTCAGACTTGTTCCCCAGCAGCTCAGTCACAGAATGCAGCTGCGTGGAGTAAACCGGGTTCTTATACCCCGCCTATCTGGGTGGAGCCCAGTAGGCGGCAGATCCAATCGGGACCCAGCATCTGTCCTCCAATAGCTCCTCGGCATTCATGGTGTACCGTATTACCCCTAATACATACCACCACATTCTCCCCTTGTTAAAAAGGAACCCGGCGGGGTGGTGGGTGGTATGGTGGTCGGGGTTTACAGGGTCGGTGCCTTAACCATTAAACTATATACAACCATGCCGCTTTTACTGGGCCACTGAATTATTCACATTTTACCCGATTAGCGGCGTTAACTATTTACAACAATGCCGCTTTACTGGGCCACTGAATTATATACATCTTAAGTCGATTCGATGAGTCGAGGTGGTGCTCTGGTCGCCCTTTCCGATCGTCGCAGCCCGTGTGGTGGTGGTGGTGGTGGTGGTGGTGCTGGCTCAGGTCCGGTCGACTCTGGGAGCATCGCGCTGTCCCCATCTGTTTCCTTACTTCTGGACGGGCCTTGGAGGAGAACCGATCCCCCCGGGAAGGGGGTGGCTGTGGGGTGCACCGGCGGGAGTGAGGGGGAGGTGATTGGTGTTGGGGGGGGTGTGGGAAGCTCCGGCGGGCGCCAGGTCCCGCAGAGAGACCGTGTCCTGTCGGCTGTCTGGGTACGCAGTAGGCGTACTGCGGGTTGGCGTGGAGTAGATGTACCTTTTCCACCAGTGGGTCTGATTTGTGCGCCCGCACATGTTTCCGGAGCAGAATGGGTACCGGGGCTGCCAGCCAGGTCGGAAGTGGCTTTCCAGAGGAGGACTTCCTAGGGAAGACAAGGAGGCGCTCGTGCGGCGTTTGGTTCGTGGTGGTGCACAGCAGGGACCGGATAGAATGAAGGGCATCCGGGAGTACTTCCTGCCAGCGGGAAGTTGGGAGACTCCTAGACCGTAGGGCCAGTAGGACGGTCTTCCAGACTGTTCCAGTCTCCCTCTCTACCTGCCCGTTCCCCCGGGGGTTGTAGCTGGTCGTCCTGCTCGAGGCTATGCCCTTACTGAGCAGGAATTGACGCTGCTCGTCACTCATGAAGGAGGACCCCCTATCGCTATGGATGTAGGCGGGGAAACCGAACAGTGTAAAGATGGTGCATAGGGCTTTAATGACCGTGGCCGCGGTCATGTCAGGGCAGGGGATGGCGAAGGGGCAACGGGAGTATTCGTCAACGACGTTAAGAAAGTACGTGTTGCGATCGGTGGAGGGGAGGGGGCCTTTGAAGTCCAAACTGAGGCGTGCAAAGGGACGGGAAGCCATTATCAGGTGCGCTCTATCTGGCCTGAAAAAATGCGGTTTGCATTCTGCGCAGATTTGGCAGTTCCTGGTGACTGTACGGACCTCCTCGACGGAGTACGGGAGGTTGCGGGCCTTGAGGAAGTGGTAGAAACGACTGACCCCGGGTAGCAGAGGTCCTCGTGGAGGGCTTGGAGACGGTCCACTTGAGTGTTGGCACAAGTGCCGCGAGATAGGGCATCGGACGGCTCGTTCAGCTTTCCGGGATCTCATAATTGTAGGTGGAGAGTTCGATCCTCCACCGCAGGATCTTGTCGTTTTTTATCTTGCCCCGCTGTGCATTATCGAACATGAAGGCAACCGACCGTTGGTCAGTGAGGAAAGTGAATCTCCTACCGGCCAGGTAATGCCTCCAATGTCGCACAGCTTCCACTATGGCTTGGGCCTCCTTTTCTACTGAGAAGTGGCGAATTTCTGAAGCGTGGAGGGTCTGGGAGAAAAAAGCCACGGGTCTGCCCGCTTGGTTGAGCGTGGCCGCCAGAGCTACATTGGACACGTCGCTCTCGACTTGGAAGGGGAGGGACTCGTCGATGGCGCGCATCGTGGCCTTTGCGATATCCGCTTTGATGCGGCTGAAGGCCTGGCGGGTCTCTGTCGACAGGGGAAAAGTAGTGGACTGGATTAGTGGGCGGGCCTTGTCTGCGTATTGAGGAACCCCCTGGGCGTAATAAGAAAAGAAGCCCAGGCAATGTTTCAGGGCTTTGGCACAGTGGGGGAGAGGGAACTCCATGAGGGGGCGCATGCGTTCGGGGTAGGGGCCTATCACTCCATTACACACTACGTAGCCAAGGATGGCTAGACGGTCGGTGCTATACATGCATTTTTCCTCGTTGTAGGTGAGGTTGGGGGCGTTTGCGGTCTGGAGGAATTTGCGGAGGTTGGCGTCGTGGTCCTGCTGGTCGTGGCCGCAGATGGTGACGTTGTCAAGGTACGGGAACATGGCCCGTAAACCGTTCGGTCCATCTCCCGTTGGAAGACCGAGACTCCGTTCGTGACGCCGAATGGAACCCTTAAGAAGTGGTATAGCCGCCCGTCTGCTTCGAAGGCAGTGTACTTGCGGTCACCGGGGCAAATGGGGAGCTGGTGGTAGGCGGACCTAAGGTCCACGGTGGAGAAGACCTTGTACTGTGTAATCCGATTGACCATGTCGGATATGCGGGGAAGAGGGTACGCATCTAGCTGCGTGTACCTGTTGATGGTCTGACTGTAGTCTACGACCATCCTTTGCTTCTCCCCTGTCTTCACTACTACCACCTGGGCTCTCCAGGGACTATTGCTGGCCTGGATTATGCCTTCCTTCAGCAGCCGCTGGACTTTGGACCTGATAAACGTTCGATCCTGGGCGCTGTACCGTCTGCTCCTAGTGGCGACTGGTCCCGTTTGTTCCCCGGAGATAGCGGCGACCCCAAGGGACTGGCACACCGCTGCGTAGTGCCCCTTTTTACCGCAGCTTTTGCAGTTGGCCGAGTGGGCCGGGCAGCGTTGGCGGGGATGTTTTGGCTGCCTGCAAATCCGGGGTGAGGTTCGCAAACAAGGAGGGCGGTTCGACCTTGAGTGTCGCGAGGCCGCAGATAGTCAGTGGGGGTATAGGGCCTCCAAATTTGAATGTTAAGCTCTGGAGGTTGCATTGGAAGTCCAACCCCAGGAGGGTGGGAGAGCAGAGGTGGAGAAGGACATACAGCCGGTAATTTTTGAACTCTCTCCCCTGCACCGTTAGGTTTGCGATCCAGAACCCTTTGATTGCAACGGAGTGGGACCCCGCCGCCAGGAAAAATTTTTGGGTGCTTGGCCGAATTACAAGGGAACAGCCTCTTACCATGTCTGGGTGAATAAAACTCTCCGTGCTCCCCGAGTCGATCAAACACGGCGTCTCGTGCCCGTTCACCAGCACCTATGTCGTTGTCGTCTGGAGTGTCCGGGGCCGCGACTGGTCGAGGGTCACCGATGCCAAACGTGGTTGGTGCATCAGATCGTTGTCTTCAGGCAGTGTGGAGCCGTCCACGCTGGGGTCCTTGCCTGTCAGCCAAGATGGCGGCGTCCATGGATTGCATGCGGTCGGGGGTGGACAAAATGGCCGCTCCCATGGGTCGCACGTGGCCGGGGGTGGACAAAATGGCCGCTCCCATGGATCGCACGCGGCCCGTGGGTAGTAAGATGGCGGCGCCCGTCCCCCCCTCCTTGTGTCCGGGGCCCAAAATGGTGGCGCCCGTTGGCCGCCCGTGGGTCGCTGGGGGGGTTGAGTCCGTGGTCCCGTTTGTTCCCCGGAGATAGCGGCGACCCCACGGGACTGGCACACCGCTGCGTAGTGCCCCTTTTTACCGCAGCTTTTGCAGTTGGCCGAGCGGGCCGGGCAGCGTTGGCGGGGGTGTTTTGGCTGCCTGCAAAAATAGCAGTGGGGCCCCCCCGGGTGGTCTGGGATTCTGGCTGTGCACGCTTGCGGAGGGGTGGGGGTTGCCGGGGGGTCGGTCGCGGCGGGGGTCCACGGAGCCCAAGGGGCTGCAGCACGGTTGGGGGCATAGGCGCGGGAGTTTTGGGAGGCCACATCGAGGGAGGCTACAAGGGCCCGTACCTCTGTAAGTCCAAGAGAGTCTTTCTCTAAACGTCTCTGCCGAATTTGCGACGATGCCAAACCTGCTACGTAAGCGTCTCTGATCAGGAGGTCCGTATGTTCGTTTGCCGTAACCGCTGGGCAGTTGCAGTTTCGTCCCAGGATCGTGAGAGCATTGAAGAATTTGTCTAGCGATTCCCCGGGGATTTGTCGTCTCGTCGCGAGCTGGTAGCGTGCGTCGACCTGGTTGACGGGCCTGATCGCCGCTGGGAATTCTTCCGCGCCCTCGATGAGTGAGTAGATTTCGGGACTCACCCTGGAATGCAGGACCTGCATCTTCTGGTCTTCTGTTGGTCTGCTGGGGGCCGTTCGGAGGTATCCCTCAAAGCACGCCAGCCAGTGCTTAAACGCCGATGTTGCGTTAGCTGCTTGGGGGCCGATTCGCAGACACTTCGGGGCGATCCGGAGCTCCATATTTCTTTTTAAGTCTGCTCAATAAATTGTAGCACCATCGATCACACACGAGGCGAGACGTAAAGAACTTCAATCGAGGCTTTATTGAGCAGATTTGTTCAGACTTGTTCCCCAGCAGCTCAGTCACAGAATGCAGCTACAGGGAGTAAAACAGGTTCTTATACCCCGCCTATTTGGGTGGAGCCCAGTAGGCGGCAGATCCAATTGGGACCCAGCATCTGTCCTCCAATAGCTCCTCAGCATTCATGTTGTACCGTATTACCCCTAATACATACCACCACACCCTGTACGCCAGGAGAGCAAGGTTAAAGTCAGAAGCTAAGTCCGCAGCCTTGCAGAGCGATTGCTTCACGATTTGGACCCCTTTTTCGACCTTCCCGTTAGATTGCGGGTAATGTGGGCTCGAGGTAATGTGCTTGACCTGGTATAGCTTCACGAAGTTGGGCCACTCTTGGCTGTAGAAGCAGGGACCGTTGTCGTTCATGACCGTGAGCAGAATACCATGCCTGACAAATGTCTCCTTGCAGGCCTTGATGACAGTCCTTGATATGAGGTCATACAGTTTCACCACTTCAGGGTAACTCGAGAAGTAGTCAATTATGAGCACGTAGTCACGCCGATTGGTGTGAAAATGGTCGATTCCCACCTGAGACCATGGAGAGGTCCCGATCTCGTGTTGCTGGAGTGTTTCTTTGCGCTGAGCAGGCTAGAAACGCTGGCAAGTCGCACAATTGAGGACGATATTTGATATGTCCTCATTGATGCCAGGCCAATAGACAGCCTGCCGGGCCCCGCGCCTGCATTTCTCGATACCGAGGTGTCCCTCATGGATCTGTTTGAGCACTAAGCTCTGGAGGATGCGAGGAAAAATGATACGATCCAGCTTGAGGAGGATCCCCTCAACAACAGCTAGGTCATCCTTGACATTAAAGAAGTGGGGGCATTGCCCTTTCTGCCAACCATTTGCAAGGTGATGTATGACCCGCTGCAGAAGTGGGTCCTTGACAGTCTCTTCTTGAATGTTGGTGACTCGCTCGTCTGAGGCCGGGAGGTTGCTGGCACACAGTTGCACCCTGTGCCTCAATTTGACGGATGAAGTCGACCTGTTCACAGGGCAAGGTGATGGGCAAGACAGGGCATCCGCAATGATTAGCTCCTTGCCCGGTGTGTAAACCAATTTGAAATCATACCTGCGGAGTCGAAGGAGAATGCGTTGAAGCCTGGGCGTCATATCATTCAAGTCCTTGTGAATGATATGGACGAAAGGTCTGTGGTCAGTCTGTGAAGGTTGGTAGACCGTAGACGTAATCATGGAACTTTACAATACCAGTGAGGAGGCCCAGGCACTCTTTCTCTATCTGAGCATACCTCTGCTCAGTGGGAGTCATGGCCCTGGACGCATAGGCCACTGGAGCCCAGGACGAGGAGTCATCCTTCTGGAGGAGCACCGCACCAATACCGTCCTGGCTGGCGTCCGTGGAGATTTATGTCTCACGCTCTGGGTCAAAAGTACCGGAGCAGTGGTGAGCTTTGCCTTTAACTCGAGCCACTCTGCTTGATGTGTGGGTGGCCACTGAAAGACAGTGGACTTCTTCACCAGATGCCTGAGAGCCATGGTGTGTGATGCCAGGTTGGGAATGAACTTTCCCAAGAAGTTTACCATACCCAGGAAGTGAAGTACCGCCTTTTTGTCTTCCGGGGTCTTCGTGGTGCTGATGGCCTTGACTTTGTCCGAGTCCGGTTGCACACCCTGCTGGGATATTTGATCACCCAAAAACTTGATTGATGACATGCCAAAGGAGCATTTGGCCTCGTTCAACTTGAGGCCGTTGGCATGTATGCGTCTAAAGACTTGTTGGAGACAAGATATGTGCTCCTCTGGGGTCGTGGACCATATAACGACGTCATCAACATAAACTCGCACACCCTCAATGCTCTCCAGCATCTGTTCCATGATCCTGTGAAAGATTTCAGAGGTTGAAACACCAAACGGCATGCGGTTGTAACAGTACCTTCCGAAAGGTGTATTAAACGTGCAGAGCTTCCTGCTGGACTCGTCCAGTTGTATCTGCCAGAAGCCACGCGATGCATCTAGCTTCGTGAAGATTTTGGTATGTGCCATCTCACTGGTTAGCTCCTCCCGCTTCGGGATCAGGTAGTGTTCCCGCATTATGTTTTGGTTAAGATCCTTGGGATCTATACATATGCGGAGTTCTCCAGAGGGCTTCTTCACACAGACCATCGAGCTGACCCATTCAGTCGGTTCCCTCACTTTAGCGATTATACCCTGGTCTTGGAGTTCCTGCAGCTGCGCCTTTTAACTGTCCTTCAGAGGAGCCGGCACCCGGTGTGGTGCATGGATCACAGGCATAGCATCAGGCCTGAGTAAGATTTTGTAACGGTACAGCAGCGTGCCCATCCCACTGAACACATCCGGGTATTGTCATAGAATTTTGTCAATGTCAGCCTGAAGATTCGTATTGGCAGAGGACATGGCATGTACGCGCTGGACGAGATTGAGTAGCTTGTATGCATGGGCACCAAGCAGGGAAGCCTTGTCAGGCTTGGCGATGTCGAATCGAAGTGTGGCTTTGATGGCCTTGTTGGAGACATGTAGGTGACAAGACCCTAACGCAGTAATGGCATTGCCATGATAATCAAGCAGCTGGCTGGCCAGCGGAAGAATTTTTGGCTGCCTTTGGATGCGAGCAAGATCTGCTTGAGATATGAGATTGGCTGAAGCACCAGTGCCCAGCTTGAACTGGATACTGCATTGGTTGACTTGTACGAAAGCACGCCATTCGTCCGCAGAATCCACGTTGAGGATGAGTAGGCGTGTTGCTGAATTTGAGGAGGCCTTGTCGTACGTGGTAATGATTCCCACACGATATGGGGACTCAAGGCAGTCGTCCTCTGGATCCGTGGTTTACTAGGTTCCGAATCCAGCAGCTCTTGCTGCACACTTTGAACTCGTTTGCGTTGGAACTGGGATCGCTGGCCCACGATCGGAGGTGCAGACCTGCACAAGGCTGCATAATGGCCAGGCTTCCCACAATTTAAACATCGCCTGCCTCTTGCAGGGCATTGCCACTTTAAGTGGGCACTGCCGCAGTTCGGGCACGTCATGATGTTGACGTCGTAAATCTCCGTGCGTCGTCGCACATGCGCAGTGCGGTCAGCCGCCGCTCGTACCTGCGCAGTGTGGTCTTCGTCCGCTTCATTCTCCCGCCCGTGGTGCGCATGCATGGGACCCCGGGAAAAGCGCGCAAAATGGCCGCCTTCATCGATGCTAAGGCGCCGCATTCGGGCGATGGTCTGTACACTCTCTGCCTCGTGGGAGGCAAGTTGGTCCTGTTCTGCCAATTTAAGGCGGGAGTGTCGACTTTTCGCCTGTTCATGCACTTTACACGTCTCGATGGCTACTGGCAGGGTCATGTTTTTTATTTTTAGGAGCTGCTCCCGCAGGGCGTCGGAGTGGACCCCAAGCGTGATCTGATCCCTGATGAGGGAATCAGCGGTGCCACCGTAGTTGCAAGATTGCGCCAATATGCGGAGATGAGTTACCTTGAAGGCGTTGCTGGAAGACATAGCGCTCAAAGCTCCTGTTCGTTTTGACTTCACAGTGACTGTCGAATTTGGCTAACACGGTCTGGAACTTGGCCTTGTCCTCGCCGTCAGCAAAAGTGAGCGAATTGAATTTTTGGATGGCCTGGTCCCCCGCAGTCGATAGAGCAGTGCGATTTTTCTGGCATTGGACGCATCCTCAAGGCCCAAGGCCTCAATGTATAGACTGAATTTCTGCTTGAAGACCCGCCAGTTGGCGCCGAGATTTCCGGAGGTCCGGAGCTGTGGAGGGGCCTGGATCTTCTCCATGCCGCTGGAAGGCACTTGCTGGTCGTCACAGAATTATTCAAGGTAAATTACTTAGATGAAGTAAACTAATGGTATCATGGGGTAACACGGACTGAAACAGCAGATGAACGATAAAGCATACACCAAACGTAGGCGTTGGTTCAATACGATTGAACTTCTGTAACAATGCACACAGCTGGCTGTGGGTTGACTCTCTACTACTCTAAGTGTACTCTAACTTACTAGACCAGGCTAGATCTGGTCCACGTGTAGAAGGTGCTGACTGATATATACACTCTGACTGTCACTACAGTTGTCACCAGTGGAAAGAGGCAGAGTGCTGATGCCTCGTGTGTTTTATAGTTAGAAGTTATGTCTGGTGATTGGTTGTGTTCTGTCCTGTATGTTGATTGGCTAACCGGGGTGACTGTCACTGCCTGTTTTTACCTAATGATGTATATGGGTGCATATTATGACAGCCTGATGAAGGGAAAGAGATCCTGCTTCTGGAAGTGCTGCTAACAAGGCAGCACCTGCCTGGGGCTGTGTATCTGCACATGGCTGACTTTTTGCTTATTGGACTTGGAGTGAAGTAAAGGGCAGATTCAGGTTGGCCTGCTGCCGGGCTGAAGGTGGAGGGGAGCTCGATTTTGCAGTCTTTGAACTGGATGGCATTGGGAGACCAGATGCCGGTACTGTAGGAAAGGAAGGACAGCGGCCCGATTGACGGTGTAACTCAGAGGTCATATTAGGATGTCTCTTGACCAACTGCTGAACTCCTGTGTTTGTGGCTATGCGCTGGTCACAGTTAAGGAGCTGCATGGATTGTTACTGTTGGTTTACATTGTTATATTGCTACTTTCCTGTATTTTCTGTTTGGTAATTGTATAATGGGTGTGTGTTGATCCGAGTGCATGGACCCGAGTGCGAGGGCATACCCAGTGGGAGGGCCCTGTTCACTGTGTATTTGGTTATTCTGCATTTGGTTCCCTCGTGTAAGTGTAATGTTGTGTCTTTTAGAACACTTCTTTGTATGTTTTGATAGACCACTGAGTGTAATATGTGTTACTCAAACCTTGGTTGCTGATGAGGTTTTCTGAATCTCGATGAAGAAGACTCGCACTCATCCAGTAATAACAAAAGGTTCATTGAGTAACTATGACAATAATAGCGTGAGTTCTTTAATTTAGAACAAAGAACAAAGAAAAGTACAGCATAGGAACAGGCCCTTCGGCCCTCCAGGCCATGCTGCCTGTCTAAACTAAAATCTTTTACACTTCTGGGGTCCCTATCCCTCGATTCCCATCCTGTTCATGTATTTGTCAAGATACCCCTTAAATATCACTATCGTCTCTGCTTCCACCACCTCCTCCGGCAGCGAGTTCTAGGCACCCACTACTTAATATTAATGCTGGTGATAAGGTCAACAAGATCTAACTACAGTAACTATGCTTAACTATAGTAACCTCTGAGCTAATCTTGTACTCCTATCCTGGTCACAGTACACCCGAAAGAGAGAGAGAGAGGCACAATGCGGTTGCTGTTATACCCCTAGTCGTCCGGCCCTCTAGTGATCATCTGGTGCTACTGATTACACATTATGTACATGCACATAGAGATCACTACATTGTGATTATATGTTTGTACAGCTACATTGTAGCGTATGGAAACTCCATGCATGGCTCAATGCCGTATCCTTATGGATTTACGGTTCTTGTGCTACGTGAAATGTTTATGGACCAGGTTTGGTCTGTTTTTCTTTCGTAATGGAGAAATGCTGGTGACCTTGCTCTATTTTACCTGTTACTGTTTAATGTTGCTGTTTTCTACTTTGTTTTTTATATACGAAAGAATTGTTATTCCATTAAGATATATGCACTTGCTGGTACATTGACACTCGGCAAGTGTGGAAATAATTTATTTTTCTTTGTGACATTTCAGTGAAAATAACAGAGAACTTTAAAGAAGAACTCATAAACGCGTGCAACCTGTACAAAAAAAAACAACCACTTGTGCAAACCCATTGTGTGTTCACTGTGCCTTAAGCTGGGGGGCCGGTTTAACTCTGGAATGAAAAACTTGTCGTATGAGGAACGGTTGAGAACTCTGGGTCTGTACTCGTTGGAGTTTAGAAGGATGAGGGCGGATCTTATTGAAACTTACAGGATACTGCGAGGTCTGGATAGAGTGGACGTGGAGAGGATGTTTCCACTTGTTGGAAAAACTAGAACCAAAGGACACCATCTCAGACTAAAGGGACGATCCTTTAAAACAGAGATGAGGAGGAATTTCTTCAGCCAGAGGGTGGCGAATCTGTGGAACTCTTTGCCGCGGAAGGCTGTGGAGGCCAAATCACTGAGTGTCTTTAAGACAGAATTAGATCGGTTCTTCATTAATAAGGGGATCAGGAGTTATGGGGAGAAGGCAGGAGAATGAGGATGAGAAAATATCAGCCATGATTGAATTGCGGAGCAGACTCGATGGGCCAAGTGGCCTAATTCTGCTCCTATGTCTTATGGTCTTATGATGCTGAGAAACCCTTTCACTAATTCAGTCAGGTGTGGCAGCCCAATGTTTACACTGCAACAGACTTGGACAAACTGTGCAAGTCAAGACCCCAGCACCTTGCAGAGAGCCCAAAGATAATCCACGAGGTCGAGACTGAAAAGCCACACAGCAATCTTTCCTCAGTGAGATCAAAAGCGTGTGATTCTTCATTTTGAGAAGCTGACATCCTGGTAAATGGTCATCGAACAAATCTTAAATTAGAATCAGCTGCTAGTGTCACAGTCCTGTCAGACAAGGAACTATGGCTCAAAGACCACTGACTT
Source organism: Scyliorhinus torazame (assembly GCF_047496885.1). Taxonomy (NCBI): domain Eukaryota; kingdom Metazoa; phylum Chordata; class Chondrichthyes; order Carcharhiniformes; family Scyliorhinidae; genus Scyliorhinus; species Scyliorhinus torazame. The sequence goes on along the minus strand of NC_092711.1, from coordinate 209,100,736 downwards.
TGCACAATAGGCACTCCACTTTACGGAGCAGGGGGGAATTCCTGGTGATCAGCATGATCTTGGAATGGTTGATGAATGGCAACAAACAGATCTTTGAGCTGATGCATGTCATCTGTCGTTAGTCAGTAAAAACAGCACAATCCTGAATGCTTGGAAATGAGGGTGTGTTCGGACTTGACACAACAGCCAAACCAACCAGCCATGGGGCAACATTAAGCAATGGAAGAAAAGAATAAGAGCATTCACAGATGTCATTCCAACCTCCAAACCAACCAGAACCAACAGTCAGCCGACAGAACTGTGAATGAGATGTGGAGGAGTTATAAGGGGTGAGAGTCTCCGACCCCCCGCCGGGTCGGAGAATCGCCGGGGGCTGGCGTGAATCCCGCCCCCGCCGGTTGCCGAATTCTCCGGCACCGGAGATTCGGCGGGGGCGGGAATCGCGCCGCGCCGGTTGGCGGCCCCCCCCCCCCGCGATTCTCCGGCCTGGATGGGCCGAAGTCCCGCTGCTAGAATGCCTAGCCCGCCGGCGTGGATTAAACCACCTACCTTACCGGCGGGACAAGGCGGCGCGGGCGGGCTCCGGGGTCCTGGGGGGGGGCGCAGGGCGATCTGGCCCCGGAGGGTGCCCCCACGGTGGCCTGGCCCACGATCGGGGCCCACCGATCCGCGGGCGGGCCTGTGCCATGGGGGCACCCTTTTCCGTCCGCCTTCGCCACGGTCTCCACCATGGTGGAGGCGGAAGAGACTCCCTCCACAGCGCATGTGCGGGGATGCCGTGAGCGGCCGCTAACGCTCCCGCGCATGCGCTGCCCGGCAATTTCATTTCCGCGCCAGCTGGCGGGGCACTTCCGCCAGCTGGCGGGGCACTTCCGCCAGCTGGCGGGGCGGAAATCAGTCCGGCGCGGGCCTAGCCCCTCAAGGTTAGGGTTTGGCCCCCCAAGGTGCGGAGAATTCCGCACCTTTGGGGCGGCGCGATGCCCGAACGATTTGCGCCGCTTTTGGCGCCGGTCGGCGGACATCGCGCCGATACCGGAGAATTTCGCCCAAGGTCTCCAGACTGCTAAAACCTCTAACTTCAAGGAGAAAGATGGTATACTGCGATATGTTGCTGATGCTAATACTGTAAGAGCAATAACATTGGAATAGCAATAAGGTTAAATGCAAAAGACTTATAACAATGTAAAACTTGAAATAAACTAAAATAACTCTGTATCAAAGGGATAAAGACTTGGGGAGGAGGGGATTTGTATTAGGGTGTGGCACACAACAGGGTTAATGTGGGACTGAGTACAGTACCGCCCACACAGTGATGTAAGAGGCACATGACCTAGACCAAGGGTCAGTGTGCTATTGGCCAGAGATAAATGAAGATCTCGAATGGAGGTAGCTCCATGCCTGCATCTTTTACTGTAGATAGTTAGGCACGATCAATTTGACTGGAGATGAAGTTGAATTCAAACTGAGGCTTTATTATTATCAGATGTGTGGCCTCCCACAGCAGCTGACGAAATGGCTGCGAGCTGGAGGCCATGCATATTTATAACCCGCCTCCTGGGCAGAGTTAGCATGCAGGGGCCCAGATGAACCTGTAGTGCAGGTTCTACAATACAACCCTTAATATAAGAACACAGTACTTTACAACATTCACCCCCTGTTAAAATTGAGTACGGCGGGGGTGGTAGATAACTATATACAATTAGCAATCCTTAATATTTACAGAGCAGTAAAAAAAAATGTCTCTGGTCATCCGGCGGGCCAGTCAGAGGTTCAGCCAGTCCGGTGCCTTGATGGTCCTTTGAGATTGACGAAGTGGAGCCGGCGATGTTGGCACTGTCGTGGTCGAAGTTGACTCCGGGAGCATGCCGAAATCCTCTTCGTCAATGGGGCTGGACAGGGGGAGGACAGACGGTCCTAGGGGTGTGATGGGGGCGGCGGGGAAGGGGAGTGTGGCACCGGGGGCAATGGGAGTGGTGTGGGGGTGGAACCTGCTGGTGCCAGGTCCCTGAGGGAGACGGTATCCTGGCGGCCATCAGGGAATGCCACGTAGGCGTACTGTGGGTTTGCGTGGAGCAGGAGCACCCTTTCCACCAACGGATCCGCCTTGTGGAGCCGCACATGTTTACGGAGAAGCACGGTTCCCGGAGCTGTGAGCCAAGTTGGGAGCGATACCCCGGATGTGGACATCCTGGGGAAGGCAAAAATACGTTCATGCGGTGTACTGTTAGTAGCAGTGCAGAGTAATGAGCGAATGGAATGTAGTGCATCAGGGAGGACCTCTTGCCAGCGGGAGGCCGGGAGATTTCTGGACCGTAGGGCCAGCTGGACGGCCCTCCATACCGTCACATTTCCCCTTTCTACCTGTCCGTTTCCCCGGGGGTTGTAGCTCGTCGTTCTGCTGGAGGCGATACCCCTGCTGAGCAGGAACTGACGTAGCTCGTCACTCATGAATGAGGATCCCCTGTCACTGTGGATGTAGGCGGGGAAGCAGAACAGAGTGAAGATAGAATTAAGGGCTTTAATGACGGTGGCAGATGTCATGTCGGGGCATGGGATGGCGACGGGAAACCGGGAGTATTCATCGATCACACTGAGAAAATATGTGTGTCGATCGGAGGAGGGGAGGACGCCTTTGAAATCCACGCTGAGGCGTTCAAAGGGGTGGGAGGCCTTCACCAGGTGCACACGGTCCGGCCGGTAGAAGTGCAGCTTGCACTCCACACAGACCTGGCAGTCCTTGGTGATCGTCTTTACTTCCTCGACGGAGTAGGGCAAATTTTGTGCCTTAATGAAGTGGTACAACCGAGTGACCCCTGGGTGACAAAGGCTGTCATGCAGGGCCCGGAGTCGGTTTACCTGTGCGCTGGCACATGTACCTCGGGATAGGGGATCTGGGGGCTCGTTGAGTTTGCCACGGCAATACTTAATCTCGTAATTATAGGTGGAGAGCTCGATTTTCCACCGCAAGATTTTATCATTTTTGATCTTGCCCCGCTGTGTGTTGTTGAACATGAAGGCTACCGACCGTTGGTCAGTGAGGAGAGTGAATCTCCTGCCGGCCAGGTAATGCCTCCAATCTCGCACAGCCTCAATGATAGCCTGGGCCTCCTTTTTGACGGATGAGTGCCGAATTTCTGAGGCATGGAGAGTGCGGGAAAAGAATGCCACGGGCCTGCCTGCCTGGTTGAGGGTGACGGCAGGGGCGACGTCCAATGTGTTGCTTTCTACTTGGAAAGGGAGTGTTTCGTCTACAGCGTGCATTCCAGCTTTGGCAATATCAGCTCTGATCTGGGCGAAAGCCTGTTGGGCCTCGTCCGTCAGGGGGAAATGAGTGGACTGTATGAGTGGGCGGGCCTTGTCCGCATAGTTTGGGACCCACTGTGCGTAATACGAGAAGAACCCAAGGCAGCGTTTGAGGGCCTTGGGGCAGTGGGGGAGGGGGAGCTCCATGTGGGGGCGCATGCGGTCGGGATCGGGCCCCAGAACTCCGTTCTGGACTACGTAGCCGAGGATGGCTAAGTGGTTTGTACGGGACACACACCTCTCCTTGTTCTAGGTCAGGTTGAGAAGAGTGGCAGTGCGGAGGAATTTATCGAGGTTGGCATCGTGGTCCTGCTGGTCATGGCCGCAGATGGTGACATTATCTAAGTACGGAAACGTGGCTTGCAAGCCATACCGGTCGATCATTCGGTCCATCTCCCTTTGGCAGACCAAAACCCCATTGGTGACACCGAAGGGGACCCTAAGGAAGTGATATAGCCGGCCGTCTGCCTCGAAGGCGGTGTATGGCCGGTCCGATTTACGGATTGGGAGCTGGTGGTAAACGTTGAGAAGACCCGGTACTGTGCAATCTGATTAATCATGTCAGATATGCGTGGGAGGGGGTACACGTCGAGCTGCGTGTACCTGTTGATGGTCTGGCTGTAGTCCACGACCATTCAGTTTTTCTCTCCAGACTTAACCACTACCACTTGAGCTCTCCAGGGGCTGTTGCTGGCCTCGATGACTCCCTCCCGAAGCAACCGCTCGACCTCGGACCTGATGAAGGCCTTATCCTGGGTGCTCTACCGTCTGCTCCTGGTGGCGACAGGTTTGCAATCTGGAGTTAGATTGACAAAGAGGGAAGGAGGATCTACCTATAGGGTCGCGAGGCTGCACACAGTGAGGGGTGGTAAGTGTCATGATATTCAAACACACACATCATGATAGACACACCAACAGACAAATCAGAACACACAACACCACAACCAATGACAGAAAGATATAAAAGCACAGACACGACCCCCGGTGGTCAGTATTAGCTGCAGAGGAGGACCAGGACAGACCTACAACACGACACACTCAGGGAGACAGCACGTGCAGAGTATCCAGAACGAACTGTATTATAAGAGTTAAAATAAAATAGAGTTGTACCACATACAACTGTGTTGGCTCATCTGTGCACCAGAGCACCCAACACCACATGGTACAGGAGTGGATCGATACCTGCCGGCATACCTCAGTGTACACAGACAACCAGCAGTGCCCAGGCAAAATGATAGAGCTCCCAGTTCCGCAGCCGCTCCAGTACTACGGCGATCTCCGCGAAAACTGGCGGCGATTCCGGCAAATGTTCGAATTGTTCCTGGTGGCAGCTGAACTCCAAGACCTGGATGATAGCGAAAAAATTGAATTTCTCCTCACCATCGCCGGTGCAAGGGCAAGAGAAATATTCACAAGGTTCAGGTTCTTCAGGAGGCAGCAAATGTACGATTACCAGGCAGTCCTGGACAAATTCTCCAAGTACTGTGAAGAAAACGCAATCCAATCGGCAAGTAAAGGTAAGAAAAGCTGCAGTACTCACCTCGTGGCTGGGATCCCGGAGCCCGAATTCCCAGAGGCCGAAATCCAGGGCCTGAGAGAGGGCTGGGTCGAGGTCGGCGGCCATCTTGCTAAAGGTATCACGCTAGCACAGTTGCGCGAGCAGTGCGCAGAACCGGAAGTTTCGTTTGCGCATGCGCGAGATGCTGCGCATGTGCAGTCAAGAAAACGGCCATCGGTAAAGGAACAGCGATCTGAGCATGCGCAGTCGCTTCCTACGTGCTACATACCGAGCGTCAGGATGTCAGAGGCCCCAGACTGCACCAATTTAAAGGGGAAACGTCCCAAATCCAATTTAAAAGGGAAACGTCCCAAATCAAAAAAACAAAAATCTGTTAAAGCTGTAAAACAACCTTCCCTCACCTGGAATGACAGCACATTGCCGCAAATTGACCCAGGAGATGAATTTACCTCCGAAGAACCCTCCAAAAAGCAGTTACCTACGCACAAGCCGATGATTCCGACCTCGAATACTTCGATGACGATCTTTACAGTGTTTCTGGACCTCGCGAGCCCAATGATAGCTCCGTGGTCCTATACGACTATGACTCGGCCGAACCTTTCGTGTTGCACATTGGCGGCCCCCACATTGAATCCGACGCAGATGAGGATTCATTTTTCGGATTTGAGGATCTCAATCCAGCAGATATGACGTCCCAACTTATCAGTACCGGATGATGCTGCAGCCTGACATTAACAGACAGGGAGCGCTGCAAGCACACGGAGAGCGCCCTGCTGCCACACAGAGCGTGGTCCACGTCCCGCTCAACGTTCCCGACTCTATGAAAGAAGACATGCAAGACTCCAGAGCGCAGTCCTCGCATGAACCAGAAGTGACTCCAGTGTCACAAGCCTCCACAGCAAGCTCGTGGACAGACTCCACAATTGCAGAAACGCAAGACTCCAGAGCGCAGTCCTTGCATGAACAAGAAGTGACTCCAGAGTCACAAGCCTCCACAGGGAGCTCGTGGACAGCCTCCACGATAGAAGCAACGCAAGACTCCAATGTGCAGTCCTTGCAGGAACAAGACCATGAGGGTCTAGCAACCTCTCCTGACCAACCAGCGGCAGATGATGCAAGTCTGCCATGCTCACGTGAACAGCAAGAAGGCTACCATGCTCCACTACACAGCAGCATGACCATGACGGTCTCTCATGCTACAATGAAGGGCACAGCGCTGAAGACTGTTCAAGCCCAACTGAAGACAAGCCAAAGGAATCGCCTCGTCCAAGCCCGAAGAAAAAAGGTTTATGCGCTGACCTTCAGGATCATTATAGCCGAACAGAGATTAATAATGCTGCACGGCCACAGAAGGATGCTGAGGATTTGCTAAAGAAATTAATTGAATGTTTAACTTGCAAGGAGCAGACTGTGAATTGCCAGTGTTTTAGTACGGATCGAAAAAATGGACAAGACATTGATCCTCAGGTAATGGAAATAACACAACCTGAATCATATCTACAGCAGGGACAAATGTCTCCCTTCAACACAACGCCGCAAAGTCCCAACTTCGGAGACCAGCAGTTAGTCAGTAATGACTCTTCACACCTTGAGGGGAACATTAATTGCATTGAACCTATACACACTCCACTGATAAATGAGCAGAACATTAGAGCAAGAATCCTGAGGACACCGACATCGAGTAGCCAGATAACGAATTTAAAACCCACAGCAGTTTCAAGTGAACCAAGTGTGCTTTCCACTAATGGTGAAGATGCAGATAAGGTCGACCCGATTATCCATTGTACCACACTAACCCCAGTGATTAAGCAGTTATGTATGGGGAGTATAATGTGGGCAATTGAGAACAGTAAAAGAGAGACTGTGACCATGCCAGTCCCAGCAAAATCAGACCCAGAGACCATGAAGGCATGTACATTAGACAAAGATACATATGAGGTACCTGAGAAGAAAAGTGAAACGGAATGTTCTTTGGAAAATAGTACAATGTCGATAGAAACATTGGATCCTATATTCGAGACCATACATATGGGAGAATTTGGGGGTAATAAACAAGGTTCTGCAATGTCTGGGGGAAGATTTAAAATTCCAAAGAAGAAAAGCCCAAATGAAGGACAACGGCAAGACAATGACAGTCCACCGACATGGTGTGCACCACCAGATGAAAACTCTGACAATTTACCCAACCCTAGTGAACAGCAAGCTGCTAATGAGGATCTATCCACGGGATGTGAGACGAGTGACGACAGCATCCCACTTCCCATGCAAAAGGTGCAAGGTGACAGACCTCGCCTAGTGCGTACCGAGGCACTCGACGATCACGGTGGGACCACTGACGACTGCGGTGGCAGCGCACCGCTTCCACCCTCGATGGCTCGACCCTCTCCACTGGTTGGTGCATTCCTGCATGTTCCGACTCCAGAAGTGCAGCTTCAGGGAATCTCGGCTGCCTCCAGTGAACCTGTTGGGACTCCGGACGGGGGGCATCGACGGAAGGCAGACCAGACTCCAGATGGGGAGCAGCCAAGCGCCGACTCTGATTCGCGCACGCCAGACCTTGCTCCGGACGGGCGGTGTCGCGGCCTCGGTGATGGCACGCTCAGGGTGACGGCGGATGCCACGGCGACAGGGAATGGATCGCGTGGCAGTCCCACTGGGTCGGCAGTGGCAACCAGCACCGGCGGTCCAAGATGGACACACCAATTCGCGCCATCGCCAGACATTGATGCGAGCAACAATTCTCTCTCCAAGGCGACATGCTTCGACGTTTCTCTGCGGAGTCGCCCTTCCGGCACAGCAGGTGGCCGGAACCAGCGTGCACGGTCTCGGCCAACTCCCACATCTGGCACAGTCATCGCCTTGCATGATATTAGTGATGGTGCTACTTCGATGGCAACGACCCATCGGCTACAAGATGCCGTCCACCACAAACATAAAAAGAAAAAAGACTCCACCTTGTTCCTGGCATGCAGGGCGGATGGATTGGTGCGTAGGCGCAATCAGCGAGCTTTGCGCCGCCTTCCACGCTCGCAACTGAACCGTACGCACACGCCGGATCCTCCACTGGTTCCCAAGGATGACTTTGTGGAGATGCCACGGATCATGCCCCTTCCATCACCACCAGAACCAAACCACAGCCAAGGCAACACTAACAAAGATGTTGAATGTTATATTTGCACGAATGAAAAACCAAGCACTGCACGAAGTACAACAAATGGTAAAGTAGAGACTTCGGCAACAGCATCACCTCCAACAGTCCAAGGTGAACCAGTGTGACCCCAAATCTCCACAGCTGAACCGGCTTGAGGACCAGCCCATTCGTGAGGCGGTCACCCATTAGACTGGACTTATAACGCTGTTCATACGTTCAAAAAGTCAAACACTTCTGTATTATAACCTGTTGTTGTTTATTGTTCCAGATATCGTCTGACCGGACCACTGTTCAAGTTTTTTTTTTCTCTCGCATCCATGTTTTGTTATGGTACAACCTTGTTAGTGTGACGCACCCGACATCGCCCCATGTAAATAGTTATGTCATATACACACGCTGTACACAACACACACACACTCTTAGATGCACTCACGACACAATTATATTTATGACCACGTAGGCACATATCTTTGTAAAAAGGGGGGATGTCATGATATTCAAACACACACATCATGATAGACACACCAACAGACAAATCGGAACACACAACACCACAACCAATGACAGAAAGATATAAAAGCACAGACACGACCCCCGGTGGTCAGTATTAGCTGCAGAGGAGGACCAGGACAGACCTACTACACGACACACTCAGGGAGACAGCACGTGCAGAGTATCCAGAACGAACTGTATTATAAGAGTTAAAATAAAATAGAGTTGTACCACATACAACTGTGTTGGCTCATCTGTGCACCAGAGCACCCAACACCACAGTAAGGGTCCGCCGAATTTAAGGGTCAGACTCTGGAGGTTGCACTGAATATCCAGGCCGAGGATAAGTGCAGCGCAGAGGTTAGGGAGGATGCAGGGGCGAAAACCGTGGAACTCTACGCCTTGGACTGTGAGCGTGACCGTGCAGTACCCCCGGATCGCTACGCAATGGGATCTGGAGGCCAGGGAGATACTTTGATTGGTAGGGTGTACCTTAAGGGAGCAACGCCTTACCGTATTCGGGTGTACAAAGCTCTCGGTGCTCCCGGAGTCCAGTAGGCAGGAGGTCACATGGCCGTTGACTTTCACGCTGGTGGATGCGTTGGTCAGAATATGTGGTCGGGACTGGTCGATTGCCATGGATGCGAGTCGTGGTTGATCGTCGGGTAGTGAGGCAGCCATTGAGTTGGGGTCCTGAAACGCCGTTGATATCCATGTGCTGCGGGGTGGACAAGATGGCGGCGCCCGGAGGTCCTGGGGATCACAAAATGGCGGTGCCCACGTGAGGTACCCTCAATAATGATGCTTAGAGATTAAACTGTAAAGAAGGCTTTATTCGGCTCATAACTATGCTACAGATTTGGACGAGAGCTGACTGCTATACAGACCATTTGGCAGGCCTTTATGTATGGCTCCCAGATGGGCGGAGCCAGAGGCGGAGTCCCCAGGGTTCCAAGCCTGGTCTTAAAGGGGACATCACCTTACATGATGATAAGGCAGTAACCGTTCATGACATTCACCCCCTGTTTAAAAAGGAGTCCGGCGGGGGTGAAGTGCCATCATAGGTCCATCCGTCTCGGCGGCCGGATCATCCTCCTCGATCTCCTCAGTTCGGGCGGTGGGGCGGCGGGCACGGACGTCCCGGTTGAGGGCACATCCGGGAGCACAGCGGTCGGAGCTTCGGTCCGGGTCGAGGCAGAGGAACTAGGCAGGGCCGGGGGTAGTGGAGCTGGGGCAGAGGAACTAGGTAGGGCCGGGGGTAGCAGAGCCGGCGCCGGCGGGGTGTGTAAAGGGGGGCGCAAGGGGGGGCGCACGGTAGGAGCTCACCAACGGGTGGTAGGGCCGGAAGGGGGTGTGTTGTAGGGGGCGACGGGTCCTGCAGGGGAGCGGCGCGGGAAGGGGCGTCTGTGGTGGAGGATCCAGCGGGCGCCAGATCCCGGAGGGAAACCGTATCTTGCCTGCCGTCGGAGTACTCCACGTAGGCGTAACTGGGGTTGGCGTGGAGCAGTCGGACCTTTTCAATTCGGGGGTCCGTTTTATGGCTCCTCGCGTGCCTCCGGAGAAAAACAGGTCCCGGAGCCGTCAGCCAAGGTGGAAGCGAGACCCCGGAGGTAGACTTCCTGGGGAAGCGGAACAATCGCTCATGAGGGGTCTCATTTGTGGCCGTGCAGAGGAGTGACCTAATGGAGTGTAGGGCATCGGGTAGGACCTCCTGCCAGCGGGTGGTTGGGAGATTTCTCGACCGCAGGGCCAGAAGGACTGCCTTCCACACGGTCGCGTTCTCCCTCTCCACCTGCCCGTTTCCCCGTGGGTTATAGCTTGTTGTTCTGCTAGAGGCGATGCCTTTGCTGAGCAGATACTGACGCAGTTCATCGCTCATGAACGATGTACCCCGGTCGCTGTGGATATAAGCAGGGAAACCGAACAGGGTGAAGATGCTGTGCAGTGCCTTAATCACCGTGGCTGAGGTCATGCCGGTGCAGGGAATGGCGAATGGGAAACGGGAGAACTCATCGATCACGGTGAGGAAATAGGCATAACGGTTGGTGGACGGGAGGGGCCCCTTGAAGTCCACGCTCAGTCGCTCAAAGGGGCCCGAGGCCTTCACCAGCCGAACCTTGTCTGGCCGATAGAAGTGCGGTTTGCACTCCGCACAGACCTGGCAGGCCCTGACCATGGCCTTGACCTCCTTGGTTGAGTAAGGTAGGTTGCGGGACTTAATGAAATGGACGAGCCGGGTAACCCCCGGGTGGCAGAGGTCATTGTGGATGGCTTGCAGGCGGTCCTCCTGCGCGTTGGTGCATGTGCCGCGGGACAGGGCATCTGGGGGCTCGTTGAGCTCCCCTGGACGATACTTGATATCGTACGAGTAGGTGGAGAGTTCGATCCTCCACCTCAAAATTTTATCGTTTTTTATTTTGCCCCGTTGCGTGTTATCGAACATATAGGCGACCGACCGTTTGTCGGTGACGAGGGTAAACCTCCTACCGGCTAGGTAGTGTCTCCAGCGCCGCACAGCCTCCACAATGGCTTGTGCCTCCTTTTCGACTGCAGAGTGTCGAATCTCGGAGGCGGTGAGGGTTCGGGAGAAGAACGCTACTGGTCTGCCTCCTTGATTGAGGGTAGCAGCCAGGGCGATGTCTGATGCATCGCTCTCTACCTGGAAAGGGATGGTTTCGTCCACCGCGTGCATGACGGCCTTGATGATGTCGGCCTTGATGCGGTTGAAGGCCAATTGGGCCTCAGCCGAGAGGGGAAGAGTGGTGGTCTTTAGGAGTGGGCGGGCTTTGTCCGCATACTTGGGACCCACTGGGCGTAATAGGAGAAAAGCCCCAAGCACCGTTTGAGGGCCTTGAGGCTGCGGGGGAGAGGGAGTTGCTTAAGGGGGCGCATGCGGTCGGGGTCGGGACCTAGGACCCCGTCTTCCACGACATAGCCGAGGATGGCCAGCCGGGTGGTGTGGAAAACGCATTTGCCCTCGTTATAGGTCAGGTTAAGGGCTCGGTCGGTCTGGAGGAACTTTTTGAGGTTAGCGTCATGGTCCTGCTGATCATGGCCGCAGATGGTGACATTGTCCAAGTACGGGTATGTAGCCCGCAAACCGTACTGGTCCACCATTTGGTCCATCGCCCTTTGAAAGACGGAGACCCCATTCGTGACACCAAAGGGGACCCTGAGGAAGTGGAAGAGCCGGCCGGCTGCTTCGAAGGCAGTATAGGGGCAGTCTTTTGGTCGGATGGGGAGCTGGTGGTAGGCAGATTTGAGGTCGACCGTGGAAAAGACTCGGTATTGGGCGATCCGATTTACCATTTCCGCGATGCGAGGAAGGGGGTACGCATCAAGCTGTGTGAATCGGTTTATGGTCTGGCTATAATCCACGACCATCCGTTTCTTCTCCCCGGACCGGACTACCACCACTTGCGCTCTCCAAGGGCTGTTGCTAGCCTCGATGACCCCCTCTCCCAGTAAACGCTGTACCTCTGACTTGATAAAAGCCATATCTTGAGCACTGTAGCGCGGGCTCCTGGTGGCGACGGGCTTACAGTCGGGAGTGAGGTTAGCGAATAGCGAGGGGGGTGCGACTTTCAGTGTCGCAAGGCAGCACACCGTGAGGGGGGGGCAAGGGTCCGCCGAACTTCAGTGCCAGGCTTCGGTGGCTGCACTGGAAATCCAGTCCGAGCAGCAGGGGGGCACAGAGGTGAAGGAGGATATAAAATTTGAAACGGGTGTATTTGGCACCCTGGATCGAGAGATCCGCAATACAGTACCCCGTGATTTGTACCGAGTGGGACCCAGATGCGAGGGCTATGGTTTGGGATGTGGGATGGGTGCATAGGGAGCAGCGCCTTACCGTTTCAGGGTGGATAAAGCTCTCCGTGCTCCCGGAGTCGAAGAGGCATGCAGTGTCGTGCCCGTTGACCTGGACCTGCATCATGGAGTCCTGCAGGTGTTTTGGCCGAGTTTGATCGAGGGTGATCGCACCCAGTCGCGGGTAGTCGGAGTCGTAAAATGGCCGCTGCCGTTGGTCGCACGTGTCGGGTCGAGAAGATGGCCGCTCCCATGATTCGCACGAGGCTGATGACGCGTCAGAAGAGGACGTGTCGGGTCGGTGCGCAGCAGCATTGCGAGGCCTGCGGGCCTGGGAGCCCGATTTTTGGGCCGGCTGTTCTTTGTTTTTCTGGCCCCTGGGTCTGGCCAGGCAGACCCTCGCAAAGTGCCCTTTCTTCCCGCAGTCGCTGCAGATCGCGGAGCGGGCTGGGCAGCGTGGGCGTGGGTGCTGGCCCTGCCCGCAGAAGTAGCAAGGTGTACCCCATGGTGAGCGGGTCGCCGCGTGGCACAGGCCTGTAATACGGGCGAGTCTGAGGAAGTCCGGGGGGGGGCTGGCAGAGTCCGCGGGGTACGTACCCAAGTTGTGTCGGGCCACCTCCAGCGAGGAGGCGAGCGTTAGCGACTCCTGGAGGTCTTTTGCCCCGTTTTCGAGCAGTCGCTGCCGGATGTAGGTCGAGCGGATGCCGGACACGAAAGAATCTCTGATGTGCAGGTTCATATGGACTTCCCCTGTCACATCCTGATGGTCACAGTCCCTGGCCAGCGCGGTGAGTTTCTCAACAAACTCGTCGAGCGATTCCCCCGAGCGCTGCCGGCAGGTAGAGAGCAGATGCCGGGCGTGCACCTCATTGACGGGTTTGACAAACCGCTTGCGGAGCAACTCAATCGCTTCCTCATAACTCGTCGCCTTTTCGAGCGTGGCGGAGATTCTGTGACTCACCCGGGCGTGGAGTAGACGCAGCTTGCGTGGCCCTAGGATGGGAATCTCTGCGGAGTCCAGGTAGGCCTCGAAGCACCGCAGCCAGTATTTAAAAATTTCCTTTGCCTCCGGCGTTCGTGCTTCCTGATTGAGCTTCTCTGGTTTTAGGCCTGCGTCCATCCTGAATCTAGTTTAGCCTAATAAATTGAGGTACCCTCAATAATGATGCTTAGAGATTAAACTGTAAAGAAGGCTTTATCAGGTTAATAACTATGCTACAGATTTGGACGAGAGCTGACTGCTATACAGACCATGAGGCAGGCCTTTATGTATGACTCCCAGATGGGCGGAGCCAGAGGTGGAGTCCCCAGGGTTCCAAGCCTGGTCTTAAAGGGGACATCACCTTACATGATGATAAGGCAGTAACCGTTCATCACACCATGGAACGCACATTGCGGGGGTGGAGCAAGATGGCGGCGCCCATGAAATGCACGTGCTGTGCGGGGGAGACGATGGCAGCGCCCATTGCTCGCACATGGCCTGGGGAGGAGGAGAGGATAGCGGTGCCCATTTTCCGTGACCGGGGTGGGTGGGGGGGGACCGCTGCCGCCGAGCGGGCCTGGCACACCGCTGCGTAGTGGCCCTTCTTCTGCAGGCCTTACAAAGGGCAGCGCGGGCCGGGCAGTGTTGGCAGTGGTGTCTTTGCTGGCCGCAAAAATAGCATCGGGCCCCCCTGAGATCACTGGCTGGCGCGTAGCGCAGGCGTACTGGGTGGGTAGCGCCCCCCGCTGGGGCAGCTGCCTGTGGGGCCCATGAAACGTAGGATGAGTGGGCCGCACGGTTGGGGGCATAGGACTGGACATTGCGCAGGGCGACCGTCATGGAAAGCGCTCGTGTTTTAGTCTCTGCGAGGTCACGCATGGCCCATTCTAGGAGCCGCTGCCTAATAACATCGGACCCAATCCCAGTTACAAAAGCGTCCCGTATAAGGAGATCTGAGTGCTCCTTAGCTGTAACGTCCTGGCAGTCACAGTCCCGCACTAGTGGGATCGGGGCCCTCCAGAAGTCCTCGATTGACTCACCAGGTAGTTGAGTACGCGTTGCGAGTGCGTGTCTGGCGAAGAGCGTGTTCGTCTTCCGTTCATAATTTTCTTTGAGTCGAGTCATGGCATTAGCGTAATTGGGCGCATCCTGGATCAGCGGGAATACTTTGGAGGTGAGTCTGGAGTACAATATTTGAATCTTCTGAGCCTCTGGAACAGGGGTCGGCGCCGCGTTGATATACGCTTCAAAACAAGCTAGCCAGTGCTGAAAGTTCTTTCTGGCGTTGCTTGCGTGTGGATCCAGCTGCAGGCGATCTGGTTTCATCCAGAGGTCCATCTTCTGAATCTTAGACTAATAAATTGAGGCACGATCAATTTGACTGGAGACAAAGTTGAATTCAAACTGAGGCTTTATTAGTATCAGGTGTGTGGCACGAAATGGCTGCGAGCTGGAGGCCATGCATATTTATAACCCGGCTCCTGGGCGGAGCTAGCATGCAGGGGCCTAGGTGAACCTGTAGTGCAGGTTCTACCGTACAACCCTTAATATAAGAACACAGTGCTTTGCCAAAAAGCAGTTGATAAAGGATTGGTGTTAACAGATAGAAAACTGCAAAGACTGCTTTGACAGACGTATTATGTAACCAACAACATTCCAAATCTCTGATACCATGATGAACTCCTGTTGTGATGTCCTGCTGTGATGATTGGATTCCAACTACCTTCGGGCAGCGCGGTAGCCTTGTGGATAGCACAATTGCTTCACAGCTCCAGGGTCCCAGGTTCGATTCTGGCTTGGGTCACTGTCTGTGCGGAGTCTGCACATCCTCCCTGTGTGTGCGTGGGTTTCCTCCGGGTGCTCCGGTTTCCTCCCACAGTCCAAAGGTGTGCATGTTAGGTGGATTGGCCATGATAAATTGCCCTTAGTGTCCAAAATTGCCCTTAGTGTAGGGTGGGGTTACTGAGTTATGGGGATAGGGTGGCGGTGTTGACCTTGGGTAGGGTGCTGTTTCAAAGAGCCGGTGCAGACTTGATGGGCCGAATGGCCTCCTTCTGCACTGTAAATTCTATGAAATCTATGAAATCAGAAGCATCTTCCTCTCAGCTTACTATCACTCTAACCAGTGGAGATTTTAATATGCTATTTTTATGTATATTTGGATAAGGATATGAGGTCTGGATTTCAGTGGTGCTGGTGGAACCCAAATTGAGTCTTGGTGAGTTGGTTATTGGTGAGTAAGTGCTGTTTGGAAGCATTGTTAACGGCACCTTGCAGCACTTTGCTGATGATCTTGTTGTGAGCTGCTGGGGCAATAATTGGGCAGTTTGGATTTGTTCTGCATTTTGAGGACAGGATATGCCTCACATGATCAGATAGATATCAGTATTGTGGCTGTACTGGAATGTGGTCCAACCAGCTGAATGGTGAAACCAGTAGTCTTCTAGTTCCAACAGTTTAATTTTGTGAATTTGAATTGACAGCAGTGGAGATTAGAGCTGTGTAAGGGGAAATGACCACTGTGAGTAATCAATGGTTCTATTGGGGACTAACAAATCAAAGATGGAAGTGAGGATGTGGTTGAGCAAATCAGGAGCTGGAGAAATGCTGTGGTGCGCAGAGGGCTAAAGGCTAGACAGGCAAAGAACTGTAGGATTGTTGGACAAACCCAAACTGTTCACTGGTGTTTTTACCGAATCTGGACGGGGATACGACAGTCGCACGGCAACATAACTGATTCTTATTGTGGTGGATCGAGGCAGATACTGGAGGCTTCCATCGGTAAATGAATGGGGTTTATGAATGAAAAGCAAAGACAGTTAGATAACAAGCACATAAAACTATACAACAGGGACTGGATTCTCCACCGGCAGGATGTTCCATTTTGCCAGCACCACGGGGGGTTTCCTGACGGCGTGGGGCTGCCCCACAATGAGAAACCCCATTGAGAAGCCGGCTTAACGGAGCATCCGGCCGGGGTGAAATAGAAATGTGGCACGGAGGGATGGAGAATCCAGCCCCAGGTCTTTACTCTTCAGCTCCCTGGTTCACACTGCCAGGGTCCTGCTTCCAGGGACCACCGCAAACTCCCCATTGGCAAGAGATCGTCGAATCCCGAGCCGTTGGCCTTAAGCTGGTCGTGTGGTCAGTGGAGTTCGAACTCCCCCCTTAAAAGGGTCACACTACCACACTTAACTACCACCTAAAGAGGCCGGAAGAGCCACTGAGCTAAGATTGATAATAAATACCTGCCCTGCCAATGATGCGCACCAAGATTTGATTATTTTGAATTATTCATGAAATGTAATACTAAAACACATTCCTCATTTTCTAGATCCACTCTGCAATCTCACTCTGGATAATGGATATTCTGAAATTGTGAATACAACATGGCTGTATGTAAACAATGAAACTTGTCCGAATGGATCAGAAATCTACGTTCCTCACCAGGGTCCAAGTGAGCAATACTGGGAGTAAGTAAATGACTACAGATAGCTGCATCTATAACCTGCACAGTCTGTAACAGCAACTTCCTTTTGGGGAGGTTTGTTGGGTGAAGGCCCTGTTTAGTGAGTGAAAAGGTGTTTGATTTAGATCGAGGTACTACTTGTTGGGCGGGATTCTCCGCCCAGCTGTGCCACATTTCTGCCCCGAATGGTCAGCGGGATTCTCCGTTATGCCAGCCGGTCAATGGGGTTTCCCATTGTGGGGCAGCCCCGTGCCGTCGGGAAACCCCTGGGCGCCGGCATAATGGAGAATCATGCCGGAGGAGAAGCCTGGCCGTTGTGTTTGGTCCTTGTACTTTATGATGGATTCACCAAACACTTTGATCTGTCCAAACCAAGATCCTTTTATTGTGTCTTGTGTGGTAAGATGACAATCTGAAGGGCTGATTTAGCTGTGTGGGCTAGACAGCTGGTTTGTAATGCAGAACAGAGCCAGCAGCATGGGTTCAATTCCTGTATCAGCTGACTCGAACAGGCGCCGGAATGTGGTGACTAGGGGCTTTTCACAGTAACTTCATACTTGTGGCAATAAAAGAGTATTATTATTGGTACAGAGCAAGTTACCATGGAGTCTTGCTACTCCTCTGGAACTTACACCTTCTGCTGATCAATTACATGTAAGATTATTACCCTGTATCTCTTGTTTTCTAGATGGTCGATGCGCCTCCCTTTATATGCAGGTCACATGACCTTGGTCTTGATACTGCATGGTGTGTCTGTACAGCCACCTGCTGGTTGGAGGTGTCACACCATTTAACTGTGATATGGTCCACAGGCATATCACCGCACTATTTACATCATACACCTGTAACAAAATAACATCACAACTGGGGTCCTTTCATTACTTAACAGCTTTCAAACTGAAGGAGCTTAATTCATTGTGAGGCAGAGACTGACCCAGGTAGTTTTAACAGTGCAATGTAAGACAGTCAGTGAAGCTCTGTCAGGAAATCCTTCAAACCAAACCAGGTCTCCAAGGAATTTTATTAGTGTGACATTATGGAAAATGCCGAGAATATAAAGGGTTAATGTAATATCATAATTGAGCTAATTGCAGAACTGTATAAAGCACTGACTCTCAGGCTTCTGAGAGAGGGCTGGAGAGAATGCAGAGGAGAGGGCTGGAGAGTGCAGAGTACAATTAGAGATAGAGGGCGAAATTCTCCCCCAACGGCGGGATGTCCGCCGACTGGCGCCAAAGACGGCGCCAATCAGACGGGCATCGCGCCAGCCCAAAGGTGCGGAATGCTCCGCATCTTTGGCGGCCTAGCCCCAACATTGAGGGGCTAGGCCGACGCCGGAGGGATTTCCGCCCCGCCAGCTGGCGGAAATGGCGTTTGTTGCCCCGCCAGCTGGCGCGGAAATGCGGCGCATGCGCGGGAGCGTCAGCGGCCGCTGTCAGTTTCCCGTGCATGCGCAGTGGGGAGAGTCTCTTCCGCCTCCGCCATGGTGGAGGCCGTGGCGGAGGCGGAAGGGAAAGAGTGCCCCCACGGCACAGGCCCGCCCGCGGATCGGTGGGCCCCGATCGCGGGCCAGGCCAACGTGGGGGCACCCCCCGGGGTCAGATCGCCCCGTGCCCCCCCAGGACCCCGGAGCCCACCCACGCCGCCTGGTCCCGCCGGTAAATACCAGGTTTGATTTACGTCGGCGGGACAGGCAATTTCTGGGCGGGACTTCTACCCATCCGGGCCGGAGAATCCAGCGGGGGGTCCCGCCAACCGGCGTGGCCCGATTCCCGCCCCCGCCCAATCTCCGGTACCGGAGACTTCGGCGGGGGCGGGATTCACGGCGGCCAACGGCCATTCTCCGACCTGGCGGGGGGTCGGAGAATGACGCCCAGAGTGTAGAGACTAGTGTTAGTAGAGTGTAGATTGTAGATTACTAGAGTATTGCTTGCTTTAGGAGTAGGTGGTTGAGCTTTAATAAGTAGTGTAATAAATGTTAGCTTTGTTATTGATTTAGCTTCTTTGGTCTTTGTTGCACACTACGACATCCATCCTGATTATAAGAATCATAAAGAACACCACAATTGGAACTCATTGTTCAACCAGAAAAATTATATTTGGAAAGAAAACAACAAAATAAACAGAAAAACCAAGAGTTTTCAAATATAATTTCCATTTTCATTGAAACACTGGAGAAAGTGCAGCATAATTTTTTGAAAATATTAACAGAATCAAATAAAAGCAACTACCAGGGAAAACGAACAAGGAGACAGATTTTTAAATTCAGGAAGATGCTTTATAGCGTAAGTCTAGAGGAATTGTTTCCACTTGTAGATGTATTGAAAACAAGGGACAGACAAATGGTAGAGTCAGGAACAGATTGAAGATAATTATAAAGTAATTCCATCAGAGACTGGTGAGAAAGTGGAATTCACTGGGAGGCTGTAGAAAACAGACAACATTGATACTATTGTTGCATTTTGTCATTCGGGGAGGTTTGTATGAAGTATAAATATTAGCACAGTCCAGTTTTGCTGAACAGATGGTTTCTATTTAATACATGCTGTGTAAACTTAATAAAACAAAACTGATTCGCTAACTTGGATATCTTTCAAATTCCTGCATATTTGACTAAATACTATTGTATATTCTATCTAATAGTGACTATTTAAGATGAAAAATTTACTTCTCTGATGCAGTTTTGGTTATCATTTTATTCAGTAAAGGGGTTTTACGCCGTACCAGTTCAATGGATGAGACTGGGGAGATAGTCTGGTATTTAGCCCTCTGTCTGCTTCTGGCCTGGCTGATTGCTGGGGCAGCGTTATCAAAAGGAATCAAATCTTCAGGAAAGGTAAGACAACTAACTATTGACAAAGTACAGAATTCTGCAACAATAAAATGAGAATTTCTGAATCATTTGTGAGGTGGGCTAGTTTATCTCACAGGTGATTTTAACAGTGACTCTTTGGAGTGGGAGATTATAATTCATGAGCACTTTAGGCCCAGTGAGATCTTTCTCCTGAGTGAAAGAACAACAGCAATTCCACCAAACCTCTGAAATGTGCCCCTTATTCGAAGGGTTTCAGTTACTGATTCAGGGATTTTGGGTGAATTTTCAATTGCTCTGGAACGCTGGACAAGAGATTAGGGTCATTGATTTATTGGAGAAATATTTGAGAAAATGTTACAGCAATGTGCAGAAAGGGCAAGGGTTTGGGATGAACTGGAATTCTCTTGGAAAGAGCTGGTGCAGAATTGATGGTTCGAATGGCCTTCAGTGCTGTACTGTTCTGATTCCAGGGATGGCAGGACTGTCAAATGAGGAGAGATTGACTAGGTAGGTTAGGATTGTTCTCGCTGGAGTTCAAAAAAATGAGGGGGGATCTCACAGAGACTTATAAAATTCTAACAGGACTAGACAGGGTAGATGCAGGGATGATGTTCCATATGGTGGATGTGTTCAAACCAGGGGTCACAGTCTGAGTATTCAGGGTACACCATTTCGGACAGAGATGAGGAGACATTTCCTCACCCAAAGAATGATGAGCCTGTGGAATTCATTACCACAAGAAGTAGTTCATGCTAAAACATCGAATGTATTCAAGTGGCAGCTAGATATAGCTTTGGGGCGAATGGGATCAAAAGTTGTGGGGAGAAAGCAGGATTAGGCTATTGAGTTGGATGACCAGCCATGATTGTGATAAATGGCGGAGCAGGCTTGAAGGGCCAAAAGGCCTCCACCTGCTCCTATCTTCTATGTATCTATGTTCTGATCCTTGGGTGTGATACAAATAAATTTGAACAACGTTATACTATTTTCATTTAGATGCAATGTGCAGATCAGTGTTAAATGTAGTTTTCATGTAGTTATCAATCCTCCAATGTTTTCTGATTTATTCTCTGCAGTTTACCATTCAATGCTCTAAATGTTGTACCAGTAATACAGGGAAATCTAACAAGCTCCTCTCCATGGTCAGGTGGTTTATTTCACTGCGACGTTCCCTTATGTGGTCCTGACCATACTCCTGATCCGAGGTCTTACCCTGGAGGGAGCCAATAAAGGAATTGAATTCTACTTTGGAAGCCAGTCGGACTTCTCCAAACTGGCTCAAGCTGAGGTAAACACACCAGAACAATCCATACAATCGCAGCTGTAATTTGCAGTCAAACTATTTTGTGCTTCATTCTGTATTCCTGCATACTTAAGATGTTCGTTTTAAGAATTGTTCAAACAAGAGTAAAATAAATCTGAAACAGCGAGACAAAGTTTTCATTGAAAGCTTGTGATCAACTATGATTAAATTTGTTTGTAACTTTTAAAATTTTGATGTTGACATTTGAAAAGGTTGGAAGGGATTGGATTAGATTTGTTATTGTCACGTGTACTGAGGTACAGTGAAAGTATTTTTCTGCGAGCAGCTCAAACAGATCATTTAATACATGAAAAGAAAATAAAAGAAAAAGAAAATATATAATAGGGGAACACAAGGTACACAATGTAAATACGTAGACACTGGCATTGGGTGATCAGTGTAGTATTAATCAGGCTGGTCCATAAGAGGGTAATTTAGGAGATGGTAACAGTGGGGAAGAGCTGTTTTTGAGTCTTTGTGCATGTTCTCAGGCTTTGTATCTCCTGCCAGATGAAAAAAGTTGGAAGGGTGAGGAAGCCGGGTGGGAGGGGTCTTTGATTATGCTGCCTGCTTTCCCCAGACAGCGGGAGGTGTAGATGGAGTCAATGGATGGGAGGCAGGTTCATGTGATGGACTGGGTTGTGTTCACGACTCTGAAGTTTCTTGCAGTCTTGGGCCGAGCAGTTGCCATACCAGGCTGTTATGCAGTCAGATAGGATGCTTTCTATGGTGCATCTGTAAAGTTGGTAAGAGTCATTGTGGACATGCCGAATTTCCTTAGTTTCCTGAGGAAGTATAGGCGCTGTTGTGCTTTCTTGGTCGTAGCACGACGTGGGTGGACCAGGACAGATTGTTGGTGATGTACATCCCTCGGAATTTGAAGCTGTTAACCATCTCCACCTCGGCCCCTTTGATGCTGACAGGGGTGTGTACAGTGCTTTACTTCCTAAAGTCAATGACCAGCTCTTTAGTTTTGCTGGCATTGAGGAATAGATTATTGTCCTTGCACCACTCCACTAGGTTCTCTATCTCCCTCCTGTATTCTGACTTCTCGTTATTCAAGATCCGACCCACTATGGTGGTGTCATCGGCAAACATAGAGATGGAGTTGGAACTAAATTATTTCACGCAGTCGTGTGTGTAGAGGGAGTATAGTAGTGGGCTAAATACACAGCCTTGCGATGCCCCAGTTTTGAGGACTATTGTGGAGGAGATGTTGTTGTTTATTCTTACTGATTGTGGCCTGTGGGTCAGAAAGTCGAGGATCTAGTTGCAGAGTGAGAAGCCAAGTCCTAGGTTTTGGAGCTTTGATATGAGCTTGGCTAAGATTATGGTGTTGAAGGCGGAGCTGTAGTCCATAAATAGGAGTCTGATGCAGAAGCCCTTGTTGTCGAGATGCTCTAGGGATGAGTGTAGGGCCAGGGAGATGGCGTCTGCTGTGGACCGGTTGCGGTGGTATGCGAATTGAAGTGGATCTAGGCATTCTGGGAGTATGGAGTTGATACGCTTCATGACCAACTTCTCAAAGCACTTCATTACGATTGATGTCAAAGACACTGGACAGTAGTCATTGAGATATGATGGTGGTCTTCTTGAAGCAGGAACATAGTTGGGACAAGTTAAAGATGTCCGCGAACACATCTGCCAGCTGGTCCGCGCAGGCTCTGAGTGGAGATACTGCTCGACTTCGCTTTGTAGCCCGTTATGTTGTTTAGGCCTTGCCTCAACCAACGAGAGTCTGTAACGCGAATCTGTGACTCTTGTTTGGTCTGATATTCTCTCTTGGCATCCCGGATGGCTTTGTGGAGGTCGTACCTGGATTTCTTGTATAGGTCAGGGTCGTCTGACTTGAAGGTCTCAGACCTGGCCTTCAGCAGGGAGGCAATCTCCCGATTTAGCCATGGTTTCCGGTTGGGGAACATACGTACTGCTTTATTTGGCATGCAGTTGTCCACATATTTGTTGATGAAGTGGTGGCATACTCATTTAGGTTGGTCGCTGAGTTCTTAAATATGGACCAGTCCACTGTCTCCACGCAGTCACATAGAAGCTCTTCACAGAGGTCGGCCTTGTTGAAGTCCCTGGCCACGATGAACAAGGCCTCGGGGTGTTCTGTTTCGTAGTTGTTTATAATTGTGCACAGTTTGTCCAGCACCTTCTTCACTTCTGCCTGGGGTGAGATGTAGACCACTGTGATAATGTCTGAAGTGACTCATGTGGAAGGTAGTATAGGCGGCAGTTCGCAGTCAGATATTCCAGGTCCGGGGGGCAGTGGGTCGCCAGGGTCACCATATCCAAGCACAAGGAGGAGTTGATGAGGAGGCAAACCCCTCCACCTTTTGCTTTGCCTGATGACGCAGTGCGGTCTGCCCAGTGAATTGAGAAGCCTCCAGGATTTATGGCACGGTCTGGTGAGACAGGGGTGTGCCATGTCTCTGTGAAACAGAGCACAGAATTCTCTTACTTCCCTCGAGGTGAGACTCGCATTAAGTTCTTCCAGCTTGTTTTCGATTGCTTGGACGTTTGACGGGAGTATGCTGGGAAGAGGAGTCTTGAAACCGCATTGCTTCAGTCTCACCTGCTGACCTCCGTGTTTCCTTCACTTCCTCAGTCGGCGGCTGCGGCTGGATGGTCGCGGGATTTGATAAGAGAAGTATGACTTTGTGGAAGGTAGGTGGTTGCGTCTGGAGGGGGCCGGGGCGCTAGTTACATTTCCAGGGTCGCGCCTGTCAGGGTCCCGGGCACTGGTTGCGGTATTGGGGTTGCCGGGGGGGGGGGCAAGTTTATGATCCAGTCGGGTCCCGGCATTTTCTGTACGGAAATACCTTGCGGCGCGCTCAAGTACTCGCGCGGGGTATTCGTTTCAGAGGTCTTAGGTCACAGGCAGGGGCTTCCTGAGGCTGGTTGGGCTGGGTGCTGTATTCTGTTCCCTCCATGGGCACTCCTGGGGTTGGGCTTCGGAGAAGGCCCGGTCCAGCCTCCAGGTGGATTCATTTCCTCCATCCACAGTGATACCAATCAATCCAGTCGAAACGGTAGTTAACAAGAACTGTGGTTTTAATCAGCTAGAATGTGCCCACCAGTAGCTCCTCCCGCACTGAGAGGCTGTCCCGGATCGATGGGTTATATACCTTCTCAGAGGGGCGGAGCCACAGGCGGAGCCAACAACAACATCAACACAACAACAGTAACAGTGGGTAAATGCAATAATATTTACAACAGCCATACGTGGCTCACCACATTCACTCCCTGTTAAAAAAAGTCCGGCAGGGGTGAGTTCACAGGTTCAGTCTCACAGGAGGGTGTAATGTCCGCTGTGAATGTCGCAGTGTAGGTGCTGGCGTCGAGACCTTCGACTCCGCGAGCACGTTGTCCTCACAACAGGGTCCCGGACAGGGTGACGGCGCAGGGGCAGTGCTAATGGACCCCGGATGAGTTGATGGGGTAAATGGGGAGGTAACAGGAAGCAGTGAGGTGATGGTGGGCGCAGGGATACCTGCGGGGGCCAGGTTCCTGAGGGAGACTGTGTCCTGCCGCCGTCGCAGTGTGTCAAGTATGCGTACTGAGGGTTCGCATGTAGGAGGTGAACACTCTCGACCAAGGGGTCGGCCTTATGGCTCCTCACGTGCTTCCGGAGGAGTACCGGCCCTGGAGTCACGAGCCAAGTCGGAAGCGAGACCCCGGAGATCGACGTCCTAGGAAAGACAAATAGACAGTCGTGAGGGGTTTCGTCAGTGGCAGTACACAACAGTGACTGGATGGAGTCGAGCGTGTCAGGAAGGACTTCCTGCCAGCGGGTGACTGGGAGACGTCTAGACCGTAGGGCCAGAAGGATGGCCTTCCAGACCGTAGCATTCTCCCTCTCCACCTGCCCGTTTCCCTGGGGTTGTAGCTGGTAGTGCTGCTCGAGGCGATGCCTTTACTGAGCAGGTGCTGACGCAGCTCATCGCTCATGAATGAGTATCCCCAATCGCTGTGAATATAAGTGGGGAAACCGAACAGGGTGAAGATGCTACACAGGGCCTTGGTGACTGTGGCAGAGGTCATGTTTACTAGAGCAGTTGGGGAGAGTTTAAACTAATGTGGCAGGGGGATGGGAACCGATGCAGGAAGTTGGAAGGTAGTAAAACAGGGACAGAAACAAAAGGCAGTAAGGGGGAAAGTGTAAGGCAGAGAAGTCACAGTCAAAAATCAAAAAGGGTGGCAGTACAAGGTACAGTGACTGAGGGGAGCTCAGTGAATAGGACCAGGAATACTAAAAGGAATAAAACGGGAAGTGAAAACATCAATGGTATGCGACGCGGCAGGTTGTTACATGAAAATATGGGTTCAACGACAAGGAAAATTAGGAGAAAGGTTAAGAGGAAATACAACTTGGGAGAGGTTACTGATCGAGGTGTTAAGATTCAGAACAGGTAAAAAAGCCAACATAAGTGTACTTTACCTGAATGCTCGTAGTATTCGGAATAAGGTAAATGAGTTGATGTCGCAAATCATCGTGAATGATTATGATTTAGTGGCCATTACTAAAACATGGTTAAAGGATGGTCACGAATGGGAGTTAAATATCCGAGGGTATCAAACTATTCGGAAGGACAGAGTGGATGGTAAGGGAGGTGGTGTAGCTCTGTTATTTCGGGATGACATCCGGGCAACAGTAAGGGATGACATCGGTGCTATGGAGGATAAGGTTGAATCCATTTGGGTCGAAATCAGGAATAGTAAGGTGAAAAAGTCACTGATAGGAGTAATCTATAGGCCACCAAATAGTAACATTATGGTGGGGCAGGCAATAAACAAAGAAATAACTGATGCATGTCGAAATGGTACAGCAGTTATCATGGGGGATTTTAATCTACATGTCGGTTGGTTTAACCAGGTCGGTCAAGGCAGCCTTGAGGAGGAGTTTATAGAATGTCTCCGCAATAGTTTCCTCGAACAGTATGTAATGGAACCTACGAGGGAACAAGCGGTCCTAGATCTGGTCCTGTGTAATGAGACAGGATTGATTCATGATCTCATAGTTAGGGATCGTCTCTGAAGGAGCGATCACAATATGGTGGAATTTAAAATACAGATGGAGGGTGAGAAGGTAAAATCAAGCACTAGTGTTTTGTGCTTAAACAAAGGAGATTACAATGGGATGAGAGAAGAACTAGCTCAGGTAGACTGGGAGCAAAGACTTTATGGTGAAACAGTTGAGGAACAGTGGAGAACCTTCAAAGCGATTTTTCACAGTGCTCAGCAAAGGTCTCTACCAACAAAAAGGAAGGACGGTAGAAAGAGGGAAAATCGACCGTGGATATCTAAGGAAATAAGCGAGAGTATCAAATTGAAGGAAAAGCATACAAAGTAGCAAAGATTAGTGGGAGACTAGAGGACTGGGAAATCTTTAGGGGGCAACAGAAAGCGACTAAAAAAGCTATAAAGGTGAGTAAGATAGATTATGAGAGGAAACTTGCTCAGAATATAAAAACAGATAGTAAAAGTTTCTACAAATACATAAAACAAAAAAGAGTGGCTAAGGTAAATATTAGTCCTTTAGAGGATGAGAAGGGAGATTTAATAATGGGAGATGAGGAAATGGCTGAGGAACTGAACAGGTTTTTTGGGTCGGTCTTCACAGTGGAAGACACAAATAACATTCCAGTGACTGATGGAAATGAGGCTATGACAGGTGAGGACCTTGAGAGGATTGGTATCACCAAGGAGGTAGTGATGGGCAAGCTAATGGGGCTAAAGGTAGACAAGTCTCCTGGCCCTGATGGAATGCATCCCAGAGTACTAAAAGAGATGGCTAGGGAAATTGTAACTGGACTAGTGATAATTTACCAAAATTCACTAAACTCTGGGGTGGTCCCGGCGGATTGGAAATGAGCAAACGTGACACCACTGTTTAAAAAAGGAGGTAGGCAGAAAGCGGATAATTACAGGCCAGTGAGCTTAACTTCGGTAGTAGGGAAGATGCTGGAATCTAACATCAAGGAAGAAATAGCGAGGCATCTGGATGGAAATTGTCCCATTGGGCAGACGCAGCATGGGTTCATAAAGGGCAGGTCGTGCCTAACTAATTTAGTGGAATTTTTTGAGGACATTACCAGTGCGGTAGATAACGGGGAACCAATGGATGTGGTATATCTGGGTTTCCAGAAAACCTTTGACAAGGTAGCCACACAAAAGGTTGCTTCATAAGATAAAGATGCATGGCATTAAGGGGAAAGTAGTAGCATGGATAGAGGATTGGTTAATTAATAGAAAGCAAAGAGTGGGGATTTATGGATGTTTCTCTGGTTGGCAATCAGTAGCTAGTCGTGTCCCTCAGGGATCAGTGTTGGGCCCACAACTGTTCACAATTTACAGAGATGATTTGGAGTTGGGGACCAAGGGCAATGTGTCCAGGTTTGTAGACGACACTAAAATAAGTGGTAAAGCAAAAAGTGCAGAGGATACTGGAAGTCTGCAAAGGGATTTGGATAGGCGAAGTGAATCTATCTTTATCTGAAAAACATTTAATGAAGGAGCCTCTACTGCTTCACTGGGCAGGGAATTCCATAGATTCACAACCCTTTGGGTGAAGAAGTTCCTCCTAAACTCAGTCCTAAATCTACTTCCCCTTATTTTGAGGCTATGCCCCCTAGTTCTGCTTTCACCCGCCAGTGGAGCAACCTGCCCGCATCTATCCTATCTATTCCCTTCATAATCTTATATGTTTCTATAAGATCCCCCCTCATCCTTCTAAATTCCAACGAGTACAGTCTAGGCTAGGGTCTGGCAGATGGAATACAATGTTGAGAAATGTGAGGTTATCCATTTTGGTAGGAATCACAGCAAAAGGGATTATTATTTAAATGATAAAATATTAAAACATGCTGCTGTGCAGAGAGACCTAGGTGTGCTAGTGCATGAGTCGCAGAAAGTTGGTTTACAGGTGCAACAGGCGATTAAGAAGGCAAATGGAATTTTGTCCTTCATTGCTAGAGGGATGGAGTTTAAGACCAGGGAGGTTATGCTGCAATTGTATAAGGTGTTAGTGAGGCCACACCTGGAGTATTGTGTTCAGTTTTGGTCTCCTTACTTGGGAAAGGACGTACTGGCACTGGAGGGTGTGCAGAGGAGATTCACGAGGTTAATCCCAGAGCTGAAGGGGTTGGAGTATGAGGAGAGGTTGAGTAGAGTGGGACTGTACTCGTTGGAATTTAGAAGGATGAGGGGGGATCTTATAGAAACATATAAAATTATGAATGGAATAGATAGGATAGATGCGGGCAGGTTGTTTCCACTGGTGGGTGAAAGCAGAACTAAGGGGCATAGCCTCAAAATAAGGGGAAGTAGATTTAGGACTGAGTTTAGGGTTGTGAATCTATGGAATTCCCTGCCCAGTGAAGCAGTAGAGGCTCCTTCATTAAATGTTTTTAAGATAAAGATAGATAGTTTTTTGAAGAATAAAGGGATTAAGGGTTATGGTGTTCGGGCCGGAAATTGGAGCTGAGTCCACAAAAGATCTGCCATGATCTCATTGAATGCAGGCTCGAGGGGCCAGATGGCCTACTCCTGCTTCTAGTTCTTATGTTCTTTTGTCAGGGCATGGGAAGGCGAAAGGAAAACGTGAGTACTCATCAACAACGTTGAGAAAGTACACGTTACGATCAGTGGAGGGGAGTGACTCTTTGAAATCCATACTGAGGCATTCAAAAGGGCGGGAGGCCTTCACCAGGTGGGCCTTGTCTGGCCGATAGAAATGCGTCTTGCACTCCGCACAGACTTGGCAGGCCCTGGTCATGGCCTTGACACCTCTGTCGAGTAGGGCAGGTTGCGGGCCTTGACAAAGTGGAGAAGCTGGGTGACCCCCGGGTGACAGAGGTCGTTGTGGATAGCCCATAACTGGTCAGCCTGCGCGTTGGCGCTGGTGCCATGGGACAGGGCATCTGTGGGCTCATTGAGCTTCCCAGGATGATACAAGATGTCATAGTTATAGGTGGAGAGCTCGATCCTCCACCGCAAAACCTTGTCGTTCTGAATTTTGCCCTGCTGCATGTTATTGAACATAAAGGCAACCGACCATTGGTCTGTGAGGAGAGTAAATCTCCTGCCGGCCAGGTAATGCCTCCAGTGGGCAAGGTTTAGAGTAGATGTACAAGGCAAGTTTTTTACACAGACGGTAGTGGGTGCCTGCAACGCGCTACCGGAGGAGGTGGTGGAAGCAGGGACGATCGTGACATTTAAGGGGCATCTTGACAAATACATGAATAGGATGGGAATAGAGGGATACGGACCCAGGAAGTGAAGAAGATTGTAGTTTAGTCGTTCAGCATGGTCGGCACGGGCTTGGAGGGCCGAAGGGCCTGTTCCTGTGAAGAGATAGGCGAGGTCTTGAATGAGTACTTTTCTTCTGTATTTACAAATGAGAGGGGCGATATTGTTGGAGAGGACAGTGTGAAACAGATTGGTAAGCTCGAGGAAATACTTGTTAGGAAGGAAGATGTGTTGGGCATTTTGAAAAACTTGAGGATAGACAAGTCCCCCGGGCCTGACGGGATATATCCAAGGATTCTATGGGAAGCAAGAGATGAAATTGCAGAGCCGTTGGCAATTATCTTTTCGTCCTCACTGTCAACAGGGGTGGTACCAGGGGATTGGAGAGTGGCGAATGTCGTGCCCCTGTTCAAAAAAGGAACTAGAGATAACCCTGGGAATTACAGGCCAGTTAGTCTTACTTCGGTGGTAGGCAAAGTAATGGAAAGGGTACTGAAGGATAGGATTTCTGAGCATCTGGAAAGACACTGCTTGATTAGGGATAGTCAGCACGGATTTGTGAGGGGTAGGTCTTGCCTTACAAATCTTATTGAATTCTTTGAGGAGGTGACCAAGCATGTGGATGAAGGTAAAGCAGTGGATGTAGTGTACATGGATTTTAGTAAGGCATTTGATAAAGTTCCCCATGGTAGGCTTCTGCACAAAGTAAGGAGGCATGGGATAGTGGGAAATTTGGCCAGTTGGATAACGAACTGGCTAACCGATAGAAGTCAGAGAGTGGTGGTGGATGGCAAATATTCAGCCT
This sequence comes from Scyliorhinus torazame, assembly GCF_047496885.1. Taxonomy (NCBI): domain Eukaryota; kingdom Metazoa; phylum Chordata; class Chondrichthyes; order Carcharhiniformes; family Scyliorhinidae; genus Scyliorhinus; species Scyliorhinus torazame. Next base: position 209,070,837 of record NC_092711.1, on the reverse strand, counting down.
GGATCCCAGTTACCAGTGGTGTACCGCAGGGATCAGTTCTGGGTCCTCTGCTGTTTGTGATTTTCATTAATGACTTGGATGAGGGAGTTGAAGGGTGGGTCAGTAAATTTGCAGACGATACGAAGATTGGTGGAGTTGTGGATAGTAAGGAGGGCTGTTGTCGGCTGCAAAGAGACATAGATAGGATGCAGAGCTGGGCTGAGAAGTGGCAGATGGAGTTTAACCCTGAAAAGTGTGAGGTTGTCCATTTTGGAAGGACAAATCTGAATGCGGAATACAGGGTTTACGGTAGAGTTCTTGGCATTGTGGAGGAGCAGAGAGACCTTGGGGTCTATGTTCATACATCTTTGAAAGTTGCCACTCAAGTGGATAGAGCTGTGAAGAAGGCCTATGGTGTGCTCGCGTTCATTAACAGAGGGATTGAATTTAAGAGCCGTGAGGTGATGATGCAGCTGTACAAAACTTTGGTAAGGCCACATTTGGAGTACTGTGTACAGTTCTGGTCGCCTCATTTTAGGAAGGATGTGGAAGCTCTGGAAAAGGTGCAAAGAAGATTTACCAGGATGTTGCCTGGAATGGAGAGTAGGTCTTACGAGGAAAGGTTGAGGGTGCTAGGCCTTTTCTCATTAGAGCGGAGAAGGATGAGGGGCGACTTGATAGAGGTTTATAAGATGATCAGGGGAATAGATAGAGTAGACAGTCAGAGACTTTTTCCCCAGGTGGAACACACCATTACAAGGGGACATAAATTTAAGGTGAAAGGTGGAAGATATAGGAGGGATATCAGAGGTAGGTTCTTTACCCAGAGAGTAGTGGGGGCATGGAATGCACTGCCTGTGGAAGTAGTTGAGTCGGAAACATTAGTGACCTTCAAGCAGCTGTTGGATAGGTACATGGATTACGGGAAAATGATATAGTGTAGATTTATTTGTTCTTAAGGGCAGCACGGTAGCATTGTGGATAGCACAATTGCTTCACAGATCCATGGTCCCAGGTTCGATTTCGGCTTGGGTCATTGTCTGTGCGGAGTCTGCACGTCCTCCCCGTGTCTGCGTGGGTTTCCTCCGGGTGCTCCGGTTTCCTCCCACAGTCCAAAGATGTGCGGGTTAGGTGAATTGGCCAATGATAAATTGCCCTTAATGTCCAAATTGCCCTTGGTGTTGGGTGGAGGTGTTGAGTTTGGGTAGGGTGCTCTTTCCAAGAGCTGGTGCAGATTCAGGGGGCCGAATGGCCTCCTTCTGCACTGTAGATTCAATGATAATCTATGATTAATCTAGGACAAAGGTTCGGCACAACATTGTGGGCCGAAGGGCCTGTTCTGTGCTGTATTTTCTATGTTCTATGTTCTATGTGCTGTACTTTTCTTTGTTCTTTGTTCTTTGTTCAGTGCCACACAGCTTCCACAATGGCTTGCTCCTCCTTTTCAACAGAGGAGTGTTGAATTTCGGAAGCTTGCAGGGTACGGGAAAAAAAGGCGACAGGCCTCCCTGCCTGGTTAAGAGTGGCTGCCAGGGCAAAGTCAGATGCATCGCTTTCCACCTGGAACGTGATGGATTCGTCCACGGCGTGCATCGTGGCTTTGGCAATTTCGGATCTGATGCGGTTGAAGGCCAGTCGGGCCTCAGTCGTCAGGGGAAAAGTGGTGGACTTAATGAGTGGGCGGGCTTTGTTTGTGTAGTTGGGGACCCACTGGGCATAGTAGGAGAAGAACCCCAAGCACCTTTTCAGGGTCTTGGGGCAGTGGGGGAGGGGGAGTTACAGGAGGGGGCGCATGCATTTGAGGTCAGGCCCTAGGACTCCGTTTTCCACGACATAGCCGAGGATGGCGAGCCGGGTTGTGCGGAAAACGCATTTCTCCTTATTATATGGCAAATTAAGGAGTCAGGCTGTGTGGAGGAATTTGTGAACATTGGCATCGTGATCCTCCAGGTCGTGGCTGCAGATGGGAACGTTATCCAAGTACGGGAATGTGGCCCGCAGCCCGTACTGGTCGACCATTCGGTCCATCGTTCATTGGAAGACGCCGAAGGGGACCCTGAAGAAATGGAAGAGACAGCCAAGGCAGTGTATTGGCGGTCCTCCCGCCGGATAGGGAGCTGGTGGTACGCAGACTTCAAGTCTACCGTAGAGAAGACTCGATACTGCGCAATCTGATTGACCATGCCAGATATGCGCGGGAGTGGGTACGCATCGAGCTGCATGTACCAGTTGATTGTCTGACTGAAGTCGATGACCATCAGGTGTTTCTCCCCGGTCCTGATGACCACCACTTGTGCTCTCCAGGGGCTATTACTGGCCTCAATGATCCCTTCCCTCAGGAGTCGCTGGACCTCTGACCTGACGAAGGCCTTGTCATGAGCCCTGTACCGTCTGCTCCGGGTGGCGACGGGCTTCCAGTCAAGGGAGGGGCGATCTTCAGGGCCGCGAGGCTACAGATAGTGAAAGGGGGCAGGGGTCCCCCGAACTTCAGGGTTAGACTACGGAGGTTGCACTGAAAGTTTAAACCCAGTAGGAGAGGGGCGCAGAGATGGGGGCAGACATAGAGTTTGAAATTGGCGTATTCGACGCCCTGTATTGCCAGCTTAGCGGTGCAGTACCCCCGGATCTGCACGGAGTGTGATCCGGAAGCTAAGGATATGACTTGTGTGACGGGGAGGACCCGGAGGGAACAGCGCCTTACCATGTCCGGGTGGACAAAGCTCTCCATGCTCCCGGAGTCGAAGAGGCAGGATGTCTCCTGCCCGTTGCGGCTGATGGCAATCATCGAGCTTTGAAGATGGCAAGGCCGGGACTGGTCAAGTTGAATGGAGCTGAGTTGGTGAGTGTCGTTCTGGTCGCAAAATGGCGGCATCAACGAAGTCGGCCAAAATGGCTGCCCCCATGGATTGCACGCGGCGTTCGACATCGATGACGTCAGACAAGATGGCTGCCCCCATGGATTGCACACGGCGAGTGACGCGTCAGCAGAGGGCGCTCCGGGCAGGCACGATGCCATGCTGCGGAGTCTGTGAGTCTCAGACTGGGCTTGACAGGCTTCTGTTTTTTGATTTTGATTTTCAGGCTTAGCTAGGCATACTTTAGCGTAGTGCTCCTTCTTGCCACACCCGTTACACATGGAGTTGCGAGCCGGACAACGCTGCCTGGGGTGCTGGCCCTGACCGCAGAAGTAACAGCATGGTCCTCCGGAGCTGGACGGCTGCCACGTGGCGCAGGAATGAGGCACGCCTGGGCCGGGTGATGTCTGCGCCTCCGACGTCCCCGAGGATGCCGTGTGGTCGGATGGGAAGGCATCCAGGCTCTGGAAGGGCCCGCCCGCCGCAAGAACGCCACAGACGAGACGCGTAGAATGGAAACATCCATTGACCTCCGCCGGGATTCTCTGGTTGCCGGGAGAATGCGGCCTGAGAATCCCGCCTATTGTTAAGCCCCCTGGCTAATGGTAAGCTCACAATAGGACATGGCAGCACCTTGCGATATTTAATGCACGTTTTGCATTCAGCAGTGATTTATTCAGTAACCTCTTTATATCTTTTCTCTTGCATTCCTGCATCTCAAAGTAGAGTCTTCAGTTTCTGTGGCAAACTGTAATTTCAAAATTATCTTATTCTTATTCCCAGTGGTTACCAAATGTCATGAATTTGCTAATGAGAAACCTCTGGCTTTCTTTGTGGCAAACAGTCATGAGAGAGTAAAATGCAGATCCACACATTTTCAAAGCACTGTAGCTCAAACATGTTTCATATCCAGCGTCATACTAATAACAGGATCTCGCTGGAAACCACACCAGCACTGATAACAGGTTGATGCTGTGATCTTATAAGGGAGGACCACCTGTTTGGAGGATGTTAATGTATTGTCATCTCTAAACCTGTATCATACTCCCTCACCTTCCGAGAAACATAGAAGATAAGAGCAGTAGGAAGCCATTTAGCAAACCGGGCCTGCTCCGCGATTCATTATGATCATGGCAGATCAACCCACTCAACAACCTGATCTTGACTTCACCCCATATCCTTTGATCCCCTACGCCTCAAGTGCTTCATCTAACTGCTTCTTCTAAACATGCAGGATGGGATTTGTCATTTCGGAGACTATGTCCTCCCTCTGGAGCTGAATTGCAACTGATTTATGATCACCCTGGGAGCACAAACCAAATAGCAATTCAGCATTCCTTGCCATGCAAATGTATACATGGCGTGGAATAAGAGGGGTTCCCAGGGAATCCCGCTATTGGACTGCCATCTTGAGTGGACGGCACAATAGCGAAGTCCCGCAGCTGGCCATCCCCTGCACCACATATCAGTCACGAACTGCCCCCACTCTGAAAATCAGCCCCAAAATTGCACCCCCACCTGCACTGCACTGCACTGCACAGCAGCCTCCCCCCCACCCCAGGATTGCATGTGTGCCCCTCCCCACCCCCAAATATGCAGCTCACTCGACCTGCCCCCGCCAGGGATCCCTAATAGGTAGATCCCCCACAGTGACCCCTGTAATAGGGGACTCTCCACAGCGAACCCTGGAATAGGGAGACCCCCAGGGACCCCCAAAAAAGGAGACTCCCCTCCATAGACCCCTGTAATGGAGGGACCCCGCATAGGGATCACTATAAAAGGGGGACACCCCAAAGGGACCCCCTGCTTAAAGGGTCCTCCCCCACAGAATCTTCCACACAGAACCTGCCCCCCCCCCCCCCCATCCCCTTGTCTGGAAGCTCGAGTGCAGTCCAGACCGGGCTGTGAGAGGATTTACAGTTGTAACACTTAGCTTGGAGATCCACGTGTTCATTCCTGGAAGAACAACTGTGGCCTGCATCTGGTTACCACAGAACCATTAGCTGCAAGCCATTCCTAGCTTTCTAGCAGTGGCCTGCGATTGACAGCTTGTACAAACTATCGGCAGCTTTGATTCATTCATCTCCCTTCACGGTTCAGTGGCCTAAGTGCTGAAGCCCCATTGTTTGTAAACATTGCCTACATCAAAGACAAATAAGTGCAGTGAAACCTCATGCTTGAGTCATTGGAATCCACTGAGTATTTGGAACCCACTTACCTCTCTTTTGACAGGGATCCCTGAGGGGCATCCCCCTATTACAGGCATCCTTGGGTGGGGGGGGGGTGCTATTGTAGGTCCCTGCGGAGGGGCCTCCTATTATAGGGGTCCCTGTGGGGGTCTTTATAGGGATCCCTGTGGAGGTACCCCTATTACAGGCACCCCTGGTGGGTGGGGGGGGGGGGAGACCCCAATACCCTAAAACCGTAATACAGGGTTCCCTTGGGGAGATCCTCATATTACACGGGCCCCTGTGGAGGTCTTCCTAATACAATGGTCACTGGGGGGATCCCCGTTACAGGGTTCCCTGGGGGGGGGGGGGGGGGGAGGGAGTTTTGGAGCGGCTGGTCTGGTAGAGGAGACATGGGAAGGAAGTGCATTGTTGGGGAAGGGGTGGGGGTAATTGGTGACCCTGGAAAGGGCTGAGATGGCCATGCTGTTAGAGACTACAAGTGATCCGCACCCACAGCGATTCCTGGCCGCAGGAACCGGAGAATCATGGATGGCAGGAGCACAGTGCACGGGCCCTCTAGATAGATGCAAATAGGCCATTAAGACTTATTGCATTTATTTACATCTCCCCATTGATATGCATCATGGAGCTCATTCACGCCACCAGGGGGGCTCGGCGTATTAGCGGGATTTGCCCCCGGTGCACAACGCATTCCGGCCTCCCGGGACCGAGAATCTCACCTCCAATATTTTATTTATTTATTTTTAAAAATCTTTTTATTGGCGTTTCCCATATTTATAAGCAGTTGTATACATACACATCATATTTTTCTCGCCCGCGCTAATTTCCTTTATTATACAGAGAGGCTTAGTTTGTCCTTCGTTTAACTGACCCTATGTGCACTTTGTTGCCTTCTGGATCGGTCTATGGTTCCTCCCCCTTCCCCGTTGTTGTCCCTCCCTCCACCCCCCCCCCCCCCCCCCCCCCCCCCCGGCATCGGCTGTGCTTTTCTTTTCTTTTCCGGACAGAGTGGAGAAAAGAAAAAGGGGGGAGTAGCCCCCCCCTCATCTCTCGTGGTTTTCCCACCTTCCTTCTGCCAGCCACCCTCCCCCCCGCCCCCACCCCGGGTTGCGCAGTCTTTTGGTACCTCACCTATCTTGGTGGTTTAAAAAAAATTCTTATTAGGTTACTCCTCGTTGCTTACCCCGAACAGGTTTTGGAACAGACCGACAAACTGCCCTCAAGTGTCCAGGAAGCCTTCCTCTGTCCCTCGGGTGGCGTGCCTAATCTTCTCCAGGTGGAGAAATTCCGAGAGGTCAGCGAGCCAGTCTGCAGCTGTAGGTGGTGCTGCCGATCGCCAGCCGAGCAGGATTCTCTGGCGTGCGATTAGGGAAGCAAAAGCGAGGGCGTTGGCCCCCTTCCCCATGTGTAACTCTGACTGCTCCAATACCCCAAAGATTGCCACACTTGGACATGGCTTCACCCTCACAACCCTGGACATTGCCTCGAGGAAGGCTGTCCAGAACCCAGCAAGCTTGGGGCTGTCATGATATTCAAACACACACATCATGATGGACACACTAACAGGCAAATCAGAGTACACAACACCACAACCAATCACAGACAAGAACACCAACCACATAAAAAGCACGAGCACGACACCTGGAGGTCAGGAGGTCTGGGGAGAAGGGAACAGAAAGAGCTGATGAAACACCACAAGCAGGGAGCCCCCCACGTGCAGAGTGCAAAGACCAAGTTGTAAATAGTGAGTTTAAATAAAGAAGTGTTGTACCATATGCAACTGTGTTGGCTCATCTGTGTGTCAGAACACCCAACACCACAGGGGCGAGCTCAAAATATGTGGGTATGGTTGGCCAGGCCCCTCTGGCACCGTTCACATTTGTCCTCCACCTCTGGGAAGAACCTGCTCATTCGGGTTCTGGTCAGGTGCGCTCCGTGCGCCACTTTGAGCTGCATTAGGCTTAGCCTTGTGCAGGAGGAGGTGGAGTTCACCCTGTTCAGTGTTTCGCTCCAGAGTCCCCATCCTACCTCTGTCCCCAGTTCTTCCTCCCATTTTTGTCTGGTTTCGTCAAGTGGAGTCTGGGCTCTGTCCAGTAGCTGTCCGTACATTTTCCCACATAGCCCCCCCTTCTCGTTGCTTGTGCCTATCGGGTCCTCTACTAGTGTGGTTTCTGGGGCCCTACTGTCTCCTTGTGGAGGAAGTGTTTTATTTGGAGGTGTCTCATTTCCTGTCCTTTTGCTAGCCTCCACTTCCTCGTCAGTTCGTCCAGTGTCGCCAGTATGTGCCCTACATAGAAGTCCCCGACTGTCAATGTGCCCCTGTCCTGCCTCCATCTTTTGAAGGTGGTATCCAGCATGACTGGTGGGAATCTGTGATTACCGCATATGGGCGCCATGGGGGACATTTTGGCTATCCCGAAGTGTTGTCTGGGCTGGATCCATGTTCTCAGCGTGGCCACTACCACTGGGCTTGTTGTGTATCTTGTTGAGGGGGACGGGAGTGCTGCTGTAGCCAGGGCCCAGAGGGTCATTCCTTTACAGGATGCCTCCGCTATTTGTACCCAATCTGTGTCGGGTTCTTGTACCCATTCCCTCACTCTTTCTGCCGTTGCTGCCCAGTGGTAGTATTGTAGGTTTGGTAAGGCCAAACCCCCTTTAATTTTCCTTCTTTGCAGTGTCTGTTTGGGAATTCTCGGGTTCTTATCCCCCCACACAAACGCCATGATTAGACTGTCTACCTTTTGGAAAAAGGCCTTGGGGATGAAGATCGGAATGGATCTAAACAGGAAGAGGAACCTTGGCAGTACGTTCATATTGATTGTCTGCACTCTCCCCACCAGGGAGAGTGGGAGTGAGCCCCACCATTGAAGGTCTCTTCTTACTTCGTTCACCAGGCTGGTCAGGTTCCACTTGTGGATCTGTGTCCAGTCTCTGGCTATCTGGATCCCCAGGTCGCGCAATCTGTTCTGGGCTGTTTTGAACGGGAGCCCCTCCAGCTCTCTCCCTCCCCCGTATGGTTCACTGGGAATGCCTCAATTTTGCCCAAGTTAAGTTTGTAGCCCAAGAAGGTTCCAAACTCTTTCAGTATTTGTAGTATTGCTTTCAGTCCCTCCTGTGATTTCCAGACATAGAGGAGCAGGTCATCTGCATAGAGTGAGACTCTGTGCTCTCTGTCTCCGCTCCGGATTCCCTTCTAGCTTTTCATGTCCCGCAGGGCTATCGTCAGGGGTTCGATCGCTAGCGCGAACAAGAGTGGAGACAGGGGGCAGCCCTGTTTTGTTCCTTTATGCAGCTGGAAGTATTCAGAGCTGGTGGTGTTAATTTGGACGCTCGCTTTGGGAGTGTTGTACAGAAGCCTCACCCACGTGGTGAACCCCACTCCTAGTCCAAACCGTTCCAGTACCTCGAGGAGGTATTTCCATTCGACTCTGTCGGAGGCCTTTTCGGTGTCCAGGGAGATGGTCACCTCTGGTGTTCTCTCCCCAGAGGGGGTCATTATTACGTTCAGCAGCCGCCCGATGTTCGCTGTGAGCTGCCTACCCTTGACAAAGCCGGTTTGGTCCTCTGTGACCACCTCTGGTACGCAGCCCTACAGCTTTTTGGCCAGGACCTTTGCGAGTATTTTCGCATCCACGTTCAGCAGTGAAATGGGTCTGTGTGATCCGCATTCCGTCAGGTCTTTATCTTTTTTGGGTATCGGTGAAATTGTGGCCTGCGCTAGCGTGGGGGGCAGGGTGCCCTTTGCCAGTGAGTCCGCGATCATGTCCCTTAAGTGTGGGGCCAGGACTGGTGCGAATGTTTTGTAGAAGTCCGCCGGGAACAAGTCGGGTCCCAGTGCCTTCCCCGCCTGCATGGAGCTGATGCTATCCATGATTTCTCCCAGGTCGATTGGTGCTTCCAGCTCACCCCGTCTGACTCCCCCCCCCCCCCCCCCCACAACTGGTAGTTCCAGTCCGTCTAGGAACTGTTTCATCCCCGTGCCCCCGTTGGGAGGCTAAGAGGTGTACAGTCCCCAGTCGAAGGTCTCAAATGCCCGATTGACCTCCTTTGGTTCTGTTACCAGTCTGCCTCTGCTATCCTTTACCTGCGCTATTTCCCTTGTGGCTGCCTGCTTTCTCAGCTGGTGAGCCAATAGGCGGCCAGCCTTGTCTCCGTGTTTGTAGAAGGTCCCCCGTGTCTGACGGAGTTGTTACACTGCTTTCCCGGTGGATAGCAGGTTAAAGTCTATTTGCAGCTTTTTTCTCTCCGCCAGCAGTTTTACGGTTGGGGTCTCGGAGTATTTTCTGTCGACTTCCAGGATGGAGTCCACCAGAGTTGCCTGGCCACCCTCTCTTCCCTATCTCTGCTTGTCTTGTAGGCTATGATCTCTCCTCTAATCACGACCTTCAGTGCCTCCCAGAACGTGGACCTCCCCGTTTTGGTTGTTACTAATGTAGTCGCCTATGGCCCGCGATGTTTTCTGACAGAAGGCCTTGTTGGCCAGGAGGTCCGAGTTCAGCCTCCATGTGAGGCGCTGGGCCCGGCCTGTCTCCAACCTCACATCCATATGGTGTGGAGCGTGGTCAGAGATAACAATCGCAAAGTACTCAGTTCCCGTGATCCCTGGAAGCTCCGATTTCCCCACTGCAAAGAAGTCGATACGGGTGTTTACCTTGCGTACTTGTGAGAAGGATAAAAATTCCTTCTCTCCCGGGTGCAGGAACCTCCATGGGTCCACCGCCCCCATCTGTTCCATAAATGCTCCTCGTTCCCTAGCCATGCCAGTCTTTTTCACTGCTCTGGAGTTTGATCAGTCGGTCAGTGGGTCCTGTACACAGTTGAAGTCGCCCCCCATGATCAGTCGGTGTGTGTCAAGGTCGGGGATTTCTGCCATGGTCTTCTTTATGAATTCTGTGTCGACCCAGTTGGGAGCGTACACATTTACCAGTACGACCGGTGCCCCTTCCAGGACATCGCTGACCATGACATACCGTCCCCCTGAGTCCGTAACTGTCTTGGTTTCCATAAACCTCGTCCTCTTGCGAATTAATATTGCTACTCCACTAGCCCTCGTCCTGTAGCATGAGTGGTATGTCTGTCCCACCCAGCCCTTTCTTACCAGCAGTCGGTCCTTCTCCCTCAGGTGCGTCTCTTGTAGGTAGATTATGTCTGCTTCTAGGCTTTTTAGGTGGGTGAAGACTCTGGATCTTTTCACCGGGCCGTTGAGTCCCCTTACGTTCAAGGTAACAATCCTTGTGGGAGGTTTTCGAATCCCCTGGTCCTGCGGAATCACCCATACTTACCTAGTGGATGCGCCCCTGCACTCCGGGGTTTCCCTTCATGAGGAGGCCGTCCAAAATGGCCACAGTCGCCGCTCTCGCCACGAGGTCAGGCCCCAGGGCCACAGTCCCGCGCAGTGCACCAAACACGTGTGTACAGTTTGTGATCGTATTGTCTCTGTTTGCTGTCTGTCCGCTGCTCTTTGTTCCGATTCTTCCTTTCTTTTCCATCCCCGTCGCTTTCATGATGGCCGTTGCGGTTGTCCCTCCCCCAGTTTGTTTGCTCTAACGGACTCCTCCGCTGCCGCTGGAGTGTTAAAAAACAGCTCCTTCCCCTCAAATGTTACCCAGAGTTTGGCCGGGAGCAACATCCCAAATTTCACATTACTTTTGTAGAGTGCTGATTTGGCCCTGTTGAGTTCAGTCCTTCTTTTGGCCAGGTTCGCCCGAATGTCCTGGTCCACCCTTATGGTCTTCCCTTCCCACGTGCTCGATTTTGTCTGCCGGGCCCACTTTAGGATTTTTTCCCTGTCTTGGAACCTGTGCAGCTGCACGATAATCGCTCTGGGCTGCTCCCCGGCTTTGGGCCTGGGTCGGAGCGACCTGTGCGCCCTGTCGATTTCTGGGGGGTTTGGAAATTTCTCCCTTCCCACGAGCTTGCCCAGCATTTGGGTGACCTAGCCTGTTGGGTCTCTGCCCTCCATCTCCTCTGGCAGACCGACTATTTTAACATTCTGCCATCTGGACATATTTTCCTGGTCCTCCACTTTCCCTCTTAGACTCCCCTGGGTCGTTACCAGCCTTTTCACCTCGCTTTCCTGAGTTACCATCCTGTCGCTCTGGTCCGAGGTGGTTCTCTCCAACACCTGAATCGTTTTCTCCTGCGCCTCCACCTTCCTTTCCAGGCCATCGATGGTTTGCAATATTTTGTCCGTTGTCTCCGCCAGCATCTCCTTCATCATTGTGTGGAGCTCCGTCCTGAGTGCCTCCCTCATGGCGTTTACGGCTCCTCCGTAATGGCTTTTATTTCCGTTTTCAGCACGCTTCTCCATTCCTCCCCGTGCGGGAGGTGGGGGGGGGGGGGGGGGGGGGGGGGCGGGGGGGGGGGGGGGGGGGGGATGTTCGCCGCGTCCTGTTCCTGCTCCGCTGCTTGGCTCGCCAGCTTTTCCGCTTCTTGGTTCGCCTGAACCTCCGCCTCGCCCCGTGGGGCCGTCTGCCTGCGCGGCCGCAGCTCCTGCTTTTTTCCTTCACCTTCGCTGCTGCTCCGTCTTACATTTCGCTGTCCCCTCGATTTATTATTATTTGCAGGCATATTTCTGTTATGTGCCTTTCTCTTTTTTTTTCCCTGGGTTTTGGTGCAAAAAAGAAATTCTTATTTTTCCCCCCCAAAGAAAAAAACCCCAAGGGTTTTTTCTCCTTTTAAAAACGATTTTTTTTTAGAAAGTTTTTTTTTGGGAAAAAAGTTTTTTAAATTTTCAAGAGGGGGAAAAAAATGTTGAATCAAAAAAAATTTTTTTTTTTCCTTTGTCTTATCCTCTCCGTGATCCGACTTTCAGGCAGTTTTTTGTTGCGATTCCCCACTCCTCCTCCACGTGCAGCTCAGCATGACCAGTCTCTCCTCTTTTTTTCCCCTTCAGCTCCATGGAGCTTCCCTTTGGCGCCTGGGCAGGGCGAGGGAGGCGGGGCCGATTTCGTCAGGCTTTAATTTTTTTTAAAAACCCACCGGGAAAACCCTGAAAAAATCCACGATTACGTGGATCTGCGGGAGCCTCTTTGTTGCAGCCGCTCCGTTCGCGAACACCTCCCAGCCATTAATTTATGTGGCCCACCTACAATATTTTGACTTTAGCTACTTTCGGTGTTAGCAAATTCCTCAGGCCGACCATTCTTTGGGTGAAGAGGTTTCTCCTCGTCTCTTTCCTAAATGGTCTACACTGTATCCTCAGACTGTGATGCCTGGTTCTGGATCATGGGGAACATCCTTCCTGCAGCTTCCCTGTCAAGTCCTGTTAGAAATTCTTAGGTTTTCATGACATCCCCCTTCATTCTTTTGAACTCCTGTGAATACAATCCTAACCAACTCAATCTCTCCTGCCATCCCAGGAATCCGTCTGCTAAACCTTCTCTGCACTCCCTCTAGAGTAAGAACATCCTTCCTCAGATAAGGAGATCAAATCTGCACATAACATTCCAGGTGTGGTCTCACCAAGACCCTGTATAATTGCAGCAAGGTATCCTTGCTCCTGCACTCAAATCCTCTCGCTATGAAAGCCAACATACCATTTGCCTTCTTTACTGCCTGTTGCATCTACCTGCTTACCTTCAGTGACTGGTGAACAAAGACACCGATGCTTTTTGGGTTTTTTTTTATTCGTTCATGGTACGTGGGAGTTTCAGGCTGTGCCAGCATTTGTTGTCCATCCCTAATTGCCCTTGAGAGGGCAGTTAAGATGTTGGCCAGACCGGGTAAGGACGGAAGATTTCCTTCCCTAAAGGACATTAGTGAACCAGATGGGTTTTTATGACAATCGACAATGGGTTTCACGGTTATGGTCATCGTTAGACATTTAATTCAAATTTCTATTGAATTAAAACTTCACCATCTGCAGTGGTGGGATTTGAACCTGGATCCCCAGAGCATTACTCTGGGTCTCTGGTTTACTAATCCAGTGACAATACAATTACGCCGCCACCTCCCTCGCTGCACATTCATATCTCCTAATTTATGGTGTTCAGTTAAAAATTTGCCTTCCCGCTTTTGCTCCCAAAAAGGATAACCTCCCATTTACCCAATTACACTGTATCAGTCATTCATTTGCCCACTCCCTCAACTTGTCCAAATCACCCTGCAGGATTTCTGCAGCTTCCCCACACAACTTTGTGTCATCTGCAAATTTGGAGCTATTACATTTAGGGCGATTTTCCGTCCTCGTTACACTCGCACTCAAGCGAAACGAGGCCTGTGAATATCGGGAGAGGCCAATAACTAGATCCACTCCAGGCGCCAAACAATTTGCAATGCAACTGGCCCGCTCCCCTAGGTGAAATCGGGATCTCACCGTAGCGTGGCGAGAAACCAATTATCATCACTTGGGTCCTATTTCCAGACAGTTAACGAGAGCCACCCCTTGTCCAATGGCCTCCTGTCATTCAGTGGCCTCCCCAGCAAGTGCTCACGCTGGCGCCGATTAGTACTCCTTTTTAAAAACATGAACCTGGCGGAAGGGCTTCTGTGGGGAGCTGAGGAGGCGAGTAGCCATCTTTGCTCATAGACAAAGCTGGGCTTGCTGATCCTGTGCTCGATGCAGGGTGGAGGATCCTCGGCGTGGCAGGGGGGATCCGCTGCAGGAGTAGGCCACCAGGGGGGCAACTGCTCGCTGCACCACCAAACCAACTCTTGGATCATGTGTACCCGTTCTGGGGGCAACCCTTTTCCCTGCCTGTCTGCCCCACGACCACCTATAACCCCACTGACTGCCGAGGCCTCTCGCCATTGAGCTGAAGGCTATACCTCTGGGGCATTGGCAATCGTGGTTAAGTGAGCACTTCCCACATGCCAAGTGGGCAGGCCATGTAGCATGTGGGAGTCATTGCCTAGCATCCCAATCAGACCACGGTGCCTGGACACTGTGCCTGAATACTGCGGGAGGCAACACCACACACGCAGCAGTCCTTGTGGAGACAAAGTCCTGTCTTCACATTGAGGATACCTTCCATCATGTTGTGTGGCACTACCACCGTGCTAAGCGGGATAGACTTCGAACAGATCGAGCAATTCAAGACTGGGCATCCATGAGGCGCTGTGGCCTATTAGCAGCAGCAGAATTGTATTCAACCACAATCTGCAACCTCATGGCCAGGCATATCCCCCACTCTACCAGGGGATCAACCCTGGTTCAGTGAAGCGTGCAGGAGAGCATGCCAGGAGCAACACCAGGCATACCAAAAAATGAGATGCCAACCTGGTGAAGCTACAACACGGGGCTACTTGTGTGCCAAACAGTATAAGCAGCAAGTAATAGCCAGACTAAGCGATTCCACAGCCAACGCATCAGATCTAAGCTCTGCAGTCCTGCCACATCCAGCTGTGAATGGTGATGAACTATTAAAAAACTCACTGGAGGAGGAGGCTCCACAAATATCTCCATCCACAATGATGGAGGAGCCCAGCTCATATGTGCTAAAGACAAAGCTGAGGCATTCGCACCAATCTTCAGCCAGAAGTGCTGATCCATGTCGGTCTCCTCCAGAAGACCCCAGCATCACGGATGTCAGTCTTCAGCCAATATGATTCACTCCACGGGATATCAAGAATCGGTTGAAGGCACTGGATTCTGCAAAGGCGATGGGTCCTGATAATATTCCGGCAATAGTACTAAATCTTGTGCTCCAGAATTTGCCGCACCCCTAGCCAAGTTGTTCCAGTACAGCTACAACACTGGCATCTACCCGGCAATTTGGAAAATTGCCCAGGTGTGTCCTGTACACAAGAAAGTGGACACGTCCAACCCAGCCAATAACCGTTCTATCAGTCTATTCTCCATCATCAACAAAGTGATGGAAGGAGTCATCAACAGTGCTATCAAGCAGCACATACAGCAACAACCTGCTCACGGGTGCTCAGTTTGCGTTCCGCCAGGGTCACTCAGCTCCTGACTTCATTACAGCCTTGGTTTAAACATGGACAAAAGAGCTGAATGCCAGAAGTGAGGTGAGAGAGATTGCGCTTGACATCAAGGCAGTATTTGACCGAGTGCAGGATCAAGGAGCCCTAGCTAAACTGGAGTCAATGGGAATTAGGGAGAAAACATTCTGCTGATTGGAGTCATACCTGACACAAAGGAAGATGGTTCTGGTGGATGGAGGTCAATCATCTCAACTCCAGGATATCACTGCAGGAGTTGCTCAGGGTAGTGTCTGAGGTGCAACCATCATCAGCTGCTTCATCAATGACCTCCCTTCCATCATAAGGTCAGAAGTAGGGATGTTTGCGGGTAATTGCACAATATTCAGCACCATTAGTGACTCCTCAGATAATGAAGCAGTCATTGTCCAAATGCAGCAAGACCTGGAGAATATCCAGGCTTGGGCCGACAAGTGGCAAGTTACATTCGCGCCACGCAAATGCCAGGCAATGACCATCTCCTATAAGAGAGGATCTAACCACCTTGACATTCAATGGCATTACCATTGTTGAATACCACAACAATCAACATCCAGGGGGTTACCATTGATCAGAAACTGAACTGTACTAGCCATATTAATACTGTGGCTACCAGGGCAGGTGAAAGATGAGGAATCCTACGGCGAGTAACTCACCTCCTTACCTTCCCCAAAGCCTGTTCTCCATGTACAAGGCACAAGTCAGGAGTGTGATGGAATACTCCTCACTTGGCTGGATGAATGCCGCTCCAACAACACTCAAGAAGCTCGATTCCGCCCAGAACAAAGCAGCCCGCTTGATTGCTCCTCATTCCACAAACATTCAAACCCTCCTCCACCGAAGAACAGTGGCAGCCGTGTGTGCCATCTACAAGGTGCACTGCAGCAACTAACCAATGTTCCTCAGACAGCACCTTCCAAACCCACAACCACTACCATTTCGAAGGACAAGAGCAGCAGATACTTGGGAACCCCACCACCTGGAGGTTCCCCTCCAATTCACTCACCACCCTGAATTGGAAAGATATCAGTGTTCATTCACGTCATTGGGGCAACATCCTGCAACACCCTCCCTCACAGCACATTGGGTGTACCTACACCTCAAGGACTGCAGCAATTCAAAATGGCAACTCACCACCAACTTTCATAAAGGCAACGAGGGATGTGCAATAATTGCTGGCCTAACAAGCGACGCCCACATCCCGTAAATGAAAATAAATTGACTCCATGATAAGCTCATTCATTTGAGAGAATCCGTTCCGGTCTCTGTTAGGCAGGACTGTGACATATTGCTGAGGATGGGAAGAGAAACAGTCTGTCCTTTAAACAAGTCAAAACAATTCAGCATCATTCTCCTGCAGAGTCAGGCAATTAAGTTTTGTGGCCTAACCATGAACCTGGGCACCATCAGGAAATCCTACCGCTGGCACCACAGTTATGATGAGATGGCACACGCCACGGTGTGAGAGTTGCTCACTCACTGCGTCTCTATTTCTTTGGCTCAAGTGGACCTTGACCATGGCCCAAGGTCCTTCCTCCTCTCCCTTCCTGGGTTGGCTCTCGTCACCCTCCTTCTCACCCGAGGAGACGCGATGCTGCCACCGCACCTCCTCCTGTTCCAGCAGGGTCAAGCTGGGCTCATCTGCAGCGCCAAGTTCTTGAGAGCGCAGCAGACCACCAATAATGTGGAACACCCACTGGGGGCTATATTGGAGGGCATCCTCACACCGGTCCAGTCACCCGAACCGCATCTTCAGGAGTCCAATCGCCTGCTCGACCAGCACATGCACTGAAGCGTGGATTGGCCATGGTAAATTGCCCTTAGTGTCCAAAAAGGTTAGGAGGGGCTATTGGGTTCTGGGGATAGGGTGGAAGTGAGGGTTTAAGTGGGTCGGTGCAGACTTGATGGGCCGAATGGCCTCCTTCTGCACTGTATGTTCTATGTTCTAGGTTCTATGTTAAGACGACAGCCAATCACAAACAAGAGCATACACAGTACAAAACAAGAAACACGACACTTCCTGGGCAGTCCACCAGGAGACGGCACAGGGCAAGGACCTCAAAGCCAGACACTCACACAGTCATCACGTGCTGAGTACCAAGTTTGTTATATAAATAGTTTAAAGGAATAAAACTGCGTTGTACCAATCGCAACCGTGTTGGTTCGTCTGTATCTCAGAGCACCCAACACTTTAGTAACTACTATGGATGCTCACCGGAAATGGGCACAAAACTACATTATTCGCATTGTGTGGTCACAAACGGGTTGGACACGAGGGAGTGGAATGAGTCACTTACATATAATTTCACAGCGGCGGTAACTTTAGGGGCTACAGGGAGTGGGTGTCCTCCTTTTCATGTGGTGCCAGCTCTTGCAGAACCTGACACATGTGGTCCACTATCCCTCGGGACTGACAGTCTTCCCCGCACTGAAGCTCCGACATCTGCAGGTACGATGTTCAATGTCGGAAGACAGTTTGCCAGTAATACCTTCTACAGGGCTCAGCATTTGTGATACTGCTCCCAGAACAGCTGTGGGCCCAGCCTCTCTCTCCTCCACCTCTGCATGGCGCTGGTCCTGGCCGCGTGCAGTGTTCTCCCTCGCCGAGGACATCTGGCCATGAATGTAGCCACCGAAAAGGGGCAGACAGTCAAGACGATGACCCCATTTGTCACCTCCTACCTGAACATGTTGATAGCGGATTTGGCCAGACCCAGGAACAGATTCACGAGGGGGTCTTCCTCCTTTCTTGCTCCTGTCCGCATCGGGTGCCCATAGGTCAGGAGCTTGGGGCTGAAGTATAAACAAAACTCAACAAGTTTTTTGTTTTAAATAACTGAAGAGGGAGAGCAGCCTTAAACAAATTATATACACATGATCCACAGATTCCAAAAGGGCAGACATATTGGGAGTCCATAAACCAATACAATCTATGGCTGTACGGGACTGCTAAATGCAAGATCTGATGATAAGGGGAGGACTCCTTTGTAGAAGGACCTCTCGTGGAGAACTTCTGCCACCGGACGGAAACTAGGCTCGCCAAAGCATGTCCGGGCGATAGGTGAGGACAAGGGAGCGGAGGCTGTGCAGCAGCAGGGCATACAGGAAACCCCTCTGTACAATGTGCAAGTTCTCGATCCTGGTCACCCCAGCAGCCACAACCCATCCCTCCACCAGCCACTCGAAAATGGTATTGGTGGAGGTGTGGGTTCCTGAGCAGCGGCTTCCTGAGGATAGCCGCAACGCCAGACAGGGGGGAGCTGCAGTGCGAGGTGACCATGTTCCAGACTTTGAGTATGTCCTGGTAAAAGACAGGCAACACTTGTAAGGAGCAGGTCTATGAACAGGAGCTGCATGTCATTGTTTAGGCCGTGCACCTGGCAGAAGAAATATGTCGTCAGGGGACACAGGGGTTCGATGTAGAGATATCACTGCAGGATCTGAAGGCGAAAGGTTGGCACCAGGGTGTCAAGATGCACCAGCGTCTGACTGCCCCCCTTAAGCGGGAGAATTCAGAACTCAGTGACTCAGTGCAATCTGATGCGACCATCAATTCACTCAAAGACACGAGGAGAAGTAAACCGTGGTTTTAATCAGCTTAGAACAGTGCCTGCAATACTGGGGCAATACTGGGGACTGCCTGCAGGTCAGCTGCTCTTTATATTTCCCCTTAAGGGGAGGAGCCATGGGCGGAGCCTATACATGTCCCAACATATCCGCCTGTGGGTGAAGCCACACAATGGTCCACAGGTGGATCCCACAGGGTTAACAAATTAACACAACAGCAGAACAAGATACAAATGCACTGGTGAATTATTAGCACTATACATTCACCACATTCACCCCCTGTTAAAAAATGAAGTCCGGAGGGGGTGACGGTGCCGAAGCACTGGTGTTGCAGCTGGTCCGGGTGGCTGTGGAAGTGGGTCCGGTGCGGGCACAGGCGTGGACTCCGGGAGCGGCTCCTCTGGAGCTTCATTCCTGTGGACCGGTGCGGCGGGTGGGAGGGAGCGCGGGACCCATATGGGGCGGGGCCGCTGGACATGGTAGGTTGGACGGGATATAGTGTGGGGGCTGCGGTGGTCGTGATGGTGGTGGTGGTGGAGTCTGCGGGCGCCAGGTCCCGGAGAGAGACGGTATCTTGTCGGCCATCGGGGTGTTCGACATAAGCATATTGTGGGTTGGAGTGTAGGAGCTGGACCCTCTCTACCAGGGGGTCAGTCTTATGGCTCCGAATGTGTTTTCGGAGGAGGACTGGACCCAGTGCCTTCAGCCAGGACGGAAGCGAGGCCCCTGGGGTAGCTCCCCTAGGGAAAACAACCAAGCGGTCATGAGGAGTCTGGTTTGTGGCCGTGCAAAGGAGGGACGTGATAGAGTGGAGCGCGTCGGGGAGGACCTCCTGCCAGTGAGAAGCTGGAAGATTCCTGGACCGCAGGGTCAGTAGGACGGTCTTCCAGACCGTCGCGTTCTCCCTCTCCACCTGTTCGTTTTCCCTGGGGTTATAACTGGTCCTCCTGCTCGAGGCAATGCCCTCACTGAGCAGGTACTGACGCAGTTCGTCGCTCATGAACGACGAGCCCCGGTCACTGTGGACATAACTGGGGAAACCAAACAGGGTGAAGACACTATGCAGGGCTTTAATGACAGTGGGGGTGGTCATATCAGGGCAGGGGGTGGCAAATGGGAAGTGGGAGAACTCATCTATGATGTTGAGAAAGCATGTATTGTGGTTATTGGAGGGGAGGGGCCCTTTGAAATCGATACTGAGGCGTTCAAAGGGCCGGGAAGCCTTTACCAGGTGGGCCTTATCCGGTCGATGGAAGTGCGGTTTACACTCCGCACAGGTTTGGCAGTCCCAGGCCATGGCTCTGACCTCCTTGGTGGAGTAGGGCAGGTTGCGGTCCTTGATATAATGGGCGAGCCGGGTGACCCCTGGGTGGCAGAGGTCATCGTGGATAGCCCGTAGTCGGTCATCTTGCGCGCTGGCACATGTGCCGCGGGACAGGGCATCTGGGAGCTCGTTGAGCTTCCCAGGGCAATATACTATATCGTAGTAATAGGTGGAGAGTTCAATCCTCCACCTCAAGATCTTATCGTTCTTGATTTTGCCCCGCTGCGTATTGTCGAACATGAAGGCTACTGATCGTTGGTCAGTGACGAGGGTAAACCTCCTACCAGCGAGGTAGTGCCTCCAGTGCCGCACGGCTTCCACGATGGCTTGGGCTTCTTTTTCGAACGAGGAGTGTTGAATTTCAGAGGTGGTGAGGGTGCGTGAAAAGAACGCTACAGGTCTGCCTGCTTGGTTGAGGGTGGCGACGAGAGCGACCTCCGATGCGCCTCTCTCCACCTGGAAGCCGCATCGCGGCTTTGGCGATGTTCACCTTGATGCAGCTGAAGGCTTGGCGGGCCTCAGTTGCCAGTGGAAAAATGGTGGCCTTAATTAGTGGGCGGGCTTTGTCCGCACACTGGGCGACTCACTGGGCGTAATAGGAGAAGAATCCAAGGCACCTCTTCAGGGCCTTTGGACAGTGAGGGAGAGGGAGTTGCAGGAGGGGGCGCATACGATCAGGGTCGGGCCCTAGGACCCCGTTCTCCACGACGTAACCGAGGATGGCTAGTCTGGTTGTGCGGAAAACGCATTTCTCCTTGTAGTTGAGGTTGAGTTTTTGGGCGGTTTGGAGAAATCGGTGGAGATTGGCGTCGTGGTCCTGCTGATCATGGCTGCAGATGGTGACATTGTCCTGTCCAAGTACGGAAATGTGGCCCGCAGCCCGTACTGGTCCACCATTCGGTCCATTGCTCTTTGGAACACCGAAACCCCATTCGTGACGCCAAAGGGGACCCGGAGAAAATGGAAAAGGCGGCCGTCTGCCTCAAAAGCCATGTAGTGCTGGTCCTCCGGGCGGTTTGGGAGCTGGTGGTATGCAGATTTCAGATCCACCGTGGAGAACACGCGGTAGTGTGCGATCTGGTTTACCATGTCTGCAATCCGGGGAAGGGGTACACATCGAGTTGCGTGTACCGGTTAATGGTCTGGCTGTAATCAATTACCAGCCGGAACTTTTCCCCAGTCTTGACGACCACCACCTGATCTATCCAGGGGCTATTGCTGGCCTCTATGACCCCCTCCCGCAAGAGATGCTGGACCTCGGACCTAATGAACGTCCTGTCCTGCATGCTATACCGCCTGCTTCTGGTGGCGACTGGCTTGCAATCGGTGGTGAGGTTTGCGAAGAGAGGGGGAGGGTCGACTTTTAGGGTCGCGAGGCTGCATATGGTGAGTGGGGGTAGGGGCCCCCCGAACTTAAGAGTAAGGCTCCTGAGGTTACATTGGAAGTCGCGCCCCAATAGGAGAGGAGCGCAGAGGTCTGGGAGCACATATAGTTTAAAATTAGCATACTCAGTGCCCTGTACCGCTAGGGTTGCAGTAGTGCACCCTTGGATTTGCACCGAGTGCGACCCATAGGTGAGGGAGATGGTTTGTTGCGTCAGAAAAATTGGGAGCGAGCAGCGTCTTACCATGTCCGGGCGAATGAAGCTCTCTGTGCTCCCGGAGTCGAAAAGGCAGGGCGTCACGTGCCCGTTAACCCGGACGGCCATCATGGAGCTCCGGAGGTGCTTGGGTCGCGACTGGTCCAGGGTGACCACGCTGAGTTGCGGGTGGCTGGCGGCGTTATCGGAGGTGCTGGGGCGGCCCCGCGATGACTGTCCATGTAGATCGTACGCGTCGAGCGGCTTAGCAGATGGCGGCCAAGTTGGCGGCCCCTGTTGGTTGAGCGTGGTGGGCGGTGGGGAAGATGGCATCCAAGATGGCGGCCCCCATGGATCGCACGTGGCTGGCCATGTGGGGGAGGATGGCCAAGATGGCGGCTCCCATGAGTCGCACGTGTTGTGAGGGGGCGGAGTCGGCAGACACGCTGCCACATTGCGGGGTCTGCGGGCCTGTGAGTCTGAGGAATCGGGTCTGTGAGTTACAGTTCTTAGACCTGGCCAGGCAGACTTTGGCGAAGTGTCCTTTTCGCCCCCAGCTGCTGCAGTTTACGTTGCGGGCCAGGCAGTGCTGCCGGGGGTGTTGAGACTGGCCGCAGAAATAGCAGGGTAGCCCCCCCATGATGGGCGGGCGGCCGCACGGCACAGGCCTGGGGTAGTCTGTGTTCGGGGGTCCATGAGGGGGTTGCGTGGTCAGCCGGGAACGCAGTAAGGCTCTGAATAGCAACCTCCAGAGAGGTGGCTAACTTTACCGTGTCGACCAGGTCCTGGGCCCCTATTGCGAGCAGGCGCTGTCTCACATAATTCGACCGGACTCCCGCCACGTAGACGTCTCGGACGGCGAGCTCCATGTGCTGAGTGGCCGTACCGGCCTGGTAATTACAGTTGCGTGCGAGGGCTTTGCGGTCACGTAGGTAGTCATCTAGCGACTCCCCGGGGCACTGGCGGCGAGTGGTGAAGACGTGTCGTGCATAGACCTCGTTCACAGGCCGCACGTAGAGGCGTTCGAGCAGCGCGAGGGCATCTGTATAGGAGGCGGCCTCGTCGAACTGGACAGAAATGCGATGGCTCACCCGTGCGTGGAGGAGGCTCAGCTTCTGTTCATCTGTGACGGATGGCGTGGACGACGCGGTGAGGTAGGCCTTGAAGCATCGAAGCCAGTGCGAAAAGATTTATTTCGCCTCTGCGGCCTGCGGATCGAGTTCCAGTCTGTCGGGTTTGAGGGCAGATTCCATAGTTGTATTTAAGCTGATTAAATTGATGCGACCATCAATTCACTCAAAGACATGAGGAGAAGTAAACCGTGGTTTTAATCAGCTTAGAACAGTGCCTGCCTGCGACTGGTACAATACTGGGAACTGCCTGCAGGTCAGCTGCTCTTTATACTTCCTCTTAAGGGGAGGAGCCATGGGCGGAGCCTATACATGCCCCAACATATCCCCCTGTGGGTGAAGCCACACAATGGCCCATAGGTGGAGCCCACAGGGTTAACAACATAACACAACAGCAGAACATGATACAAATGCACTGGTGAATTATTAGCACTATACATTCACCACACAATCTATTGTTCCAGAAGAACTGTATAATTCTTCTCTGGATGTTTGTGACAAAATCAGAGAGATGGGTCAAAGTGATCAGCTGGTACCACAACATGGAGGCAATCACCAAGTTGAGAACTCAGAGCAGTCCTGGCCAGCACCTCAAGCGAGTGGTGACCTTGGCCTCCAGCTCCTACCAGTTCGCTGACCAAGATTCATTAGCCAGGCAAAGATGGTACAGACGTCCGGTACACTTGGCCGAGTTGATCCTAGCAGAGGATGTGGCGGAGTACATAGCCTTGCATTCGCCCATCTTCTGCAGGTAGCACAGCCCGTGAAGATGATGAACGCGACATCAGCATAGGTTGAAAGGACTACCTCAATCCTGGGCCTACGCAGAGTCCTGACAACCTTCTTCGCAAGAGTTACAGAAAAGGCTTCACACAGATAGAATATAGTTGGCCATACAAGCGACAGTCCCGACACATGCTTTTCCAAAGCGAAGGGGCACTGCCAGCCCATTAACCTCAATGAGACAATCTGCGGTAGCATACAGATGTTAGATCCAGGCGACAAAGAGTGTCCCAAACCCGAATGACTGCTGAGTTCCGCATTATACGTGATCCACCCTGTTGAACACCTTTTCATGTTCAAGAGACAGGAAGGTGCTTGACAGACCAGCCCTCTGGGAATGATGGATCAGATCCCGAACTAGGTGGATATTATCGTGTATTATTCGACCCGGGACCGTGTAGGACTGGTCAGGGTGCATTATGTGGTCCAGGCGGTGCCGAGGCGAGAAGACATTGCCTTGGTGAAGATTTTGTAGTCAGTTCCGAGGAGGGAGACCGGGCGCCAGTTCTTTAGCAAGCCGAGATCTTCTTTCTTGGGCAGCAAGGTGATTACAGCCTATGCCAAGAAAGAGGCATCTCCCCAGTTATTATACTTTCCCGTGGACCATGCTAGTCGCTCCATAGGATGTCCCAGAATGCCCTGAAGAGCTCCACAATTAGCCCAGTCAGCTCTGGGACTTGCCCCTGGAGAGTCTGTTGAGGGTATTGGTCAACTCCCCTGGCTGATAGGGTCATCAAGATTCACGGCACCCTCCGGACCACCTGTGTCAGGTCCTCCTACAAATCTCTGTAAGCATCCTCGCTGGATGAATCCGGACAGAAGAGGGCAGCGTTGAAGTTCCAGGCGTGGGACCTGATGCCCTCTGGATCCAAGACAAGGGATCCATAGTCAGCCAGCAGCGTAAGGAGCTGCTGACGGACCATGTTTTTTTTCCAGCGAGTTGAAGAAGGGGGAGCCCAATCCAGATCTCGTTGCGGGACGAGTTGCAGGTCCCGCAGTGCACCGTTCCTCTCTCTGTACACCAGCTGCAGGGCCGGATCCTCATCGGGCTGACCAAGATGTGATTCCAGGTCGAGCACCTCCTTCTCCAACTCCTCAACAGATGTGGCTTTGTCTCCCAGAGTGGTGTGGATTTCGTGCAGGAAGGACGCTGCACACTTCCCATTACGGAGGACCAAGAATTTCTGTAAACTGTAGAGTTCCTCTCTGCTGCCGTTGATTTTCAGGTTGGCTACGGACACCTTCATGTCAAAAGTATTGTGCTTGCATCACCACTTTAACTCACGGAGGGAGGGGAGGCAGATCTACCCTTCAACTCACTCAGGAGCCTGACGAGGAAGCCATTCAACACTTCGCAACCCCTTCTAAGATAACCACTGCTTCAAGAATGCGCGCCTCACCATTGCTAAACCCGGGCATCGAGGCAGGGAAGGTGCTCAGCCCAGCACATGATGCTGAGGTGGCAACAGGCCGGGTTTTACACAGTGAAGTGATGCCAAGCCCGGAGGTTTTGTTTCACCCTGACCAGTGGTTGGGGTATCTGGTTTTCAGGGATTTGGGGTTATGGGACCACCCCCTGCTTTAACGTCTTTGTGCTTCCGGCTGCATGGATGCTCTTCTCCCCCCTTCCTCGCCGGTAGCCAAGTTGATGGTTGCTGCCAGTGTGGGCTGCAGTTGGAGTGTTGGACGAGGAAAGTCTGTGGCTTTGGAGATGGGGCAGTTCTTGTGGACAGGCAGGCCACTGCACGCCATCTGAGGACCAGAAAACCCAGAGGTGGTCCCCTCATAGGGGAAATAAAAGCCACCCCCCTCTAAAACTGCTCCCGGGACAGGCGCACAAAGACCTGAGGTCAGGAGGAATAGATATATTGGAGATTTGACTCCGAGCAGGAACAGCGTCCCCTTGGTACGGACCATCCCCAATGGATGGGTGGGAGTGGAGCTCAATAATGATGAAGGGGAGCATATTGGATAGTATTAATCTCTGAGTGGTGGCCTCCACTGGGTCCACTGCCAAGAAGGTCCCACCCACCATGAGTCTCTTTTCCAGGGTAAGATGGACCGCCCGCTCAGTCGTGAGGAAGAATACAACCTTCCTGCATATTTTAGGGGCTACAACTTACGGCTGAGGGGGCTACAAATCAGGCCATGATCATCTAAACATCCGTTCGAGGAACGACTGGGGTTGTTGGCTCCTCGGTCATTGCCCGGACAGACGCCTCGATGGTCACGGTGGTTGAGGTGGGTGTAGCTTTCCCCCCCTAGTTGTTTTGTCAGTAATTTGAATTGTGAAGGTGCCATGGGACCAGGGAAGCCACCATTCCCACATGGGTGGCCCTGGAGGGCCCTGCCACAGTCGATCATATGGACGCCATGTAGGTGGTGCTACACGCTGCACTCAACCCAAATGATTAATATTGTCCTTATGGTGAAGGAACAGAGGGAGAGGTGGGGAGTGTGGAGATAAAGTTGTTGAAGGCACTCTTCCCCAAGTGTTGGAACTTTGGAACGTTTTGAGAAAAAGGGGAGGAAGAGAGTGTCATGTGAAAGTACCTTTAAGAAATGGATGTTTAAGCAATATACCTTTAAGAAAATAGTGATGTCAGAGAGGGTGGAGCTGAGCTCAGTTCGGTCATTTTGAGGTTAGTCCTGAGTTTTTAGTTTCAGTTTGAGAGAGCAGCTGGGAGTGTCTGTGTGTTTTGCTGAGAGCTGCAGGAAGGAAAAGAGCTGGTCTGGTGATTTCTGCAAATCCAAAGAATATAAATATATTGAATGTAACCTGTTGTGCTCCTATCTTTGAAGGGCTGAATTCTTTTGGATGTTTCAAGGAACAGTTTGCAGGATTAGGTAGTGTTGTATTATTTTTGGTGTTATCTTTGAAGTAAGGGGTGTTAAGCGATCCAATGTTTATTTAAAAGGTTAAGTTGAGTTCATGGAAGAAACATTGTTTTGTTTTAAAAACCACGTGTCCATAATTGTAAATACTACACCTGGGGAACAAGCCGTGTGCTTCAAAAGCAACAATACATTAAAGGGTGGGGGTTGGTTGAACTTCATGATACATTTTGGGGTTCTGAAAACACCTCTCCCACAACAATTGGGAGCTCGAGGGGGATAAAAGTCTATCTATTGGATTGACTTTTGTGAACTTATCCGGTGCGGTATTTTAGTTTAAGTGGGGAGTGTGTTGTGGACAATGGCTCTTTCAGAGACTCAGAAGTTTTTGCGGGTGGAGACTGTCACACGCAGTACCTTACCGTCAGAGACTAAAAGCAGACTGTTAGATTTGGCAAAAATATTGCAGTTAACATTACCTGACAAAATGCGAAAAGATGAGGTAATTATGGCGGTGGTTAAGCATTTAAAGTTGCCTGAGATACCGTTTGACTCATTGGAAATGGCAAAAATTCAGTTGCAAATTAAACAAATGGAACATGAGAAAGAATTAAAGCAGCTTGAATACAAAAGAGAGAGAGAGGACAAAGAAAGAGAAAGAGAGAGAGAGAAAAAAGAAAAGGAGAGAGAAGAAAGGAGAAAAGAAAGAATAGCCCAAGCAGAACAAAAAGAAAAAGAAAGGGAGATACAGATCAGGGAAAAAGATAAAGAGAGGGAGTTTGAACTTCAGAAAATGGCCATGAAACATGACAGTCTGTTAAAATTGGCAGACGTAAAGGGAAACGTACAGTTGGCTGATAGTGATGAGGATAGTGAGAACGAGCGTCATAGTCGAAGGCTTGGTGGGAATCTATTTAAATATGTCCAAGCATTGCCAAGGTTTGACGAGAAGGAAGTGGAAGCTTTTTTCATTTCATTTGAGAAGGTAGCTAAACAAATGAAATTGCCACAGGACATGTGGGTATTACTGATTCAGACAAAGCTGGTAGGTAGAGCTTGTGAAGTGTTTGCATCACGACCATATGAACTAGTGCCTGAAGCTTACAGACAAAGGTTTAGAAATTTAAGGAAAGAATTTGGTCAAACATACATGGAGTTTGAAAGGCTCAAACAGAGTAATTTTGATAGATGGATAAGGGCTTTGAAAATAGACCAAACGTATGAAGCTCTCAGAGAAATTATGCTTTTGGAGGAGTTTAAAAATTCAATTCCTGAAGTAGTGAGAACTCATGTGGAAGAACAGAGGGTTAAAACTGCGCGATTAGCAGCAGAAATTGCAGATGATTATGAATTAGTTCATAATTCAAAGATTGGTTTCCGAAATCAGATACAGCCGGTGAGGGACAGAAACTGGGGACATGAGAAATACTCAAGTGGTAAAGATAAAGGTGATCTGATGGAAGACAATAAAGAGAGTGTACCTCAGATTAAAAAAGAAATCCAGGAGGCTGGAAAAGAAAGTTTCAAATGGGTTCACTGTAATAAACTAGGCCCTGTAAAGTCACAGTGCTGGTGGTTGAAGAAAAGCACTGGAAAAGCTGATGTGGTAAAACAGGACAAGACAGTTGGATTTGTTAGAGTGGTGAAGGAAAGCCCAAGGGAAGCGAAGGAGGTGCAAACAATTGTACAGCCTGTTCAAGAAGTAATTGTTAGGAAGATGCCAGATGTCTTTAAAGAATTTACTTGTGTGGGTAAGGTTTACTCGTGTATCAGGAGGAGCAGGTAAAGAAGTCACAATTTTAAGAGATACGGGGCTCGTCAATCTTTAATGGTAAGAGATGAGGAATTATGTAGTTTGGGAAGAATGTTGCCAGAAAAGGTGGTGATATGTGGAATTCAGGATAAGAGGAGTAGCATTCCATTATATAAGGTAAGGTTGGAAAGTCCAGTGAAGAGTGGTGAAGTGGCAGTAGGAGTAATAGATAAACTATCTTGTCCAGGAATACAGTTTATCTTGGGTAATGATATAGCTGGATCGCAGGTGGGAGTAATGCCTAATGTGGTTGATAAGTCAGTGGAAAATCAGACAACTGAAGCGTTGAAGGACGAATATCCTGGGACTTTTCCAGATTGTGTCGTAACAAGGTCGCAAAGTCACAGGTTAAGACAAGAGGAGAAATCAAAGAGTGAAGATGAAGTTGAAGTGCAATTATCAGAAACAATTTTTGATCAGATGGTTGAAAAAGAACAAGAATAGGTGGAGGATGAGGCAGATATTTTTAGTTCAGGAAAATTGGCGGAGTTACAACAGAAATGTGGAGAAATAAAACGGATATATCAGAAAGCATATACGGAAGAGGAATCTGAGAGTATACCAGAGTGTTATTACCATAAAAGTGATGTCTTGATGAGAAAATGGAGACCTGTACACATGCAGGCGGATGAAAAGTGGGTAGAAGTTCATCAAGTGGTATTGCCGTTAGGGTGTAGAAAGGAGGTGTTGCAAGTTGCACATGAGGTACCAGTGGGAGGTCATTTGGAAATAAGGACAACTCAAGCTAAAATCCAGAAACATTTTTCTTGGCCTGGACTATAAAAATGTAGTTAAATTTTGTCAATCATGTCACACATATCAACTGATAGGGATACCTCAAGCAGTGATAAAACCAGCACCCTTAATACCCATTCCAGCATTTGAGGAACCTTTTACGAGGGTCCTAATTGACTGTGTAGGACTGCTTCCAAAAACCAAAAGTGGGAATCAATATCTTTTTACTATAATGGATGTGTCTACTAGGTTTCCAGAGGCCATTCCAGTATGTAATATTACAGCTAAAAGGATTGTGGAGGAGTTACTTAAATTCTTTACTAGATATGGACTACCCACAGAAATTCAATCGGATCAAGGATCGAATTTTACTTCAAAGTTATTCAAAGAAGTTATGGATAGCTTAGGAATAAAAGCTAGGTTTTGTGGACCGTATCAGATTAAAAGGAAATTAAGTGAGATGAATTATGTGGTAAAAACACCAGATAGAAGGAAGACTCATCGAGTGTATTATGTGAATATGCTTAAAAGGTACTTTGAAAGGGAAGGAGAGAAAAAGGAGGTTTTAATGATTCTAACTCAAAGTGATGAACCAAATCCAGATGACTGTGAATTTGACAAACCACAAATTAAACTGGAAAATGAGGATGTTCTTAAAAATTGGAATGAATTGTTAAGTTACCTTCCAGAGGGAAAATTAACTGACCTGAAAGAGTTATTGATATCACATGGGCAAGTTTGTAGAGATAAATTGGGAAGTACTAAAATGGCTATACATGATGTAGATGTGGGAAATGCTGTTCCGATCAAACAACATCCATATAGACTTAACCCTTTAAAATTGGCACAGGTTAACAAAGAGATTGAGAGTATGCTTAAAAATGTCATAATTGAAGTGGGTTGCAGCCAATGGAGCTCACCCATAATGATGGTACCTAAACCAGACGGTACCTTTTGAAAGGGCAATGAAGAATCCAGCACGAGTTTAAAGGATACAAAGTAATAACATTTATTTACTACAACATATATACATAACAGTAGCAGTAACTTCCCTTGCTACATACTCCTTCCTGCTGGTTCCTGAACTGGCCAGCTTTATTTATACTCGGAGATTACGAGTGGTTTCTCCGCCCCCCTCATTGGGGAAGCTCATACTCCCACAGGATTGTGGGACAGCCAATGGTAAGTAGGCAGGTTATAACATCCCTTCCCCCCAAAGTCCAAGGAATCCACCGAAGACCCTGGCGAAGGAGGGCGTCGGACTCGTTTGGCCGCAGGCCGGTCACCATTTGCACGCGGCGCTGGATCAGGCGGCGTGTAACGAGACGGAGACCGGCGCTTCCATGATGGACGGCGCAACGGTTGTACATCCACGGCCCGTGGACCCGAGGATTACCCCTCTGATGCATCCTGTGTCTCCATCTCGGAGTCAGAGTCTGCTGCCTCCGTCATGTCAGTGTCTCTGTCTCCATTCGGTCCCGTAACGACCTGCGCAGGCTTCGAGTGAGGCACCAGTGGAAGATTGTGAGGACTACCTTCCCTTGTCTCTGGTCTCTGCGGCTGTTGAAATGAGCTCCGGGGGCGGGGAATCTTTTGAGGGGATGGTCTTCTGGACCGAACGTGGTCTACATGTTTTCGCTGGAGACGACCCTGGGCTTGCACTTGGTAAGATATCGGGCCTGTTTGGCGAAAGATTACACCAGGAACCCATTGGGCACCACCGGCAAAATTCCGAACTAACACTGGGTCACCGGGCGCAAACTGCCGAATCGGCCGATGCCGAGAAAATCCCTGTCCCTGCCGTTCTTGTGTGCGGCGTACTTTTGCGCCAATGTCTGGGAAAACCATACTAAGGCGAGTACGAAGTCTCCGGCCCATTAGGAGTTCTGCGGGAGCTACCCCAGTCACTGCATGGGGGGTGGTCCTGTACGTAAACAAAAAGCGAGCCAGTCTCGTGTCCATTGATCCGGAAGACTGCTTCTTTAGGCCTCTTTTGAATGTCTGCACTGCGCGCTCTGCCAACCCATTTGAAGCCGGGTGGTAAGGGGCAGTGCGGATATGGCGGATGCCGTTAATCTTCGTGAACCTCGCAAACTCCTCACTCGTGAATGGAGTGCCGTTATCCGTGACCAGCACCTCGGGGAGGCCATGCGTACTAAACGATAAACGCATCTTTTCAATTGTTGCGCAGGACGTTGTCCCCTGCATCTGATGCACCTCTAGCCATTTGGACTGGGCGTCAATTAGTAGAAGGAACATGGATCCCTGAAAAGGGCCTGCGAAATCTGCATGCAAGCGTGCCCAAGGCCGCCCTGGCCATTCCCGGTGATGTAGGGACGCGGCCGGCGGAAGCTTCTGATGCTCCTGGCAAAAGGAGCAGTTTTGGGCCACCTTCTCATTGTCGGTGTCGAGGCCTGGCCACCAGACATAACTCCGGGCCAACATTTTCATTTTGGTCACGCCTGGATGCCCATTGTGCAAGTCTGTTAGTACCAGCTCCTGGCCTTTTTCCGGGACACACGCGTCCCCCACAAGAGGATGCCGTCTTCTACACTGAATTCTGACAGCTTGGAGGAAAATGCCCACAATTCGCCTGGGAGCTGTCTATGCTGCCCACCATACAGGACTATGTGCCGAACCTTTGACACGACTGGCTCCGTCTGGGTCCACTCACGGATCTGTGATGCCGTGACAGGCAAGGTGTCCATAAAATTTAGGGTTGCAACCACCTCACCGGTCGTGGGGGTCGACATGGGGCCGGTCGATAAAGGCAATCGGCTCAGTGCGTCGGCATTTGCTATCTGCGTACCTGGTTTGTGCTCCAGAGAATACTCATATGCAGCAAGCAACAAAGCCCAGCGCTGGATCCGTGCAGAAGCAATGGGCGGTATTGGCTTAACCTCTCTGAAAAGTCCCAGCAGGGGCTTATGATCAGTCACGATAGTGAAATGGCGGCCGTACACGTACTGGTCGAAGCGTTTCACCGCAAAAACCACTGCCAGGCCCTCCTTCTCGATCTGCGCGTACTTTTTCTCCGCTGCAGTCAATGTGCGGGAGGCGAAAGCTATCGGTCGTTTGGCCCCGTTCTCCATCTTGTGGGACAGGACGGCCCCAATACCATACGGGGATGCATCAAATGTGACGAGCAAAGGCTTTCCAGGATCAGAGTGGGTTAGTAACCCAGACGACGACAATTGTTGCTTTACCCGCCGGAAAGCGGTTTCTTGCGGCTGACCCCAAACCCAGGTGTGATTTTTCTTTAGCAGAAGGTGCAAAGGGGCCAGCGTAGTTGCCAGATTGCAACTAGATTGGGGAGGAACTTCCCGTAATAGTTTACGAGACCGAGAAAAGAACGAAGATGCGAAGTGTCAGTCGGGGTGGGGGCATGTTGAATTGCACGCACCCTCTCTGCGACGGGGTTCAGACCTTCGCGGTCCACCCGATAACCTAGGTAGACTACTTCCTTTGCCTGAAATACGCACTTTGTGCGACGTAAACGGACTCCAGCCTCCGAAAGGCGACTAAGGACAGCCTCCAGATTTTCCAAATGTTCCTGCTCCGACGTCCCTGTAATCAAAACGTCATCTGGGTAGACAGCCACACGTGCAGGCAGAGGATACTCCAAAGGGCAACCATGTATATTCATACAGGCCCCGGTGTGTATTAATCGTTACATATGGTCGGGAGGCAGGGTCCAGATCCAACTGCAGGTAGGCGTGACTCATATCTAATTTTGTGATCAAGAGTCCACCTGCAAGTTTCGCGTAGAGATCCTCTATGCGAGGCATTAGATATCGGTCGAGTCGGGAAACCGTATTCACTGTAAGTTTATAGTCGCCACACAAGCGAACTGTGGCATCTGGCTTCATTACAGGTACAATTGGTGCTGCCCAGTCAGCAAAACGGACGGGCCTGATAATACCCAAACTCTCCAAACGAGTGAGCTCCCCTTCTACCTTCTCGAGCAAGGTGTAAGGCACTGGACGCGCCCGGAAATAGTGCGGCGTGGCTCCTGGTTCAACTTGGATACGGGCTACGGCCCTTTTATTTTCCCCAAACTAGGCTGGAATACATCTGGGTATCGTCCTAGCACCTCAGACAACCCTTCAGAAACTGTTTGGAGGATGTTCTGCCATTGCAACCGCAAATGGCGCAACCAGTCCCGACCCAACAGGCTGGGCCCATGGCCGCGCACCACGACAAGTGGGAAACGCCCCTCCTGGCGTCCATAGACAACAGGGGTCATTGTAGTTCCTGCAATGTCCAGTGGTTCCCCGTGTAGGTGGCCAACCTGGCCTGTGAGTCGGTTAATGTAAGGGTCTGTATACCCTGCTTGATGCGGTCGAATGTCCTCTGGGCAATCACGGAGACCGCTGCACCAGTATCCAACTCCATCTCAAGCAGGTGGCCATTGACCCGTACTGTCACCTTAATGGGGGCCACACGGGGAGCTGCCACACAATGCAGCTGCAGGCAGTCGTCCTCCGTCTCCACGTCGTCAGGAGTAGTCGCCGCAGGTTCATCCACATGGAAGGTACGGCATCTGGGCTGGTCCCAGTTACGGCCCCTGGGCTGGTCCCGGTTTCGGTCGGAACGACGGCCCTCTGGCGCCCCAGGACCGCCGTCCGTGACGGGGTCGGCGCCTACAAGTCTGACACGGACATGGCTCCTCATCCATTGGCTCTGGAGAAGGCTCCCTTCGGGGAGGAATGTCCGACAGCCACTGGCGTCAGTCCAGACGCTGGCTCGCCCAAGGTACCGCAGGAGTGCGGGGGGACGTTTTCGGACGGAAGGGGTTGCGCCCCAAGGCATGCACTTCCATTCCCTGTAGCTCCTGTACTCCTCGCTCTGCACTCTCTCGGGACAATACTATTTGAATGGCCTGTTGAAAAGTCAATGTTGGCTCCGCTAACAACTTTCTCTGGGTGGCCGCATTGCTAATACCGCAAACCAAACGGTCACGTAACATTTCTGACAAGGTCTCACCATAGTCACAGTACTCCGTAATCCTGCGTAGCCTGGATAGAAAGTCAGCAAGGGATTCTCCAGGGGTCCTCTCAGCGGTATTAAACCGGCAACGCTGGACTATCGTGGACGGGGTTGGATTAAAATGTTGCCCCACTATATTCACAAGTTCATCAAACGTTTTGGTGTCCGGCGCAGCTGGGTACGTAAGGCTCCTAATCACCCCAAACGTATGCGGGCCGCAGGCGGTGAGCAATATGACCACCTGGCGCTCGTTTTCGGTGATATTGTTTGCCCGGAAATAGTAACGCATCCGTTGTGTGTACTGGTTCCAGCTTTCCAGCGCAGCATCGAAAACATCCAAACGTCCGTACAGAGGCATGGTATAATAGAAAACAACTTCCAACCTGTATCCAACAAAAATCCAGGGAGGTGGCTTCAGCAGTGTAGACAGCTATTCACTTTAACATTCGTCGCCAGTTTTGTAAGGGCCACGAAGAATCCAGCACGAGTTTTAAGGATACAAAGTAATAACATTTATTTACTATAACATATATACATAACAGTAGCAGTAACTTCCCTTGCTACATACTCCTTCCTGCTGGTTCCTGAACTGGCCAGCTTTATTTATACTAGGAGTTTACTAGTGGTTTCTCCGCCCCCCTCATTGGGGAAGCTCATACTCCCACACGATTGTGGGATAGTCATTAGTCCCCAGCCAATGGTAAGTAGGCAGGTTATAACAGTACCCAATGGTTGTGTGTGGACTATCGAAAGGTGAATGCAGTTACAAGAACGGACTCTTATCCTTTTGAAGGATTGCATTGAGAAAGTAGGACAATCTGCTTTTATTTCCAACTTCCAGACATGGAAAGAACATTTAAAACATCGTATGGAGTTCTTCGATCGACTTCAGGTGGCGGGTTTGTTGGTGAACCTAGCCGAAAGTGAATTTGGAGAATCCCGAATCACTTTCCTTGCGGAGTTTCCGATAAACTGAAGACGAAGGGAAATAATGCGATTTCTTAGCATGAGTGGATTTGATCAAACATTTGTGCAAATGTTTTGTGGCGTGATTGCTCCACTGCTGGACTTGCTGATGAAACGTCAAAAATGTCAATGGATAGCGGACTTCCAACAGGCATTTGACTGCCTGAAAGCTGTGATCACCAATGCTCCAGTATTGGAGAATTGCAAGGGACTCTGTGGTCAGATTGAACAAAAGTATCTAATTTGAAGAGAAATGCTGAGGAGTAGAGGAATGAATGGATCGTGCAGAGACTTTCTTGTTCAAAGAGACTGTCAATCGAGAAGGTTTTCGGTTGGAGGAAGTAAACCGGGAAAGATGGACTTTATTCTTCGGCCTGTTTGCGTGTGTGTTTTTTTAAAACAAAAATGTATATTTACTGTGTGCATTTCTTAGTGGATGGTGCAAAAGTGAAAAATGAAACCATCTTGAAGTTGATGGGGTTTTTTTGGGGGGGAGGGGTCATGTGAGAGTACCTTTAAGAAATGGATGTTTAAGCAATGTACCTTTAAGAAAATAGTGATGTCAGAGAGTGGGTGGAGCTGAGCTCAGTTCGGCCATTTTGAGGTTAGTTCTGAGTTTTTAGTTTCAGTTTGAGAGAGCAGCTGGGAGTGTCTGTGTGTTTTGCTGAGAGCTGCAGGAAGGAAAAGAGCTCGTCTGGTGATTTCTGCAAATCCAAAGAATATAAATATATTGAATGTAACCTGTTGTGCTCCTATCTTTGAAGGGTTGAAGTCTTTTGGACGTTTCAAGGATCAGTTTGCAGGATTGGGTAGTGTTGTATTATTTTCGGGGTTATCTTTGAAGTAAGGGGTGTTAAGAGATCCAATATTTATTTAAACGGTTAAGTTGAGTTAATGGAGGAAACATTGTTTTGTTTTAAAACCACGTGTCCATAATTGTAAATACTACACCAGGGGAATAAGCCGTGTGCTTCAAAAGCAACAATCCATTAAAGGGTGGGGGTTGGTTGAACTTCATGATACATTTTGGGGTTCTGAAAACACCTCTCCCATAACAAGAGGAAAGGGAGAGAGGGAAGCACAGGAGGGAAGATGACGCTGGGGTGCAAGATGAACATGTGTCCCAGGTCAGGTGGAGAGGAGGGTGGAGATGGTGCTGATTGGCTGGGTTCTTCTGATATTGCGGGAACAGGGGAGGTTATCTTCTCTCCCCCTTGACTCGGCACAGGTAAATAACAGGCGGGAAAAAGAAACTGCCGCCTTAAACTTGAGCACCAACCTTCCGAAGTCTGTTGTTCCTCCTTCTGGGCTGGGGATCAAGCATTGCTTGCAAGCCTCTTGAAGCATCAGGCCCCAGGTTTTGAACACCACCCAAGAAGTTTGTCCAGCAGCAGAGGCAGCACTGGTCTCCTGCTCCAAGTGGATACAATCACATTACTGGGCCCTGTCGCGTAGGCTGCTCGCAGACCGTCTGGAACAATCTCTCTCCAACAATTGGTTTTTATTTTCCCACTTTCCAAAGAAAAAAATAAAGATTACTCTTTTCATAACCTTTGTAACAAAAGAAAATCCAGAAGAAACTCCGAGAGCTTCCATCTTCCAAACCTTGACAAAAAGACAGTTTAACAGCAGCAGCTCCATGGCTCAATGTTTCCAAATATTTCAGTTTAAATGGATTCTGCGACCCTGAGGTACCTTACTGATGGCAAAGATACTGCAGCTGAACGTAGCACATTAGAAAAGGTGGCTCTCTTTGGCGTGTATGGGGATCAAACCCACAACTTGGCATTATTAGCTCCACACTCGAACCATTAAAGGATTCAGAACTTGACTCCAACTATTTTGTGTGAAAACCAAGTAAACCACACTAAAATAACTGAGGGGCAAATTAAAGGGGCAGCCCCTTAAAGGGACACTGCCTGAAACAAAAACAAATCGCAAATAAAACTTAACATCAAATTGAATTCTGATTAAAAAGGCCAATAAAGGATCCCAGACCCCACAGGCCACAATGCACAGAAAGCCTCAATGGTACCGTGGACACTGCATGCTCCCCACTCCGGGAACACCCGGCTGTGAATGTAGCTATAGTAGAGGGTCAAGCATTCGGGTTGGACCAACCCTCAGTCGCCCGCTGCCTGGACCTGTTGATTGAAAGTTTGCATAAGCCCAGGAGCAGATATGGACGGTACGGTAGCACAGTTGGTAACACTG
The DNA here is from genome assembly GCF_047496885.1 of Scyliorhinus torazame. Taxonomy (NCBI): domain Eukaryota; kingdom Metazoa; phylum Chordata; class Chondrichthyes; order Carcharhiniformes; family Scyliorhinidae; genus Scyliorhinus; species Scyliorhinus torazame. The sequence goes on along the minus strand of NC_092711.1, from coordinate 209,033,954 downwards.
TTGCTTCACAGCTCCAGGGTCCCAGGTTCGATTCCCGGCTTGGGACGCTGTCTGTGCGGAGTCTGCACATTCTCCCGTATCTGCGTGGGTTTCCTCCGAGTGCTCTGGTTTCATCCCACAAGTCCCGAAAGACATGTGATTTAGTAATTTGAGCATTCTGAATTCTCCCTCTGTGTACCTGAACAGGCACGGAATGTGGCGACCCGGGTCTTTTCATAGTAACTTCATTGCAGTGTTCATGTCAGCCTATTTGTGACAATAAAGATTATTATTATTATTATTAGATTAACAAGGTCATCCTCCTTCTCCCCTGCCCCTCTCTGGACCGGATGCCCGTTGATCAGGAAAGTGGGGCTTAAGTGCAAACAAAACTGTAACAAAGTGTCTTTCAAACAACTAAAACGGGGCTCAGAACCTGCTTTCAATCAGTGGCACTGACTTTTAATTTAATTGGAACAAGTTAAGGAAGGATCAGTCGCATTTCAGGCAAATGTCTGCCTTTTGTGGCAGGCAAGGCTGATTCCAGTGAAACCTGAAAATAGCATGACAAGAACATTCCTAGAAGATACCCTCATTCTCCCAAGTCACAAAGGCTGCAGAGTTTACAAGCCTTCCATCAGCCACAATCATTAACCCTGTGAGGAATGGTTACTGCACCTTTAATGTAATGATCCCTTTAAGACCGGATTTGGAACCCAGGGGGACTCCGCCTCCGGCTCCACCCCCCAGGGAGCCATATATAAGGTAATGTCCAGTGGGCAGTGTGCAGTGAGCACACTTCTCGTTAGCTGACTGGTTCTCTGCTAATTAAAGCCTTTATATTACCAACCATTTCTCTCGAGTTGTAATTGAGGGTATCTCAAACACCAACACTAATTCCTGACAGTCAAACTTCCCTGACAAGCGATTTTGAACTTCATGCAGCGAAACCCCTTTGTCCTCACAGTGCTGCCTGAGTGTAGGGTTCAACTCACACTGCAGTCATCCTCCCTCCAGTGAGAGGGACTTCATGCCTTCTGAAGCGGAGATGCAGCTCGTTCCAGAGTCCCCCACTTTTTCCTTCCAACCTGGCCGCTCATGGAACTACACTGTCGCACCCCACTGCTGACCCTTTGTATTCACCTCCTTCACCCACTTTCCAGCTCCCACCATGGAAAGACACTCCTTCAGTGACAATTTGGTCACAGGCCCAGCAAGGAGCACACCGGAAGCATTGCCGACATGCCAGCCTTCAGACCCCCTTAAAGCAAGGGACATCCCAACATGAAGGATAGTTAAGACCTGCGAGTGACCCCTGACCCCAGGTTTGCGATACTGAAACCCGAACCCGGCCTCGAGTTGAATTTATCAGTGTCTCTCTGATACCCCCAGAGCTTTCAACGCCCTGGAGGATGATGGCTGACTGAGCGCTCCCTTCCGAAATCTGCTCACTTCCGAAATCTCTTTCGGAGATGGGGCTGCCAGGTTCACGTTTATAGAATGCTGTTCGAAATGCCGCTGACACAGGGCAGCATGGTGGCACAGTGGTTAGCACTGCTGCCTCACGGCGCTGAAGTCCCAGGTTCGGTCCTGGCTCTGGGTCACTGTTTGTTTGGAGTTTGCACATTCTCCCCGTGCTTGTGTGGGTTTTACCCCCACAACCCAAAAGACGTGGATTAGCCCCTTAATTGGAAGAAATGAATTGGGTACGCTAAATTTCGAAAAAGAATCAAATGGTGCAGACACGACATCACACCAGGACCTGCTGAATATTCAATGAGGAAGGTTGTCCCGGAGTGAGTGCGCGTGCTAATATATTAAAATGAGTTTCCCAGGCTCCTGCGGTGTGTTTCATGTCTCTCCACCCCCATGCAGGGTTGAGAATCGGGAATCATATTCTCACCGGGGAGATTCACGCTTTCCGATTGTCTCACGATTTTGCACCCATGCCACCGATTATGCGCATGGCTAGAATGGGCTCAAAGTCACCCCGGTAGTTTTAACATAGAAACGTAAAAAATAGGTGCAGGAGTAGGCCATTCGGCCCATCGAGCCTCCACCACCATTCAATGTGATCATGGCTGATCGTGCACATTCAGTATCCCACTCACGCTTTCTCTCCATAACCCCTTAATCTCTTTAGCTACAAGGGGGCCATGTCCAGCTCCCTCTTGAATATATCCAATGAACTGGTCCCATTGGCTTTCTGTTGTGGACAATTGCACAAGTTCACAACACTCTGAGAGAAGAAATGCTTGTTCCCCTCAGTCCTGAATGGCTTACCCCTTATTTTTAGGCTGTGACCCTGAGTTCTGGACATCCCCAACATCGGGAACATTCTTCCCACACCTAGCCTGTCCAGTCCCAACAGGATTTTATATGTTTCCATGAGATCCCCTCTCTTTCTATCAATAGAATGAGTTGAAGTGAAATCTACCCGTGCTGATGGATTCTCCATTTTATTCACCAGGTCTGGAGAGATGCGGCAGTACAAGTTTTCTTTTCTCTCTCAGTGGGTTGGGGCAACATCATCACATTGTCATCCTACAACAAATTCCACAACAACTGTTACCAAGACACCATCATTGTCTGCGTTGTTAACTGTGCTACGAGTGTGTTTGCCGGATTTGTTATCTTCTCCGTCCTTGGACACATGGCTCATGTACAACACAAGACCGTTTCAGAGGTTGCACAGTCAGGTAAATGCAGAGATAAATTCACCGTCTTCTGTTAAAATGTTTCTGAAGCTGCGAGAAAATCTTTCGGGTATCACAATCTCAGGCTTTCCATTCTGTTGGTAAAATCTGGATCCAATCATTTGGAGCCGGAAATAACTCTCTTTACTAAATAGAGAAGGTGGATCCTAACGTCATTCAGTGTGAGATGGACAATATTGCAGTGAATAAAAGGACAGTCTTAAATTAGTTAGGTAAATTAAATGAAGAGATGTACAGTCCATAATGTGATCAAATTTTGCATTGAGCGTGATTTTCCCAGCGTGTCACGCCCAGCTCCGGGTGAATCGGGAGAGGCCCAGTTCGAGCTCCCTGCTGGGCACAAAACTTTACACAAATTACTTGACTCGCAGCGCCTGGCACCCTGTGCGACCAGGATCACACCCGAACTGTGTGTGATCCATATAATAATATTTAAATGATTCATTAGGCTTCTTTAAATATTGTCATCCGACAATGTGGTAGTATGCATTAGGGGTCATGTGGGACTGTGAAGCCGTGATGTCATTGGCTGACAGATCCCGGGTCCTGGTTGGCCGTTGACCTCTAGCTCCGCCCTGAAGGCGGAGTATAAGAACCAGGAGTCCTCCCCCGCAGGCAGTCTACTACTGAACTGCGGGGGTACAGTCACGCTTAATAAAGCCTCATCGACTTCACTCTATTCGTCTCTCGGAGTCTTTGTGCGCTACAGACAACAAATCCACAACAACTGTTACCGAGACACCCCTGAGATGGACTGAGGAAATCTATTAAAAGGTGTGATCGTACATAAGCAATGAACAGTCTTAAAAAAATTATTGCATAGTTCACAGCAACTGTACATTCCTTCCCCCAAAAAGAACATCAGACAAGCATGACTAACAAAGGAAGTTCAGGATTGTGTTGATCAAAAGAAAAGGCTTATATCGTTGCCTGAACTAGTCGTAAACCTGAGAATTGGGAAGATTTTCGAATACAGCAAAAGAAGGCCAAGAAGCTGATCAAGAAAAGGAGTTTGGAATATGAACATAAATGAGCAAAAATCATAAAAACAGGATGTATAAGCTTCTACAGGTAATTAAAACGAAGCTTTTGGCTAAGACAAATGCAGTTCCTTTACAGGAGAATTTATAATGGGAAAGAGAACTGGCAGAAAAGATAAATGATTACTTTGTGTCTGTCTTCACTGAGGAAGTTGCAACAAATCTCCCAGAACCATACATCCGAAGAGCTCGGGACAAGAAGAAAATTAAGGATATTTGTATTGGTAAGAGGTTTGTGAGGGGAAATTAATTAATCTGAAGTTTGACAAGTCCCTGGGACCTGATGTTCTGCAACCCAGATGTGTTGAAAGAGGTAACCATGGTGATAGTGGATCTCCATCTGTAGATTCTGGAATGGTTCCTGCAGATTGGAAGGTAGAATCTGTTATAAAGTGCGTTAAATGGACACGTTGATTTGAATAATCTGATGGGAAAAAGTCAACATGAATGGGAAATCATGTTGGGAGTATTTTGAGCGTGTTACTGACAAAATTGATAAAGGGGAGTTGGTGGAAGTGGTATACTTGGATATTCAGGAGGTCATTCATGTGTCGGCAGACTGTGGGGTACTAGTGGGGCAACACAGGGAAATCAGTACATGGGCCTTGATGCACTATCAATTACCACAAAGACGAGAGTAGTGGAAAAATCGAGGCTTTATTGATCAAAGATGTTGTGCCTCCTGTAGCTGGAACCAGAATGGCTGCAGTACAGGCGAGCACACACATTAAAACGCCGCCTACTGGGCGGAGCCACCAGGCAGGGATTTACCCATGTACCTCTACTATATGTGTCTTACCGTAATACATATAATACAGCTAGTGGTGACTACCACATTCACCCCCTGTTAAAAAAGAGTCCGGCAGGGGTGATGTAAAATTTTTTTTTACAAGTTCAGTCAGTCGGGGGCCTTGATCCGCCTCTGTGATCGCCTCAGTCCTAGTGGTGATATGGGTGCCATCTTGGTCACCGGCGACTCCGGGAGCATGTTGTCCTCGTCTTCGTCACCCCGAGTGGAACCAATGGGAGGACGGATCCTTCTGGGGTGGAGGCTGCGGTGAGGTTCGCTGGGGGGAGGGTGAGTGGCGCAGGGGTGATTGAGGCAACCGGAGATGGGGGTTGAGGGGGGTGTCGGGTCAGGGGCCGTAGGTGGGGATCCAGCAGGTGCCAGGTCCAAGAGGGAGACTGTGTCCTGGCGCCCGTCGGAGTGCGCCACGTAGGCGTACTGCAGGTTTGCGTGTCGGAGGTGGACCCTTTCAACCAAAGGGTCCGACTTATGGGTCTGCACATGCTTCCGAAGGAGGACGGGTCCAGGAGCTGTCAGCCATGTTGGGAGCGAGACCCCGGAGGTGGACTTCCGGGGGAAGGCAAAAAGACGTTCATGGGGGGTTTCGTTCGTCGCGGTGCAGAAGAGCGATCGGATGGAGTGGAGCGCGTCGGGGAGGACCTCCTGCCAGCAGGAGACCGGGAGATTTTTAGAGCGCAGGGCCAGCAGGACGGCCTTCCAGACCGTTCCGTTCTCCCTCTCCACCTGCCCGTTTCCCCGGGGTTGTAGCTGGTCGTTCTGCTTGAGGCAATGCCCTTGCTGAGCAGGAACTGACGCAGCTCATCTATCATAAAGGAGGATCCCCGATCGCTGTGGATGTAGGTGGGGAAACCGAACAGAGTGAAGATACTGTGGCGGGCTTTAATGACCGTGGCAGAAGTCATATTGGGGCATGGGATGGCGAATGGGAACCGGGAGTACTCATCGACCACATTCAGAAAGTACGTGTTGCGTTCGGTGGAGGGGAGGGGCCCTTTGAAGTCCATGCTGAGGCGCCCAAAGGGGTGGGAGGCCTTCACCAGGTGCACTCGATCTGGCCGGTAGAAGTGCGGCTTGCACTCTGCGCAGACCTGGCAGTCTCTGGTGACAGTCCTGACCTCCTCAATGGAGCCGGGCAGGTTGCGGGCCTTGATGAAGTGGAAGAACCGGGTGACCCCCGGGTGGCAGAGTCCATCGTGGAGAGCCCGGAGTCGGTCCACTTGTGTGCTGGCACATGTACCGCGGGAGAGGGCGTCAGGGGGCTCATTGAGCTTCCTGGGGTGATACAAAATTTCATAATTATAGGTGGAGAGCTCAATCCTCCACCTCAAGATCTTATCGTTTTCGATCTTGCCCCACTGTGTATTATTGAACATGAAGGCAACCGACCGTTGGTCATTGAGGAGAGTGAATCTCCTGCCGGCCAGGTAATGCCTCCAATGCCGCACAACTTCCACAATGGCTTGGGCCACCTTTTCGACAGAGGAGTGCCGAATTTCGGAGGCATGGAGGGTGCGGGAAAAGAATGCCACGGGTCTGCCTGCCGAGTTGAGGGTGGTGGCCTGAGCTACGTCCAATGCATCGCTCTCGACCTGGAAGGGTGGGTACTCATCGACCGCGTGCATCGTGAACTTGACTGTTCCCTCGCGGTACACCCCGTTACCCAGAAAATCTCCCTGGCGGGGTGATGCTTCGCATGGTGGTAAGGGTTTACAAGGCTGGTCCTGGGAGGAAAACGTTCGCATGTTATTACAGTATGTACAAGGTTTTTTTTCGTTTCGAACTATTTACAGTAATCGTCAGGAGAAAAAGACAAAATGTTCTCGTTAAAAGTCCACATATTGTAGTGTCGTCCGTGTCGATCACCTCGGCCCCGGTGGTGGTGGTGGTGCTTGTTCCGGTGTTGTCGTCTCCACGGAGCCTTACGGTTTCAGCTTGGGCTTCACTCCTGGTCGGGCCTGGGAGGAGGACCGATCCTCCTGGGAAGGGGCGGTCGCGGGGTGCGGCGGTGGCAGGAAGGGGGTGATTGGTGTCGGGGGGGTGTGTGTGTTACCGGCGGGCGCCAGATCTCGCAGGGAGACAGTGTCCTGTCGGCCGTCGGGGTACTCCACGTAAGCGTACTGCGGGTTCGCGTGAAGGAAGTGAACCCTTTCGACCAACGGGTCCGACTTGTGCGCCCGCACATGTTTTCTGAGCAAGATGGGTCCTGGGGCCGCCAGCCAGGTTGGCAGCGACGTTCCAGAGGAGGACATCCTGGGGAAGACAAGGAGGCGCTCATGAGGCGTTTGGTTAGTGCGAGTACACAGTAGTGACCGGATGGAGTGGAGGGCGTCCGGGAGGACCTCCTGCCACCGTGAAACCGGGAGGTCCCTGGACCGTAGGGCCAGTAGGACGGTCTTCCAGACCGTGCCGTTCTCCCTCTCTACTTGCCCGTTCCCCCGGGGGTTGTAGCTGGTCGTCCTGCTCGAGGCTATACCGTTGCTGAGCAGGAACTGGCGCAGCTCGTCACTCATGAAGGAGGACCCCCTGTCGCTGTGGACGTATGCGGGGCAACCGAACAGTGTGAATATGGTGTTCAGGGCTTTAATGACTGTGGCCGCGGTCATGTCAGGGCAGGGGATGGCGAATGGGAAGTGGGAGTACTCGTCCACCACATTAAGGAAGTATGTGTTGCGGTCGGTGAAGGGGAGGGGTCCTTTGAAATCCAGACTAAGGCGTTCAAAGGGGCGGGAAGCCTTAATCAGGTGCGCACCATCCGGCCTGAAAAAATGCGGTTTGCACTCTGCGCAGATGTGGCAGTTCCTTGTGACTGTACGGACCTCCTCCAAAGAGTATGGGAGGTTGCGGGACTTAATAAAGTGGTAAAACCGAGTGACCCCCGGGTGGCAGAGGTCCTCGTGGAGGGTTTGGAGACGGTTAATTTGTGCGTTGGCACATGTGCCGCGGGATAGGGCATCGGACGGCTCGTTCAGCTTTCCGGGACGATACAAGATCTCGTAGTTGAAGGTGGAGAGCTCGATCCTCCACCTTAAGATCTTGTCGTTTTTGATTTTGCCCCGCTGTGCATTATCGAACATGAAGGCTACCGACCGTTGGTCCGTGAGGAGAGTGAATCTCCTGCCGGCTAGGTAATGCCTCCAATGTCGCACCGCTTCCACTATGGCTTGGGCTTCCTTTTCCACTGAGGAGTGGCGGATTTCTGAAGCGTGGAGGGTTCGGGAGAAAAAGGCCACGGGTCTGCCCGCTTGGTTAAGGGTGGCCGCTAGAGCTACGTCGGAGGCGTCGCTCTCGACCTGGAAGGGGAGGGACTCGTCGATAGCGCGCATCGTGGCCTTTGCGATATCCGCTTTGATGCGGCTGAAGGCCTGGCAAGCCTCTGTCGACAGAGGGAAGGTCGTGGTCTGTATTAGAGGGCGGGCCTTGTCTGCATACTGGGGGACCCACTGGGCGTAGTATGAAAAGAACCCCAGGCAGCGTTTTAGGGCTTTTGAGCAGTGCGGGAGGGGAAATTCCATGAGGGAGCGCATACGTTCGGGGTCGGGGCCTATTATCCCATTGCGCACTACGTAGCCCAGGATGGCTAGCCGGTTGGTGCTAAAAACGCACTTGTCCTCGTTGTACGTGAGGTTCAAGGCTTTAGCGGTCTGGAGGAATTTTTGGAGGTTGGCGACCTGCTGATCATGGCCGCAGACGGTTACATTGTCGAGATACGGGAACGTGGCCCGCAACCTGTGTTGATCAACCATTCGGTCCATCTCTCGTTGGAAGACCGAGACCCCGTTTGTGACGCCAAATGGGACCCTTAGGAAATGGTATAATCGCCCGTCTGCCTCAAAGGCTGTGTACTTGCGGTCACTTGGGCGGATGGGGAGCTGGTGGTAGGCGGACTTGAGGTCCACGGTGGAGAAGACCTTATATTGGGCAATCCGAATGACCATGTCGGATATGCGGGGGAGAGGGTACGCGTCTAGTTGTGTGTACCTGTTGATGGTCTGGCTATAGTCTATGACCATCCTTTGCTTCTCCCCTGTCTTTACTACTACCACCTGTGCTCTCCAGGGACTATTGCTGGCCTGGATTATGCCTTCCTTCAGTAGCCGCTGGACTTCGGACCGAATGAAGGTCCGGTCCTGGGCGCTGTACCGTCTGCTCCTAGTGGCGACGGGTTTGCAATCCGGGGTGAGGTTTGCAAACAAGGATGGGGGCTGAACCTTGAGGGTTGCGAGGCCGCAGATAGTGAGTGGGGGTATTGGGCCGCCGAATTTGAAGGTTAGGCTCTGTAGATTGCACTGGAAGTCTAATCCCAGTAATGTGGGGGCGCAGAGTTGGGGAAGGACGTAGAGCCTGTAGTTTTTGAACTCCCTCCCTTGCACCATTAGGGTAACTATGCAGAAGCCTTTGATCTGTACGGAGTGGGATCCTGCATCTAGGGAAATCTTTTGTGCACTGGGACGGATGGTCAAAGAACAGTGTCTTACCGTGTCGGGGTGGATAAAGCTCTCCGTGCTCCCGGAGTCGACCAGGCATGGTGTCTCGTGCCCGTTTATCAGCACCGTTGTCGTCGTCGCCTGGAGCGTCCGGGGCCGTGCTTGGTCCAGCGTCATTGAAGCCAGCCGTGGTTGTAATGGTTGAGCGTCTTCTTCGAACCCCGTGGAGCCGTCGACGCTGGGGTCCGTTGTTGCTGTCCAAGATGGCGTCGGGGTGAACAAGATGGCTGCCCCCATGCATCGCACATGGCTGGGGGGTCACAAGATGGCGGCGGGGTTGGACAAAATGGCCGCCCCCATGCGTCGTACAGGTCTGGGGTGGTCCAAGATGGCGGCGCCCCTTCTCCCCTCGTGGTGGCCGGGACCCAAAATGGCGGCGCCTGCGGGTCGCACATGGGGCGCTGGGGGGGTTGGGGAGCGTTAGGAACACGCAGGACTCCCTCTTCTCTGGGGACAGCGGTGGCCGGGACCCAAAGTGGTAGCGCCGGCGGGTCATACATGGGGCGCGGGGGGGTGGGTTGAGGAGCGTAAAAGGCGTGCAGGGCTCCCTGTTCTCCGGGGAGAGCGGTGGTCGGGACCCAAGGTGGTTGCGCCTGCGGGTCGTACATGGGGCGCTGGGGGGATTGGGGAGCGTAAAAGGCGTGCAGGGCTCCCTGTTCTCCTGGGACCGCGGCGACCTCCCGGGACCGGCACACAGCCGCGAAATGGCCCTTTTTCCCGCAGCTCTTACAGATCGCTGTGCGGGCCGGGCAGCGCTGCTGGGGGTGTTTCGCCTGGCCGCAGAAATAGCAGTGGGCTCGCCCGGTGCGACTTGGCGTTTGAACCGCGCAAGCCTGTGGGGTGTCTGGGGGGGGGGGGTTTGTCGCGACGGGTGCATACGGAGCCCAATGGGCTGCCGCGCGGTCGGGGCCGTAGGCGCGGGTGTTTCGAGCGGCCACGTCTAGGGAGGCTGCTAGGGCCCGTGCCTCTGAGTGTCCTAGCGACTCTTTTTCTAAAAGTCTTTGGTGGATTTGGGAGGAGTTCATACCTGCCACAAAAGCATCGCGCATTAACATGTCCGTGTGTTCATTTGCGTTCACCGGCGGACAGCTGGGAGAAGCACAGGGGCAGCACGGTAGCCTTGTGGATAGCACAATTGCTTCGCAGCTCCAGGTTCCCAGGTTCGATTCCGGCTTGGGTCATTGTCTGTGCCGAGTCTGCACATCCTCCCCGTGTGTGCGTGGGTTTCCTCCGGTTGCTCCGGTTTCCTCCCACAGTCCAAAGATGTGCAGGTTAGGTGGATTGGCCATGATAAATTGCCCTTAGTGTCCTAAATTGCCCTTAGTGTTGGGTGGGGTTGCTGGGTTATGGGGATAGGGTGGAGGTGTTGACCTTGGGTAGGGTGCTCTTTCCAAGAGCCGGTGCGGACTCGATGGGCCGAATGGCCTCCTTCTGCACTGTGAATTCTATGATAGTTGATTGACTGGCCGAACGTAATGTCTCTTCAGGAGCTCCATTGCTTCGGAGTAAGTGGGCGCATCCCGGATGAGAGGAAAAATATCAGGGCTCACCCGTGAATAAAGGACTTGGAGCTTCTGCGCTTCCGAGGATTCCTCAGCGGATGTTCGGAGGTAGCTTTCGAAGCAGGCTAGCCAGTTGTCAAAAGCGGATGTAGCATTGGCTGCTTGAGAGCTCAGCTGCAGGCGATCAGGCTTGATGCGGAGATCCATCGTTTTAAAAATCTTTGCTCAATAAACTGATGCACTATCAGTTTCCACACAGACAAGAGTAGTGGAATAATCGAGGCTTTATTGAGCAAAGATGCCGTGCCTCCTGTAGCTGGACCAGAATGGCTGCAGCACTGGCGAGCACACACATTTATACACCACCTACTGGGCGGAGTCAGCAGGCAGGGATTTACCCATGTACCTCTAATATATGTGTCTCACCGTACTACGCATAATACAGCTAGTGGTGACTACCACAGGCCTTATCTGTTCATAATATATGTCAATAATTTGGATGTGGAGCCCAAACATTTGTCAATGGCACAAGGCAAAGTGGAAATGTGTGTTGTGAGGAAGATGATTTGGACAGACTTAGATGGTGGAGTTCTCCCTTGTTGAGACTAAGTGTGGTAACGGGCGGATCCGACGGTACCTTTCTCGGTAATGGCGAGATTCCGCTCCAGATTCTGCATTTGGAACCTCATTAAATATGCACAGCTGTGTCCCCTCTGAATCACCTGGCAACCGGCAGCGATTCATTCATCCAGTGTAAGCTGGTGGGTTTCCAGTGTCATATTTAAACACCAGTCCATAGGAGCCCTCTCTCCAGGCCACCAGTCTTCACCAGGCCGTGCAGGATGAGAGCAAACTAGAAGCAAAAGGCAAATGGCCTCGAGAAGAAGGCTGAACCAGTTATTAACGCCAGGGCTCTCAAAGCCCTCACCTGGGGGTTTCAAAGAATCACACCAACTCCATCTCTCCAGCCTGGGAGGCTGTTGCCCAGAAGGTCAGCACGGTTGCCATCCATCCACAAAGAGCCATCCATTGAGGGAAGCGGATGAATGATCTCATCCATTCAGCCACAGTAAGTCCTCTCACAGCTCCCTCCACTATGCAACTCTCAGCATGGCATCATGTATTCAAACCCTACTGGCTTCACAGATCACACACATTCAGGCATGGGGGGCACATTAAACAATACTTTCACATAACCACCATCCCATCTGTCTTGTTGCTTACACTACAACCTCTGTCCTTTTGAGCAGGGAAAATCACACACAGGGGACAGGCATTTCACCCAAACTCTGCTCCAACCCATCTGATTACATCTCTTTTCCTTTGTCTCCATACAGGTCAAACTTGATCACAGCAAGCGAGAGTGAGCCCAGGCCAGGGGGAGGGATGGCAGAGATACTCACCCTCACCTGATGCAGAGCTCATTGACGAGGAGTGGGATCGCTCCTCTGGAAACACAGAGCTTGGCCTCTCGCAACAACTTAGTATTGATTTCAATCCCCTCACTTCAATCAATCCCGTAACTCACTGATTGCAGTATACTCTGAATTAGCTTCAGCACATGCACTAAAACAGTCCTTTTGTCTTTTGTAGGTTCCAGCTTGTCAGTCCAGTAGCTTCCTGAGTATCCAAAGTACATCTGAGGACAAGGGAGCTCAGGAAGAACAGAGACAGCGCTCACCTGCACCCTCCACCAGCGCAGAGACACATCGGTGGGGCATAGTTCAAGGTTAGACTCGGGGTCACTTTCTGGGAAGTACCTCACAGCCACATCCCCGCAGAGGTCCGAGGCAAGGAAAGCCCAGTCATCCGACACTCAAGAGGGCTGAGGGAGACTAGCCACCCACTCAGTCCCAGGTGATGAGCCTCTGGCAGTGGCTGCCAGCTCAATGAAGGAGATGCAAAGAGAGGCAGCAGAATGTCAGGCAGAGATTCAACAGTCACTCGTCGGGGTAGATCACACAATGGAGGAACTCCCTCCACATTCGGTCTGGTGTCATGGCTCCAACCTGCGAGGGCCTTGAGGCCACCATAGGAAGGTTGGCGACCACCAGGTTGGACCTGGTCCAGCAGGTCCTGCTGAATTTACGCTTGGCCATGCTCTCCATGGCCACACATTCTGATGGGCACTGTTGCAGGAGCTTCACCGTAGTTATTCAACTACGGCGTACTTCACTCCCCAATTGATCGGACAATACTTAGAGTTGAGTTTTAGTTCAGAATTTTATTACATGCTGACAGGGGAGCTACGTTACCAGGAGATGGCTTGCCTGCTCCCAATCACAGAGATAATTGAGAAATTATACTTTGTGTGTTATAACAAGTAATTAACATACAGCAATCAAAAGAATACATTTATTCAAACGCTATCTATGTCTATTCACAACTGATAATTAGTATTGCGTAATGCATTACATATGAGGATAGTTACCAAATCATAAGCTAAGCACTTACATAGTGTGGTATTATAGGTATTACGGTATCTGATAGGCTAAAGCACCATTGGTGGAAACTGTATGCTTTCTATTGGTTAGAACGTATGATAGCTTCACTCTGCTAGGCGGGGTATAAGAACCCGTGCCGCCTCAGCAGCCTTCATTCTGTACCTGAGATGCTGGGGGAAACATCTAGCTTATTAAAACCTTCAGTTGGACTACAACCTTGCTTTAGTGGTCATTGATTGTGCATAAATTTAATAAGCTAGTTTTTTAAGAAGAAAGGATGGAGCTCCGAATCAAGCCGGAGTGTCTGCAACTTAACCCCCACGCGGCGAACTCAGCGGCAATCTTCAAGCACTGGCTGCCGTGCTTCAAAAGGTATCTCGGGACGGCCAAAAACGCACCCACAGGAGAGCAGAAACTGCAAGTCCTGCACTCAAGGGTGAGCCCGGAGATTTACACCCTCATCGAGGAAGCGGAAGACTTCGATGCAGCAATAGAGCTGCTAAAAGGACACTATATTCGCCCGGTAAACCAGGTCTACGCCCGGCAACTGCTTGCAACAAGGCGACAAACCCCTGGTTTGGAGGAATTCTACTGTGCACTCCAAGTATTGGGAAGAAGCTGCAGCTGCCCACAAGTTTCGGCGAGCGAGCACATGGAACTCTTAGTCCGGTACGCTTTCGTGGCAGGTATGCTATCTTCACAAATCCGCCAGCGTCTGTTAGAAAAGGACACTCTGGGTCTCAGGGAGGCACGGGCCCTTGCAGGCTCCCTGGACATGGCCTCCAGGAACGCTCGCGCTTACATTCCCGACCGTGCGGCAGCCCCCTGGGCAGCGTGGAACCCTGCCGCGGCCGAGCCCGCGACTTCCCCCACTCCCCCACAGGCCTGCGCTGCAAAGCGGCCTGGCAGCCCCGGGGGGCCCCGCTGCTACTTTTGTGGGCAGGCCAAGCACCCCCGCCACCCCTGCCCGGCCCGCGCATCCTAGGGTATTTTGGCTACTACGCCCAGTGGATCCCCAACTACGCGGACAAGGCCCGTCCCCTGATCCAAGCCACAGTTTTTCTCCTGTCGATAGAGGCCCGCCAGGCCTTCAGCCGCATCAAAGCAGACATTGCAAAAGCCACGATGCACGCCATCGATGAATCCCTCCCCTTCCAGGTCAAGAGCGACGCGTCCGGCGTAGCTCTGGCAGCCACCCTCAACCAAGTGGGCAGGCCCGTGGCTTTCTTCTCTCGTACCCTCCATGCTTCCGAAATCCGCCACTCCTCAGTCGAAAAGGAGGCCCGAGCCACAGTGGAAGCTGTGCGGTGTTGGAGGCATTACCTGGCCGGCAGGAGATACACTCTCCTCACGGACCAACGGTCCGTTACTTTCATGTTTGATAATGCACAGCGGGGCAAGATAAAAAACGACAAGATCTTGCGGTGGAGGATCGAACTCTCCACCTACAACTATCTTGTATCGTCCCGGGAAGCTAAACGAGCCTCCTGACGCCCTGTTCCATGGCACATGTGACACAGCACAAGTGGACCGCCTCCGAGCCCTCCACGAGGACCTCTGCCACCCGGGGGTCACTCGCTTTTTCCATTTTGTCAAGACCCGCAACCTGCCCTACTCCATCGAGGAGGTCAGGACAGCCACCAGAGACTGCCAAATCTGCGCGGAGTGCAAACCGCACTTCTACCGACCCAAGAAAGCGCACCTGATAAAGGCTTCCCGTCCCTTTGAACGCCTCAGCATGGACTTCAAAGGCCCCTCCCCTCCACTGACCGCAACACGTACTTCCTGAACGTGATTGACGAGTACTCCCGGTTCCCATGCGGCATCCCCTGCCCCGACATGACCGCAACCACCGTCATCAAGGCCCTCCATAGCATCTTTGCACTGTTTGGGTTCCCCACTTACATACACAGTGATAGGGGTCCTCCTTTATGAGCAACGAACTGCATCAATTCCTGCTCATCAAGGGCATCGCCTGAGCAGGACGACCAGTTACAACCCCCGGGGTAACGGACAGGTAGAGAGGGAGAATGGAACGGTCTGGAAGACCATCCTACTGGCCCTACGGTCCAGGAACCTCCCAGTGTCCCGCTGGCAAGAAGTCCTCCCGGATGCCCTCCACTCCATCCGGCCACTGCTTTGTACGACCACCAATCAGACACCTCACGAACATCTCCTTGTCTTCCCTAGGAAGTCCTCCTCTGGGACCTCGCTCCCGACCTGGCTGGCAGCATCCGGACCCATCCTGCTCCGAAAACACGTGCGGGCGCACAAGACGGACCCATTGGTCGAGAGGATCCATCTGCTCCATACTAACCCCCAGTATGCCTATGTGGCATACCCCGATGGCTGACAAGATACGGTCTCCCTACCGGACCTGGCGCCCGCCGGAACCCCACGCACATCCCAGCCACCAGTCCCACCCTCCCCTCCACCGCAGCACCTTACAGGAGGATCGGTCCTTCCACCGGCCCCGTCTAGGTCCCTCCACCCACCGATGCCCCCCGCAGGCGCTCCCTTTCCAGGTCAACCATTTTCCCCACCAGCGCCGTCTAGGGGTGCCGAAGCTGCCATGGAGATCGAAGCCGCCATGGAAATCGAAGCCACGCTCCCGGAGTCACAGATGGCCGAGCCTCCACCGGAGTCACCGCCAAAGCTCCGATGATCAGAGAGGACGACCAGGGCCCCCGATCGACTGATTGCTTCATTTTAAATGGTAGACTGTAAACTGTAATCTAATTGCTCCATTTTAATTGTAAACTGAAAAGAAAATCCATCAAATGTACATCGCTATCAGAATTGCAAATAGTTACTAAACACTGTACGGAGGTATTACGGTACCTCCATAACTAATTATACCACTGTGGTAGTATGTATTGGGGGTCATGTGGGACTGGAAGCCCTCATGTCATTGGCTGACAGATCCCGGGTCCTGGTTGGCCATTGACCTCAAGCTCCGCCCTGAAGGCGAAGTATAAGAAGCCGGAGTCTTCCCCCGCAGGCCAGTTTACTATCGAGCTGCTGGGGAACAGACACGCTTAATAAAGCCTCATCGACTTCACTATATTCGTCTCACGGAGTCTTTGTGCGCTACAATTTATTAAGCGTGCCTAAAAAAAAGGACTATGGAGCTCAGGATCATTCCGGAATGCCTGAGGATCAGCCCCCACGCAGTGAACGCGGCAGCAGCCTTCAAGCACTGGCAGACTTGCTTCGAGGCCTACCTCAGAACGACCACCGGCCGAGTCTCAGAAGACCAAAAACTGCAGGTCCTGCACTCGAGGGTGAGCACGGAGATTTTCTCCCTCATCGAAGACTCGGACGATTTCCAGACGGCCTTCGCATCACTGAAAAGTCTCTACGTTCGCCCAGTTAACCAAATCTACGCTCGCTACCAGCTCGCGACGAGACGGCAAGCTCCCGGAGAATCGATGGACGAGTTTTACGCCGCGCTGCTGATTTTGGGACGAGCCTGCAGCTGCCCGTCTGTAAACGCAAACGAACACACGGACATGTTAATGCGCGACGCTTTTGTGGCAGGTATGCAATCCTCCCAAATCCGCCAAAGACTTCTAGAAAAAGAGTCGCTAGGACTCTCAGAGGCACGGGCCCTAGCAGCCTCCCTAGACGTGGCCGCGCGTAATACCCGTCGCGCCAAACCCCTACCCCCCTCCCACAGGCTTGCGCGGTCCAAACGCCGAGTCGCACCGGGGGCGCCCGCTGTTATTTCTGCGGCCAGGCTAAACACCCCCAGCAGCGCTGCCCAGCCCGCGCAGCAATCTGCAAAAGCTGCGGGAAAAAGGGCCATTATGCGGTTGTGTGCCGGTCCCGCGAGGTCGCCGCTGTCCCGGGAGAACAGGGAGCCCTGCAAGCAGTCTACGCGCCCCAACCCCCCCAGCACGCCATGTGCGATCCGCAGGCGCAGCCGCTCTGGGTCCCGACCACCGCGGTCCCGGGAGAACTGGGGGCCCTGCACGCCGCCTACGCCCCCAACCCCCCTCCCCGCAGCCCATGTATGACCCGCCGCCGGCGCTACCACTTTGGGTCCCGGCCAACACTCTCCACGGAGAGGAGGGAGTTTTCCGCGTCCCTAACGCCACCCTAACCCCCATCGCGCGCCCCACGCCTGACCCGCCGGCACCACCTACTTGGGCCCCGACCACCGCTGTCCCCGGTGAGGGAGCTCCGCGCGGTCCCAGCGCTCGCGGCCCCACGACTGACCCGCCGGCGCCGCCGACTTGGGCCCCGACCACCGCTGTCCCCGGTGAGGGAGCTCCGCGCGGTCCCAGCGCTCGCGGCCCCATGCCTGACCCGCCGGCGCCGCCGACTTGGGCCCCGACCACCGCTGTCCCCGGTGAGGGAGCTCCGCGCGGTCCTAGCGCTCGCGGTCCGAGCGCTCGCGGTGAGGGAGCTCCGCGCGGTCCTAGTGCTCGCGGTCCTAGCGCTCCCAGCCCCCCCAGCACACCATGTGCGACCCGCAGACGCCGCCATTTTGTGTCCCGGCCACCACGAGGGGAGGAGGGGCGCCGATGTGCGACCCGCAGACGCCGCCATTTTGAGTCCCGGCCACCACGAGGGGAGGAGGGGCGCCACCATCTTGGACCGCCCCAGACCTGTACGACGCGTGGGGGCGGCCATTTTGTCCACCCCCGCCGCCATCTTGTGACCCCCCAGCCATGTGCGATATATGGGGGCGGCCATTTTGTTCATCCCCGACGCCATCTTGGGCGGCAACAACGGACCCCACTCCACTACTACAACCACGGCTCGCTTCGATTACGCTCGACCAAGCTCGGCCCCGGACACTCCAGACGACGACGACAACGGTACTAATAAACGGCCACGAGACGCCATGCCTAGTCGACTCCGGGAGCACGGAAAGCTTTATACACCCCGACACGGTAAGACGCTGTTCCTTAACCACCTATCCCAGCGCACAAAAGATTTGCCTAGCTGCAGGATCCCACTCCGTACAGATCCAGGGATTCTGCATAGTTAACCTAACGGTGCAGGGGAGGGAGTTCAAAAACTACAAACTAAACGTCCTTCCCCAACTCTGTGCCCCCACCTTGCTGGGATTAGATTTCCAATGCAATCTACAGAGCCTTACGTTCAAATTCGGCGGCCCCATACCCCCACTAACTATCTGCGGCCTCGCTACCCTCAAGGTGCAACCCCCGTCCTTGTTTGCGAACCTCACCCCGGATGGCAAACCCGTCACCACTAGGGGCAGACGGTACAGCGCCCAGGACCGGACCTTCATTCGGTCCGAAGTCCAGCGGCTACTAAAGGAGGGCATAATCCAGACCAGCAATAGTCCCTGGAGAGCGCAGGTGGTAGTAGTGAAGACAGGGGAGAAACAAAGGATGGTCATTGACTATAGCCAGACATTAACAGGTACACACAACTAGACGCTTACCCTCTCCCCCGCATATCCGACATGGTCAATCGGATTGCCCAGTATAAAGTCTTCTCCACCGTGGACCTCAAGTCCGACTACCATCAGCTCCCCATCCGCCCAAGTGACCGCAAGTACACAGCCTTCGAGGCAGACGGGCGATTATACCATTTCCTACGGGTCCCTTTTGGCGTCACAAACGGGGTCTCGGTCTTCCAACGGGAGATGGACCGAATGGTTGATCAACATGGGTTGCGGGCCACATTCCCGTATCTCGACAATGTAACCATCTGCGGCCACGATCAGCAGGACCACGACGCCAACCTCCAAAAATTCCTCCAGACCGCCAAAGCCTTGAACCTCATGTACAACGAGGACAAGTGAGCTTTTAGCACCGACCGGCTAGCCATTCTGGGCCACGTAGTGCGCAATGGGATAATAGGCCCCGACCCCGAACGTATGCGCGCACTCATGGAATTTCCCCTCCCACACTGCCCAAAAGCCCTGAAACGCTGCTTGGGGTTCTTTTCATACTACGCCCAGTGGGTCCCCCAGTACGCAGACAAGGCCCGCCCCCTAATACAGACCACGACCTTCCCTCTGTCGACAGAGGCTTGCCAGGCCTTCAGCCGCATCAAAGCGGATATCGCAAAGGCCACGATGCGCGCCATCGATGAGTGCCTCCCCTTCCAGGTCGAGAGCGACGCCTCCGATGTAGCTCTAGCGGCCACCCTTAACCAAGCGGGCAGACCCGTGGCCTTTTTCTCCCGGACCCTCCACGCCTCAGAAATCCGCCACTCTTCAGTAGAAAAGGAAGCCCAAGCCATAGTGGAAGCTGTGCGACATTGGAGGCATTACCTGGCCGGCAGGAGATTCACTCTCCTCACGGACCAACGGTCGGTAGCCTTCATGTTCGATAATGCACAGCGGGGCAAAATCAAAAACGACAAGATCTTAAGGTGGAGGATCGAGCTCTCCACCTTCAACTATGAGATTTTGTATCGTCCCGGAAAGCTGAACGAGCCGTCCGATGCCCTATCCCGCGGCACATGTGCCAACGCACAAATTAACCGCCTCCAAACCCTCCACGAGGACCTCTGCCACCCAGGGGTCACTCGGTTTTACCACTTCATCAAGTCCCGCAATCTCCCATACTCTTTAGAGGAGGTCCGTACAGTCACAAGGGACTGCCACATCTGCGCGGAATGCAAGCCGCATTTTTTCAAGCCAGGTGGAGCGCACCTGATTAAGGCTTCCCGCCCCTTTGAACGCCTCAGTCTCGATTTCAAAGGGCTCCTCCCCTCCACCGACCGCAACGCATATTTTCTTAATGTAGTGGACGAATACTCCCGCTTCCCTTTTGCCATTCCCTGTTCTGACATGACCGCGGCCACAGTCATTAGAGCCCTGAACAGCATATTCACACTGTTCGGTTACCCCGCATACATCCACAGCGACAGGGGGTCCTCTTTCATGAGTGACGAGCTGCGCCAGTTCCTGCTCAGCAAAAGCATAATTGACACCCCCACGCTTGGAAAAAGCTTGTTGCTATCCACCCTGTCCATACCTCTCATAATTTTGTAGACCTCAATCAGGTCCCCCCTCAACCTCCGTCTTTCCAACGAAAACAATCTTAATCTACTCAATCTTTCTTCATAGCTAGCACCCTCCATACCAGGCAACATCCTGGTGAACCTCCTCTGCACCCTCTCTAAAGCATCCATACCCTTCTGGTAATGTGGCGACCAGAACTGCACGCAGTATTCCAAATGTGGCCTAACCAAAGTCCGAGACAACTGTAACATTACCTGCCGACTCTTGTACTCAATACCCCGTCCGATGAAGGCAAGCATGCTGTATGCCTTCTTGACCACTCTATCGACCTGCGTTGCCACCTTCAGGGTACAATGGACCTGAACTCCCCGATCTCTCTGTACATCAATTTTCCCCAGGACTCTTCCATTGACCGTATAGTCCGCTCTTGAATTAGATCTTCCAAAATGCATCACCTCGCATTTGCCTGGATTGAACTCCATCTGTCATTTCTCTGCCCAACTCTACAATCTATCTATATTTTGCTGTATTCTCTGACAGTCCTTCTCGCTATCTTCAACTCCACCAATCTTAGTATCATCTGCAAACTTGCTAATCAGACCACCAAAACTATCGTCCAGATCATTTCTGTATATCACAAACAACAGTGATATACATTCGAGCACAGATCCCTGTGGAACACCACTAGTCAACTTATTCCATTTTGAGACACTCCCTTCCACCACTACTCTCAGTCTCCTGTTGCCCAACCTGTTCTTTATCCATCTAGCTAGTACACCCTGAACCCCATACAACTTCACTTTTTCCATTAACCTGCCATGGGAAACTTTATCAAATGCCTTACTGAAGTCCATGTGTATGACATCTACAGTCCTTCCCTCATCAATTAACTTTGTCACTTCCTCAAAGAATTCTATTATGTTTGTAAGACATGACCTTCCCTGCATAAAACCATGCTGCCTATCACTGAAAAGTCCATTTTCATTCAAATGTGAATAGATCCTATCCCTCAGTATCTTCTCCAACAGTTTGCCTACCACTGACGTCAAGCTCACAGGATTATAATTCCCTGGATTATCCCTGCTACCCTTCTTAAACAAAGGGACAACATTAGCAATTCTCTAGTCCTCCGGGATCTCACCCATGCTCAAGGATTCTGCAAAGATATCTGTTAAGGCCCCAGCTATTTCGTCCCTCGCTTCCCTCAGTAATCTGGGATAGATCCCATCCGGACCTGGGGACTTGTCCACCTTAATGCCTTTTAGAATACCCAAAACTTCCCCCTTCCTTCTGCCGACTTGACCTGGAGTATTTAAACATCCATCCCTAGCCTCAACATCCGTCATGTCCCCCTCCCTCCTGCTCCATCTCTCAAGCCACAAATTCATTTTGACTATTCTTGAATTTCTACTCTGACTGTCTCGTGGCACTGGTAGCAATCCTGAGATACTACCTTTGAGGTCCTACTTTTTAACTTATCTCCTAACTCCCTAAATTCTGATTGTAGGACCTCATCCCGTTTTTTACCTATATCGTTGGTGCCTATATGCACCACGACAACTGGCTGTTCACCCTCCCTCTTCGGTATGTCCTGCAGCCAATCTGAGACATCCCTGACCCGTGCACCCAGGAGGCAACATACCATTCGGGTGTCTCGTTTTCGACCACAGAAAAGTATGTCTCCCCTTACGATTGAATCCCCTATCACTATAGCCCTGCCAGTCTTTGTCCCACCCTTCTATGCAGCAGAGCCAGCCACGGTGCCATGAGCCTGGCTACTACTGCCTTCTCCTGGTGAGTCATCTCCCCCAACAGTTTCCAAAATGGTATACATGTTTTGGAGGGAGATGACGGCAGGGGACACCTGCACTGCCTTCCTGCTCTTTCTCTGCCTTTTGGTCAACCATTCCCTGTCTCCTTCACCAATCCTAATCTGCGGTGTGACTAGCTCACTGAACGTGCTATCCACGGCCTCCTCAGCATCACGGATACTCCAAAGTGAGTCCATCCGCAGCTCCAGAGCCGTCATGCGGTCTACCAGGAGCTGCAGCTGGACACACGTCCCGCACATGAAGGAGTCAGGGGCATCGACCGCGTCCCTGAACTCCCACATTGAGCACGAGGAGCATAACACGGATCTGGGATCTTCTGCCATTTTTACACTTTACCATAACTGATTACAAATATAATATCAAATAATGAATATGTGAAAGGAACAAAGATTATTATTACCAATCACAATACTTACCAACACACGAAGAGTAAAATTTCCCCCAGCTACTGCTAATTGGAGCACATTCCTTACCAGCCAATCAGGTCACTGCTTTGCTGTGATGTCACTCTTCAAGGTAAGTTTTTAAAGAGGAAAACCTACTTTCCCGACAGACCCCTGGCCACTGCTCCCGCCGAAAGTCTGAAGGCCGCTTCTCCGGCAGCTGTGTCCCCGCCGTTCTCCTCATGCTCTTTTATCCTGTGTCCACACAGCTCTCCTCGCGCTCTTTTATCCTGTGTCCCTGCAGCTATCCTCGCGCTCATTTATACTGTGTCCCCGCCGCTCTCCTCGTGCTCTTTCACTGTGTCCCTGCTGCTCTCCTCGCGCTTTTTTATCCTGAGTCCCCGCCGCTCTCCTCGCGCTCTTTCACTGAGTCTCTGCCGCTCTCCTTGCGCTCTTTCACTGAATCTCCGCCGCTCTCCTCGCGCTCTTTCACTGAGTCTCCGCCGCTCTCCTCGCGCTCTTTCACTGAGTCTCCGCCGCTCTCCTCGCGCTCTTTCACTGAGTCTCCGCCGCTCTCCTCGCGCTCTTTCACTGAGTCTCCGCCGCTCTCCTCGTGCTCTTTCACTGAGTCTCCGCCGCTCTCCTCGCGCTCTTTCACTGAGTCTCCGCCGCTCTCCTCGTGCTATTTCACTGGGTCCATGATTGACACTCGGGAGGCTAACAAGCTGCAGCCGCATATACACCCTTTACTCCCCACACACACTCATCCCAGCCAGCAAGATGGCACTGGTTGTGCTGGAGCACACCCATCCCATTGATGGGTCGGCTGAGATCAGAGGGCACCTGGGAAGTGCCCTGGGGGGAAACCCATATGACCTGTGGCCCTAAGTTCACAATGGACAGTCAGCGGTGTACGCAACTGCATGGCTGCCTTTCAGGCCACGGCAATGCTGCTCCATGCCCATCCACCCTGACCCCACAGCCCACCTCCTGGCCACCCCCCCCCACTCCTTCCCCAGCCCTGGCAAAAGCCCGCGGCACAACTGTCGACAAACTATGGCTATGTTGGATACTTTCCCTCCCCACTCTCTCTCTCTTATCAGCCACAACGTCGGTTTCATGATTTTTAAAAGCACAAGTGAATCTCGCCTTCAGGAATTCGGAGAATCTCAGGTCGGGCCCGCTAATGACATGGGAAGAGTGTTTACTGTGCCTGCATTCCGGACCACATTGATTTTAAAAAAATATATATTTCATTACAAACATGTACCAAAACAGGTTACAGCGAATAAACACCCTGGGAAACATTCTTCCCAACAATCTACTATCAAGTCTGTACAGACTTTTCCCCTTCTTCTCGTCCAGAATCTTCCCAATTTTTTGAAACCCCAAAACATGTGTGCGTGATTCGCTGGCCCCTGCCCACACCTCTCACACTCATCTGCTCCCCCCTGAAAGAACCCACTCATTCTCGCCCGAGTCATATGCACCCTGTGCACCACCTTAAACTGTATCAAACTCATCCTTGAGGAGGTCCCGTTTACCACATGCAGTGCCTCACTCCATACTCCCCAATTGATCTCCTCTTCCAACTCCGCTTCCCATTTCTCCTTGATCTTCACCACCCGCATGGCTCCCTGCTTCCCCAGCCACTTGTGTATGTATCCGCAATTCTTCCCTCCCCTTCCACATTCAGAAGCAGCAGTCACTGCAGTACGATGTATCCCGGCAACCTAGGGAACCCCCTCCAGACCTTTCGCGCAGTCCCTAACTTGCAGATATCTGAATTCACTCCTCCTCGAAAGCTCTACCCTCTCCCTTTGCTCCTTCAGACTGGCGAACCCTTCCTCCAAATACAGATCCCTCACTTTGACCAGTCCCACTTCCCTCCACCTCTTGTATCCATCCCCCTGGCTCAAACCCATGATTCTTGCACAGCAGCGTGAGCACCGACTTCCCTTGCACCCTAAAATGCCTCGTCAATTGATTCCATATCTTCACCATGACTGCACCACCAGGCTCCCTGAATACCTACTCGGAGCCATTGGCATTGCTGCCATCACCATAGCCCTCAAACTAGACCCCTTACAAGATTTCTCCTCCATCCTAATCCACTCGACTCCTTCTCCTTCCCACCACCGCCGCACCTTGTCCACATTCATCGCCAAATAGTAATGAAGCAAGTTCGGCAACGCCAACGCCCCCCCCCCTGCTGTCTCTGCCACTGTCGCAGGGTCCTCCCCACCCTCGGCACCTTCCCCGCCCATACAAAGTCAGAAATGATCGTGTCCATGATCTGAAAAAAAGCCTTCGGAATAAAGATCGGGAGAGCTTGAAAGATAAACAAGAACCTCGGCAAAATGTTCATTTTCACCACTTGGACCCTCCCTGCCAACGTTAAGTGCAGCGCATCCCACCTCTTAAGATCCTCCCTGGCTTCCTCCACCATCTTTGTTGAGTTCCGCTTATGGAGCCCCGTTTTCTGAATCTCCAAATACCTAAACCTATCCCTCGCTACCATAAATGGCATCCCCCCTAAATTAGCCCACTGTGCCAGCTCATTCACCGGGAATACCTCGCTTTTCTCTACATTCAGCATGTACCCCGGGAACCCTCCAAACCTCCCCAGTAGGCCCATAATCCTTTCCATACTCTCAACGATCCGAAACATACAGCAAGAGGTCATCGGCATAGAGCGACACCCGATGCTCCCTCTGTCCCCTCATAATCCCCGCCACTCTGCCGACCCCCTGAGAGTCATCACCAACAGCTCCATGGCCAGCGCAAACAGCAACAGCGACAGCAGGCACCCCTGCCTCGTACCCCTGTGTAAGTCAAAGCTTCGTGAGCTCATATCATTCGTTCTCACCGTCGCCCTTGGTGCCATATCTAGCAATTGCACCCATGCCACAAATCTAGGCCCAGACCCAAACCTTCCCAAAACCTCAAACAAGTACCGCCACTCCACCCGATCAAACGCCTTCTCCGCATCCATGAACACCACCACCATCGGTACCAGAGCCCCCGACAGATTCATCACCACATTCAACAGCCGTCTTATATTACTCGTGAGCTGTCTGCCTTTCACAAAGCCTGTTTGAGCTTTTACAACCACCCCCGGGACACAAACCTCCATCGTCTCCGCCAACAACGTAGCCAATACATTCACATCCGTGTTCAATAGTGATATGGGCCGATACGAACTACATTCCACCGGGTCCTTTCCCTTTCTCGGGATTAGTGTGATTACTGTCTGCGTTATCGTCTCTGGCAACTCCCTCTTCTCCAGTGCTTCATTAAACGCCCACAGTAGTGGTGCCAGGTCAGTCGCAAATACCTTATAAACTTCCACTGGGCATCCATCTGGCCCTGGGGCCTTCCCCAACTTCATCCCCCTGATACAATCCAGCACCTCCCTCAGCCCCAGGGGCTCCTCCAACACCTGCCTCTTTGCTTCCTCCACCTGGGGAAATTCCAGCTCATTCAGAAACCACTGCATGTTGCCCCTCCTCTCCCCCCGGTTCCGCCTCATAAAGGCCCTGTGGTACTCCCCAAATACATTGTTTATCTTCCATGGCTCCGACACCACATCGCCAGCCCCAGTCCGTATCTTCAATATTTCCCTGGACGCAGCCTGCCTCCACAGCTGGTGCGCCAGCATGCGGCTCGCCTTCCCCCATACTCATATTGCACCACCCTTGTCCTACGTAGTTGCCCTACCGCCCTCCCCATTGTCAGCCTGTCAAACTGCCCCTGCAACTTTTTCCTGCTCGCCAATCCCTCCACGGTGGGCACCCTCGCATATTCCCTGTCCACCTACACTCACGAGACGGTCATGAATGGACTGTATTGATGCCGCTGCAGCAGCGATGGAGAATTGCGATTTGCCGTGAAATCAACAACCTCCGCGATTTCGGCGTCAGAATCGATTCTCCGCACAGTCGCGTTTCACGATTCGCGATTCCGGCATGGGCCAATAGAAAATCCTGCCTGTTATGTGCAGTTAATTAACATCAGAGGCAGCGCTGGCTGGATATGATACAAAGGAGCATGTTACACCAATTTAACCCATTGTCTGCTGGCCAATAGGTGAGAGTTAATCGTGTCCTGTGACTCCCACATCTGTTTTTCACAGAGTTCACCCGAAGTGTTAGCTTTCGTCCTGAAAAGAATTAATGGTAACCCTTCCAAACAATCCATTTAATCAACAGTTGACTTCTCTAAAACTATGGGTGCATTTAATGGCCATGGCACGCTTGAGTGAGAGCATGACATGACGGTTAAATCACAGGGGAAGCCAAAATCGAGAACTGCGCCGGGCGCCGATCAGTTTGCTATCAAACCAGCCCACTCCCGGTGGTGAAATCAGGAGCCGCCGTGCTATAGTGAGTAACCAATAATCACCACTTACGGCCAATCTCCATCCAATGGGAAAGGCTCGCTATCTAACAGCTTTCTGTGGTCGAACCGCCTCCCCAGCAAGCGGTCACACAGGCATCGATTAGCACACCTTTTTAAAAACGTGAAGCAGAATGGCTGGTGTGGAGCTCCAAAGAGGTGGGTAGCCATCTTTGTTCCCAGGCAATGAGCTCAGGGACATTGGGGTTGCTGTCCCAGTGCTTGGGGCTGGAGGGAGCCCCATGGGCCAGCCTTGGTCGGTGGGGGGTGGAGGGAGCCCCGAGTGGGGCAAGCTCAGTCAGGGTGGGCCGCCATCGGTGGAGGGTGGGTGGCTCAGTGCCCACGGGTCTGCCATGCCACACCCTGGGTCGTGTGTATCCATTACGGGTCCCTGCCTGTCAGTTCCACTGACCGTGAAGGCCGCTGGCCACATAGCTGAAGGCTATTGCTAATAGTGAATTGGCAATCATAGTTACGTGAGCACTTCACTAATCCCAAGTGGATTCCCATGGCTGGACGCATCATGTTGTGTGTGGGAGTTATTGCCTAGCATTCCAATCAGGCCATATTCCTGAACACTGCAGGAAGCAACACCACGGACGCAGCGGCCAACATCCAAACACCTAGGGAGTGGGCCCCAGCAAAGGGGACATCTCCACCACCAGTGGCTGTCTGTGGGTGCACTGCGGAGGGGACCAGTGTTATGTGCGGATGTCTGGGATACAGCGTGTGGGGCAGGGGTGGCTGGCATATTGGATGGAAGGGAATGTTGGGGGGGGGGCAGTGATGGGGAAGCAATGGGGCAATGGAGAGCCCCAGGGTGGAGGACACCACTGGTTGTCAGTCTCACAATCTCCAATTCTTTACAAATATTACTTGAGATGGATGATATCTTGGACCCCGCAGAAGCTGCCCTCGAGGTGTTACTGGCAGGCCAGGTGGCTAGACCCCTGAGGCAGCGGCAGAAGCGCGTTAAGAGACTTAAGAGGGTGGCCTGTGTGCAGTGGTCCGCACCACATCCTGAGGGCCCGGCAGCCCATCAGGCCAGAGAGGGACCCAGAGGGGTAGGCCCGCGAAGGCCCAAGGTGTACACGCGTCGCTGTCCTTTCGAACTGATGACGGACACCGTGTGCCGCAGGAGGCTCCTCCTCAACATGTGGATGGTGTGGCACCTGTGCCATGTCTTCGTGGGCTTGACACCCCATGGAGGAGGAGCATACCTGCTCCCGATGGCTGTCAAGGCTACCGCAGCCCTGAACGTTTACGTCTCAGGATCAGTCCAGGGCTCCAGCGGGAACATGTGTGGCATTTCCCATCTACAGCCCACATCCGCGAGGTCACGGATGCCCGGTTTGATAGACAGCGAACTATATAAACCTTGACATGGTCCAGGCCCAACAGGATACCCAGGAAGCAGGATTCAGGTCCAGGGAGCAATAGATGACACGTATATCTCCTTGCGCACACCCGGTTGTCAGGTAGTGACTTACATCAATGGGAAGGGATTTCACTCCATGAATGACCAGACTGATGTGGAGACCGGGTACAACGAGGCCCATGCAGCCACCCGGGCTCTCAGCGAGCGGTGCATCGGACTGCTCAATCTGCGGTTCCGATGGCTTGACCACTTTGTTGGTGCACTGCAGTATCCCTCCCAGAGGGTTGCCCACTTTGTGGTGTTCTGCTATGCCCTTCACAACTTGGCACAGCAGCGGGGCAATGTATTGGAGGGCGCGGGGGAGGAAGATGTGGGCACCTCCTCCTCCTCCTCGGAGGAGGTGCCAGACCAGGAGGGGCTGGTGGACAAGCCCGGGTCGGACACGCAGGATCAGTCAGAGGATGGAGGACAGGTGGCAACGGCAAATTCTGGCAAGGCCGGAGTTCACTACGATGTGGCGCTGTCCGTCTTCACACCTCCTCCTCTTGTCCCTCCCCTCTTCCCCCCTCGTTAGCCACACACTTTGTTCATCGTGCGGGGTGGGAGGGGAGGAGGAGTATCCCGGGGAATGGATGAATGGGGAGTATGGCAGTGTGGGTGGCACTGCTGGACATGGGTGGGCCGGGGCACAGTAGGGTGCTGGACAGGGGTGGTACCAGATGCATGCGCGTGGGGACAGGCCAGGAGTGGAGGTGGGGCAGTGCCAGGGTTCCAGTGCCAGCCCACCCATGCCGGTGAAGGTCGTCGATCTTCTTACGGCACAGGGTGCTGGTCCTTCTGGTGATGCTCCCCGAGCTGATGGTCACTGCCTCTTGGATTGGATTTGATTTGTTTATTGTCACGTGTACCGAGGTACAGTGAAAAGTATTTTTCATCGCAGGCGACACTGGTTGCCATATGTCTGCCATTCCGTGCCCCTCGGGGGAATAAGACATCCCGTCTGGTCTTGATCGCAGCTAATAATCTGGCCAGATGATAATAATAATAATAGCTTATTGTCACAAGTAGGCTTCAATGAAGTTACTGTGAAAAGCCCCTAGTCACGACATTCCGGTGCCTGTTCGGGGAGGCCGGTACGGGAATTGAACCTGCACTGCTGGCCTTGTTCTGCATTACAAGCCAGCTGTTTAGCCTGCTGTGCTAAACCAGCCCCATCCTTGAATTGTGGGGCTGGTCTCCTCAGTGACATGGCTGCGAGCTGTGTGGGGTTCACTCTGCAGGATCAGTTTAAGTGCTGCTCCCCTTGTTAGCAGGGAGATGGCGGGCGCAGTCCCTGCGAATCAGTCAGTGGGATCATCATTTGTGGCGTAAAGCCTGTGGTGCCTCATTAAGTGGACCAATTAAAGTTTTATACCAGTGACGGCCATGCCAGGTCGAATGTGGGAAATCCGCGGCAATTCCAGCTCGCTACCACACTTAGAATCTTTTCCATTAAATCGCGCCCACCTGGCACTGGATTGCCACTGTCGCTCAGAATGAGTGGTGTGGCCAATGGAAAATGTCGCACCGGTACAAACTCTTTTAAGGGTGGGACTCCAGGACATTGTTGAGTTGATCGTTGTTCTCTCTTAAACATGGTGATTGATATCTTTTCAATTCTATTCATTATTTAGGTTTCAATTTGGTTTTCATTGCCTACCCAGAGGCTCTTACCCAGTTGCCATGGGCACCTTTATGGTCCACCTTATTTTTCCTCATGCTGCTCACTCTGGGACTAGACAGTCTGTTTGCAGATTTTGGTAAGAGCATCATTATTTAATTGAACCTATCTTTTTCCAGTTTTATAGAAGGTTATAAGATGGATGAATTTTTAATGTGTTTGTATATCTGCTCACTACCTCAACACATTCTTATGTTCAGATTCACTACTCTGTAGCTCAATTTCAGATCTGTATTAATCCAATCAAACATCAGCAATGTTCACAATTAAACAGCAGACAAAATGGAAATGAGGCCTAAACACCTCCAGCAAAGTCACCAAACTAGCCATGTTGTCAAAGCCAATTAGTAGCTGGTCACAGATGCTGGAAACACCAGCAGAAAGCCCCATTATTGTGAGCAGGAACACAGAGGCCGTATCAACACATTCAACTGGATCATCATGTTCAACTGGGCAGCACGGTAGCATTGTGGATACCACAATTGCTTCACAGCTCCAGGGTCCTAGGTTCGATTCCGGCTTGGGTCGCTATCTGTGTGGAGTCTGCACATCCTCCCCGTGTGTGCGTGGGTTTCCTCCGGGTGCTCCGGTTTCCTCCCACAGTCCAAAGATGGGCAGGTTAGGTGGATTGGCTATGATAAATTGCCCTTCGTGTCCAAAATTGCCCTTAGTGTTGGGTGGGGTTACTGGGTTATGGGGAGAGGGTGGAGGTGTTGACCTTGGGTCGGGTGCTCTTCCCAAGAGCCGGTGCAGACTCGATGGGCCGAATGGCCTCCTTCTGCACTGTAAATTCGATGATAATCATTGAGCTGGCAGGCCTGGATGTGGCATTGCCAGGAAAGGAGGCTCAATGAGTGAAGTCCATTTTAGATCACAGGCCTCAGGATAATTTACAGTGTAGGGTCACCAGCAAATTGTAAAGCATGAGGCAATCAACCACTCGGAAGTGATGTCTGCAGAAAAGTTTGGTTTTATTCAGGTTACTATACACTCCTCCTATTCCCAAAAATTCTTCTGGATCTGGCCCACACCTGGCCTGGGGAATGTATATCCCAGAGTTCTAGGAAATGGGGTTAGCCCCACCCCCTCATCTGGGTAGATCGTATTCAGGGAAGGTCATAGGTACTCTGATTTTGCATGTCCCTGGGCCCCGTGTAGGGTTATAACACCCCGCCCCTCAAAGTCCGATACATCATCCATGTCGATGGAAGAGTGGAAACCTTTTTCCCTCTTTGCCAAAGGCTGATTATCCAGCACCCACTGCTTCCGGCCCGGAAGGGTGCAATGGACAGGGGAGAAGCGCTTCCTGGTTGAAATCTGGGAGGTTTCGCTGCCTTACGTTTGGGGGTCAGTCCTGGATCTGCGTCAATGTCCATTGGCAAAAACTCCATGTCCACCCCGTGGTCGGACTGGTCGATATCCCACATTTCTGAGTCACTGGGTCTGTTGTGATATGCTGCTTCGGATAACACAAGCTGCTTCCTTGTTGTAGTCTCTACTAAAGGAAGCTCCAAACTATGAAATGAGTTCAACGTGTTTGTTGAACTATTAACACAGTTCTTAAATGAGTTTGACACTCTGCTAATCTACCTCTCTAGTAACTCAGTCTAACTGTACCAGCTTGCTCTAAGCCACGTGCTGGGGTGTGATGCTGCTGATTAACCCTGTCTAACTCTCTAGATGTCTGTCTGTGGAAAGAGGCAGAGCCTGTGTGCCCTGTCCTTTTATATGAGTTGTGAAGTGCCCCCTTGTGGTAATGCCACCTCTGGGTGTCCTGATTACCCATTGATTGTGTCCTGTTCTAATGGCCCATTGATTGTATGTCTGCATGTCATGACATCTCTGGTGTTACTTAGTTGTAGTGTATTTACATTGACCCCTTGTGTACATACAGTGATGCACATCACTACAGGGTCCAGCTGCCTAGCTGGGTGCATTTGCAACTGCTCTGGAGGGAGGGGCATGACCGGGCTCACGATCCATGGTCGGTTTTCAGATACCTGTTCCACTCGGCTCCGGGGATGGTCCACGTGCCTAATCAAGTCCTTCCCTTGCACCTGCACCATATATGAGACCGGCCGGTTGTGTTTTATGACCCTTCCCGGAATCCATAATCCCCGTCAGTTAAATTCTGGATGTAGCTAATTCTCTCATGGGCCTGGCTCGCTTCACCTCGGTCCGTTCCTGCTGGTCACGGTCCGATCCCCTATGTTCGGGGAAACTAAGCTCAACTGCATGTGCAAGAAATGATCCATCAAAAGCTCCGTGGGCGTCATCCCGGTGGTAGCGTGCAGCGTGGTCCTGTAGTAGAACAGAAAATAGGCGAGTCGGGTTTCTGGCGAGCCCATGGTCTCTTTGCTGATCCCAAGTTTGAATGGCTGCACGGCATGTTCTGTCAACCCATTTCTGGACTGGTGATAAGGCGCGATGTGGACATGCTGACACTATTTTGCTTTAAAAAATCTGCACACTCCGATCTACTGCCAATGTCCAACACAAGGACCTCCGGGAGTCCATGAAAGCTAAAAGTCTGTTGGAGCCGTTCAGTGGTGGCACATGATGTAGGTGTCATCGTCCGGTGTACATCCATCCATTTGGAGTGAGCATCTACTATCAGTCGGTACATTGTCCCCTGGAAAGTCCCTGCAAAATGTATAGTCTCAGGCAAGGGACCATTCAGAAGCAATGTCTGTAGAAAGAATTGGCTTTATTCAGGTTATTTTACACTCCTCCTACACCCTGAAAGGCTCCCGTACCCAGCCAATACCAGGGCCGGGGTATTTATATCCCAGCAGTCCTAGTAAAAGGGGAGATAGACCCGCCCCTTCATCTGGGTAGATTGTATTCAGGTGAGGCCACAGGGACTCTGATTTAGCATAGCCAATCCACAGCGGTCGATTCTTCATAGACTTCCGCAGGATTGGAAGATTCACTGTGGGGGAGAGTCCAGAAAACCCTGGCCATAGTTTACATAACATTTCCTCGTGTCTGAATCGTTTTTGCCCTAGTATCATTGTGGTGAGCGCTGCACCAACTTCAAGATCAATATAAAAGCATAGTAAGAAGACTTACAACACCAGGTTAAAGTCTGGTGAGGAAGGAGCAGTGCTCCGAAAGCTAGTGTTTTGAAACAAACCTGTTGGACCTTAACCTGGTGTTGTGAGACTACTTACTGTGCTCACCCCAGTCCAACGCCGGCATCTCCACATCAACGTAAAAGCAAATCACTGCTGATGCTGGAATCTGAAACAAAAAGAGAAAATACTGGACAATCTCAGCAGGTCTGACCGCATCTGTGGAGAGAAAAGGGGGCTAACGTATCAATGACTGAATGACTCTTTGTCAAAGCTCGAGAGAACTGGAAATGGGGTCAGATTTATACTGTAGTTGGGGGGGGGGGGGGGGGTGTGGAATGGTGGGGCTGGATAAGGGGCCAGCGACAGGTGGAGATTGACAACTAAGCCCAGTGCAAACTGGAGGAACAGCCAATTAGGGACATAACAGCCTTCCGGACTGTGAACTCTCTCCACCACCTTCACTCCATTTTTATTTCTATCAATTTATTTTTATTTTCATTTCTTCCATTGATCTGTTTTAACTCGCCATTGTGTTCCTCCCCACCCCACCTCTACTTGGGCCATCTGTTCCTTGCTGCCCTTTGACACACTGCTCACCTTTGTTCTGCCAATCACACATTCTAATCTCTTTCTGTGTGTTTATCTGCATCTTCTTAGCTTTAATCACCCCCATTTACATCCCTTTTGTCTCTGTCCTCGTCATCTTTGACAAGCTCCACCTATCACTGGCCCCCTGTCCATCCAACTGCTCCAGCCCCCGCCCGCCCCCCCCCCCCCCGCCCCACCCACACTACAGTATAAATCTGACCCCATTTCCAGTTCTCTCTAGCCTTGACAAAGAATTATTCAGACTCAAATAATTTGCTCCCTTTCCTCTCCACAGACCTGCTGAGATTGTCCAGTATTTTCTGATCCAGACCTAAACATCCTTCCTGATGAGCAGTGTCCATGACTCTGGAGCTGGAATAACCTAGGGCTGGATTCTCCCAATGAGACTATGTCCCCATGCTGGCGGAAAAACGGTGAGGTTTTACTCCCGAAATTCCTTGAACAAAGTTAAACGAATTCTTAGCCTGCAAGGGGCTAGCAGGGACCCGGAGTAAATCTTGCAGCTTTTGCTGCAGATACCGGCCCCCGCAGGTCCCGGTCAGAGGCCGCCCATGCATGCGCACGCCGGCAACCTCCAGCGGCCACGTCATGCTCGACGGTGGAGCCATACCGAAGAAAGAGACCCCCCGATCGGCCACGGGCTCGAGCTTCAATCCCCGCACATTTAATTAACGGCCGCCTATAAGGCCTCCCCTGGTCTCCGATCCGCCCGCCCCAGACCAGGGCAGCAGCCGCCATGCGGGCATCGCGAAAGGCAATAGGTGGTTACTTCCACGCCGTTGGTAACTCGGCCGGTTGGGAGCGGAGGATTACTGAGCGGGCCTCTGGCAATCGGCCCCCAGAGGTGCAGCGTACTCCCCGGTAACGCCGATTTCAGTGCCCGGAGAATAGCCGGACCGGTGTCCGTCCCGATTACGGTGTCAAACTGGATTCTCCGCCCCTGCGCCGGCCGCGAGTACGGCGTCGGACTGCAGTGAAACAAAGCCCCTGGTCTTTATCCAACTGGAGCAAAACTTCAACTTTCCCTTAAATTCCAACCACACCTAAATGAAGACTAATAATCCATTAGCATTTTTCATTGTATTTTGCTCCTGTCCATTAACTTGAACTGATTTCTGCTGCTGCTGCTCCGCAGTTTCTGATTTCTCATAATTTAGAAAATGCTCTGCTTTCTCTATTTTAAATCTAAAGTGGATTTCCCATAATCCCGACAGTGCTGAAGGAGACCATGCAGCCCATCGAGTCTGCATTGACCCTCTCAAAGAGCACCCTACCTCGGTCCACTCCCTCACCCGATCCCCGCAACCCCATCTAACTTGCACGTCCCTGGACACTAAAGGGCAATTTGATTGTGAATGCTTCGTCCAGAATTTAAAGAGGCCCAGTTAGAACTGATGGATAATCCAGACCAAGGTTGAGAGAGTAAATGGAAGTGATTGTGTTTTCATGCCTCGTAATGAGATAATAATGCAATTTAGTACAGCCAATCCACCTAACCTGCGCATCTTTGAACTGTGGGTGGAAACCGGAGTATCCAGAGGAAACCCACGCAGACAGGGTGAGAAAGTACAAGCTCCACACAGACAGTCACCCAAGGCCGGAATTGAACCTGGGAACCCGGCGCTGTGAGGCAGCAGTGCTCACCACTATGTCACTGTGCCATTCCATTTGAATCCATCTGTGGCTTCTTAACTTAATTAATCTATTGACATTTCCTTGCAACTTTCTGCTCCAGTTTGCGCAATTTACTGTGTTCAAAGAATTTGGTACTTCTCTCAGTGACATGCTGAGTGACAGGCTGGCCTGCAGGGGCGGAGAATCCAGTTTGACACCGTAATCGGGAAGAACACAACATCATAAGAAATGGAGCAGGACTACACCAGGCCCTTCGAGCATGCTCCACCATTCAATAAGATCATGGCTGATCTCTGCTTTCCTGCATCTCATCCCACACATCCATTCACTCCCTTGTCAATCAAAATCTTCCAAAATGCCCCCTAAATGTGACACTGGTGAGTAAGGAGGTTATGGGTCCATATTTCCAAATATAAATGAGCATCGTCTTATGCCACTTCCCTCTCCCTAAAAAAAGAGATTCATTATTCCCTCATTACAAGGCATGAAAACACAATCACTTGCATTTACTCTCTCAACCTTGGTCTGGATTATCCATCAGTTCTAACTGGGCCACTTTAAATTCTGGATGAAGCATTCGCAATCAAATGTGACTTCCCTACAATGTGGGTGATTTTTAGATAATATGGTTGGAGATACAAATTTTAACGGAATAACCTTAATGTGGAGATGCCGGCGTTGGACTGGGGCGGGCACAGTAAGAAATCTTACAACACCAGGTTAAAGTCCAACAGGTCTGTTTGGAATCACTAGCTTTCGGAGCATAGCTCTGAGTTTTGCATTACTCCACAAAGAAAAAAGAAAGGAACAGCAGAGAACAGGCCCTCCAAGCCTGCACCGACTATGCTGCCCATCTAACCCAAAACCTTAAAGAACAAAGAAAAGTACAGCATAGAATCAGGGGTTTAAAGGTTTGTGATCCATATATCTGTATCCATTTCCGACGTATATCTCCAAGTGTTTGAGTTAGTAATTAGCCAATCGTTTCTTTTTCAACTGCAGAAAAATGCTTCTGATGTTTGTTCAGTTTTTTTGGAGAAGCACCAGATTGGTCTCTCTATTCTTGAATAATCCTCCTAGTGGAAGATAGCTCCTATCCCAGGGTCCTGGAGAAACGGTATCCGCTAGTGTAGCCAGACTTCCACAAATGCCAGAACAATGTGAATTTGGTACTTCTCTCAGTGATATGCTGAGTGACAGGCTGGCCTGTGGGATCAACAACTTGAATATTCAGAAGATGTTGCCGGTAGAAACCAAGATATCCTCGGACAAAGTGGTTGAGTTGGCCAAGCGACTGAAAGCGCTGAACAAAGTGCTTTTGATTACAAGTGTGCAGAACGAGGTGGAATAGTTATGGTGGGAATTGGTGGCCACTTGACATTCCCGAAGTGAGCAGTAGAGCCAGAAAAGAAGAAAAGTGACGGCAGACACAAGAGTCTGAAGCTTATTACAATTGTGGGGAAGGGCATTTCCAAGACAGATGCAAGTGTAAGGAATTCATCTGTTTCCAATGTAATAAGAAAGACAAGCTAGATGCAGAATTAGAAAGTCGACTCCAAGTTCCCCCCCCCCCCCCCCCAGATTTCTGAAATTCCAGTGAACAATTGGTGTACACTCTGAACATGGTGAGATTAAGTAAAATAACCTCCCCCCCCACCACCCAATTCAGATTGTCCATGTCATCAATGGCCGTCTGCTTAAAATGGAGGTCAATACAATGGCGGCTGCCATGTTAGTGGGTGAGCAAATACTTAAGTCTCTGCAGGGAGGGCTGCAGCCTGTGAATCTCAGAGGTACATCGGTCACCTTAGCCACCTATACTGGGGAGGCACTGCACATATATGGGGGGCGGCATCCATGCCAGTATCGTGCCAACCGCAGTCAGCCTAGCTGCGACTAATTGTAGTAATGAGACAAAGGCCAAGCCTCATAAGATGGGATTGGCTGAAAAACATAAAGTTAAGGCGGCTAAAACTATTCAGCATCACCAATGGAGATTTTACAGAGGTCTTCCAGAGAGAGTTAGGATGCATCAAAGGAGTGAAAGCAAAGATTTATGTAGACCCAAAAGCAACATCAAAGTGTCACCACACCAGACTGGTGCCTTCTGCTCTACATCAAAATATGGAGGTGGAGTTGAAGAGCCTGGGAGACCTGGGGGTAATTATTCCAGTACAGTTTTCAGAATGGGCAGCACCCATCGTACCCGTGTTGAAGCCGGACTGCACAGTCCAAATCTGTAGTGATTACAAGATGATGGTGAACAGGGCTGCTAAAGTAGATAAATATCCTATCCCTAAGATATAAGATTTATGTTCTCAGTTGACAGGAAGCCTCAAGTGCACTAAATTAGATTTAAGCCATGCATTCCAGCAGCTGGATCTGGAAGCTGAGTCAAGAAAGTTTGTTACCATAAATATCCACAAAGGTTTGTTCCAATATGCGAGGTTGCCCTTCGGCCTGTGCCATATTCGAGCGCACGATCAAGATGTCCTGAAGGGGCTTAAAGAAGCTGGTATTCGGTTAAAGCGAGAAGTTTACGTTTCAGGCTGATGAGTTCACGTATTTAGGTTTCAGAGTTGATGTGACGGGATTGCACCACTTGACGATAAGATAAAAGCAATAAAATGGGTCCAAGACCAAGGAGTACGTTGGAATTGAAGTCCTTTCTAGTGATGGTCAATTATTACGGCCGCTTTTACAGGCCAACCTGTCGACCATTTTGGCACCCCTACATCAACTGCAAAAAACCCGCCAATGTTAGAAGTGGGAATATTCCAAGAAGAAATTGTTTGATCAGGTCAAACAGGCCCTGCCATTATCGACCTTGTCACGTGTAATGCATCACCTTATGGCATTGGTGTGCTATTCCCACACAAAATGGAAGATGGAGTGGAAAGGCTTGTCACCTTCACATCCAGAACATTGTCGGATGCGGATAGGAAATATTCCCAGATTGACAAAGAAAGTCCGGTGGTCACTTATGCCATTACAAAATGTCATCAGTATGTTTATGGCCATCACTTCTCCATTGTCTTGAACCATAAATCATTACTTGGCATTTTTCATGAAGATAAATCCATCCCGCCAATAGCATCGACCCGTGTGCAAAGATGGTCACTGCTTTTGGCCTCACGTTCGTAAATGTTTCAGCACAGACTGGGAGCCCAGATATCAAATGTGCGTGTTTTGAGCTTCCACTGCCATAAACAATATCCGAATCACCGACTCCATATGTGATTGTTCTGCTTCTAACTTTTGCTGACAGTCTACCTATTTCATCTGGCCACATTAAGACATAGAGCAAAAAGACCATGGGCTGGATTTTTCCAAAATAGGACTATGTCCCAACGCCGACAAAAAAATGTTGGAGTTTCACTCTGGAGATTCCTGCAAAAGAGTACAGCTAATTCAATGCCCTGCAGGGGGCTAGTAGGGACCCGGAGTAGTTGCGGATACGGGCCCCCGCAGTACCGGTTTTGAGACCGCGCATGCGCACAGCGACGGCCTCCAGTAGCCGATCCGAGCTGTTTGACTCGGTCCGCGGAGGCAGACTGAAAAATTAGACCACCCGATCGACCACGCGCCCGAGGATCTGACCACGTGGATCTTAACCCCGGCTGTCTATAAGCCCCCCCCTCGCTCCCCCCCCCCCCCCTTAGTGTCCAATCCCCCCGCCCCCCACCAGGGCGGCATCCTGTCTGGCAATACCAGGTTAGTTCCACGCTGTCAGGAACTTGGTCGGCCGAGAGCGGAGGATCGCTGGGTTGGCCTCTGTCAATGGACACCCAGCCATGCAGAGTACTCCGCGATCAAGCCGATTCTCGGGTCCCGGAGAATTGGCGGACTGGAGTAGGGCCCGAATTCGGCATGAAATTGGATTCTCCGTCCCTGCACCGAACGCGATTTTGGCGCGGGGCTGCGGAGAATCCAGTCCCATGTATTGTCAAGAGTTAAAAGGGTGGTTCTCAGGGACTGGCATTTTGAGAAGATGGAACAGATTGGGCCCTAGATGCAACATAGGGGGAAAAAATCATTTGTGAGGATGAAATTCTCCTGTGGGACTACAGAGTAATATTGCCACCCCCAGGGCAGCTGCCTCTTCTCCAAGAATTACAGCACGGTCATCCTGGTCAGTCCAAGAACAAGGTGCTGGCCAGGAGCTACATTTGGTGGCAAGGGATCGACAAGGAGGTCAGAAGTATGGTTAATCAATGCGAGCGGACTCAACATAACCTTCCGTCTGCAGCAGGTTTGCAACCTTGAGAGTGGCCGGGGTGTCCATGGACAAGGCTCCACATCGACTTTGCAAGTCCCTTTTTGGGTATGATGTTTTTGATTGTACCGGACGCCCACTTCAAGTATCTGGATGTTCAGCTTATGCATTCGACCACTGCAGCGCCATTGTGGACAAGCTGTGCCAAGTGTTTGCAATTCGCAACCTACCTGAGCTGGTTGTCTCAGTCAATGGTGCTGCCTTCACAGCCAAACAGTCTCAATTCTACATTACACCCAATCGGATCCAGCATGTAAGGACAGCTTTCTACTGTCCCCCATCAAACGGGCTGACCAAAAGAGCTGTCCAAACTTTCAAAGCTTCATTGAAAAAACAAGTTAATCGGCCACTACCGCTTCATTCGGCAGACTTCTTCCTCTCATACAATACAACCCCAGATATCACCACTGGGCTCATGC
Organism: Scyliorhinus torazame; assembly: GCF_047496885.1. Lineage (NCBI taxonomy): Eukaryota > Metazoa > Chordata > Chondrichthyes > Carcharhiniformes > Scyliorhinidae > Scyliorhinus > Scyliorhinus torazame. The sequence continues at coordinate 208,994,301 of NC_092711.1, read as the reverse complement.
CGGTTGAGTTGTTAACGAGTACAAAGAACAAAAAACAAAGAACAATACAGCACAAGAACCGGTCCTTCGGCCCTCCAAGCCTGCATTGACCATGGTACCTGCCTAAACTAAAACCGTATGCACTTACGGAGTCCGTACCCTTGCATTCCCACCCTATTCATACATTTTTCTAGATACCCCTTAAATGCCACGATCGTACCTCTCGCACCACCTCCTCAGGCAACGCGTTCCATATATTTACCACCCTCTGTGTAAAAAGATTGCCTCGCACATCTGTTCTAAACTTTACGCCACACACTTTAAACCTATGTCACCTAGTACATGACTCTCCTACGGTAGGAAAGAGCATCTGACTATCCACTCTGTCATGCCACTCAGAATCTGGTAGACCTCTATCAGGTGGCCTCTCAACCTCCGTTGTTCCAGTGAGAACAGACCGAGTTTATCTAACCCCTCCTCATAGCTAATGACTTCCATGCCAAGCAACATCCTAGTAAACCGCTTCTGTCCCCTCTCCAAAGCCTCCACATTCTTATCATAGAATCATAGAATTTACAGTGCAGCAGGAGGCCATTCGGCCCATCGAGTCTGCACCGGCTCTTGGAAAGAACACCCTACCAAGGTCCACACCTCCACCCTATCCCCATAACTCAGTAACCCCACCTAACACTAAGGGCAATTTTGGACACTAAGGGCAATTTATCATGGCCAATCCACCTAACCCGCACATCTTTGGACTGTGGGAGGAAACCGGAGCACGCGGAGGAAACCCACGCACACACGGGGAGGATGTGCAGACTCCGCACAGACAGTGACCCAAGCCGGAATCGAACCTGGGACCCTGGAGCTGTGAAGCAATTGTGCTATCCACAATGCTACCGTGCTGCCCACAATGCTACCGTGCTGCCCATGGCAGTGTGGCGATCAGAATTGTACACAATATTCCAAATGAGGCCTAACTACGGCCCTGTACAGCTGCAACATGACTTGTCAATTTTTATATTCAATATCCCAACCGATGAAGGCCAGCAAGCCATATGACTTCTTGACGACCTTATCCACATGCGTTGCCACTTCCAGTGATCGGTGGACATGCACACCCAGCTCAATACTCGCAAGAGTTCTACCATTTATTGTGTAATTCCGACATACATTGGACCTTCCAAATTGCATTACCTCACACTTGTCTGGATTAAACTCCATCTGCCATTTCTCCGCCCAAGACTCCAATCCACCTACCTTGCTCACTTTTGTGTTGTGGGGGCGAAACCCACGGAAACACGGGGAGAATGTGCAAACTCCACACGGACAGTGACCCGGAGCCGGGATCGAACCTGGGACCCCGATGCCGTGAGACTGCAGTGCTAGCCACTGTGCCACCATGCTGCCTGAGGATTCCCTAAACTTACCACCCTTATCTTTCGTCGTCACAGGTAAATGCTGATCCTGATTTCTAATCAACTGACATTTGAAAGTCTCCCTCATGCCGGATGTTGATTTTCCCTCAAACAGCCATGCCCAGTCAACACTTTTGAGATCCTGCCTAATGCTGTTGTAATTAGCCTTCCCCCAGTCTAACAACTTCATCTGAGGACCTTAACTTGTTGTTATCCATATGCAGCGTAAAACTTACAGAATTATGATCACCGTTCCCGAAATGATCTCCGACTGAAACTTCGATCACCTGGCTGAGCTCATTCCCAGCACCAGGTCTAATATGGTCCCTTCCTGAGTTGCATTATTGACATATTGTTTCAAGAAACCCTCCTGGATGCTCCTTATAAATTCTTCTCAATCCATGCCTCTGAGTCATATTGTCCCACTCAATATAGGGAAAGTTAAAATCACCCACCACAACAATCCAATTGTTTATGCATCTTTCCAAGATCTGTCTGCATAGCTGCTCCTCTATCTCCCACTGGGTGTTAGGAGGTCTGCAGTAAACCCCCAGCATTGTGACAGCACCCTTCCTATTCCTGAGCTTTACCCATATTGCCTTGCAGTCTGAACCCTCCAAGGTATTATCTCTCAGCACAGCTGTGATATTCTCCTTAACTAATAATGCAACTCTCCCTTTTGCATCCCCCTCTGTCCTGCTTGAAGCATCTGAATCCTGGAATGTTTAGTTGACAATCCTGTCCCTCTTTCAACCAAGTTTCTGTAATAGCAACATCATAATTCCACATACTAATCCAAGCTCTAAGTTCATCTCTCTTACCTGAAATACTCCTCACATTGAAACTAATGCACTTCAGCCCACCAGCCCCGGTGCATTGACCAACCATTCCCTGCCTGTTCTTCCTCTTAACCTTACTGGCCTTAGTCTATAGCTCTCCCTCAGTTATTTCTCCCGCTGACCTTCTGCTCTGGTTCCCTCCCCCCTGCCATACTGGGCAGTTCAATCTGTTTCTCTGCTTTCCACTTTTCTCCTTACTAGCTTTTGTTTCTGTCCCCTTTTTACTACCCTCTGACTTCCTGTATTGGTTCTCATCCCCCTGCCACATTAGTTTAAACCCTCCAAAACAGCACTAGCAAACAACCTCCCTCGGACATTGGTTCCAGTCCTGCCCAGGTGTAGACTGTCCGATTTGTAATGGTTCCTTCTCTCCCAGAACCGATTCCAATATCCCAAAAATCTGAATCTTTCCCTCCCGCACCATCTCTCAAGACGCTCATTCATCCTGTCTATCCTACCATTCCTACTCTGACTAGCATGTGGCACTGGTAGGAATCCCGAGATTACTACTTTTGAAGTCCTACTTTTTAGTTTATCATCTAACTCCCTAAATTCAGCATGTAGGACCTCATCCTGTTTTTTACTAATATTGTTGGTGCCTATATGCACCACGACATGTGGCTGTTCACCTTCCCCCTTTAGAATGTCCTGCAGCCACTCTGAGACATCTAAGACCCTTGCACCGGGAGGCAACATACCTTCCTGGAGTATTGCTTACGTCCGCAGTAATGCCTGTCTATTCCCCTTACCATCAAATCCCCTATCATATAGCTCTACCAGTCTTTTTCCTGCCCTCCTGCACAGCAGAGCCAGCCAATGTGCCGTGAACTTGGCTACTGCTGCCTTTCCCAGGTGAGCCATCTCCCCCAACAATATCAGTAACAGTAGGTGCCTAAGGACACCGCTTGACCTTATTTTTCTAACTTCTTCGGGAAAAGTGGAGTCAAGTAAGCCTGACAGGAAGACCAGCCAAGAAGGACAGGTCTTTTCAAACAGAAGATTTAGCAGAATTTTGGTGGAGGACCAGAATGGTTACCTGGGAGAGTTGTTGGCAGGTCTGGGCCAGTGTCCTATGTCACAGATCTAGAGGGCCGTGAGGCTAAAAATCATGTTGAACATTCATTTGAGAAGGAGAGAAACTGTCGTCCCAGCTACAGTTTACTACTTGCTGAGTTGGTGGTGTTAGAACTGAGATCCTCTCAAGGGAAATCGACAGGGGTCACAGAAAGGGTTGAAGAGATAGTCAGTACTGCCCTTATTTCAGACTCTACAGATTTGCATTCCCTTGCTGTAGACGTGGATGCCCCCAATCTGGTAAAGCCAGTGGCCAAATTGAGATGTTCGTCAAGAATTAGGAAGTCACCTGATAGACTTACCTTTATGAACTTTGCTTTAAGCACCCATTTTGTAACTCTCTTTGATTGTAAGTAAGTGTAAATAAGAGTTTTTCTGTTTTTGTATTTCAGGGAACTTAAGGGGGAGAATAATGTGGCAGTGTGGCACCTTTAAGGGGCGACGCTTCACGGGCCACGGGCCCCTCACAAAGCCTATGGGGACAGAGCACGTCAACGTTAGCCTGTCAGGTGTTTAGGTGTGGATCTGGCTGTTGAGGTATGGGTAGAGTTAGCTTGGAAGTTGAGGGGATCTGACCTGTGTAGTCGTTGTTGTGTTCTGTATATAGCTCTTCTTAGTTAAATAAATCACTGATGTGATTTCACACTGCCCCATCGTTTGCCTCAAAACACAATAGACTGGAGCTGGCCCCGCCAAGCCACATTTCTGTTTCACCCCGCCGGCGGGATGCTGCAATACGCCGGCTGGTCAATGCGGTTTCCCACTGTGGGGCAGCCCCACACAGTCGGGAAACCCCTGGAATGCTGTCAAAACGGAGCATCCCGCCGGCGGAGAATCCAGCCCCAGATCTACCAGTTCCCAAATGGTCGGAGACCGGCCCTATCCCCCAAGATAAGCGATAGGACCTTCCACAAGCCTAAAGCAATCACTCCATCGGAATTTCCCAGGAAGCTTGGGTTTCTGACGAACAGTTCTCCTGCACTCCTGCTTCCATTACCTTGTGGACTCTGAGTCGGATTCAAAACATCGGACAGTTCCGACATATTCACGTGGATAGTTAACCAATGTTATAACTCCCACAGGGACGACCCGATTATTCTTCCCATGAGCCTCACTGATTATGAGCTCATCTGTTGAGGGGTGCAGGCCCGTCAGCGCAATAGGTTAACTCAGTACCATAAAAGCCGGCCCAGGTCGGAGTCAAGCTGCAGAGTAGTCCCGACTGGGACGACCCTTTCCTTTTGGGAATAAACCATTTTTGACTCCTTTCCGGATTCCCCCATGACTACTAAATAGGCGATGAATATAAAATAGCCGATGCTGCTAACCACTTGATGGACATTCGCCTCTTCACAAAGGAATAAGGTTTGCACCATTTTGAAAATGCGACTCTTTAGCAGACTCGATGCATTTGATTGGGTGTAGAGGACTGGACTCAGCATGCAGAGCATATCCCCTATTTTTTTTAAGGTGAACACTATCGCTGGGGATGATGATTCTTATGACCGCCTGTGGGGCCCCCACTTTCAGTGCCATAAAGAGCTTGATATATCCCATGGCCCCAGGCTCCAAGACGCTCGAAGAGTTAGTGGCGCTCATGGCAAATCATTATGACACCAAGCCGACTGTTATCGTGGAGAGCTATCAATTTAATATGGCCAAGATTACCCCAGGGGAGTCCATTACCGATATTTTGCCATGGTTGCACCAATTGGCGGAGTTTTGCAACTGTGGGCCATCACTACCTGAGATGCGATGGGATCGCCTTATGTGCGGAATAAGTAATAGCCCGACACAGCAGAAATGGGATTATAACAACCTGTGATAAGGAGTGTATACAATTGCATTGTATTGCTGTGCCACGAGTTGCTCCCATAAGGATTACCGTCCAGGTGAATGGCCACCGGTTAAAGATGGAATTGGACACCGGGCCACAAACTCAGTAGTTGGGAGGTACACCTTGGCAGCACACTCAGGGCTCGAGTTCACAGTTGGGTTTGTGGGATGCTGAGGCAAGGCTATTGACCTATATGCGGGAAGTCCCAGCCATCCAAAGGCTGCTGTTGATAATAGTGCGCAGCCCTGGACCGAGTCTGCCGGGCCGTGACTGGCTACAATGCCTCCGGCAGGACAGGCAACGGCTCTTCCAGATGGGCTCCAGAAGACTATGAATTTTGGGTAAGTTCTGAGACGTCTTCCAGGAGGGCCTGGGCAGGATTGAGGGGACATTGGCCAAGATATATGTGAATCCTGAGACCCAGCTAAAGTACGTCCATGCCCACCTGGTGCCCGATGCGCTGCTAGCGGAAGTCGAGGATGAACTCAACCAATTGGAAGGCCTTTATATTATCTGACCAACGCGGTTTGCTGATTGGGCAGCTCCGGTAGCCTGGCTGCTAAAACCTGACAAAACCGTACGCCTGTGCAAGATAAGTTGACCGTAAACAAGGTCTCTTATCTGGACAGGTACCCAATGCTGCGGATAGAAAACCTATATGAGATGTTAGCTGAGGGTCATTCCTTTTCCAAGATCGACACGAGCCACACCTACTGGGGTTGGGAGAAGTGTATTGAGGTGGATAGAAAACTGGTTGGCAGAGAAGAAACCAAGAGTAGGAATCAATTTGGCAGGCAGTAACTAGTGGGGTGCCACAGGGATCGGTGCTGGTACCCCAGGTATTCACAATATGTATTAATAATTTGGATGAGGGAACAAAATGTAATATCTCAAAGTTTGCAGATGATACCAAATTGGTGGGAGGGTGAACTGTGACGAGGATGCAGAGATCCTACAGCATGATCTGGACAGGTTGGGCGAGTGGGCAAATCATTGGTAGATGAAGTATAATTTGCTGTGAGGTTATTTACTTTGGAAGCAAAAACAGGAAGTCAGGTGACTACCTGAACAGTTGTAAATTGGCAGAGGGAGTGTGCAGCGGGACCTGGGAATCATTATGCACCAGTAGCTGAAGGTAAGCATGCAGATGCAGAAGGAGGTAAAGAAGGCTAATGGTATGTTGGCCTTCATTGCAAGAGGTTTCGAGTACAGGATCAGGGATGTGTTGTTGCAATTATACAGGGCCTTAGTGAGGCCACACCTAGAATATTGTGTGCAGTTTTGGTCTCCCTCTCTGAGGAAGGATGTTCTTGCTTTCGAGGGAGTGCAGCGAAGGTTTACAAGACTGATTCCAGGGATGGTAGGACTGACATATGAGGAGAGATTGACTAGGTTGGGATTGTTCTCGCTGGCATTCAGAAGAATGAGGGGGGATCTCATAGAGACTTATACAATTCTAACAGAACTAGACAGGGCAGATGCAGGGAAGATGTTCCCTATGGTGCGTGTGTCCAGAACTGGGAATCACAGCCTGAGGATTCAGGCTAAACCATTTTGGACAGAGATGAGGAGACATTTCTTCATCCAAAGAGTGTTGAGCCTGTGGAATTCATTACCACAGGAAGTAGTTGATGCTAAAACATTGAATATATTCAAGAGACGGCTAGATATAGCACTTGGGATGAATGGGATCAAAGGTTCTGGGGAGAAAGCAGGATTAGGAGCCGAGCTGCAGAGTAGTCCAGACTGGGACTATTACTTGTAAATATGTTGTTCTAGGAAATAAACCATTGTTTTACTCTCCCTTCTGGGCTCCTCCATGACTACTACCCCAGGAAATGTTAGCCAAAGGAAAAACCCAATCAAACTCCTGGGTAACTACAGACTGACTGGGAAGCGCTTACACTGTTTCCTCTCCCAGCCACATCTGCCTGCCCCCCCATCCCTACCTTCCCTCCTTGACCCCCGACCTTATTCCCTTGCCAACTGACTCCACTACAATGCCCCCCCCCCCCCCCAAATGACCCCCTCCCCCCCCCCCCCCCCCTACACATATATACACACACACACACAATTCCCCTGGCTCCCTGTCAACTGACCTGACTAGCTCCCACGGAACGACTCCCCCCACACACCCCGGCTACACCTCGACCTTCCAACCTCCCCCCCACCCCAAATTCTTTACTCCCTGGTGACCTGATCTGTGTAGCCCCACCACCCCACTACTCCCTGAACGTCTGACTCCCCCTCAACCTGAACCAACCTCACCACCCTGCCCACCTATCTCTCTTGCTCCTTACCCACTTACCTTTTCCTTGTAGCTTTTCAATGAAGCTTTGGGGTTTTTAAACTCTTTACTTACCAGAATACGGCAGCTCATTTGTGGGCAGCATGGTAGCACAGTGGTTAGCACAGTTGCTTTACAGCGCTAGGGTCCCAGGTTCAATTCCCGGCTTGGCTCACAGTCTGTGCGGAGTATTCACATTCTCCTCGTGTCTGCGTGTGTTTCCTCCGGGTGCTCCAGTTTCCTCCCGCAGTCCAAAGATGTGCAGGTTAGATGGATTGGCTATGCTATATTGTCCATAGTGTCAAAAAAAGGTTAGGTTGAGGTTTGGGGATAGGGTGGAGGTGTGGGAACAGGGAGGAGGTGTGTACTTGGGTAGATAATATAAAGGCCTTCCAATTGGTTGAGTTCGTCCTCGACTTCCGCCAGCAGCGCATCGGCCACCAGGTGGGCATGGACGTACTTTGGCTGGGTCTCAGGATTCACATATATCTTGGCCAAGGTCCCCTCAATCCTGCCCAGGCCCTCCTGGAAGACGTCTCATTACTTACCCAAAACTTCCAGGCCCGAATGGCCTCCTTCTATCATTCTATAATAAGGGGGAGAGGCTTCTGTACAGATTCTCTCCACTGCTCGCTCCGAAGCTTCCTGCACTGACTGAGTTCTGCAGGCTCCTCCATCGGAAGACTGCCCTGGAAACTCGGAGGAAGGTGAGTGGGTAGGTTTTTTTTGCCTGATCAGGGTCGGAAAGGGTTTCCAACACTCAAACAGAACATTCAAGCCAACCTTTGTGTTTCCTCAGAGAGTGGACCCGTGGATAGAGGAATCTGTCCTTGTTGCTCCTCTGATTTTCAGGGGTTTGGTCGCTCCTGTGGTGAGTGTCTCCGGGACTGTGCAAACTATTCATTGATTACTGATTTTTATATCATCAGAAAAAATTATAACATCCCTGCTGGACCAGTTCCCCAAGGTTCTCCGATCAAAGCGTCTTTATATGACAACTGCTGCTTGCTTGTTATTTTATTTCCTCGGCCTTGTATATGTGACACAGGTATGTTGTGCTTTAATAATTTACTATAATTTTGACAAGTCGTGTGGGTTACAAATTAACAGTCAGAACTTTCACAGGATTAAGTACATTTTTAGTCCTTTTACTTTTCCATTTTATTGAGTGGTATGCAGTGATGATGCGGAACTAAGTAAGCTGCCTCATGGCACCAGGGACTCGGGTTCAATTCTGGCCTGGGGTGACTGTCTGTGTGGAGTCTGCATGTTCTCCCCGAGTCTGCGTTGGTTTTCTCCGGGCGCTCCGGTTTCCTCCCACAGTCCAAAGAGGTACAGTTTAGGTGGATTGGCCACGCTAAATTGCCCCTTATTGTCCAAAGGTTAGGTGGAAATATGGGGATAGAATGGGGAGAGTGGGCCTAGGCTAGGGTGTGCTTTCAAAGAGATGGTGCAGACTTGATGGGCCAAATGGCCTCCTTCAGCACTATGGGATTCTATGATTTTATGACCTTTGCTGGTCCTAAATACAGATGCTGAGGATACAATCTGGTTATGATAGTATTTATGTAAATTTGTAGATCTGTCATCTCACAGCATTCCTTATTTTGAGATCAGAGTCCTGGTCTATTCCTAAACAATGCACATTCTAATTTTCCGTTTTAATTTTAGGCTGGGATTTACTGGCTAATGTTAATTGATTATTTCTGTACTGGATGGGGCATCCTTACAGCTGCTCTGTTGGAACTGATTGGTCTAAGCTGGATCTATGGTGAGTGTTACAGGAAAAAACGGAAATCAAATGAAGTAATTCAATTAAAATACTTGTTTGGAAAAACAGAAACTGCCAGAAATATGCGGTACCCCCTGGCAGTGTTCATAGAGAGAGAAACAGGGTTAACATTTCAGCTTGACATGTCATTTCAGCAGAATTCGGAATGGTTTGAGGTGTAAGGTGTTCAGCAAATGAAATGTGAAATTGGTGGGAAAAGTAACAAAAGGGCTGATTTTCTATTGTCAGAAGGTTTATCATGGGGGAGAGAGGTCCAGGATTGCCTGTCCAGCGCACGGAGGTGAGAATTTAATTAATCTGATTATGAACCCAATTAGATCCGAATATTGCAGATGCTGGGACATTGCTGCTGGCAGAATGGACCCTGAACATGTGCTGTGACTGTCATCTCCACAGAGGCTGTCTGCCAGAAGCAGGCCCGGAGCAGGGTGCGACTGGTGTGCCCATTGGGGCTTGATGTCCATACTGCCAAAAGAGGGGTCTCTCAATAGGATAGACCACATATGTGATTGGAGGGTTTTCGTTAATACTTTGAGGGAACGATGGGTTTTCTCTACAAAGAACAAAGAACAAAGAAATGTACAGCACAGGAACAGGCCCTTCGGCCCTCCAAGCCCGTGCCGACCATGCTGCCCGACTAAACTACAATCTTCTACACTTCCTGGGTCCGTATCCCTCTATTCCCATCCTATTCATGTATTTGTCAAGATGCCCCTTAACTGTCACTATCGTCCCTGCTTCCACCACCTCCTCCGGTAGCGAGTTCCAGGCACCCACTACCCTCTGCGTAAAAAACTTGCCTCGTACATCTACTCTAAACCTTGCCCCTCTCACCTTAAACCTATGCCCCCTAGTAATTGACCCCTCTACCCTGGGGAAAAGCCTCTGACTATCCACTCTGTCTATGCCCCTCATAATTTTGTATACCTCTATCAGGTCTCCCCTCAACCTCCTTCGTTCCAGTGAGAACAAACCGAGTTTATTCAACCGCTCCTCATAGCTAATGCCCTCCATACCAGGCAACATTCTGGTAAATCTCTTCTGCACCCTCTCTAAAGCCTCCACATCCTTCTGGTAGTGTGGCAACCAGAATTGAACACTATACTCCAAGTGTGTCCTAACTAAGGTTCTAGACAGCTGCAACATGACTTGCCAATTCTTATACTCAATGCCCCGGCCAATGAAGGCAAGCATGCCGTATGCCTTCTTGACCACCTTCTCCACCTGTGTTGCCCCTTTCAATGACCTGTGGACCTGTACTCCTAGATCTCTTTGACTTTCAATACTCTTGAGGGTTCTACCATTCACCGTATATTCCCTACATGCATTAGACCTCCCAAAATGCATTACCTCACATTTGTCCGGATTAAACTCCATCTGCCATCTCTCCGCCCAAGTCTCCAAACAATCTAAATCCTGCTGTATCCTCCGACAGTCCTCATCGCCATCCGCAATTCCACCAACCTTTGTGTCGTCTGCAAACTTACTAATCAGACCAGTTACATTTTCCTCCAAATCATTTATATATACTACAAAGAGCAAAGGTCCCAGCACTGATCCCTGTGGAACACCACTGGTCACAGCCCTCCAATTAGAAAAGCATCCTTCCATTGCTACTCTCTGCCTTCTATGGCCTAGCCAGTTCTGTATCCACCTTGCCAGCTCACCCCTGATCCCGTCTAATTAACGTTAATGTTACGTACCCACCTCCAAGGGTGGCACCATGCTGAGGTGCCTTCAGAACAGGCTGAGAAGTGTGTGTGACAGTAAAATGGTGGGGGATGGGGGGGGGGGTGAAATTCCGGTTGTCACCCTGCTGCCTTGGCAATTTGCGAGAAGCAGGGAAAATGGAGAAATGCCTTCTCACCCAGAGGCCAATTAAGTCAATTAAGTAGTGAATGAGGGGCCAAATAACACTTCCCCTGGCATTTTTTCAGTAATGGGTGAGCTCTCCACCACCTGGGGAGACTCCCTGGTAACGCTAGTGCCCTCCCCGTAACTTTGTTGGGCGTTCCTCCTGAATGGGTACTCTATGATCCTTTAGGTTTTCCACCCCGCCCTACCCCATCCCCCACCTACAACTGCAATGTCAGAGCCCAGAGTAAAATCCCCACACTCACCAACCCCCCACCCCTAACCAGGAACTGCCTGATCATTTCTGGCAAACCCAGATTTCTATTTCCAATAGTGAGGGAGGCCTGCTCCGATGGCAATCTCTCTGCTGGTACAGTCCCAGGAATGGCCATCGCTCCCAGTTAGAGACGGTCCCTCTTCTTTTTAGCAGACAGGAGCTCTGAAGGCACAAATTGGCCATCAGGCAAATAGAACCTGCTGCAGGAGTCGTAGAATCAGCTGAAGTAGGCCCCCCCACTCTGGCAAAGTTGATGCCATGGACCCCAACCTCCCTCAGCACCACCTACCTTCCCAGTTAGGGTTGTCAAGGCTTCAGAGCTGCCAGCCCTCTCATTGATAAGTGCAGGCTTAGCTCCTCATTTGTTCCTATGTGGTCTTGGAACCAGTCGGAAAGTTCAGCTCATTAACTTCCTCAGCTGTTTGATAAATGAGCATCTGTCCATCATAAGAACAGAAATGTGGAGGATGGGCAGCACGGTGGCTCAGTGGTTAGCACTGCTGCCACGGCGCCGAGGTCCCAGGTTCAATCCCGGCTCTGGGTGACTGTCCGTGTGGAGTTGGCACATTCTCCCCGTGTTTGCGTGGGTTTCGCCCCCACAACCCAAAGATGTGCAAGGTGGGTGGATTGAACATGCTAAATTGCCCCTTAATTGGAAAAAAACAATGAATTGGGTACACTGAATTGAAAAAAAAAAGAAATGGGGCGGATCCCTGATTGCCGCTCAGTGCTCAGTACCATTCACCACTCCTCACATACTGAAGCAATTCATCCCGGCCCGCAGCAAACCACGACAACATTCATCTTTGAGCTGATTAGTTGCAAGCAACATTTGCCTCACAAAAGTGCCAAGCAAAGACCATCTCCAACAAGAGTGAAACTACAAACACAATAAATAGCAGCAGGTGCAGACCATTCGGCCCATTTGAGCCTGTTCCGCAATTTAACATGACTTGATCTTGACCATCAGCTCCATTTTCCCGCCCGCTCCCCATATCCCTCAAAACTCTCAGGGAGCAAAACTCTGCCTATCCCAACCTGAACTGTATTTAACAATGGAGCCTCCACAACTTCTAGGGTAGAGAATTTCAAGGATTGACAACACTTTGAGTGAAGTAATTACTCCTAATTTAAGTTCTAAATGATTGGTCCTGAGACTGGGTCGCTTCGCTGGGAGTCCCTGACCAGAGGGTAGAACATCCACACTCTCAAGCCTCTTCAGAATGTGAGCAATTTTAAGAGAATGCCTCTGGTTCTTCAAAACACAAGATAATTTCAGCCCAATTAACTTTGCCTCCCATCATTGGACAACCCTGTCATCGCAGGAACCGATTAATTGAACCTTGGCTGTACTGCCTCATTACATCCCATCTATGTGGAGACCAAAACTGGAAACAAGATACCAGATGTGATCTCAGCAAAACCCTGCACAATTTGCAGCAAGATTTCTTTACTCTTGTACTCCAATCCCCTTTGCATTAAAGGCCAATGTGCCATTTGCCTTCTTGATTGCTTCCTCCACCTGCATGCTAACTTTGTGTTCCTTGTACAAGCAGACCCAAATCTCTGTGTACATCAATGCTTACAAGTTTCCTACATTTTGAAAGATATTCTACTTTTCTGTTCCTCCAACCAAAGTGACCACTGTCATAATATACACATCAGTATATGATGGTGCAGAGACACACACTGACTGACACACTGCAAGACCAATCAACACACACAACACAGCAGCCAATCACCAGTTAGGGCACGGTCACTATAAAGACAGAGGGCACTAGTTTTCCCGCTCATTCGGGATGCAGCCTCTGAGACAGACAGAGCCCACAGTCAGTAGCACAAACATCCACCATGTGCTCGCAGTATAGGCTGGTCAGGTAAGGCATAGGTCTTCAGTCAATCTAACAGAGTGTCGACCCACAGTGCAAGTATGTTGAACAGCTCTTAGTTAAATAAAATAGAGTTGTACTATTACAAGTGTTGGTAGCCTGTCTGTGTTACTGCTAAGGTAAACGCAGTCTCCACAGATCCAGAGTACCCAACACATCATGGTACCAGTATGTGATGTTTGAGTTTAATAGACCTACCTTCAAGTGATCTGCCTTCGACCAGCGTTCAGCCATCCGGTAGTATGGACAGCATCTGCCCTCCCCCGCCGCTCCGCATCATCGGCAACCTCGGTGCGAACTGAAAAATCTTTAAACAACGATTCCCGCTATACCTCGAAGCTACAGACCTGGAAGCTGCTTCAGATGCCAGGAAGATTGCTCTCTTCCTTTCCACGGCCGGGGACCACGCCATCCATATCGTCAACTCTCTCACTTTCACTGAAGGTGAAGACAAGTTCAAGACAGTCCTGCTCAAATTTGACAGTCATTGTGACATCGAGGTAAATTAAAGTTTTGAGCGCTATGTCTTTCAACAGCATCTGCAGTGTAAGGATGAACCTTTTGAATCTTTCCTCACCCACCTTCGCATCCTCGCGCAGTCCTGCAATTACGGCTCCACCTCCGACTCGATGATCCGTAACTAGATCGTTTTCGGTGTGCAATCGGACCCCCTACGCCAGCAGCTCCTCAAGGTTAAACAGCTCACCCTTGCGATAGCCATCGTGACCTGCGTTCTGCATGAACACGCCACTAACCGATACGCGCACATTCAAGCAGCTGAAAGGGCGCGGCAAGATCCCCATGAGGCAGAGCGGGTGCAAGCCATTAAACAACTCCAGGGCCTAAGCCTGGATAAGGGCGGCCATTTCGCGCGCTTTTCGCGGGCTCCCGCGCATGCACGCACTGACCGAGGGGACGGCGAGGCCGAAGACCGCACTGCAGAGGCGCGCACTACGTACGATCGCACCGCGCATGCGCGATGGCGTACCGAACGTTCTGACGTCACGACGTGCGGCAACTGTGGCTCCGCCCACTTAAAGAGGCAATGTCGTGCAAAATCCCGACGCTGTCTCCAATGTGGCAAGCTTGGCCACTATGCAGCCCTATGCAGGTCTGCTCAACCTACTACCTCTCGTCGCTCCAACCAGCCATGCATGGATGTCCGAACCATCTAGCCACCGGTCACCGATTCTGACTCCGACTTGATTCCGGACCTTGACACCGAGGATCCTAAAGCACCATTTCGGGTGGGCATCATCACCAAACACAAGATGCTCCAGAAGACAAAAGCCAAGTCTCTCCCAATATTCCGCATTGATCCGGACGATGAGTGGTGTGCCACCCTCACGGTCAACCGATCCCGCATCCGATTCCGCCTGGACTCCGGCGCTTCAGCCAACCTCATTGCGTGGTCTGACTCGAAAGCCTCCATGTCAAGCCTGCCATCTGCCTGCCAGCTTCTGGACTATAATGGTAATGCCATTGCTGCCAGTGGCTCTTGCCAGCTTGAAGTGTCGCACCGGTCATTAAAGGCTAACCTGCCGTACAAAATAGTGGGATCCACTAAAGCCTCCCAGCTTGGTGCTCAGGCGTGCAAACTTCTAAACCTTGTCCAAAGGGTTCACTCCCTGTCACCCGCTGACGCTTCCGCATCTCAGGACGCTGACTTTCGGACACAACTGAATGCCATCATCACCCAATACCACGGTGTATTCAAGGGCATGGGCACACTCCCATACACTTATAAAATCTTGTTAAAAGCAAGTGCCACGCCTGTGGTGCACGCACCTCGCAGGGTACCAGCACCCCTCAAGGACTGCCTCAAGCAGCAGCTGCAGGACCTCCAAGACCAGGACGTAATTTTGAAAGTTAGTGAACCGACTGACTGGGCTGCAGGACCTCCAAGACCATGGCGTAATTTTGAAAGTTACTGAACCGACTAACTGGGTCAGCTCTATGGTGTGCGTGAAAAAAACCATCCGGCGAATTACGCATATGTATTGATCCCAAGGACCTCAACCGCAATATTATGAGAGAACACTATCCCATTCCAAAGCGCGAAGAACTCACCTGCGAGATGACTCGCGCCAAATTTTTCACCAAGCTAGACGTATCCAAGGGGTTCTGGCAGATCCAACTCGACGCATCCAGTCGGAAGCTTCGCACCTTTAACACCCCGTTTGGCCGGTATTGCTACAACCGGATGCCGTTTGGCATCATCTCAGCCTCGGAAGTGTTCCACAGAATAATGGAGCAGATGATGGAAGGTATCGAAGGGGTTCGCGTATATTTGGACGACATCATCATCTGGTCTACCACCCCGCTGGAGCACATTGATTGCATCCAATGCGTCTTCCAACGAATCCATGAGCATGGCCTCCGCCTCAACAGGACCAAATGCTCCTTTGGTCAAACCGAACTTAAATTCCTCGGAGACCACATTTCACAGTTTGGCGTGCAGCTGGATGCTGACAAGGTGTCTGCCATTAAGGCCATGAAGACACCGCAGGATAAGAAGGCGGTCCTCCGCTTCCTGGACATGGTCAATTTCCTGGGGAAATTCATCCCTAACCTCGCCTCCCACACCACGGCTCTCAGGAACCTGGTTAAGAAGACGACCGAGTTCCAATGACTCCCCACCCATGAACAAGAATGGCGGGAACTCAGGGCGAAGCTGACCAAGGCCCCGGTGTTGCCATTTTTCGATCCGGCCAAAGAAACAAAAATCTCCACGGGTGCCAGTCAGTCCGGCATTGGAGCAGTGCTCCTTCAACGTGACGACGCCTCCTCATGGGCTCCTGTCGCATACGCGTCACGTGCAATGACGCCCACCGAACAGCGCTGCGCGCAAATTGAAAAAGAGTGCCTGGGCCTTCTTACCGGAGTCGTCAAATTGCATGATTATGTCTACGGACTCCCAAAGTTCACAGTCGAGACAGACCACAGGCCACTGGTCAATATCATTCAAAAAGACCTTAACAACATGACGCCGTGCCTGCAGCGCATTCTCCTTAAACTCAGGCGGTACGACTTCGAACTCGTCTACACCCCGGGTAAGGAGCTCATCGTCGCCGATGCACTCTACCGATCTGTCACCACACCCTGCGACCCAGCGGGCTTCGTGTGCCAAATTGATGCTCAGGTGGCATTCGCCACATCCAATCTGCCCGTCACGGATGAACGACTCATCCAGATTCGTCGTAAGACAGCCAACGATCCCCTGCTCCAACGTGTCATGCGCCACTTGTCAGGCGGGTGGCTCAGGGGCCAATGCCCTCAATTCTATAACATTAAAGATGACCTGGCGGTGGTAGATGGAATACTACTGAAGCTGGACAGGATCGTCATTCTGCACAGCATGCGGAACCTCGTCCTTGAGCAGCTCCATGAGGGCCACCTGGGAGTGGAGAAATGCCGCCGACGGGCCCGTGAGGCAGTGTGCTGGCCTGGAATCAACGAGGACATTGGCAACACCGTTCTTAACTGCCCAACATGCCAGCATTTCCAGCCTGCTCAGCCAAAGGAGACCTTGCAACCCCATGAGTTGGTCACGTCCCCTGGACCAAAGTGGGCAGCGACCTGTTCCATGCACTTGGCCGGGACTACGTCCTCATAGTGGACTATTTCTCAAACTACCCAGAGGTAGTCAGGCTACACGACCTCACGTCAACTGCGGTCATCCGTGCCTGCAAGGAAACCTTCGCTCGCTATTGCATCCCGGTCACAGTCATGTCCGACAATGGCCCGTGTTTTGTCAGTCAGGAGTGGCCCAATTTTGCCAAATGATACAACTTCACACGTGTCACGTCCAGTCCCCATTATCCAATGGCAAAGCTGAAAAGGGGGTGCACATTGTCAAATGACTCCTGTGCAAGGCGGCCGATGCAGGATCTGATTTTTACCTCGCCCTGCTTGCCTGCAGATCAGTCCCATTGTCCACCAGCCTGTCATCGGCTCAATTGTTGAAGAATCGCACGCTGCGGACGACGGTGCCGGCCATTCATGTCCCGGACTTAAACAACCTTTGACCGTCCTTCGTCGAATGCAGTTGTCTCGGGCCCAA
Source organism: Scyliorhinus torazame (assembly GCF_047496885.1). Lineage (NCBI taxonomy): Eukaryota > Metazoa > Chordata > Chondrichthyes > Carcharhiniformes > Scyliorhinidae > Scyliorhinus > Scyliorhinus torazame. The sequence goes on along the minus strand of NC_092711.1, from coordinate 208,976,992 downwards.
CACTAATCGGCGTACGACGCCCGCACCACGGATCTCCCTGCTCTGGCTCCTGATGACGAGGTCCGTGCCCAACTTCCCGATGGTGGTTGGTCCGCCACTGCTGTGGTGCTCAGACAAGTGGCCCCCAGGTCATTTTTGGTTCGTCTACAAGACGGCTCTCTTCGCCGAAATAGGCGGGCACTACGACTCCTTCCTTGCTCTCGAACTGATCATCATGTCCTGCCTCGCCGTCATGACAAACCCGTCACTGACTTTGCAGATCTCCCTATCGCTCTGCCACCCTCTGAGTCCCGCCCATCCCAGAACAGGTGGCCCCTGACCCACCCTTGAGGCGGTCAACCAGAATTCGTCGCCCACCTCAGAGACTGAATTTATGAACTGCCTGAATGCATGGACTCTTTGAACTCATGAACTGATTGTTTCGTTACCCTGTTTGATTGACTCACTGGTTTGTACATACTGTTGTTCTAGTAATATTTTGTGTTACATACTGTCCATCTGCACTAGACACCTTCCAATTAAAATATCTTAGAGTTTCTGTACATAGTCCTGTAAATAGTTAGGAACATTTGCATGCTACATTATTTATTGCCACAAACACACATTTTTTTAGAAAAGAGAGGATGTCATAATATACACATCAGTATATGATGGTGCAGAGACACACACTGACTGACACACTGCAAGACCAATCAACACACACAACACAGCAGCCAATCACCAGTTAGGGCACGGTCACTATAAAGACAGAGGGGACCAGTTTTCCCGCTCATTCGGGATGCAGCCTCTGAGACAGACAGAGCCCGTAGTGAGTAGCACAAACATCCACCATGTGCTAGCAGTATAGGCTGGTCAGGTTAGGCATAGGTCTTCAGTCAATCTAACATAGTGTCGACCCACAGTGCAAGTATGTTTAACAGCTCTTAGTTAAATAAAATAGATGGTAGCAGAAAAGTACTTTTCACTGTACCTCGGTACATGTGACAATAAACAAATCCAATCCTATCCAATCCAATGGTATCATCAGCAAACATCGAAATATTACTCTGTCTCTTAAGTCGTGAGGACAGAATGTAAATAGCCGAGGCCCCAGGCACTGATCCTTGCATCATTCCACTATTTACTGCCTGCTAACTTGGCAAAAATACCTATTTATCCTCACTCTTTGCTTCCTATCCATTAGCCAATCCTGCATCCATGCCAAAGTATTACCCCAAAGTCTGTAAGCCCTGATCTTGCTCATTAACCTTTTGTATGGCATCTTATTGAATGCCTTTTGGGAATTACACATCTCGTGGTTCCCCTTTATCTCTCCTGATAGCTGCAGCTTCAAAAAAAATTAATACGTTTGTCAAGCAGGATTTGCCTTGATTAAAACCACGTTGACATTTTAAAAAATCATAATCTGTTTTTGTAAGTGTGTTGTTAAGTCTTCCTTAATAACAGCTTCAGGTGTTTCCCTACCAACTGATGTTAGGTTGTGCAACCTTTTTTCTTTCTCCCTCCTTTCTTGAAAATTGTGTGACATTTTCCAGTTTCCAATCTAATGGAACTATTCCAAGATCTAAAGAATTTTGAAAATCTTAGCTATAGAGTTACCTCGCGCGCAGGCTACCTCTTATAGAAACCTAAGTGTAGGCCATCAGGTCACAGAGAGTAGTTGGATTTTACTTTCTCGAGTTTCAGCAGTACTTTTCTCTGCTGATATTAATTTCTCTTGGTATATTTATAAAAGCTCTTATAATCTGATTTTATATTTCTGATTGGTTTAACATTCTATTTTTACCATTTCTAACAAACCTTTCGCCTGGTTTCTAAAATATTTCCAATCCTCAGACTTTCTACAATTTTGTGCAGCATCTTCTTTTAATCTAACACTATCCTGAATTTTCTGAATGAGTCGCAGATGGGTCTTTCTGGCTGTGTTTTTGCTTTTCAGTGGGATAAATTTTGGTTGAAGATTTTGAGTTGTTCCTTTCACTCTTTTCCACTGTTCCATACCTTTTTAGTCTTTATACACAATGAACCATAGCCACTTTCCACTCACACAGATGCAATTGGCTTTGTGAAGTTCAAGATTCTTGTTTGCAATGGGACAATGTCACTTTTAAACTTACAACACCAGGTTAAAGTCCAACAGGTTTGTTTCGATGTCACTAGCTTTCGGAGCGCTGCTCCTTCCTCAGGTGAATGAAGAGGTCTGTTCCAGAAACACATATATAGACAAATTCAAAGATGCCAAACAATGCTTGGAATGCGAGCATTAGCAGGTGATTAAATCTTTACAGATCCAGAGATGGGGTAACCCCAGGTTAAAGAGGTGTGAATTGAGGCTTGGTACAGCAGCGCTCCGAAAGCTAGTGACATCGAAACAAACCTGTTGGACTTTAACCTGGTGTTGTAAGGCTTCGTACTGTGCTCACCCCAGTCCAATGCTGGCATCTCCGCATCATGACTTTTAAACTTGACATGGAATTCAATTACATTATGATCACTATTTCCCAGTGGATCTTTTTACCGCAATGTCACTAATTTACCCTACTTCATTATGCAATACAATAAAATAGTTTTATTCCTAGTTGGTTCCACAATGTATTGCTTCAAGAAACTGTCACAAAAACATTCTACTCACTCATCTCTAAGAACAATCTTGCCAATTTGATTATCACAGTCTATATGAAGATTAAATTCTCCAACAATTTTACATTTATTTAATGCGTTGTGCAATGGTGTAACTACTGTTAGGGGGCCTTTTATCTATTCCCATCAATGATTTCTAACTCTTGCTGTTCCTAATTTTTACCCATACTTATTCAACTTCATGATCTTCTCAGGCCAGATCCCTTCATAATATCCTTCTGTTATCTTGCACTATCAGGGCTAGCTTTCCTCCTTGTTCATTCACCTTTCCAAAATATTATATATCCTGGAATATTTATTTCATAACCTTGATCGTTTTGTAACCAAGTCCCTGTGAAGATGATTAAATCTAAATTGTTTGCCTCTATTTGTGGCACTAATTCATCTATCTTATTGCAGATACTTTGTGCATTTCAAATGTTTACTTCTATTCCTTTCAATATCCTTATTCACCAATGTCCAATTTCTGTTGAGCTCATTTGTCCGTTCCTGACCCACTCTGCTTGTCTTTGCCACATTGCTATATTATCCTGATGCAGTGACATTTTATCTTTGGATTTCTGAATCGCCCTCACCAGAGCAATCTCCGCTCTTTGTTAGTTTAAAGCCCATCCACAGCCCAAGTTAAGATTGGCCAGGATACTGGTCCCGTCCAGTTCAAGTGGAGTCCACCCCAATGGAATAGCTCACTCTTTCTTTAGTACTGATGCCAGTGCCCCATCAATCAAAACCCTTTCTTCACACTTCACTCTTTGAGACATCTATTTTATTCTCTAATCTTCTTGGCCCCCTGCCAATTGATGCATGGATCAAGTAACAATCCAGAAGTTCTGCGTTTTAATTTGGTCCCTAACTCCCTCAAATTCGCTTAGCTCAACATCATTCCTGGTTCTATGCATTTTGGTTCCCAAGTGGACCACAGCAACTGGATCTCTCCCTTCACTCTAAATTCCTCTCCAGCCATGAGGCGATGTCCTTAACCCTGGCACCAGGCAGAAAACACAACCTTCGGAGCTCCCAGTCATGACTGCAGAGAACAGTATCCATTTCCCTGTCTCCAATCACTACCACATTCCTATTCACTACCTCCATTGAATAGCACCCTTCACCATGGTGTAATGACCAGTCCCCTCATCCACACTGCAATCTTCTCCTCATCGACACACATAGGGAGTAAGCAGCTCGTACCTGTCCGACATGGGGCTCCTCCATCACTACATGCTGGGTTCCCATACTTGACGAACTCACACTCACACCCTCCTGTCCCTGCTCATTGACCAGCTCTAAGATTCAGTCTATCTCAGGGGTGTGAGTGCCAGGTAAATCTTCCCCTCACTGTTTCCCCCAGTGTCCACAAACTCAGACTCCAGCTCAGTATCGTGGAGTTGAAGTTGTCTCAGCCACAGACACTATTTCAGAAATGGTTGTCCCTGATTGCAGTGCATTCCACAGATTCCCACAGACCATATCATGACACACCACCAGCTCTGTCATTTCTGTCCAACCTCATTTATTTAATTAGTCAACGAGTTTAACATTTGCACAGCTAAGATAACAGAAAGTTGCCCAGTTTAGAGTCAATGAAGAAAACTTACCAACTACTGGAGGCTGAAAAAAAGTAGAAAAAGACACACCCCTTCTCCCCGAATTGCACCGAATTCCACCTGATTCAAATTCCAAACAATAGTGTCTACGTCTCACTCTGCCACAATCTCTGGGCGCGATTTTTCCATAATGTAGTGCCCAATGTCGATACCATTGTGGCAAGAGCATTGCAGGAGAGGCCCAAACCAGGCTTCATGTGGGGCGTACAACTGCGCGAGTCACCTGACCATCACTAGCATGATCCAGGTAAAGATCTTTAAATGAGCTATTAGGCTCAACTAAATATGCATGGCTGAGTTGTGGCTGCATTCTCCCAGCCCCCAAGAGTCATTGGTCATACCGGCGAGGCCTCACTGGGCGATAATTAGTACTTGTCTCCACAAGTGCAGATCTGACATGATGGCCACTCAGTGGTCTTGGAGGCCTTGGAGCCCCCCGGGTGGTCAGGGACAGGGCAGAGCAGTGCACTGGCACTGTCCCTGGCAATGGGGAACCCTGGCAATGCCAACCTGTCATTGCCAGGTTACCAGGTTGGCACTGACAAGGTAACATGGGCAATGCCCAGGTGCCAGGCTGGCACTGCCATGGTACGCGCCTGAAGGGGCCAAGCCCTGGAGTGCGGGTAGGCAGGGACAGAATGAAGGTTGGAGGTTGGGGGGGAGGGGGGGACGTAAAAGGGTGCTCCTGAAAGGGGAGGGCCATCAGCCAACCCATAGCGGTATGCTCACTTTTGGGGGTTGTGCGATGTCCTGATGCCCACAAGGATGGATGGGTGTGGGGCAAGGTCAACCTCATGCCTGTGTAGTGGGGTGGGGCTCATGCTAAATTTTATTGATAGAGGGGTTGGTCCTTGGGATGTTGCCCTTGTCTGCGGGGGAGTTTGCCTTGTCCATGGGAGGAGGGAGTGGAGGAACCAAGCTCACTTTGAGATCCGGGCAAACTTTCAAAACTGCGTACCGGTCTGACTGGTGAGTTTAATTCCCCATTGCAGTGTGGATTTCAAAGTGAGGGATTGACAAGTGAGAAACTCCCCAAGGCCCAAAGAAATGACTAAGGGTGGGATTCTCTGACCCCGGCCGCCTGGATTTCATTCCACGATGAGACGGTGATTCGGGCATTGGGACAAAATTGGGATCAGTGCCTGGCACTGACTCAAATGCCATGCTCCAAACCCAGACTGACGGTGTGAATGAGACCAAGGCCACAGGCCAGCAGGATTATGTAAATAAATGTAAATGGGTGTAATGGCCCATTGCCTTTAATACAGTGAACCCAGCACCCTATGCTCCACCCTCCCATGGTTCTCCAGTCCCTGTGAGGGCCACCACGCCAGGGCCACAATGATAGAGACCATCCGAGCCCATCCGTGGCTCAACCCCCACCCGCACCACAAATCGGCCCCGTATTTCCCCCTCTCACCCTATGCTGCACATCAGCCCCAAACCCCTGGATTGTCTGAGTGCCCCCCCCCCCCCACCCACAAGTATGGGGGTGACCGACCCACCCCTTCACAGGGACCTCTGTAATAGGGGATCCCCACAGGGACTCCTGTGATTGGGGGGCCTCCCCACAGGCACCCCCTGACTAAAAGGGACCCCCAGGGACCCTTGACTAGCAGATCCCCCACCGTGGACCCCCCCCCACTAAAAGGACCTCCCTGGACCCACTGACTAAGGGACCCCCCCCCAACAGACCACTCCCCCTGCAGAAAAGGAAGGTAAGTGCAGTGAAAGCCCATACTTGAGTGATTGGAATGCACTTAGCGCTTGGAATGCACTTAGCTTTCTTTGATGTGGTCAATTTTGTAAATCAGTGCAGTTCCAACAATATTCTAGATATTAAACACCATCCAAGACAAAGCAATCCATCCATCTATCAGTTTAAATATTCAATTCCACCACCACCAGCATACAGTGTGTGTGCCATCTGTAAGATGTCCTGTTGCATATCACCAAATCATGTTCAACAACAGCTCGCAAACATTTGGTCCTCCAGCTGGGAGGACAAGGGCAGCAGATACATGGGAACACAACCACATATAAGTTCCTCTCCATGCCACACACCATCTTGACTTAGAATTATATCACTGTTCCTAGAACTACAATCCTAACCACACTGTGGGTGCACCTGCACCACATGGATTGCAGCGGTTAAAGGAGGTGACACACCACTACCTTTTCAGAGGCAATTAGGTTTGGACAACAAATGCTGATGTTTTACAATTTTGTTAATTTTCCCACCCTGTTTGAAATTCTGAGCAATCTCTTCTCTGATTTAACCTGTTCATTAGTGACACTTAGCACAAGATGAACTTCTACAGTAAACAAGCTGCCCTGAAGACTGGACAAACCAAGTGATTGTGTCTCTCTGCTTCCTTGTTGTTCACAGGGGCAAACAGATTCATCAAGGACATTGAGATGATGATTGGCAAAAGGAGTTGGCTCTTCTGGCTGTGGTGGAGAGCCTGTTGGATTTATATCTCTCCATGTTTGCTGGCAGTAAGGAGATATTACATAATTGCTCGATAGATTATTGCTAACTTTTTTTTCAATGATAAATATTAGAAATATCAGTACAGCCAGGGCAGTGTTGGGGCTGCAATATGTGGGGTTTGGGAACTGTGAGGCTTATTATTATCGACAGGATGTGTCTCCACTTTGGGATGCTCCAGCTCAGAATTATTGAGCTGCTATGAACGTTGGAGACAACCTTACATATAACAGCAAAACAAGTATATTGAGATAGTTTTCTCCAGAATCAGTCACATCTTATCGGTAAGCACTGAGTCAGAAAGTGGAGTGTGTGACTGTCAGTCAACAGGATGGGACAACCTACAGGAAACATTGAAGGAGATCCCTCAGACTCGGACCACACATTGTCCCAGGTGACCATAGGCTGCATTCCCCTATGAGGGGGAGAGCTGACTGGTGGTGATTTAACCTGAGGATCACCACACCTCAGGCAAGGGGCAAGATTGTCTGGGGGCCAACAACGTTGACTTGAAAACGGCCATAATAATCACCATTCCGACGAAGGACTTAAGCTCAGATATGTTTCTGGGGGTCGGTGCCTCTTTTATTGATCTAACCTTGTCTTCCATGGGGTGCAACCCAGTAACTATTCAGTAACCCAGGTAAGCCACTTTGGTGTCCTAAAAAGTACACTTCTCCTTCTTTATGTGAACGCCAGTCTCTTGATATCTTCTCACCTCTTCCAAGTTAGCTAGGTGCGCGTTTTCCACCGATCCTGTTATCAATACATCATCCAGGTATGCTATTATATGGGGCAATCCTTGTATTAAACTTTCCATCGTTCTCGGGAATATGGCACAAGCTGACGACACATCAAAAGGCAGATGCATATACTGAAACAAACTCGTATGTGTGTGTCAATTGTAACATAACTTCAGGAAGCATCGCCCAACTCAAGCTGCTGATAGGCATGAATCATGTCTAACTTTGTATCAGACTGACCTCCAGCCAGCTTGTGTACAAGTCTTGTTTCGCTTGGCAACCCGAATCACTTTCAACGATGCAGATGGCCTTGTCTGGTTTTGCCACAGGGACTATGGGAGCTGCTTATTCTGCAAACTGGAGTGACCAGATTATTCCTAGTTCTTCTAACCTTTTCAATTCTATCTCCATCTTTTCCAACAGGCTTCGGGCAAGGATCTGGCCCTGAAAACACATAGGGCTGCCTTTGGGCCGATGTGCATCTTCGCCTGCAGGCCCTTAATTTTCCCTGGTTCATCACAAAAAAGATCACTGTACTTCTTTATTCAAACAGGCCTCCTTCTTTTATTTGAAAAATTGATGTCCAATTGAATTGGATTTATTTGAGTTGGTTATGTCCCAGTAAACCTGGTCCTCAACCTAATGCAACTATCAGTGTGAGTTGGCCTGACGACTGCTGATATCTCATTGGTATGGTGGTAGTACCCATGAACTTGATGGCTCTACCATGCAGACTGCCAGTTTTGTTGATGTGCTCCTTAACCCAAAAGCTGAACCAATTAATTATTGTTCCCCTTTCACGGTGATGGATGCTCCCACCACAGTAATGAGGGCTACATTGCAATAATTTGTAGGGAAATCTAGTACACCGTGTTCTCGCGATATGCTACTGCCTTCATCGATGAGCAGGCTTGACATACTCTTACACCAGTGCTGCAAGTGCCCCTTCCTGTGGCATGAAGTGCATTCTACTTCCTTAAATTTGCAAGCTTCTGGGGAGGGATTACCCTCGCACCGGTAACACGCAGCTTTGATCCTTGGTGTTGCATTCAGTCTCCTCAGCTGCTACATTGGCTGCCCATTTAAAGCTGATGTCTTCACTTTTGGACCATTACTGACTGCAGCTTCCCGCCTAACTGATGAACTGTGCCGTATGGGCGCTCCCAACCCCGCACCCCACCCTCCACCACACACCACCATCCCCATCGGCCGCCACCCGCCAGCGGCCCACCCAGAACAATGCCCACAGTAGCCCCTATGGAGGCTGCGGTGAGGGGAGTGCCAGCCAACAGTGCCCCTGGCATCAGGGTTGGGCGCAAAGGCTGGAGCCCCCCACAGTGCCGATCTCCGATGGGACCAGGGGTGCAGAGATGGGGGGGGGGGACACGGAAGCAGAGCCCGCAGTGCCTACCAGGGCCACCTTGTATCTCAGTGGACCTGGTTAGGCAGGGGGGTACGCACCATGCTAACATGTCAGCCTTTGACCATCTGCAGACAATGGATATTGAGTTTCAACCAGCAATGCTGGCCGTCCTGCTAGTCGCCCTGCGGGATGTCCTGCGGCTCTATCAACTGGACTTGCTTGAGGAGGAGGAAGCTGCAGCAGCAGAGTATGCCGCTGAGGAACAGAAGGCAGTCGCCTAGGATGGAGAGCGAGTCGCCCAACAGGGCGAGGAGCAGGAGGTACCAAGGAGGTGCCGCATGAGGCCTTGTGTGTACCGCCACCACCCACACACGCTCTCTGGCTAAACAGAGAGACAGTGCGACCTATCTGCCAGATGATGGCACACATGGCAGCATGGGGGTATGGTGGAGGACACCCACTCCCAGTGGCCGCCGAGGTGATGGTTGCCTTGAACTTTTATGCGACAAGCTCCTTCCAGGTGCTAAGTGGGGGCCTGTCCGGGATCTCACAGACCCCGGTGCATAGGTGCAGCCGTGCATTCATGGAGGCCCTATATGCCCAGGTGGCTCAATACATCCATTTCAATGTGGACCGAGCCTACCAGGATGCTGGGCGGTGGGGTTCACCACCATCGACAAGAGGCCTCGGGTCCAGGGGGTGATCGATGGGATGCATGCCCCCCTCCGGGAACCTGCAGGTGATAGGCGACACAAACCAAAAGGGGTACCACTTGATGACCGTACAGCTGATATGTGATCATCAGCTACGCATCATTCATCTCTGTGCTCTATACCCAGGCAGTGTGCACAATGACTTGATCCTGGCACATTGGACGATTACAGGCATGTTCAAGACCCCCCCTCCCCGGCTGGGGGATTATCCACTGCGGTCGTGGCAGATGACACCTATCTGGAGGCAACAGACCGATTCCAACGACACCCATACAATGACCAGGACCATGATCGAGCGGTGGTTCGGCCTTCTGAAGATGTGGTTCAAGTGCCTACACCGCTCTGGAGCATGATGCTGGGAGGGTCGCCCATATCGTGGTGGCCTGCTGCGTCCTCCACAAAATCGGGCAGCAGAGGGGTGACGTGCTGGAGGAGGAGGATGAACACCAGGCCTCGTCCGATGAGGAAGATGCGGGGGGAGGTGAGTAGGGCAGAACATGCGGCCCAGGCATGCACGAGAGGTCGTACAGCGCATGCACCAAGGCCAACGTGCATGGGACGCTCTGTTCGCCTGCAGGCTCACCCCCTGGGGGGAAGGGGGGATGGTGGTGAGTGGAGGGGGGGCGGTGGCTAGGGGCATGGACACCGCATCCGAACCCCACAGACCCTCATCCCCCCCCCCCCCCGCAGCTTCCTCTGCCGCACTATGGGGTATGGCCCGTGGATTGGCAGTAACACCGGTCTGGTCCATGGGATGGAGGATGATGGCAACCCGCTCTGCAGTGAGCTCTGGTGCTCTGCATCATATGCCAAAGTCTGACTCCTGCCCACCGTCCAGCTGGGTGATCCCTGCATGCGTGCTGGCCATTCCATCAATGGTCCCATCGGTCCCCGGGGTGGCAGTGGTGGGGACTGTCAGGGGCAGGGGAAAGGTGGGGAGTCCAGTCCACCCACAATGTATGCCCATTACGCCCTTCCCCCCGCACCCGCTCTCTGGCTAGCACAGACCAGCCCACCCCTCACACCCATCAAACAGAGCACCGAGGCAAGTTGTAACAGTAGTAACAGGTATTTAATGTGAACAAATATTTCCAGATTTGTGCCCTAACCCTATAACTAACCTGCACCCATGCCAACCTAACTTTCTGGCCGTATGAGCCCTATCGCTACGTCTCGGTGGTTCCCAGACGGTACAGCAGGAGTGGAGGTGGCCTGCTGTGATTCTCGCCCTGCGATCTGGGTCCCCCTTGGCAGGCATCTTCTGGAGTGATTGGGACTGATGGGCCTGGCTGCTACTTGTTGTGTTATGTAATTTGGAATAACACAAGCTGCCACTTGATGCAGTTTTGAGTAAAAGATGCTCCAGACTTTGAAGTGAGTTCAATGTGTTTTATTGAACTATTAGCACAGTTCTCAATGAGTTTGACTCTCTGCTAATCTAAATATAGTAACTCAGTCTGACGGAACCAGCCTTGCTCTAGGCCACGTGCTGGGGTGTGATGCTGAGGATACACCCTGTCTCACTCTGTAGATGTTGGTCTGTGGACAGAGGCAGGGTGTGAGTGCCTCATCCCTTTTATAGTGAGATACCACCCCTGGTGTCAAACAAAGAACAAAGAACAAAGAACAAAGAAATGTACAGCACAGGAACAGGCCCTTCGGCCCTCCAAGCCCGTGCCGACCATACTGCCCGACTAAACTACAATCTTCTACACTTCCTGGGTCCGTATCCTTCTATTCCCATCCTATTCATATATTTGTCAAGATGCCCCTTAAATGTCCCTATCGTCCCTGCCTCCACTACCTCCTCCGGTAGTGAGTTCCAGGCACCCACTACCCTCTGCGTAAAAAACTTGCCTCGTACATCTACTCTAAACTTTGCCCCTCTCACCTTAAACCTATGCCCCCTAGTAATTGACCCCTCTACCCTGGGGAAAAGCCTCTGACTATCCACTCTGTCTATGCCCCTCATAATTTTGTATACCTCTATCAGGTCGCCCCTCAACCTCCTTCGTTCCAGTGAGAACAAACCGAGTTTATTCAATCGCTCCTCATAGCTTATGCCCTCCATACCAGGCAACATTCTGGTAAATCTCTTCTGCACCCTCTCTAAAGCCTCCACATCCTTCTGGTAGTGTGGCGACCAGAATTGAACACTATACTCCAAGTGTGGCCTAACTAAGGTTCTATACAGCTGCAACATGACTTGCCAATTCTTATACTCAATGCCCCGGCCAATGAAGGCAAGCATGCCGTATGCCTTCTTGACTACCTTCTCCACCTGTGTAGCCCCTTTCAGTGATCTGTGGACCTGTACTCCTAGATCTCTTTGACTTTCAATACTCCTGAGGGTTCTACCATTCACTGTATATTCCCTACCTGCATTAGCCCTTCCAAAATGCATTACCTCACATTTGTCCAGGTTAAACTCCATCTGCCATCTCTCCGCCCAAGTCTCCAGACAATCTAAATCCTGCTGTATCCTCAGACAGTCCTCATCGCTATCCGCAATTCCACCAACCTTTGTGTCGTCTGCAAACTTACTAATCAGACCAGTTACATTTTCCTCCAAATCATTTATATATACTACAAAGAGCAAAGGTCCCAGCACTGATCCCTGTGGAACACCACTGGTCACAGCCCTCCAATTAGAAAAGCATCCCTCCATTGCTACCCTCTGCCTTCTATGGCCTAGCCAGTTCTGTATCCACCTTGCCAGTTCACCCCTGATCCCGTGTGACTTCACCTTTTGTACTAGTCTACCATGAGGGACCTTGTCAAAGGCCTTACTGAAGTCCATATAGACAACATCTACTGCCCTACCTGCATCAATCATCTTAGTGACCTCCTCGAAAAACTCGATCAAGTTAGTGAGACACGACCTCCCCTTCACAAAACCGTGCTGCCTCTCACTAATACGTCCATTTGCTTCCAAATGGGAGTAGATCCTGTCTCGAAGAATTCTCTCCAGTAATTTCCCTACCACTGAAGTAAGGCTCACCGGCCTGTAGTTCCCGGGATTATCCCTGCCACCCTTCTTAAACAGAGGAACAACATTGGCTATTCTCCAGTCCTCCGGGACATCCCCTGAAGACAGCGAGGATCCAAAGATTTCTGTCAAGGCCTCAGCAATTTCCTCTCCAGCCTCCTTCAGTATTCTGGGGTAGATCCCATCCGGCCCTGGGGACTTATCTACCTTAATATTTTTTAAGACACCCAACACCTCGTCTTTTTGGATCACAATGTGACCCAGGCTATCTACACCCCCTTCTCCAGACTCAACATCTACCAATTCCTTCTCTTTGGTGAATACTGATGCAAAGTATTCATTTAGTACCTCGCCCATTTCCTCTGGCTCCACACATAGATTCCCTTGCCTATCCTTCAGTGGGCCAACCCTTTCCCTGGCTACCCTCTTGCTTTTTATGTAAGTGTAAAAAGCCTTGGGATTTTCCTTAACCCTATTTGCCAATGACTTTTCATGACCCCTTCTAGCCCTCCTGACTCCTTGCTTAAGTTCCTTCCTACTTTCCTTATATGCCACACAGGCTTCGTCTGTTCCCAGCCTTTTAGCCCTGACAAATGCCTCCTTTTTCTTTTTGACGAGGCCTACAATATCATTCGTCATCCAAGGTTCCCGAAAATTGCCGTATTTATCTTTCTTCCTCACAGGAACATGCCTGTCCTGTATTCCTTTCAACTGACACTTGAAAGCCTCCCACATGTCAGATGTTGATTTGCCCTCAAACATCCGCCCCCAATCTATGTTCTTCAGGTCCCGCCTAATATTGTTATAATTAGCCTTCCCCCAATTTAGCACATTCATCCTCGGACCACTCTTATCCTTGTCCACCAGTACTTTAAAACTTACTGAATTGTGGTCACTGTTACCGAAATGCTCCCCTACTGAAACATCTACCACCTGGCCGGGCTCATTCCCCAATACCAGGTCCAGTACCGCCCCTTCCCTAGTTGGACTGTTTACATATTGTTTTAAGAAGCCCTCCTGGATGCTCCTTACAAACTCTGCCCCGTCTAAGCCCCTGGCACTAAGTGAGTCCCAGTCAATATTGGGGAAGTTGAAGTCTCCCATCACCACAACCCTGTTGTTTTTACTCTTTTCCAAAATCTGTCTACCTATCTGCTCCTCTATCTCCCGCTGGCTGTTGGGAGGCCTGTAGTATACCCCCAACATTGTGACTGCACCCTTCTTATTCCTGATCTCTACCCATATAGCCTCACTGCCCTCTGAGGTGTCCTCTCGCTGTATAGCTGTGATACTCTCCTGAACAAGTAGCGCAACTCCGCCTCCCCTTTTACATCCCCCTCTATCCCGCCTGAAACATCTAAATCCTGGAACGTTTAGCTGCCAATCCTGCCCTACCCTCAACCAGGTCTCTGTAATGGCAACAACATCATAGTTCCAAGTACTAATCCAAGCTCTAAGTTCATCTGCCTTACCCGTAATGCTCCTTGCATTAAAACATATGCACTTCAGGCCACCAGACCCGCTGTGTTCAGCAACTTCTCCCCGTCTGCTCTGCCTCAGAGCCACACTGTCCATATTCCCTAGTTCTCCCTCAACGCTCTCACCTTCTGACCTATTGCTCCCGTGCCCACCCCCCTGCCATACTAGTTTAAACCCTCCCGTGTGACACTAGCAAATCTCGCGGCCAGGATATTTATGCCTCTCCGGTTTAGATGCAACCCGTCCATCTTATAATACAGGTCACACCTGCCCCGGAAGAGCTCCCAGTGGTCCAGATAACCGAAACCCTCCCTCCTACACCAGCTGTTTAGCCACGTGTTTGTCTGCTCTATCTTCCTATTTCTAGCCTCACTGGCACGTGGCACAGGGAGTAATCCCGAGATTACAACCCTCGAGGTCCTGTCTTTTAACTTTCTGCCTAGCTCCCTGAACTCCTGCTGCAGGACCTCATGCCTCTTCCTGCCTATGTCGTTAGTACCAATATGTACAACGACCTCTACCTGTTTGCCCTCCCCCTTCAGGATTCCCTCTACCCGTTCGGAGACATCCTGGACCCTGGCACCAGGGAGGCAACATACCATCCTGGAGTCTCTTTCACGTCCACAGAAGCGCCTATCTGTTCCCCTGACTATAGAGTCCCCTATAACTATTACTCTTCTGCGCTTTGACCCTCCCTTCTGAACATCAGAGCCAGCCGTGGTGCCACTGCTCTGGCTGCTGCTGTTTTCCCCTGATAGGCTATCCCCCCCGACAGTATCCAAAGGGGTATACCTGTTCGAGAGGGGGACAACCACAGGGGATTCCTGCACTGACTGCCTGCCCTTTCTGGTGGTCACCCATTTCTCTGCCTGCACCTTGGGTGTGACCACATTTACATAACTGCGATCTATGACGCTTTCCGCCACCTGCATGCTCCTAAGTGCATCCAATTGCTGCTCCAACCGAACCATGCGGTCTGTGAGGAGCTGCAGTTGGGTGCACTTTCTGCAGATGAAGCCATCCAGGACGCTGGAAGCCTCCCGGACCTGCCACATCTCACAGTCAGAGCACATCACCCCTCTAACTGACATTGCGTCAATTAATTAAAATTAAAATTTGTCTTTTTTTTTATAAATACTACTTTTTTTTTTTTTAAATTACAAAGTTACTGTCAACTATCTGTTTCCTAGCACTAGATTTCTAATAGAAATGCGATAGCTAACTATAATATCCTCCGATCTCTGGCTTAGATATCCTCTAAATTATAATTAAGTTATAATTAGTTTAATTAGTTCCCAAATAGTCAAAAAAATTTAGGTTAGAATCCCAACCAGCCACTCAGGTCACAGCTTTTCTGTCCCCCCCGACACACACAATTTGAAAAAAGGTATAAAAGTAAAAATCACTTGCTTACCTTCTGAGATGTTCTCAGGTTCTCTCGCTGACAGAGACTGCTCCTCCACCTCCAATCCTTGGCCTGCACAATGCTAATAATATATAATATAATATGGCACTTACCTTCCACCAATGGGTCTTATTATTAGGTTAGAGGAGGAGGGTGGGTGGGAGACACTACACGTGTAGTGTCTCGGGTTTCCTCTCCACCAGAATTTATTGGGGGGGGGGGGACTTGCCAGAGGTCGAACTTCCGGTTCCCGCCGAAATCCAAAGGGCTGCTCCTGTAAAGGTAAGAGCTTTTAAACTAACTACTCACCTCCCAGAAGGCCCCTGCGCACCGCTGCCGCCGAAATCCAAAGGGCTGCTCCTGTAAAGGTAAGTGCTTTTAAACTCACTACTCACCTCCAAGAAGGCCCCTGCGCACCGCTGCCGCCGAAATCCAATGGGCTGCTCCTGTAAAGGTAAGTGCTTTTAAACTCACTACTCACCTCCAAGAAGGCCCCTGCGCACCGCTGCCGCCGAAATCCAATGGGCTGCTCCTGTAAAGGTAAGAGCTTTTAAACTAACTACTCACCTCCCAGAAGGCCCCTGCGCACCGCTGCCGCCGAAATCCAAAGGGCTGCTCCTGTAAAGGTAAGTGCTTTTAAACTCACTACTCACCTCCAAGAAGGCCCCTGCGCACCGCTGCCGCCGAAATCCAATGGGCTGCTCCTGTAAAGGTAAGAGCTTTTAAACTAACTACTCACCTCCCAGAAGGCCCCTGCGCACCGCTGCCGCCGAAATCCAAAGGGCTGCTCCTGTAAAGGTAAGTGCTTTTAAACTCACTACTCACCTCCAAGAAGGCCCCTGCGCACCGCTGCCGCCGAAATCCAATGGGCTGCTCCTGTAAAGGTAAGAGCTTTTAAACTAACTACTCACCTCCCAGAAGGCCCCTGCGCACCGCTGCCGCCGAAATCCAAAGGGCTGCTCCTGTAAAGGTAAGTGCTTTTAAACTCACTACTCACCTCCAAGAAGGCCCCTGCGCACCGCTGCCGCCGAAATCCAATGGGCTGCTCCTGTAAAGGTAAGAGCTTTTAAACTAACTACTCACCTCCCAGAAGGCCCCTGCGCACCGCTGCCGCCGAAATCCAAAGGGCTGCTCCTGTAAAGGTAAGTGCTTTTAAACTCACTACTCACCTCCAAGAAGGCCCCTGCGCACCGCTGCCGCCGAAATCCAATGGGCTGCTCCTGTAAAGGTAAGAGCTTTTAAACTAACTACTCACCTCCCAGAAGGCCCCTGCGCACCGCTGCCGCCGAAATCCAAAGGGCTGCTCCTGTAAAGGTAAGTGCTTTTAAACTCACTACTCACCTCCAAGAAGGCCCCTGCGCACCGCTGCCGCCGAAATCCAATGGGCTGCTCCTGTAAAGGTAAGAGCTTTTAAACTAACTACTCACCTCCCAGAAGGCCCCTGCGCACCGCTGCCGCCGAAATCCAAAGGGCTGCTCCTGTAAAGGTAAGTGCTTTTAAACTCACTACTCACCTCCAAGAAGGCCCCTGCGCACCGCTGCCGCCGAAATCCAATGGGCTGCTCCTGTAAAGGTAAGAGCTTTTAAACTAACTACTCACCTCCCAGAAGGCCCCTGCGCACCGCTGCCGCCGAAATCCAAAGGGCTGCTCCTGTAAAGGTAAGTGCTTTTAAACTCACTACTCACCTCCAAGAAGGCCCCTGCGCACCGCTGCCGCCGAAATCCAATGGGCTGCTCCTGTAAAGGTAAGAGCTTTTAAACTAACTACTCACCTCCCAGAAGGCCCCTGCGCACCGCTGCCGCCGAAATCCAAAGGGCTGCTCCTGTAAAGGTAAGTGCTTTTAAACTCACTACTCACCTCCAAGAAGGCCCCTGCGCACCGCTGCCGCCGAAATCCAATGGGCTGCTCCTGTAAAGGTAAGAGCTTTTAAACTAACTACTCACCTCCCAGAAGGCCCCTGCGCACCGCTGCCGCCGAAATCCAAAGGGCTGCTCCTGTAAAGGTAAGTGCTTTTAAACTCACTACTCACCTCCAAGAAGGCCCCTGCGCACCGCTGCCGCCGAAATCCAATGGGCTGCTCCTGTAAAGGTAAGAGCTTTTAAACTAACTACTCACCTCCCAGAAGGCCCCTGCGCACCGCTGCCGCCGAAATCCAAAGGGCTGCTCCTGTAAAGGTAAGTGCTTTTAAACTCACTACTCACCTCCAAGAAGGCCCCTGCGCACCGCTGCCGCCGAAATCCAATGGGCTGCTCCTGTAAAGGTAAGAGCTTTTAAACTAACTACTCACCTCCCAGAAGGCCCCTGCGCACCGCTGCCGCCGAAATCCAAAGGGCTGCTCCTGTAAAGGTAAGTGCTTTTAAACTCACTACTCACCTCCAAGAAGGCCCCTGCGCACCGCTGCCGCCGAAATCCAATGTCCTGACTGTTCATTGGTCTTGTCCTATTCTATGTGTTCATTAGCTGCATGTTTTCATATCATGACACTACTCAGGGTGTCCTGGGTGTCGTGGTGCTGCCCCATTCTGCCCTCTCCCCTCCGGATGCACCGGGGACAGGAAGGGGACAGTCCGAGGTGCTGTGGTATTCCGGTGACTCCCCCTGCGGGAGTCACCGGCACGGCACTATCACCTCCTCCTCTCTCTTGATGCCCGATGGTGCCGTGGATGCGAACGGAGCTATCCCCAAAGGCTCCCACGCCACCTGGCACTGCCAGTCCTGGAGGCCCTCTCTAGTCTCGACCAGGGTCCGCACGCTCGCGGCCATGGAGCACATGGAATGGACCGTCTCCGTCTGGGATTGCGCCACATCACTCTGCGACTGTGCCACATTCTTTTGAGTTTATGTCACATCAACCAATGACTGGGTCACCTCCCTCTGCTTCTGCGCCACGTCAGCCAGCCCCTGGGCAATGCTGCCAAAGTTCCCAGCCATGGCATGCTGAGACCGGGACTCGGTCAGAAGAGGCATCGCAATGTCCAAGTGGCTCTGGCACGTGGTCGCGTGTGAATCGGCAACCCTGTCCTGGGCCTCTGCCAGTGCTTGCACAGAATGCCCCAGCCCTTCGACATGCTGATCCACAGCCATAACCGATGCTTCCAATGTCTCCACCGCGGACGCCACCCAGTAGAGTTGGCCTGGGTGGCACGCATTGTCGGCACCACCTCCTCCTGTTGCACGCGGTTGGACTCCTCCACCTGCACCTACAGGTACTGGATGCTCACTGACACCCCGTCTTGTAATCCCTGGCTCTGCGACAGCATCTCCACTATAGATGGGACTGTCTGTTCCAGAAGCCCGAGACCTGGCTGGCAGGTAGTTCCTCGGGTCCGTCTGCCCTCCGACTGTCTGCCTCCTCGGACGTTCCTACCGCCGCCTGCTCTACCGGATCAGCTGAGTGGTGCGCACCAGACAGTGTCACAGGAGCCTCCTCACTAAAGTGACCAACCGTGATGAGTATCTTTTGATTGGTGGAGGGTGTTGGAGATAGCTGTGATGGGGAATCCGTGTCATCTTCCAACTTGAGCTCCGGGGTCTCCTGGGTCTTGGGCGGAGGGGTGGTGTCCAGGCTGCTATCCCCGTCACTGCTTGAGTCATGGGGGGGGCTCCGCCCGTAGAACTGGCTGGCGGAGGGGGACGTCAGAGGGACCCTGTAAGCCACAAGGCAAGAAGGATGATTAGACCGCAGGCCGGGGGTGGTGGGGTGGGGGGGCGGGGTGGGAGTGATGGTGATGTGAGAGTGACAGTGATAGCGGCGTGAGAGTGGGGGTGAGGGTGGTGTTGCGGGGGAGGGGGCAACCACAACTAAGTAGGGGGTCTCACTTCCTCGTCCGCGGCCGAGCTTCCTCTCATGGACCTTTCTTTCTCCGATCCACCGACCACGTCCAGGGCCCTCTGCTCTGTCATGGTGAGGGGCCGCAGGTCCGGGGCGGTGTCCCTGGTGTCTCCTCCCACTCCCGGTGGTTGTGCGGGGCCTTCTCCTGGAGTCGGTGGGGCAAACAGAAAACAACAGCATTAGACAGCCTGATGCATGCAACCCAGGGCACCCAGCCATGGCGGCCTGTATGGGTGCTGGCATATAGTGCAGGGTTTCTGTATGGCCGCCCTCCGGGTGGATGGGGGGGTTGGGTTATGGGCGTGCGGGATGCGTGTTACTGCCAGTGGCACAGTGCTGCCTACTCACACCGGCCAACCTGATGAGGTTGTGCCGTTTTTTACGGCACTGCTGGCCGGTCCGGACAGTGTTGGCCGCGGTGCTGACGGCCTCTGCCACCTGCGCCCAGGCATGACGAACGGCGGCAGCTGGCAGCCTTCTTCCCGTGCCGGAGTACAGGGTCATCCACCTCTCATAGACAGTGAATGGTAGAACCCTCAAGAGTGTTGACAGTCAGAGAGATCTAGGTGCACATGTCCACAGGTCACTGAAAGGAGCAACACAGGTAGTGAAGGTAGTCAAGAAGGCATACGGCATGCTTGCCTTCATTGGTCGGGGCATTGAGTATAAGAATTGGCAAGTCATGTTGCAGCTGTATAGAACCTTAGTTAGAACACTTGGAGTCTCGTGTTCAATTCTGGTCGCCACACTACCAGAAGGATGTGGAGGCTTTAGAGAGGGTGCGAAAGGGATTTACCAGGATGTTGCCTGGTATGGACGGCATTAGCTATGAGGAGCGGTTGAATAAACTCGGTTTGGTCTCACTGGAACGACGGAGGGTGAGGGGAGACCTGATAGAGGTCTACAAAATTATGAGGGGCATAGACAGAGTGGATAGTCAGAGGCTTTTTCCCAGGGTAGAGGGGCCAATTACTGGGGGGGCATGGGTTTAAGGTACGAGGGGCAAGGTTTAGAGGAGATGTACGAGGCAGGTTTTTTACACAGAGGGTAGTGGGTGCCTGGAACTCGCTACCGGAGGAGGTGGTGGAAGCAGGGACAATAGTGACATTTAAGGGGCATCTTGACAAATACATGAATAGGATGGGAAAGAGGGATACGGACCCAGGAAGTGTAGAAGAATTTAGGTTAGACGGACAGCATGGTCGGCACAGGCTTGGAGGGCCGAAGGGCCTGTTCCTGTGCTATACATTTCTTTGTTCATTGTTCTTTGTTCTCTCCTCCACTGGATCCAAAAGGGTCTCCAGCTCAGCATCAGGAAACTTCGAGGCTGCTCTCCTCGTTGCCATTTTGTTGGTTGGCATGGTGTGTGTGGGGAGTGTAGTGTGAATATGCGGCTGCAGCTTGTCAATCGCGGAACCGGCAAATCCGCCACCGTTTCTCATTAGAATCAAAAGTGTTCCACGTGGCTCCGGTGCTAGCCCCGTAACAGTTGCAAAATCGGTCCAGGTGAGGCGCCAGTTTTGCTGTCGTGAAAGTCCACGAATTCTGCATTGACGTCAACACTTGGTTTCAGAAACAGAGAATGCCGCCCATTATCTTGCAGCTTTGTGGCTACCAGTCAACGTCCCGAATCAATCTGAGGCAAAAGGCCGTGCTTGCGAGGGTGAACTCCCCATCCTGGTTCCCCCATCAGCTGAACGCCCTTAATGGGGCCAGACAGTAGAGTATCCTGATTCCCAGGCTCCGAATACCATGAGAACCCGCTCCAACCTAAGAGACCAACATATCGTATTCCCAAATTCTGGAGTAACCATCACCAGTCCCCAGGTTTCCCACATGGCGCTGTGATTCCCCAGAGGAGGCTATTCTTTTAAGGAAATACAGTCTGTTCTTATGCTACGATCCCAGTGTCACTGGGACCTAATGAATACATAGGGGACAAGTTTAGCTGAGGACACATTTGCTTATAACTTTTTAGTTCTTTTCCTCTGTTCTGCAATTGCATTTCTGGAAGAGTCAGTATGTCCTTTTTTTATTCTGTCATGGAGTGTGGGCTTTGCGATCAATTCAGTATTAATTCAGGCAAAACCTTTTCACTCAGAGCATGAGTAGAGCATGGAACTGCTACAGAGGGAAGTTGAGGCAAAGAAACTAGAAATGTATGTGATGTACCATCAATGAACACAAAACGAGTAGTGAACGTAACTGAGGCTTTAATAGACTAAACAGAAAGCCCCCTGGCCTCTGATCCCGAACTGGGTCAGAGGTGGAGACCAGCCACCTTTATACCGAGGGGAGGCGGACCCATCGGGCAGTGGTTTACCATATTACATGTAATACAGTAGCCGTTTACCACAATACACATATTATATACTACAGTGGTTTACCACATTCACCCCCTGTTACAAAAAGAATCCAGCGGGGGTGAAGTGGACTTAAAGATCAAGTCTGTCGGGGGGCCTTGACCTTCCGCCGTGATCACCTCAGTTCCGGCTGTGTTGTGGGCACCGGCGTCGAGACCTGCGCGTCCGGGAATGTGTTGTACTCCTCTTCACCCAGTAGTTGAGTCGGTGGAGGGAGCGGCGGTGTATGGGCGGGGGTGGTGGTGATGGTTGCTGGTGGGCTTGCGGGGGCCAGTTCTTGAGGTATCTGGGTAGTGGTGCTGGGACACGGTGTAGGGTTGGGGGTGGTGGTGATGGTCGCTGGGGAACCTGCAGGTGCCAAATCCCGGAGGGAGACTGAGTTCTGTCGCCCGTGATGATGTGCCACATAGACATATTGTGGATTGGCATGGAGAAGCAGGACCTTCTTGACGAGGGGATCTGATTAATGACTCCTCGCATGCTTCCGGAGGAGGACGGGCCCTGGGACTGTCAGCCAGGACAGGAGCGATACCCCGAAGGTGGACCTCCTGGGGAAGGCAAACATACGTTCCTGAGGGGTCTCATTGGTGGCAGTGCGCAGGAGCGACCAGATAGAGTGGAGCGCATCGGAGAGGACCTCCTTCCTGCGGGAGACTGGGAAACGTCTAAACCATAGGGCCAGGAGGACGGCCTTGCAGACCACCGCGTTCTCCCTCTCCACCTGTCCGTTGCCCCGGGGGTTGTAGCTGGTCGTCCTGCTGGAGGCAATTCCCTTGCTAAGCAGGAACTGACGCAACTCGTCGCTCATGAAGGAGGAGCCCCGATCGCTATGGGTGTAGGTGGGGAACCTGAACAAGGTGAAAAGACTGTGCAGGGCCTTGATGACGGTGATATGTCATGTTCCAGGAGGGGGGCGCATCCGATCAGGGTCGGGCCCTAGGACTTCATTTTCCACAACGTAGCCAAGGATGGCTAGGCGGGTTGTGCGGAAAACGCATTTCTCCTTATTGTAGCTGAGGATCAGGAGTTTAGCAGTGTGGAGGAAGTGCCGGAGGTTTTCGTCATGGTCCTGCTGGTCATGGGCGCAGATGGTGACATTATCTAAGTACGGGAACATGGCCCGCAGCCCGTACTGGTCAATTTCCTCTCCCAACTCCTCCTCCCACTTACCTTTTACCTCCACCACCGAGGCCTCCTCCTCCTCCTGCATCACCTGGTAAGTTTCCGAGATCTTCCCCACTCCCACCCACACCCCCTAGAGCACCCTGTCCTGTACTGTGTGTGGCCGTAGCCGCAGGAATTCCACCACCTGCCGTCTGGCGAATGCCCTTACCTGTAAGTACCTGAAGGTGTTCTCGGGGGGGAGCCCGTACTTCTCCTCCAGCTCACCTAGGCTCGCAAACTTCCCGTCCACAAACAGGTCCCCCAACTTTCGTATCCCTGCCCTGTGCCACCCCGCAAACCCTCCACCTGTTCTTCCTGGGACGAACCGGTGGTTCCCCCTAATGGGGTTCCTGCCGAGGCCCCCACTTCTCCCTGTGCAGCCTCCACTGCCCCCAAATTTTGAGGGCAGCTCGTGGTATACCTCCTTGGAGGGAGTGGCAGCGGCGCCGTTGCCAGCGCCCCCAGACTCGTACCCACACAAGACGCCATCTCCAGCCTCTTCCATGCAGCCCCTCCCCCTCCATCACCCACTTGCCCACCATCGTCGCATTGGCAGCCCAGTAGTATCCACAGAGGTTGGGCAGCGCCAGTCCCCCCCTATCTCTACTCCACTCCAGTAACACCCTTCTCACCCTCGGAGTCCCTCGCGCCCACACAAACCCCATTATACTCCTGTTACCCCGCCTGAAAAAAGCCTTCGGGGAGGCACTGGAACAGGAACAAAAACCTTGGGAGCACCGTCATTTTGATTGACTGCACCCTACCCGCCAAGGACAGCGGCAACAAGTTCCACCTCTTGAACTCCTCCTCCATTTGCTCCACCAGCCTTGTAAAATTAAGCCTATGCAGGGCCCCCCAGTTCCTGGCCACCTGGACTCCCAGATACCTGAAGCTCCTCTCCGCCTTTTTGAGTGGGAGATCGCCAATCCGCCTCTCCTGGTCCCCTGGATGAACTACGAACAGCTCGCTCATCCCCATGTTGAGCTTGGATCCCGAAAAGTCCCCGAATTCCCTAAGAATCCTCATTACCTCCGGCATTTCTCCCACCGGGTCCGCCACATACAGCAGGAGGTCGTCCGCATAAGGTGACACCCTATGCTCCTCCCCACCCCGCACCAACCCCCTCCAGTTCCTTGACTCCCTCAGTGCCATAGCCAGGGGTTCAATCGCCAGTGCGAAGAGCAGGGGGGATAAGGGACACCCCTGCCTCGTCCCTCGGTGCAACCGAACGTACTCGGACCTCCTCCTGTTTACGACTATGGAGGAAAGGATCTGCGGCACAGAATCCTCAATCCTCATGGCTAAGACCTTCGCCAACACCTCAGCATCTACATTTAGCAAGGAAATCGGCCTGTAAGACCCACACTGCAGGGGATCCTTGTCCCGCTTCAGGATCAAGGAGATCAGTGCCCGGGACATCATCGGGGGCAAGGCCCCCCTTCCCTTGCCTCATTGAAGGTCCTAACTAACAGCGGGCCCAACTGGCCCATATATTTTTTATAGAATTCGACCGGGAAACTGTCTGGCCCCGGTGCCTTCCCCGTCTGCATGCTTCCTATCCCTTTGATCAGCTCCTCCAGCCCAATCGGGGCCCCCAATCCCACCACCAGTCCCCCTTCCATCTTTGGATACCTCAACTGGTCCAGGAAGCGGCCCATCCCTCCCTCCTCCCGTGGGGGCTTGGATCGGTACAATTCCTCATAGAAGTCCCGGAAGACCCCATTGATGCCAGCTCCACTCCGCACCACGCTCCCTCCCCTGTCCTTAACTCCCCGATCTCCCTAGCTGTGTCCCACTTCCGAAGCTGATGCGCCAGCATCCGGCTTGCCTTTTCTCCATCGTCGTAAATCGCCCCCTGGGCCGTGCTCCACTGCACCTCCGCCTTCCTGGTGCTCACCAGGCCAAATTCGGCCTGGAGGCTACGCCTCTTCCTCAACAATCCTTCCTCGGGCTCCTCCGCAAACCTCCTGACTACCCTCACCATCTCCCCCACCAGCCTCTCCCTCTCCCCCCCCGCTCCCTCCGCTCCTTGTGGGCACTAATGGAGATCAGCTCTCCCCTCACCACCGCCTTCAGTGCCTCCCACATCATCCCCACTCGGATCTCCCCGTTGTCTTTGGTCTCCACGTACCTCTCTATACTTCCTCGGACCCGCTCGCTCACATCCTCGTCCGCCAACAGCCCCACCTCCAAGCGCCACAGCGGGCGCTGGTCCCTCTCCTCCCCATCTCCAAGTCCACCCAATGCGGGGCGTGGTCCGAAATGGCTATTTCCGAATACTCAGTATCCTCTACTCTCGCTATCAACGCCCTACTCAAGATGAAAAAGTCGATTTGGTAATAAGCCTTATGGACATGTGAGAAGAATGAAAATTCCTTAGCCCCTGGCCTTGCAAATCTCCAAGGGTCTACCCCTCCCATCTGGTTCATAAACCCCCTCAGCACTCTAGCCGCCGGCGGCTTCCGACCTGTCCTAGACCTGGAGCAATCCAGTGCCGGATCCAGCACCTTGTTAAAGTCTCCCCCCATTAATCAGGCCCCCACTTCCAAGTCTGGGATCCGACCCAACATACGCCGCATGAAACCCACATCGTCCCAGTTCGGGGCATACACATTGACCAGTACCACCCACTCTTCCTGCAACTTACCACTTACCATTATGTACCTGCCGCCATTATCTGCCACAATGCTCGACGCCTCAAACGACACCTTCTTTCCCACCAAGATCGCCACCCCTCGATCTTTGGCATCCAGCCCCGAGTGAAACACCTGACGTACCCACCCTTTCCTCAATCTTACCTGGTCTGCCACCTTCAGGTGTGTCTCCTGAAGCATAACCACATCCGCATTGAGGCCCTTCAGGTGCGCGAACACGCGGGCCCGCTGAACCGGCCCATTCAGTCCCCTTACATTCCAGGTTATCAGCCGGAACTGGGGGCTACCCGCCCCCCTCCCCTGCCGACTGGCCCTTACCCCTCCTCGGCCCACACCCGGCCCGTTCCCCACAGCGGCATACCCCCGTCACGACCCCCCCCCCCCACTCGCTCCAGCTCCTCCTTGACCATAGCAGCAGCAACTCGATTCCCCCCCCTCGGCTAGGACCCAACCTAGCTGATTTACTCCCCCCATTGCACTTCCGTAAGTCAGCTGACTCCTGCTGACCCCGGCCACGCCCTCCTCTCCTTCGACTCCTCCCATTGTGTGGCACACCCTCCTCTCCCATCCCCATCCATAGGCTCTCCCCCTCCCCCTTCTGTTCTAAGCACGGGAAACAACCCTCACTTCCCCGCCCCGGCCCCACCCCCTCCAGTCTTCAGCGCGGGAAAAAGCCCGCGCTTTCCACCGACCAGGCCCCACCACCTCTGACGCAGCTCCTTTTACAGACCCGGTCCCCTCACCCCTGACTCAGGCCTCCCCCTCCCGCGTGGGGCCCCATCTCACCTCCAACAGCCACCCCCCGACCAACCCAACCAAAACAGTGCCCAACCCGCCCCAGCCACCCTCACCGACCCAAAAGAGAAAAAACACAAAGAAAAAGAAACCCGGAGCAATACAAAGGCCCCCCCCTCGAAACGAAAATAAACACAGCGTATCAACCGCTGTCCCCAATCGCCCATCCCGATCCTCAATCTGTGTCCAACTTCTCGGCCTGAACAAAGGCCCACGCCTCCTCCGGAGACTCAAAATAATGGTGCCGGTCCTTGTAGGTAACCCACAGTCGCGCCGGCTGCACCATGCCAAAATTCACCCCCTTCCTGTGCAGCACCGCCTTCGCTCGATTGTACCCGGCCCTCCTCTTCGCTATGTCTGCACTCCAGTCCTGATATATCCGAACCTCCGCGTTCTCCCACCTGCTGCTCCTCTCCTTCTTGGCCCACCTGAGCACACACTCCCGATTGACGAACCGATGGAACCTCACCAGCACCGCCCGCGGAGGCTCGTTAGCCTTGGGCCTCCTCGCCAGCACTCTATAGGCCCCTTCCAGCTCCAGGGGCCCCTGGAAGGACCCCGCTCCCATCAGCGAGTTCAACATGGTGACCACATAGGCCCCCGCGTCCGGCCTCTCCAACCCCTCCGCAGATTCTTCCGCCTCGACCGAATCGCTATCTCCTCGAACCGCTCCTGCCATTTCTTGTGGAGCGCCTCGTGCGCCTCCACCTTTACCGCCAGGCCTAAGATCTCGTCCTCATTGTCAGAGCTCTTTTGTTGAGCCTCGCGGATCGCCACTCCCTGGGCCGTCTGTGTCTCCAGCAGCTTAACAATAGACGCCTTCATCGGCTCTAGCAGGTCTGTTTTAATCTCTCTGAAGCAGCGCTGGATACCCTCCTGCTGCTCTTCCGCCCACTGCATCCTCCCGCCGCCATTTTGAGCTTCTTCCCTCGCACCTTTTTCGGGTCCACCACCACCTTTTTTGTCGCCTCGCCCCTAGTTGAAGCCATATACTGACAGGGAGTTGTTGTAGACTCCTTCCCACACTGGGAAACGTCGAAAAAGTGCCGTTGGGGGCCCTGAAAAGAGCCCAAAAGTCCGTTTTTGCGGGAGCCACCAAATGTGCGACTTAGCTCCGCATAGCCGCAACCGGAAGTAATTCGGTCCATTTCTCATTGGAAGACCGAGACCCCATTGGTGACACCGAAGGGAACCCTGAGGAAGTGGTAGAGGCGGCCATCTGCCCCGAAGGCAGTGTATTGGTGGACCTCCGGGAGCTGGTGATACGCGGACTTCAAGTCAACTGTGGAGAAGAGTCGATACTGCACAATCTGGTTGACCATGTCAGATATGCAGGGGAGGGGGTACTCATCGAGCTGCATGCACCGGTTGATGGTCTGACTGTAGTCGATGACCATCCGGTGCTTCTCCCCAGTCTTGTCGACCACCATGTGAGCTCTCCAGGGGCTGGTACTAGCCTCAATGACCCCCTCTCGTAGGAGTCGCTGGACCTCCGACCTGATAAAGGCCCTGTCCCGGCCACTATATCATCTGCTCCTAGTAGAGACGGGCTTACAGTCCGGGGTGAGGTTAGCGAAAAGCGAGAGTGGGGCGACCTTCAGGGTCGTGAGGCTACAGATGGTGAGGGGGGGCAGGGGTCCACCGAACTTAAAAGTAAGGCTTTGGAGCTGGCACTGGAAGTCGAGCCCCAGTAATAGGGCAGCGCAGTGATGGGGCAGGACGTAGAGATTAAAGTTAGTGTACTCTATGCCTTGTACAGTAAGGGTCGTGACACAGTACCCCCGGATTTCTACTGAATGTGATCCGGAAGCCAGGGAGATTTTTTGGGTCGAGGGTAAAATTGGGAAGGAGCAGCGCCTTACCGTATCTGGGTGTATGAAGCTGTCTGTGCTCCGGGAGTCTAAAAGCCAGGCCGTCTCGTGCCAATTGATCCGGACGGTCATCGTAGGTTTTGTGAGGTGATGAGGCCGGGCGTGATGGAGGCGAGCTTCGGAAGGTGATGGGTAGGCTGGTCGGAGGTGGCGGCGGCCAGCGTACTACCGGGTGAGCAGGGCTCCCGGGAGGCTGCGGAGTGGCCCCAAGATGGCGGACCCCATGGGTCGTGCGTGGCAGGTGGCATCGGAGATGGGGTCCCCATGGGTCGCGCGTGGTGGGTGGAGTACATGATGGCGTCAAAGATGGCGGCCCCCATGTGTTGCGCATGGCGGGCGAAATCGAAGATGGCAACGAAGATGGTGGCATCCACGGGTCGCACATGTCGGGTGGCGCGGCAGCTGGGGGCGGCCCCGACAGGTAGCAGGCAGCGCTGCTGGGCCTAGGGCTTTTAGGGAGAGATCGGGCCTGGCAGGCTTTCGCATAGTGGCCCTTCCTCCCACACCCGTTGCAAGTCGCGTTCCGTGCAGGGCAGCGTTGTCTGGGATGCTTACCCTGGCCGCAAAAGTAGCACTTCGGGCTTCCGGCGTTGGTGGGCTGCTGCGCGGCACAGGCTTGTGCCGCACCCGAGTCGGTTGATGGCGGCACCCTCGAGGTTCACGAGGGTGCCGCGTGGTCGGAGGTGTAGGCCTCCATGTTCTGGAAGGCCATCTCCAGCGAATTTGAGATCTGCACTGTCCCTGGGAGGGCGAGCGTACCCCCTTCTAGCAAGCGCTGGCCGATGTTGTTCGATTTCATGCCTGCGACATAGGCATCTCTGATCAACAGCTCCGTGTTGGGTAGCCGATACCGCCTGGCAAGCACAGTTCCGGCTGAGTATCCGCAAGGCACGCAGGAATTCGGCGAGTGATTCCCCAGGGCGTTGTCGCCTCGTGGCAAGAAGGTGCCTAACATACACCTCGTTTACAGACTTTACATATTGTCCCTTCAGCAGCATTATCGCCTCCGTATACGAGGGGGCGTCTCTGATGAGAAGGAGAACGGAGACCAGCCACCTTTATACCGAGGGGAGGCGGAGCCATTGGGCAGTGGTTTACCACATTACATGTAATACAGTAGCCGTTTACCACAATACACATATTATATACTACAGTGGTTTCCCACAATATGTTTAAGGAGAAGCTTGATAAGAAAATTAGAAGAACTGAAATTGCTAGTAACATAAGCTGCCACTTGATGTAGGCTCTGCTGAAAGATGCTCCAGACTCGGAGATAAGTTTAACGTATTTATTGAACGATTAACAATGCACTTAAATGAGTTTGACATGCCACTAATCTGCCTCCAGTAACTCAGTCTATTCTGCTAACTATACAAGCTTGCTCTTGACCCTGTGCTAGGGTGTGATGTTGCTGATAATCAACCCTGTCTTGCTCTCTTGGTTTCTGCCAGTGGAAGAGGCAGAGCCTTTGTGCCCTGTCCTTTTTATATGGGTCATGTAGTGCCCTCTTGTGGTAATACCACCTCTGGGTGTCCTGATTACCCATTGGTTGTGTTCTGGTCTAATGACCCATTGGTTGCGTGTCTGCATGTCATGACACCTCTGGTGCTCCCTCTAGTGGTTACTTAGTTGTAGTGTATTTACATTCACCCCTTGTGTATATACAGTGATGCATATCACGACAATGAAATTGTTTGATTTCAAAATCTATACTCAATGTTTCCTTTTCCAAATGAGCATAATTCTGTTCAGCGCGTGTCAATGTTCTCGAAGCGAAAGCTACTGGTCTTTCATCTCCATTTGGCATTATATGAGAGATGGCTGCAAGTTGTATTTTAAAATTAGGGTCAAAATGAACTAAGACTTCCGATTTCCGATTGCTGAGAGGGTAGATTAAGAGCAATTGGAGCTTAAAGATCAGCAAAGAGTTGTTGGATTGAATGGTCAGTTTTTGTGTCGGTCATTCTATGTAATTGTAACCTTTTAGTGACTGAAACGGGAAATAATCAAGTTGGAGAAAATCGATCTCATTCTGTTTCTTGTCTTCTTTTGTGAAATCATTTTAAACAGGCAATTTGGGCATGGTCAATAACAGCATTCACTCCACCAACATATGGATCTGTTGAGTACCCAGGCTGGGCAATAGCACTTGGCTGGTGCATGATCATTTTCTGTATTATGTGGATCCCCATTGTCGCCATGGCGAGAGTTGTCCAAGCTGAGGGCTCCACCTTGTGTCAGGTACGGAAACTTTTTAAAGATATGGAGCAGAATACCTGAAGATCTCACAATTTTCACTATGGTCGAGATTCTCCAACCTCGCTCGCTCGCCACTGCTGCCAGTGAGAACAGAGAAGTTGGCACTCAGCCAAAACTCCATTCACTGCAGCGAGACCGACAAATCCCAACCGGGGGCCCGGTCAGAGAATTCCGGTCCATATCTTCCAGTTCTCAGAATATTGGAAACATTACATATTGGACTTCATGCTGGTTTTTGAATAAACCTTTCATGCTGCTGTTAATTGAATCTGAATTTAATAATGTTATTAAAATAATGTCAATCAGAAATCCTAGGAGGTAGAATCATAGAATTTACAGTGCAGAAGGAGGCCATATGGCCCATCGAGTCTGCAGCGGCCCTTTGAAAGAACACCCCACATAACGCCCACGACTCCACCCTATTTCCGTAACCACACCTTCTCTTTTTGGACACTGAGGGCAATTTAGCATGGCCAATCCACCTAACCTGCACATCTTTGGACTCTGAGGCAAGACGAGGGGGAAAATTCCTTGGCCACTTTGTGCCTGTCGCTTATGCCACTATGTCAGGAGAATTGCGGGAAAGCCCCAAAACGGGATCTGCACTGGATGCAGATCTGTTTCCCATTCCCTGGCCCGGTCCAGCTGGCGCGATAAAGATCAGAACTTGTTTACATTTATTTTAATCTGAATAGTGCGATTTAAGTTAAATGCATTGGCCTCCTGATATTCACCCAGCCCTCATCTCCACCGCGCCCCACCCCTGCCCTCCCGACCCCCCAGTGAAAGTCACCCAGTGAGTCGCCACTGGTTCCTAAAAGTCGGCACCAGATGTCAGGGACACCAGGTGGGAGCAAAGGGGTGTGTTCTCTTTCTACACTTCCCTCCAGAATGCTGAAGGGTATCCTGATGGGCAGCATGGTAGCACAGTGGGCATCACTGTTGCTCCACAGCTCCTGGGTCCCAGGTTCGATTCCGGCTTGGGTGACGGTCTGTGCAGAGTCTGCATATTCTCCCTGTGTCTGCGTGCGTTTTCTCCGGGTGCTCCGGTTTCCTACCACAAGTCCCGGAAGATGTGCTGTCAGGTGAATTGGGCATTCTGAATTCTCCCTCTGTGTGCCCTCTGTGTACCCTCTGTGAACAGGTGCCGGAATGTGGCGACTAGGGGCTTTTCACAGTAACTTCATTGCAGTGTTAATGTAAGCCTACTTGTGACAACAAAGATTATTATTCATTATTATCCTTCAAGGGGTGCTGGGGTCGAGGAGGCTTTGGCTGGGCTGGGTTAAGGGCAGGGGTCCTTCCAGGGTGAGGGTCGTGTGGCAAGTCTTCCCTTTATCGTTGAAAACCTTTAATCTCTCTCTCGCAGCATGTTAAATTCAGTGATCTGTCAAATGAAGGTAAAAAAAAACACCTTCAAACCTTTGATGTCTCTCCCAGCTTGTTCGATGAATGTACAAGTCTTCCCTTTGTCCTGTTGTAAAACTTTTAAGTATATTGTTCACATTCAATATCATTACCTTTTAACTATTTAAAGCCACTGGGCTTGCTGAGAAGCCTCAAAGCTTTGAACTACATTGCTTACATTCAATTTCAAGGTCAATTTCGTTTTGCAAGCTGCCAAATTGCAAATTGATAGGTGCAGGCTATTGTAAAGGGGGGAAAGCATAATTTATTTTATCGCTCTTCATGGTGCATTAACTCTGAAGTGCTTCTTCTTTTGTGCAGGTGTTGTTTCTAACCACAAATTTTGAAGAGGCTGTTTATTTGCTCTAAATTGCTTCCGAGAAAGAGCAAGTGTTCCATCTGACCGCTTTTTTTCAGCTGGTGTTTCCTCTGTTCTGATGTCCTTCCTAGAAAGGTCAGGTGCTTTGTCTGAGTGCTTCTCCCTGACATCCGGTGGCACTTCTCTTGGCACTCTGGCAGTGTCAACCTAGCAGTGCCAAGGGGTTGGGCCTGAAGGGGGAATGGGGATCTGAAGGAGGGAGGGGCCTGAATGGGGGCCTTGAAGCAGGGAAGCCTTTGGCACACCCATAGTGGGGTGTTGCTCAATTTGGGGGGAGGCCTTGCCAGCGATTGGAGGGCACTTACCAGCTATTAAGGTGGGAATCATGCCAGTGAGAAGGGGGGCAGGTGTCCGATGGGTTATTCTGAGCTTTGGGCATCCTTTAAAAATGCCAACCTGACCTCTGAGGCTTGAATCACTCCGCGTTCAAAAAAAAAATTCTAAGCGCCGGTGCATTGCGATCAGAATTGCACTGATCCACCAGGCGGAAATTGCACCTCGTTTCCAACCGGAGACCAAAGTTAGAAGATTTGGGGAGAATTCCACCCAAGTGTTACAGAAACCTCAAAGGCCTAAAATTATGCTGTTGTGTGTTGGTTATTTCCAATGTGGATGCAGGGTACCCCTTGCTGTGAAGTGTGTGCCATGTGTGTGCCACAGTATTAAAAGAGGACCTCTTATGATGTTAAGCAGTCACTCTGAATGATTCAACCCTCATTTCACTAACTTTCTCGGCTCATGTGAACTGAACCCCAGTGCTAGATGTTGAGTTTAATTTGTAGGTCTTTTTAAGATATTCACAGTCTCAGATAATTCAGTAGTATTTATTAATGATTCGAAACAAGATACATAGGTACAGTAAAAGTCGAGACTTGGAACTGTCTCCATGCTTGTTTCTGTCCAACACTAAATTGACACATAGTTGTGGGTCATGTGTTCTCTGACAGCACTGTGTGGCCAGTACTGTACTCAGTCCCATGTTAATCCTTTACATGCCAGAATATTATACTGCAATAATTAGTCATCACTGAACAAGGCACCTCCATTAGTATTATTTAGGTACCAACTTGCACTGAGATGCTTTTGACTCACTTCTGTTCAGGTGAAGGTGCTGGACATCCTGAGGATCATGGTTGGAGGTGTCTTAGTGAGTGTGCTGGATATTTTCAGGGAAGCAACACAATTTAGTGACGCAATTCTGCAAGAGGTTTGGGGTTCTGGCTGTGGTGTTTCTGGGTCTGAAACATGACCAGCAAATGGAGTGAAGGTTACAGAGACGGGAAACTATCCAAAGAGGGAGGAGGAGAAGAAGTTGGGTTCTACACAGAAGACCCAATACCAATTTTTCAAATCCATTTCTACATCCACACGACACAAGAATATTATCTGAGATGACACTGGTTCAACAACGAGTATATTACAGAGCTGTGCCACCTCCGACAATCCAGCCCAGAATCTGAGACTAGGGTGAGGATGACACTGCCACTGTCCATACAGGTCACATTAGAGTTTTATGGGTTTGGATCTTTCCCCGCAGAAGTGGTCAACATTTCCAAATGTCCCAGTGCATATCCATCAATGCTCTGGAAGGTGTTGGAGGCCATGTCATGCCAAGGGAACCTAATGCCTTGTTCCCTTCCTCAGCAGAGAGGCAGGGTTAGAGCACATCTGGCTTTGCCAGGGCACTAGGAGTCGAGATGGCGCACGGCACCATCAAATACAAGCCTACCTATGTCAAGGAGAAGAGGGACAGAAACCACATAGGCTACCATCACGTAACCAGGCACACAGAATCCTCATGGTGAATGCCCATTACCCTGGCAGCAGCCATGATGCCTTCATTCTGAGTCAGTCAGTTGTTTACACTGTCTTTGGGCACAGAGGACAACCCTCGGAGACAAAGGTTAACCCACGTACACATGGATCATGAACACTCTCCCAGCACACTGCTGAGGGCAACAATACCAGGATGTTGTGTTTATACTGTGAGCTGTGGAACCCCCAGAAACACCGTGGAAGTGTCCACATGTTATTAAGTAACACTTTTGATGCCTGGAACTCTCTGGGTGAAATTCAAAAATATACATTGGAGCAATTGTCCAAGCTCAAAGTGATCTGCTGGACCATCCATATCATCATTATCATGAGGGAACAGTCATTACTAACAAGAATGCAGAAGCTTCCTGAGGAGGAGTAGGAGATAAGATCAGAATTAGGGCACTCGGCCCATCGAATCTGCTCCGCCATTCAATCATGGCTGATATTTTCTTCATCCCCATTCTCCTACCTTCTCCCCATAACCCGTGATCCCCTTATTTATGGAGAACCTATGTATGTCTGTTTTTAAGACACTCAGTGATTTGGCCTCCGCAGCTTTCTGCGGCAAAGAGTTCCACAGATTCACCAGCCTCTGGCTGAAGAAATTCCTCCTCATCTCTGTTTTAAAGAATCATCCCTTTAGTCTGAGATTGTGTCCTATGGTTCTAGTTTTTCCTACAAGGGGAAAAGTCCTCTCCACGTCCACTCTATCCAGGCCGCGCGGTATTCTGTAAATTTCAATAAGATCCCCTTCATCCTTCTAAACACCAACGAGTTCAGACGCAGAGTCCTCAACCGTTCCTCATATGACAAGCTCTTCATTCCAGGGATCATTCTTGTGAACCTCCTCTGGACTCTTTCCAAGCCCAGCACATCCTTCCTTCGATACAGTCCCAAAACTGCTCACAATATTCCAAATAAGGTCTGACCAGAGCTTTATATAGTCTCAGAAGTACATCCCTGCTCTTGTATTTTAGCCCTCTCGACATGAATGCTAACATTGCCATCCTAACTGCCGACTGAACCTGCACGTTAACCTTAAGACAATCTTGAACAAGGACTCTCAAATCCCTTTGTGCTTCTGATTTCCTAAGCATTTCCCCATTTAGAAAATAGTCTGTGCCTCCATTCCTCCCTCCAAAGTGCATCATCTCACATTTTTCCACATTGTATTCCATCTGCCACTTCTTTGCCCACTCTCCTAGTCTGCCCAAGTCCTTCTGCATCCCCCTGCTTTCTCAATACTACCTGTCCCTCTACATATCTTTGTATCATCTGCAAACGTAGCAACAGTGCCTTCAGTTCCTTCTTCTAGGTCGTTAATGTATACTGTGAAATGTTGTTGTCCCAGCACTGACCCCTGAGGCACACCACTAGTCACCGGCTGCCATTCTGAAAAAGACCCCTTTATCCCCACTCTGCCTTCTACCAGTCAGCTAATCCTCTATCCATGCCAGAATCTTACCCTTAACACCATGGGCTCTTAACTTATTTAACAATCTCCTTTGTGACACCTTGTCAAAGGCCTTCTGTAAATCTAAATAAATCACGTCCACTGGCTCTCCTTTGTCTACCCTCCTTGTTCCTTCCTCAAAGCACTCTGCATTTTTTTTGCTTTGCTTTACTTTGCTTTACCACCATGGATCCACTGTTACTGAGACCGCCCCCCCCCCCCCCCACTGCCCCCTCCCCTCAATCTCAGTATCCCAGTATCACTTGGTGACATGGGGCGAGATTCTCCGAGCCCCCGCCGGGTCGGAGAATCGCCGGGGGCTGGCGTGAATCCCGCCCCCGCCGGTTGCCGAATTCTCCGGCACCGGAGATTCGGCGGGGGCGGGAATGACACCGCGCTGGTTGGCGGGCTCCCCCCCCGCGATTCTCTGGCCCAGATGGGCCGAAGTCCTGCTGCTAGAATGCCTGTCCCACCGGCGTGGATTAAACCACCTCCCTTACCGGCGGGACAAAGCGGCGCGGGCGGGCTCCGGGGTCCTGGGGGGGGCGCGGGGCAATCTGGCCCCGGGGGTTGCCCCCACGGTGGCCTGGCCCACGATCGGGGCCCACCGATCCGCGGGCGGGCCTGTGCCGTGGGGGCACTCTTTTCCTTCTGCCTTCGCCACGGTCTCCACCATGGCAGAGGCGGAAGAGACTCCCTCCACAGCGCATGCGTGGTGATGCCGTGAGCGGCCGCTAACGCTCCCGCGCATGCACCGCCCGGCAATGTCATTTCCTCGCCAGCTGGCAGGGCACTTCCGCCAGCTGGCGGGGCGAAAATCAGTCCGGCGCGGGCCTAGCCCCTCAAGGTTAGGACTCGGCCGGTCAAGGGGCGGAGGATTCCGCACCTTTGGGGCGGCGTGATGCCGGACTGATTTGCGCCGTTTTTGGCGCCGGTCGGTGGACATCGTGCCGATACCGGAGAATTTTGCCCCTTATTACAATTAAAGCCATCCATCAAACAATTTCGTGAAAATCTCTCTCCGATAGCTAATCAAATTATGCAAACAGAAATGAAATAATCACCTTTGTACATTCCCTCAGTGCCTGGCTTGAGGGTGTCTTTACCTGACTTTGTCTCCTACACAGTGTTCGCCCAGTATCTGCAACATGGCTGCTGACATTCACTGGGGAAGATTGCAGATGGTCTTGGATGGTGACCACAAGCAGTTCTAGACATTGAGGGTCCATATTTGGACAGACCCACATTGACATGTGTAGCAGCAGTCTGAATTGTCTGGTGACAGGTGACAGCAGGAGCACTGGCAAAGTGGCAGAGATGGGAACACAAATACTCTCATCCTGAGAGAGGCTTGTGCTTCATGAAGCTACTGCCACTGAAACAGGGAGGCCCCTCAGCAATCCTTGTATTCTGCTGGAGAATAGATTACCGGACTGCTGTGAGACCTGGAAACTACTTTGACCACTGGTCCCTGTAGCCATGACGGCAGCAATCTGAACTGGTGTCACAGCAGGCTAACCGAACATGACTGCAATCTAATTTTGGGGGAAACTGTATGGGCTGTAATGGGATTCTGCATCAGCGTTGTGTCCACAAGTGTGAAAACAGATTTGGCCATCAGTTCCATGTGGAAAGAATGGGCTCCAAATCTGTGCAAAGTTCTGTGTTAAACTGGTGCTGGACTCCTCTGTACTCCTTTACTTTGACCACGGAGATTTTGCTGGGCTTCCCAATGCACAAAGTATTTCCTTGTGTATAGTCATCAGGGTTATTTTATCGAGTGTCCCATTTAAGTGCTCATTCTATGGAGCAGAACCCATGTGTGACCTCACTTCCCAGTGAGTCTGTTTCTATGTTATCCCTGCACCCTGCCTGTGCAGTACACTTGTGCCCAGTGACTCACCAGGTGGAGTTGCCTCCTCTAATCTACACACAAACATCAGGATTACAGCTGGTGGCTGAGTGTGAAATTGAGAACATGGTGGCTCTGACTTCATTCCCTTCATGCTGTTCTATCACGGCCTGGCCAGGAGGCAGCTTTTGGCTATTTAAAGGAGGGAAACCACAGGATAAGGTTGTGTTGAGGGGTGTGGGGAAGCAGGAGATGCATGCTTACACCATCTGCAGCTTGTAAATCAGAAGAGACTGTGAGATGAGGACGAAGTGGGATGTGAGAAGGGGGATTAGGTATGAGGACACCGTCACTATCAATGTTGTCATTCCCACCCTCATTTATTGGCTCAGCAAAGGCTGTCCTCAAGATGGCCGCATTGTCTCCTCCATTATGGTTAGGTGTTGAGAAATGCCTGTTCCTTGCTGATTAGTTCCTTCTGCCTCAGCTCTTCACTCCTCTGTCCTGAGAGTGAATGAGAAGAGTGTCCATGAGTGTTGCAATGTGTTTGGATGACGTGACTGTCACAGTTGTGACACCTCAGTGGTGACAAATTGTTGGCTGTGAGTCTTTTCCCATTGCTCAATGTGTGATAATGAGCGAACACCATTACGGGCAGCATAGTAGCACAAGTGGATAGCACTGTGGCTTCACAGTGCCAGGGTCCCAGGTTCGATTCCCCGCTGGGTCACTGTCTGTGCGGAGTCTGCACATTTTCCTCGTGCCTGCGTGGGTTTCCTCCGGGTGCTCCGGTTTCCTCCCGCAGTCCAAATACGTGCAGGTTAGGTTCATTGGCCATGATAAATTGCCCTTAATGTCCAAAAAAGTTAGGAGGGGTTATTGGGTTACGGGGATAGGGTGGAAGTGAGGGCT
The DNA here is from genome assembly GCF_047496885.1 of Scyliorhinus torazame. Lineage (NCBI taxonomy): Eukaryota > Metazoa > Chordata > Chondrichthyes > Carcharhiniformes > Scyliorhinidae > Scyliorhinus > Scyliorhinus torazame. The sequence goes on along the minus strand of NC_092711.1, from coordinate 208,938,806 downwards.
TAAGTGGGTCAGTGCAGACTCGATGGGCCAAATGGCCTCCTTCTGCACTGTATGTTCTGTGTTCTGCTGCCACAAAGTCTTCCTTCAGCTCCTCCCTGTGCCTTTGGAGCTCACTCAGAGGTGATGAAACCATGTGTTTGTCCATCAGCCCTTAGGTTTGCGCCAAGAACTCTGTGGGGCCGGCCCTTCCCGGTTTCATGCTGCCTCGCGTGGCTGCTGCCTCGGAGGCTGAGGCTTCACTCCCCTCATCCTTGCTGGCTTTCCTGCGGTTGGCTCTTTCTTTCCTATGTCTTGTCAATGTGGTTGGTGGGTAATAGGCTGGGGGGGGTTGTGGATATGTTTGGTGTCCGTCTGCTGGAGTTAAAAGGTCACAATTGAGGATTTCATACGAGAGCCACATTTTGTACGACTGCTCAGCTCATGGCCGCCACCGGAAGTGTCTATTTGGAATTTAAAAGCAAGTAAAAATCTAACAGTAATTTTAAATATTTCATTTTTCTTCCAACAGAAAATTTCTGCCGCTTGTACGTCAGCTCCGGATTGGGGCCCATACTTGGAACAACACAAAGGGGAAAGATACAGAAAGAAACCTGATTGTACAGATGCTCCTAACCGTTTGCAACTTCTGGCCCCTCCTGGGATGTGAAAGCATTAGTTGATGTTTTTTGTAAATAATGGAACAAAATCCTATTGTTATTCTGATGTGCACAAACTTGTAGGGCCTCCAAACCTGTTAGATCTACCATCCGGTCTTAGCAACACTTTGCGATCACTAAAACTCAGTAAAAATTCAAGTTAAAACTTCTCAGGTGCAAATAAAATCTATTTTATTTGCCTCTGTTGAATACAATTGAGAGTCATTGAAAAGTCTTATTCTCTAATATGTCCAGCCAGCATAGGACTCACAGAAAGGCAATTTGTAGGCAATTGAACTTTCAAACAATCACAGAAATGATTTTCTTGCTTAGGCAAACATCTCGCAATAATGTTAAAAGTCAAAATCTGAAAATGAAATATGAAAGACAGGAAGATAGCGAATAGAAGTCAAAGTATAGATGATTCATGAAAGAGAGAGAGAGATGGTCGAAAATCCAGCACGGTTATCCCAAATCATATCAGACTTTAGCCATCTATCTACACCCCAATGTAATTCTAATTGGTTTGGATTAACATCAAATGAGTTTGATTTGAGGGTTAGTTGTCACTCAATAATAGGCACCATTAACCTAAAATGTATTCTTGTATGAGCTTATGGAATGCAATTCAGCCTCCTTATCGCAAGCTGCCTGAACTGGATTCTTGCTGAGGACAATAGTGCCTTTAGGTTCCTGCCCTGTTGTCACGGAGTCTGCCCTGTCCTTGGTCCCTTTATCTTGCAAATGTATTTGTTAGCTGAATAAGAATGCTCTTTTAATCTATCTGTTTCCGTGTTCTGTTGAAGCTATGTTTTGAAATGCTGAATGTGTGTTTTGAAATTACCTGAGGTTATGAGTGAGTTTTAAAATGGTATTTAAATAGATTAGGGGCTTAATGCTAAATAGCTATCTTTTACCAATAGAAAATAGCTGGCTTCTACAGTCGGCCCTTTTGATAAATCGAAAGAATAAGTGAGATATTATCACAATAAGATAAAAGACATTATTCATGCAATAGGATAGGTAAACGCGCAAAGAATAACTCATTCATATTGTCATTGCAGTTTTAAACAATAGAATGGATAAGCATTGCATTACAAGCATTTCAGCAACAATTATTATAATTCTCAAAGAATAACAATTAATAAATTAATCAAATGTGATACTATTGATTCAGTATTAATACATTATACAATATGTTAATAATACAGTCAAATAATAATTTCAAGTATACAAATAAAATGATTAGACAGTAAAACATTGAGTATATGATTTGGTAATAAATGTTAAAGTGATTATCAAAGTTGATTATGTGATTTAGTAATAAATTATTAACAATAATTCACTAATAATTGAATAATAATGCAGTAAATAATAGTTCAACAAAACCTTTCCATTTTGATGTTATTGGCCAGTGGTGCACATGAATAAATATGAACCATGTGGATTGATGGGGCACTATGGGTAGGCATGCATTAGCGAAAGTATCGGATCAGCAGCATTAGTACGTAAATGTTAAGTCCAAATATGCAAAAGAGGAAAAGTCCCTTAATGATGTTAATTCCTGTGCCACCTAACCAATTGGAAAGTCAACCCCAATAAGTGTAATCAAAGGGTTGGTCAAGTTTTTTTTAAACTTTGTATTGGATGTGAATTGCTAAGTCTTTGACATCTTCTGGATTATACACAAAAGCTTGTTGAAAGGGTTAATTTTACTGCAGAGACAAAAAAGGCGTATGGTGGGTGGATAACTTGGAATGATGCCATTTGCATCTCTAAGCGTTTTTCATATATGTTACTCAAATGGACTGGGAGTAAAAGTTGGATTGCTGCCAAATTCCCATTATCAAATGTCTTAGAACGATGTGTTCTCTTGGAATATAGATTTGCTTTTAATCAGAGTTGTGTGTTTTTTTTTAAATAGCTTCCACATTGTCTGAAGTTTTAATTACCAGGCTAACTTTAAACATTTATTTTAAAATATCAAACACAATAACTTTTTGAATATATGACTGAACTAATCTTGCGCTGAATCGTGGTTTTCTGTAAATAAATTCGCCGGCTGCTAAAGGAAGCACAGCTAACAAGATATGTTAATTACTTAAAATTAATAAAGCAACATTCAAAATAATGACAGTTTTCTCAAGCTAACAGTTCTTGGCACCTTTTTAGCAATACGTGACTTCGGGCTTCTCCCTGTAGCCAGGAAGCTGGCCTTCATCGTAGACCAGTCTGCAACCATGAAATCTGAAACTCGCAAAATGGCCACCCTCAACACGAGAAAGGAATCTTCTGGAATTTTTTTTTTTTAAGTGAGTGCAAGGGTTGGATTTGCCGTTACCGGAGGAGGAGAGGCAACGATTAACGTGCCTTTGTTAGCAGTTGAGGTTTCGGACTGAGGTGTGGGTAGGATCAAGTTTAAAGCTGCAGACAGTTCTGTTTTTAAAACAGTGACAAAAGCAACTCCAAGCTGTTTGGTGCTTAATGGGTTAAGTTGTATTACACTTTGTTTGCCAATAGGCTCGTCGCTTAACTGAACAGACTTTTCTTGTTTAGAAATCTCGCAGACTATTAAAACTGCCATGAGAAGCTTTTGGATCAGGGACAGCAGCATTTCGTGGTCGGTCTCAGGGTAAGATAACGGTTTGTTCTGGGGTTTACAAGTTTGAACTTCTCTCCAAATTCCATCATCATAAGAACATAAGAACATAAGAACTAGGAGCAGGAGTAGGCCATCTGGCCCCTCGAGCCTGCTCCGCCATTCAATGAGATCATGGCTGATCTTTTGTGGACTCAGCTCCACTTTCCGGCCCGAACACCATAACCCTTAATCCCTTTATTCTTCAAAAAACTATCTATCTTTATCTTAAAAACATTTAATGAAGGAGCCTCTACTGCTTCACTGGGCAAGGAATTCCATAGATTCACAACCCTTTGGGTGAAGAAGTTCCTCCTAAACTCAGTCCTAAATCTACTTCCCCTTATTTTGAGGCTGTGCCCCCTAGTTCTGCTTTCACCCGGCAGTGGAAACAACCTGCCCGCATCGATCCTATCGATTTCCTTCATAAATTTATATGTTTCTATAAGACCCCCCTCATCCTTCTAAATTCCAACGAGTACAGTCCCAGTCTACTCAACCTCTCCTCGTAATCCAACCCCTTCAGCTCTGGGATTAACCTAGTGAATCTCCTCTGCACACCCTCCAGTGCCAGTACGTCCTTTCTCAAGTAAGGAGACCAAAACTGAACACAATACTCCAGGTGTGGCCTCACTAACACCTTATACAATTGCAGCATAACCTCCCTAGTCTTAAACTCCATCCCTCTAGCAATGAAGGACAAAATTCCATTTGCCTTCTTAATCACCTGTTGCACCTGAAAACCAACTTTCTGCGACTCATGCACGAGCACACCCAGGTCTCTCTGCACAGCAGCATGTTTTAATATTTTATCATTTAAATAATAATCCCTTTTGCCGTTATTCTTACCAAAATGGATAACCTCACATTTGTCAACATTGTATTCCATCTGCCAGACCCTAGCCCATTCACTTAGCCTGTCCAAATCCCTCTGCAGACTTCCAGTATCCTCTGCACTTTTTGCTTTACCACTTATCTTAGTGTCGTCTGCAAACTTGGACACATTGCCCTTGGTCCCCAACTCCAAATCATCTATATAAATTGTGAACAGTTGTGGGCCCAACACTGATCCCTGAGGGACACCACTAGCTACTGATTGCCAACCAGAGAAACACCCATTAATCCCCACTCTTTGCTTTCTATTAATTAACCAATCCTCTATCCATGCTCCTACTTTCCCCTTAATGCCATGCATCTTTATCTTATGCAACAACCTTTTGTGTGGCACCTTGTCAAAGGCTTTCTGGAAATCCAGATATACCACATCCATTGGCTCCCCGTTATCTACCGCACTGGTAATGTCCTCAAAAAATTCCACTAAATTAGTTAGGCACGACCTGCCCTTTATGAACCCATGCTGCGTCTGTCCAATGGGACAATTTCCATCCAGATGCCTCGCTATTTCTTCCTTGATGATAGATTCCAGCATCTTCCCTACTACCGAAGTTAAGCTCACTGGCCTATAATTACCCACTTTCTGTCTACCTCCTTTTTTAAACAGTGGTGTCACGTTTGCTAATTTCCAATCCGCCAGGACCACCCCAGAGTCTAGTGAATTTTGGTAAATTATCACTAGTGCATTTGCAATTTCCCTAGCCATCTCTTTTAGCACACTGGGATGCATTCCATCAGGGCCAGGAGACTTGTCTACCTTTAGCCCCATTAGCTTGCCCATCACTACCTCCTTGGTGATAACAATCCTCTCAAGGTCCTCACCTGTCATAGCCTCATTTCCATCAGTCACTGGCATGTTATTTGTGTCTTCCACTGTGAAGACCGACCCAAAAAACCTGTTCAGTTCCTCAGCCATTTCCTCATCTCCCATTATTAAATCTCCCTTCTCATCCTCTAAAGGACCAATATTTACCTTAGCCACTCTTTTTTGTTTTATGTATTTGTAGAAACTTTTACTATCTGTTTTTATATTCTGAGCAAGTTTACTCTCATAATCTATCTTACTCTTCTTTATAGCTTTTTTAGTAGCTTTCTGTTGCCCCCTAAAGATTTCCCAGTCCTCTAGTCTCCCACTGATCTTTGCTACTTTGTATGTTTTTTCCTTCAATTTGATACTCTCCCTTATTTCCTTAGATATCCACGGTCGATTTTCCCTCTTTTTACCGTCCTTCCTTTTTGTTGGTATAAACCTTTGCTGGGCACTGTGAAAAATCACTTCGAAGATTCTCCACTGTTCCTCAACTGTTTCACCATAAAGTCTTTGCTCCCAGTCTACCTTAGCTAGTTCTTCTCTCATCCCATTGTAATCTCCTTTGTTTAAGCACAAAACACTAGTGCTTGATTTTACCTTCTCACCCTCCATCTGTATTTTAAATTCCACCATATTGTGATTGCTCCTTCCGAGAGGATCCCTAACTATGAGATCCTGAATCAATCCTGTCTCATTACACAGGACCAGATCTAGGACCGCTTGTTCCCTCGTAGGTTCCATTACATACTGTTCGAAGAAACTATCGCGGATACATTCTATAAACTCCTCCTCAAGGCTGCCTTGACCGACCTGGTTAAACCAATCAACATGTAGATTAAAATCCCCCATGATAACTGCTGTACCATTTCTACATGCATCTGTTATTTCTTTGTTTATAGCCTGCCCCACCATAATGTTACTATTTGGTGGCCTATAGATTACTCCTATCAGTGACTTTTTCGCCTTACTATTCCTGATTTCCACCCAAATGGATTCAACCTTATCCTCCATAGCACCGATGTCATCCCTTACTGTTGCCCGGATGTCATCCTTAAATAACAGAGCTACACCACCTCCCTTACCATCCACTCTGTCCTTCCGAAAAGTTTGATACCCTCGGATATTTAACTCCCAGTCGTGACCATCCTTTAACCTTGTTTCAGTAATGGCCGCTAAATCATAGTCATTCACGATGATTTGCGCCATCAACTCATTTACCTTATTCCGAATACTACGAGCATTCAGGTAAAGTACACTTATGTTGGCTTTTTTACCTCTGTTCTTAATCTTAACAACTCGATCAGTAACCTCTCCTAAGTTGTATTTCATCTTAACCTTTCTCCTAATTTTCCTTGTCGTCGAACCCACATCTTCCTGTAACAACCTGCCGCATCGCTTACCATTAATGTTTTCACTTCCCGTTTTATTTCTTTTAGTATTCCTGGTCCTATTCACTGAGCTCCCCTCAGTCACTGTACCTTGTACTGTCGCCCTTTTTGATTTTTGACTATGGCTTCTCTGCCTTACACTTTCCCCCTTACTGCCTTTTATTTCTGTCCCTGTTTTACTCCCTTCCAACTTCCTGCATCGGTTCCCATCCCCCTGCCACATTAGTTTAAACTCTCCCCAACAGCTCTAGCAAACACCCCCCCTAGGACATCGGTTCCAGTCCTGCCCAGGTGCAGACCGTCCGGTTTGTACTTGTCCCACCTCCCCCAGAACCGGTTCCAATGTCCCAGGAATTTAAATCCCTCCCTCTTGCACCATCTCGCGAGCCATGTATTCATCCTCTCTATCCTGACATTCCTACTCTGACTAGCTCGTGGCACTGGTAGCAATCCTGAGATTACTACCTTTGAGGTCCTACTTTTTAGTTTAACTCCTAGCTCCCTAAATTCAGCTTGTAGGACTTCGTCCCGTTTTTTACCTATATCGTTGGTGCCTACTTGCACCACGACAGCTGGCTGTTCACCCTCCCCCCCCAGAATGTCCTGCAGCCGCTCCGAGACATCCTTGACCCTTGCACCAGGGAGGCAACATACCATCCTGGAGTCTCGATTTCATCCGCGGAACCGCCTGTCTATTCCCCTTACAATTGAGTCCCCTATCACTATAGCCCTGCCATTCTTCTTCCTGCCCAGCTGCGCAGCAGAGCCAGCCACGGTGCCATGAACCTGGCTGCTGCCGCCTTCCCCTGGTGAGCCATCTCCCTCAACAGTATCCAAAGCGGTATATCTGTTTTGCAGGGAGATGACCGCAGAGGACACCTGCACTGCCTTCCTACTCTTGCTCTGTCTTTTGGTCACCCATTTACTATCTCCCTCAGTACATTTCACCTGCGGTGTGACCAACTCGCTAAACGTGCTATCCACGACGTCCTCAGCATCGCGGACGCTCCAAAGTGAGTCCATCCGCAGCTCCAGAGCCGTCAAGCGGTCTAACAGGAGCTGCAACTGGACACACTTCTTGCACGTGAAGGAGTCAGGGACAGTGGACGTGTCCCTGAGCTCCCACATCGCACACGAGGAGCATGACACGGGTCTGAGATCTCCTGCCATGTCTTAAACCTTCGGTTAACTTGAACAATTTCAATTTCCCCCCCCAAAATTTAACTAAATAAATAAACAATGAAGAAAAAAAAAATACATATATACCAATGAAAAGAAACAGAAAAACAGAAACACTACTTACCAGTCACTTACCAGGGATAAAAAAAACACTTCCTCCCCACCCAGCTTCGAATTCCCACCTCGATTCAAATTCCCAAACTCACTCTTTGCTGTCTCACTCTGGCTGTGTCTTCTCTGTCTCACTGGGAGAACTCACTGGGAGTGAGTTTGCAAGTGGCTCTTTTTAAACTGTCCTGAATTGACTCCCCTCCCCCACCTGCTTTCAGATCAAAGTAGATTAAAGTGACTGACACTTAACTGCCAACCAGTTATGTGAGTGGGTGGGGCAGCCCTTGTTAACCTACACTGACCAATGCCCAATACTAGCTTAATATAAATTAATTTAAACTCCTGAAATTTAAAAGGAGCTGCCTTACTGATTCAATTTAATTCAATTCAATTCCCACCTCGATTCAAATTCCCAAACTCACTCTTTGCTGTCTCACTCTGGCTGTCTTCTCTGTCTCACTGGGAGAACTCATACGGTTGAATACCTGATTTTAACCATGTCCATTTTTCTTCCATTGTACAAACATCCTGCATTTCACGTAAATCATGTAATAAGGTGGTTATTCCCAATTTGTAAATGTTACTCGATTCCTGATGCCATTGAGAGGCACAAAGGGAGGCAGCTTCCCTTGCTGCTTGGTCCGCAAGAGCATTTCCTCTTGCTTCCATAGTGTCCTCATGAGTATGGGCTTTACATTTTAGAACTGATACTTCTTTTAGTAAGGCCATAGCTTCTAGAAGATCCCGTACTTCCTTTCCATTTCGGATAGGTGTACCTGCTATTGTGAAAAATCTTCTTTTTCCACACAGATGGCCAAAATCATGTGTGTAGCGCACAATGACTTACGAGAGACGAATAGAGATGAAGTCGATGAGGCTTTATTAAGCGTGACTTGTTCCCCGCAGTTCAGCAACAGACTGGAGCTGCGGGGAGAACTCCTGGTTCTTATACTCCGCCTTCAGGGCGGAGCTAGAGATCAACAGCCAACCAGGACCCGGGATCTGTCAGCCAATGGCATCACAGCTTCACAGTCCCACATGACCCCTAATGCATACTACCACATTCACCCCTTGTTAAAAATGAACCCGGCGGGGTGGTGCTTCGCATGGTGGTAGGGGTTTACAAGGCTGGTCCTGGGAGGAAAAAAACTTTTTGCATGTCATAACAGTGCCCTACACTTTGCCCTACACTGGGCTATGTACAGGGTTTGTGAACTATTTACAATATTCGTAAGAGGAACAGAACCTTCTCGTTATAGTCCCACAACATTCTTGTGTTACACCGATGCCACGAGTCGAGCGGTCGGTCTGGTCTTCCTTGTCGATCGCCTCAGCCCCGGTGGTGGTGCAGGTGCTTGTTCCAGCGTTGTCGTCTCCGGGAGCTTTACGGTGTCTGCTTCTGCTTCCCTCCTGGTCGGACATGGGAGGAGGACCGATCCTCCCGGGAAGGGGGCGGTCGCGGGGTGCGCCGGTGGCAGGGAGGGGGTGATCGGTGTCGGGGGGGTGTGTGTGTTGCCGGCGGGCGCCAGGTCTCGCAGGGAGACCGTGTCCTGTCGGCCGTCGGGGTACGCCACGTAGGCGTACTGCGGGTTCGCGTGGAGGAGGTGAACCCTCTCGACCAACGGGTCCTGGGACCGCCAGCCAGGTCGGCAGCGACGTTCCGGAGGACTTCCTGGGGAAGACAAGGAGGCGCTCATGAGGCGTTTGATTAGTGGTGGTACACAGCAGCGACCGGATGGAGTGGAGAGCGTCCGGGAGGACCTCCTGCCACCGTGAAACTGGGAGGTCCCTGTACCGTAGGGCCAGTAGGACGGTCTTCCAGACCGTGCCGTTCTCCCTCTCTACTTGCCCGTTCCCCCGGGGGTTGTAGCTGGTCGTCCTGCTCGAGGCTATACCCTTGCTGAGCAGGAACTGGCGCAGCTCGTCACTCATGAAGGAGGACCCCCTGTCGCTATGGATATATGCGGGGCAACCGAACAGTGTGAATATGGTGCTAAGGGCTTTAATAACTGTGGCCGCTGTCATGTCGGGGCAGGGGATGGCGAAAGGGAAACGAGAGTACTCGTCCACCACGTTCAGGAAGTATGTGTTGCGGTCGGTGGAGGGGAGGGGCCCTTTGAAATCCAGACCGAGGCGTTCAAAGGGACGGGAAGCCTTGATCAGGTGCGCTCTATCCGGCCTAAAAAAGTGCGGTTTGCACTCTGCGCAGATGTGGCAGTACCTGGTGACTGTACGGACCTCCTCCACGGAGTAGGGGAGGTTGCGGGACTTTATAAAATGGTAGAACCAAGTGACCCCCGGGTGGCAGAGGTCCTCGTGGAGGGTTTGGAGACGGTCTGTTTGTGCGTTGGCACATGTGCCGCGGGATAGGGCATCGGACGGCTCGTTCAGTTTTCCGGGACGGTACAAGATCTCGTAGTTGAAGGTGGAGAGCTCGATCCTCCACCTTAAGATCTTGTCATTTTTAATTTTGCCCCGCTGTGCATTATCGAACATGAAAGCTACCAACCGTTGGTCAGTGAGGAGAGTGAATCTCCTGCTGGCCAGGTAATGCCTCCAATGTCGCACAGCTTCCACTATGGCTTGGGCTTCCTTTTCCACTGAGGAGTGGCGGATTTCTGAGGCGTGGAGGGTTTGGGAGAAAAAGGCCACGGGTCTGCCCGCTTGGTTAAGGGTGGCCGCCAGAGCTACGTCGGAGGCGTCGCTCTCGACTTGGAAGGGGAGGGACTCGTCGATGGCGCGCATCGTGGCCTTTGCGATATCCGCTTTGATGCGGCTGAAGGCCTGGCGAGCCTCTGTCGACAGGGGGAAGGTAGTGGTCTGTATTAGGGGGCGGGCCTTGTCTGCGTACTGGGGGACCCACTGGGCATAATATGAAAAGAACCCCAGGCAGCGTTTCAGGGCTTTGGAGCAGTGGGGGAGCGGAAATTCCATGAGGGGGCGCATGCGTTCGGGGTCGGGGCCTATTATCCCATTGCGCACTTCACATCCCAAGATGGCTAGCCGGTTTGTGCTAAACACTCACTTGTCCTCGTTGTATGTGAGGTTCAAGGCTTTAGCGGTCTGGAGGAATTTTTGGAGGTTGGCATCGTGGTCCTGCTGATCGTGGCCGCAGATGGTTACGTTGTCGAGATACGGGAACGTGGCCTGCAACCCGTGTTGATGAACCATTCGGTCCATCTCCCGTTGGAAGACCGAGACCCCGTTTGTGACACCAAATGGGACCCTTAGGAAGTGGTATAGTCGCCCATCTGCCTCGAAGGCTGTGTACTTGCGGTCACTTGGGCGGATAGGGAGCTGGTGGTAGGCGGACTTGAGGTCCACGGTGGAGAAGACCTTATATTGGGCAATCCGATTGACCATGTCGGATATGCGGGGGAGAGGGTACGCATCTAGCTGTGTGTACCTGTTGATGGTCTGGCTATAGTCTATGACCATCCTTTGCTTCTCCCCTGTCTTTACTACTACCACCTGTGCTCTCCAGGGACTATTGCTGGCCTGGCTTATGCCTTCCTTCAGCAACCGCTGGACTTCGGACCGAATAAATGTCCGGTCCTGGGCGCTGTACCGTCTGCTCCTAGTGGCGACGGGTTTGCAATCCGGGGTGACGTTTGCAAACAAGGATGGGGGTTCAACTTTGAGGGTTGCGAGGCCGCAGATAGTGAGTGGGGGTATTGGGCCACTGAATTGGAATGTTAGGCTCTGCAGGTTGCACTGGAAGTCTAATCCCAGTAATGTGGGCGCGCAGAGTTGGGGAAGGACGTAGAGCCTGTAGTTTTTAAACTCCCTCCCTTGCACCGTTAGGGTCACTATGCAGAACCCTTTGATCTGTACGGAGTGGGATCCTGCAGCTTGGGAAATCTTTTGCAGACTTGGGCGGATGGTCAAGAAACAGCGTCTTACCGTGTCGGGGTGGATGAAACTTTCGGTGCTCCCGGAGTCGGTCAGGCACGGTGTCTCGTGTCCGTTGATCAGCACCGTTGTTGTCGTCGTCTGGAGCGTCCGGGGCCGTGCTTGGTCCAGCGTCACCGAGGCCAGATGTGGTCGAAGTGTCTCAGCGTCTTCTTCGAACCCCGTGGAGCCGTCGATGCTGGGGTCCGTCCAAGATGGCGGCGGGGTGGACAAAATGGCCGCCCCCATGCATCGCACATGGCTGGGGGGGTCCCAAGATGGCGGCACCGGTGGACAAAATGGCCGCCCCATGCATCGTACATGGCTGGGGGGTCACAAGATTGCAGCGCCCATCCTCCCCTCGTGGTGGCCGGGACCCAAAATGGCGGCGCCTGCGGGTCGCACATGGGGCGCTGGGGGGGTTGGGGAGCGTTTGGGATGCGCTGGACTCTTTCTTCTCCGGGGACAGCGGCGACCCCCCGGGACCGGCATACAGCCGCGAAATGGCCCTTTTTGCCGCAGCTCTTGCAAATCGGTGCGCGGGCCGGGCAGTGCTGCCGGGGGTGTTTCGCCTGCCCGCAGAAATAGCAGCGGGCCCCCCCGGGATGACCTGGCGTCTGAACCGCGCAAGCCTGTGAGGGGGGGGTTTGTCGCGACGGGGGTCCACGGAGCCCAAGGGGCTGCCGCGCGATCGGGGCCGTATGCGCGGGCGTTTTGCGCGGCCACATCTAGGGAAGCTGCAAGGGCCCGTGCCTCTGAGAGTCCTAGCGACTCTTTTTCTAACAGTCTTTGGCGGATTTGGGGAGAGTTCATACCTGCCACAAACGCATCGCGAATTAACATGTCCGTGTGTTCAGCCGTGTTTACCGGCGGGCAGCTGCAGGCCCGTCCCAAAATTAGCAGCGCGGCGTAGAATTCGTCTAGCGATTCTCCGGGACTTTGCTGTCTCGTTGCGAGTTGGTAGCGTGCGTAGACCTGGTTTACTGGGCGAACGTAGACGCTCTTTAGTGCTGCGAACGCCGTCTGGAAATCCTCTGCGTCTTCTATGAGAGGGTAAATTTCCGGGCTTACCCTCGAATGCAGGACCTGCAGTTTCTGGTCTTCTGTGATCCGGCCGGGGGCCGTTCGGAGGTAGCCTTCGAAACAAGTCTGCCAGTGTTTAAAAACTGCTGCTGAGTTCACTGCGTGGGGGCTGATCCGCAGGCATTCTGGGGCGATCCTGAGCTCCATAGTCCTTTAAGCATGCTTAATAAATTGTAGCGCACAATGACTTACGAGAGACGAATAGAGATGAAGTCGATGAGGCTTTATTAAGCGTGACTTGTTCCCCGCAGTTCAGCAACAGACTGGAGCTGCGGGGAGAACTCCTGGTTCTTATACTCCGCCTTCAGGGCGGAGCTAGAGATCAACAGCCAACCAGGACCCGGGATCTGTCAGCCAATGGCATCACGGCTTCACAGTCCCACATGACCCCTAATGCATACTACCACAATGTGCTACTCCAAAACCATATCTGGAGTCAGTATAGATGTTAGCAGTTTTATCTCTTGTCATATGACATGCTTCTGTTAGTGCCTTTAATTCGGCCTGCTGAGCTGATGTATCTGGGGGCAAACTTCCTTCAGCTAATACTTGGTATGGGCTTGTGACTGCCCCAGCTTTTCTAATATCCTTGTCAATAAAAGAGGAACCATCAGTGAATAGGATGAAATCTGGGTTCTGTAGTGGCTTTTCTTCGACTAAGCGTACTTCTTCCATTTCCTCTATTATTTACACTCAGTCATGCCCTTCTCCCACCCCTGCCTTTGTTCCTTGGGAAGCGAGAGCAAAGATGACGGGTTTACAGGACTGGCTCTGTGAAAATATAGGTTGAGAGCTTCCAAAACTGCTGTCCATCTTAGTCCATCTAGCTGATGTAACTTGTGGCACTCTGTTCATGGATAGTAGAGAATGGACTGAGTGTGGACATTTAATGGTTAACTTTTGGTCTAGGACAAGCCCTGATGTTGCCATTACAGCTCAACATGTGGCTTCCAAGGCTCGTAAACATCTGCCAAATGCTAGTGCCACATTGTCAAGTTTCAGGGAATAGTATCCAACCGGTCTTAACAGATCACCATGTTCCTGAGCTAATACTGCAGTCATGTAACCATCTTTTTCATGAACAAACATGGCAAAAGGTTTTCCGTTGTTTGGAATACCTAAGGCTGGTGCTGAACACAGGACCTTTTTCCAATTTAGAAATGATTGCTTCTGTTCTAAATTGAGATACTTTGATTTTCTGTTTCCTTTTAAAAGATCATTCAATGGTTGGGATAACTGAGTGTAAGAATCAATCCAATTTCTGTTAAAATTACAGAGTCCCCAAAAGGATTTACTTCCTGTACAGTTGAGGGTTCTTTAGCTGCTTTGATAAAACATAGAACAGTACAGCACAGAACAGGTCCTTCGGCCCTCGATGTTGTGCCGAGCTTTGTCCGAAACCAAGATCAAGCTATCCCACTCCCTGTCATTCTGGTGTGCTCCATGTACCTATCCAATAACCGCTTGAAAGTTCCGAAAGTGTCCGACTCCACTATCACAGCAGGCAGTCCATTCCACACCCTAACCACTCTCTGAGTAAAGAACCTACCTCGGACATCCCTCCTATATCTCCCACATGAACCTTATAGTTATGCCCCCTTGTAACAGCTACATCAACCCGAGGAAGTAGTCTCTGAATGTCCACTCTATCTCTCCCCCGCATCATCTTATAAACCTCTATTAAATTGCCTCTCATCCTCCTCTGCTCCAAAGAGAAAAGCCCTAGCTCCCTCAACCTTTCCTCATAAACCTACCCTCCAAACCAGGCAGCATCCTGGTAAATCTCCTTTGCACGCTTCCCGATGCTTCCACATCCTTCCTATAGTGTGGTGACCAGAACTGCACACAATATTCCAAATGTGGTCTCACCAGGGTCATATACAGTTGCAGCATAACCCCATGGCTCTTAAACTCAAGCCCCCTGTTAATAAACGCTAACACACTATAAGCCTTCTTCACGGCTCTATCCACTTGAGTGACAACCTTCAGAGATCTGTGGACATGAACCTCAAGATCTCTCTGTTCCTCCACATTCCTCAGAACCCTGCCGTCGACCCTGTAATCCGCATTCAAATTTATCCTATCAAAATGAATCACCTCGCACTTATCAGGGTTAAACTCCATCTGCCATTTTTAGGCCCAGCTGTGCATCCTATCAATGTCTCTTTGCAGCCTACAACAGCCCTCCTCCACTCCATCCACTACTCCACCAATCTTGGTGTCATCAGCAAATTTACTGACCCACCCTTCAGCCCCCTCCTCCAAGTCATTGATAAAAATCACAAATAGCAGAGAACCCAGCACTGCTCCCTGTGATACACAGTTGGCAACTGGTCTCCAGTCTGAAAATTTTCCAGTCCACCACCACCCTCTGTCTTCTATGTGATAGCCAGTTACTTATCCAATTGGCCAAATTTCCCTCTATCCCACACCTTACTTTCTTCATGAGCCGACCATGGGAACCTTATCAAACGTCTTACGGAAATCCATGTATATGACATCAACTGCTCTACCTTCATCTACACACTTAGTTACCTCCTCAAAGACTTCAATCAAATTTGTGAGGCAAGACTTCCCCTTCACGAATTCGTGTTGACTATCCCGGATTAAGCTGCATCTTTCCAAATGGTCATAAATCCTAACCTTCAGAACCTTTTCCATTAACTTACCGACCACCGAAGTAAGACTAACCGGCCTATAATTACCAGGGTCATTCCTTTTCCCTTTCTTAAACAGAGGAACAACATTCGCCACTCTCAAGTCCTCTGGCACTATCCCCATGGACAGTGAGGGCCCAAAGATCAAAGCCAAAGGCTCTGAAATCTCATCCCTTGCCTCCCAAAGAATCCTAGGATATATCCCATCTGCCCCAGGGGACTTGTCGACCCTAAGGTTTTTCAAAATTGCTCATACATCCTCCCTCAGAACATCTGCCTCCTCCAGCCTACCCGCCTGTATCACACTCTCATCCTCAAAAACATGGCCCCTCCCCTTGGTGAACACTGAAGCATTCATTCAACGCCTCTCCTATCTCTTCTGACTCCATGCACAAGTTCCCACTACTGTCCTTGACTGGCCCTAACCTCACCCTGGTCATTCTTTTATTTCTCACATAAGAGTAAAAAGCCTTGGGGTTTTCCTTGATCCGACCCGCCAAGGACTTCTCATGCCCCCTCCTAGCTCTCTTAAGCCCTTTATTTTAGCTTATTCCTTGCTACCTTGTAATCCTCAAGCGACCCAACTGAACCTTGTTTTCTCATCCTTACATACGCTTCCTTTTTCCTCTTGACAAGACATTCAACCTCTTTTGTGAACCATGGTTCCCTCACACGGTCATTGCCTCCCTGCCTGACAGGGACACACCTATCAAGGACACGCGGTATTTGTTCCTTGAATAAGCTCCACTTTTCATTTGTGCCTTTCCCTGACAGTTTCTGTTCCCATCTTATGCTCCCTAATTCTTGCCTAATGATGGCAGCTGTTCTGTCCTGAGTAAGTTCCCTTTTGCCTTTGGAAATTTTCTGACCCAAGTAAACAACTTCTTCCTGGGCAATTTGTGCTTTGGCAAAGCTAGTTTTGTGGCCATTACTACTGAGGTGGTCCAAAACCACCTGCAGATCTTTCTCATGATCATCTTTATTGATGGAGGCTATCAGAACATCATCTACATACTGGATAATGGTGGAAGGCAGATCAGGCAGTTGCCTGAAATGATTCTGCAGAGCCATGTGGTAAACAGTTGGGCTATTGTGAAAACCTTGCGGTAGTCTAGTCCATGTGTACTGTTGTTGATTAACAGTAAGAGCAAACCATGGTTGTACGTGCTTAGCTAGTGGTACTGACCAGAAGCCATTTGTCATATCAATGACTGAAAACCGTTGAAGGTCAGGAGTTAAAGAGTTAAAGATTGTAGACGGATCTGCCACTAAAGGGGCTTTTCTGACAATGAATTAATTTGCTTTCCTGTAGTCAACAGTAAGGCACCATGTGCCATTAGCCTTTTTTACAGGCCATACAGGGCTGTTTGATGAACTGTGAATGCGCACCAAAATACCCCTTTCTTCAAGTTGTTCTATTATAGGTAGAATGCCTTGAATTGAAGTTCAATTAATAGGGTATTGTTTGGTACAAGGTGGAGCGGATCCCGTGAAAGTGACTGGTTCCATTTAAAAAGACCACAATCATTTTTATCTTTTGCACAAATTGGATGATTATGTATTTCATCTTTTTTGATGTGAAATGCTTACTGTCACAAGTCGGCTTCAAATGAAGTTACTGTGGAAAGCCCCTAGTCGCCACATTCCGGCACCTGTTCGGAATCGAACGGTGCTGCTAGCCTGCCTTGGTCAGCTTTCAAAGCCAGCGATTTAGCCCTGTGCTAAACAGCCCCTGTGTCTAATGGACCAGGTGATTTTTCCATTATTGAAATTGAGTGAAGAATTTAGTTGTGATAAGATGTCCATACCTAGAAGTGCTTGTGTTACCAGACCTACCCATATTGATGCCATCAGTTTATGTGGTCCAAATTCTAAAAGCAGTGGTTTAGTCTGCCGAAGAGTAATAGAACCTCCTCCTGCAGCAAAAGCGTTAATTTTTCCTGCAGTTAGGGGAAAGAAAGCAGCATTCTGTTCAGTAACACAGGTAAGTTCAGCTCCAACGTCAACTAAGAAATCAATATGAATACCTCCCACTCTTAGTGAAATATATAGTCCATCATTTTTCTGTTCCAAAAGTGCATGTAGAGAAAAATGGAGAGAATAATCAAGAATGGGGTCTAGTAGTTTTTTGAATTATCATACAGAGAACGTCTTTGAGCTGGAGGACAGCTTTTCAACAGTTCATTCATAGCACTATCGTCACCGTGTACGTCCCTACGTGGGTACGGCTCGTCCCTATGTGGGAAAGGCTCCTCCCTACGTTGAAATGGCTGGGAGGGTCTAGAATCCCTGGACACAAGTCTGGGTGTCTTGTTGGGACGTAACCCTAGGTGCGTCTTGTTTGTGCGCATTACGTGATTGACCACAAAGTGGAAACGTATTGTAATGAACATTGTCTACTTCATTATCATCTCTCCAATCCATCCATTGTTTATGATTGCATGTTGCCATCCACTGTCCTACTCTATCTCAGAAAAGACATTGTGGTATTTTCTTACGAGATTTTAATGGAGCAAGGGTACATGTTTGCCCTGATGCTTGTGGTGAAATTGTAGTTACGGCTGATATTCCTGCAGGCGCTGCAACAGCCGCCACTGGTGCAGCGGGTAGAGCAACATCTGCTTCTGGAGCAGCAGGTAACATTGGCTGAAATTGAGCAAAGGGTAACATAGGCTGAATTTGAGCAAAAGGTACCATGGGCTGCATTTGAGCAGCTGCAGTGTTAAAGATTGCCTGGTTGTGCAAACCACGGTCTATCTGAATGCATCGGTCAACTATGTCCCGATATCTACCAGCTGTGGCCCAAGCCGGTAAAACCAAATTCAAGGCAGCAGAAACTTCAGGTTTAACACCGGCTATAAAAGCCGTTTGAAATGGACTTAAAGTGCTTGTGTGCCATGTGTCAGTTTCACGTGCAAGTGTCATTCCTGAGTGTTCTATCCAAGTATGTAAAAATCTTTCTTCGAAATCCTGAATATCTTCATTATATTTTTGAATGCAAGATGTGATCTTGGACCAATTAATTCTGGAGGGGCGAAATTTTACAAGCCAATTTTTGATCGCCAGCCAACCAGCTTCTAAATTTTGCAAATCCTCTCTGAGGGCAATTTCTACCTCTATTCCAAGAGTTGCACTGGCACGAATGCCTACTACAATCGTCAGAATTTATACCCCATCAAATGGGTGGAGATGATAAACGGATTGTAATCTGTGAAGTTGACTCCATGTGGTCATACCACCCTCTTTAGGGTGTTGAAGATCTTTGGACTAACTGTCAATTTTTCAGGGTCTGCTGGTTCATGAATCCAATGGTGGTCAAATATGTTTTTAGTGACAGTTTCACCTTCCTCTTCTACTTTCTTGCTTTCAACTCTAATCTGTTTGCATTTTAAAGGGGTTAGTCTAATTAATTTAGTATTTTGCATTGTAGGAAAGCTTGTTGCATCACTATCTTCATCTGATTCAACTGGCAAAGGAACTTTAGATTTTAATTTAGTCCTTACACTCGATCTCGGCTGTGCAATCGCCGATTGTGCCACTGGGGCTGTTTGCTGAATTTGAGCTGTTTGTTCAGCTGCTTGTCGAATCTGAGCTGAACTTTGGTTTAAATTATGAGTTGCAAGACTATCTGTCAGGATTTTGTTCATTTCGCCTTCTAAAACATCTTTCTTTGATTAACCTGCAATTTTCAATTTCAATTCACTCAGTTTTTGACTGCAACTATTGGTATTTTGACTCCATTTCAAGCACTTTATGTTGCAATTCCTCAATTTGAAAAGATAGCTGCTGGACTTTAAAGGTTTAGTTTTCCAATCCTGTTCTAATTTCATCATAATTCCCCCAAGTTTGGATTTTGCATCTTGTAATTCCTCAACAACTGCAATTAGTTGATCTTTAGTAGACTTATTTTTAATAGTTATTTCTTGCTGTCTGCGCATTTGTCCCATAATTACCAGGGACCATTTTGCATGTTCTGCACCGTGTAATCGTGTGTATTTTCCCCATGCCCTCTTGATATTATCGAGGGACTCTGGGGATATCATATTTTGTTTC
This sequence comes from Scyliorhinus torazame, assembly GCF_047496885.1. Lineage (NCBI taxonomy): Eukaryota > Metazoa > Chordata > Chondrichthyes > Carcharhiniformes > Scyliorhinidae > Scyliorhinus > Scyliorhinus torazame. The sequence goes on along the minus strand of NC_092711.1, from coordinate 208,919,466 downwards.
GATTTTTCTTGAGATTTCACATAGATCAAATTGTCTACAAATGAAAGACCCAAAATCACCCAATATATCATCAATAGAGACACCTGGTAAACCACTACCTCCCTTGGACGTCGTGGGGAGTAGTTTTCTGCCATCTAAAGGCTCTGAATTTATCTTAGTATCTGTTTCAGCCATAAATTCAACCTTTCTTGGTCGCTAACTGTGTGTAATCTCTGTACACTGCCGTGATTATTCATTCAGTCACGTTTTATGTTAGTCTCAACGACCAGCACTAGTTTTATTTAACACAGTCTATAAAAATGTCTTTTCCAGGGCTCGAAGCACTGATTGATGCGGTTTTTAAGACCATTAATGGGTGAAAAAGATATTTCTTACCCGAGCCTAGCCGATTGTCCTTGAATCTTCTGTCCACCTGGGCCTCCTCCAATTATTCCCGAAGGTTCCCGAACCTCTCCGATGCCGTCTTAGAGCTCCTCCCCTCCTGCCAAGACTACGCCAGTTGTTAGATCTACCATGCGGTTTTAGCAGCACTTTGCGATTACTAAAACTCAGGAGAAATTGAAGTTAAAACTCTCAGGTGCAAATAAGAATCTGTTTTATTTGCCTCTATTGAATACAATTGAGAGTCATTGAAAAGTCTTACTCTCTAATAAGTTGGACTCACAGAGAGGCAATTTGTAGACAATTGAACTTTCAAACAATCACAGAAATGATTTTCTTGCTGAGGCAAACATCTCGCAATAATGTTAAAAGTCAAAGTCTGAAAATGAAATATGAAAGACAGGAAGATAGGGAATAGAAGTCAAAGTATAGATGATTCATGAAAGAGAGAGAGAGACGGCCGAAAATCCATCACGGTTATCCCAAATCATAACAGACTTTAGCCATCTATCTACACCCCAATGTAATTCTAATTGGTTTGGATTAACATCAAATGAGTTTGATTTGAGGGTTAGTTGTCACTCAATAATAGGCAATATTAACCTAAAATGTATTCTTGTATGAGCTTATGGAATGCAATTCGGCTTCCTTATCGCAAGCTGCTTGAACTGGATTCTTCTGAGGACAATAGCGCCTTTATGTTCCTGCCCTGTTGTCACGGAGACTGCCCTGTCCTTGGTCACTTTATCTTGCAAATGAATTTGTTAGCTGAATAAGAATGCTGTTTTAATCTATCTGTTTCCGTGTTCTGTTGAAGCGTTGTTTTGAAATGCTGAATGTGTGTTTTGAAATGACCTGAGGTTATGAGTGAGTTTTAAAATGGTATTTAATAGATTAGGGGCTAAATGTTAAATAGCTATCTTCTACCTATAGAAAATAGCTAGCTTCTACAAGGCACCTCCAGCACTCCAACTTACCTGCTGGGGGTCCTCGAGCACCCCCCTTCCCAATTAATCCACACCACCATATAACAGCAGGACATCTCCGTGCTTGATTCCTGACAGTGTCAACCTGGCACCTTAGCACTGCCAGCCTATCACCTTGCCAGTGCCCCTGCCAGCCTGGCAGTATCACCAGAGCACACTTGCAGTGCCAGAGCAGCACTGTCTGGGTGCCCAGGCAGCAGTGCCATGGTATCAGGATGGCAGTGCCAAGGTACCCAGACCCCAGCGGGAGTGCAGGGCACCAGCATACCCAGTGCCCAACTACCCGGAGTAGCTGTACCACTGCCGGTGACTGGCTTCCTCAGTTCTAATCGAGTATGACTGGCACTCACTTTTGCTTCCCAGACTGAGCGCCACCAGTCCCTAGAGTTCCTGTACCCCTTGTTCGGCACTTTCTCTGAAGATGGCTATCTGCACCGCACGGTTCAGGTCTAAATGGGCCTCAGCTAGTAATTACCGTTGCATGTCCACATCGCGTTGGGCGGGATACTCCGTTCCTGAGACTATGCATTGATGCCAACGCAGAGTTCGTCAACTTTCACAACAGCAAAACTGGCACTACACCTGGACCGATTCCGGCACTGTGGAGGGGCTGGCACTGACACCGGTGGAACACAATTGATTCCAATGAAAAACAGTGCGGGATTCACCAGGTTCGTGATGGTCACTCGGGAGGCTGACAAGCTGTAGCCGCATATACACATTACGATCCCCACACATACCATCCCAGCGAACAAGATGACACTCATTGTGGGTGGCCTGGTGGCACAATGGTTAGCACTGTTGCCTCTGGCGCTGAGGACCTGGGTTCAATCCCGGCCCCAGGTCACTGCCTGTGTGGATTTTGCACATTCTTCCCGTGTCTGCGTGGGTTTCACCCCCACAACCCAAAAATGTGTAGGTTAGGTGGATTAGCCACGCTGAATTTCCCCATAATTGGATGGGTATTCTAAATTTATATTGAAAAAAAGGTGGCACTCGCATGATGGGTCGGCTGGGGCTAGAGGGCACTTAGAGGGGGGGGTCCCTGGGGGGACACCTATACGACCCATGGCACTAAGTTCATAGTGGGCTGTTAGCAGTATGCGCAGCTGCACCGCTGCCTTGCCGGCTGCAGCAATGGTGTTCCGTGACCTTCCACTCCCACTCCACTGCCTATCTCCTGGCCACCCCCGCTACTCCCCCCGGCCCTGGCAGAAGCCCCCGGTCAGCGGCACAACTGTCAGCTCATGATGTTGGTGAAGTATATAGTGATATATATATATATGGTGATGTTGGAAACATTCCGTACCCCATCTCTCTCCCTCAGCCACCACGACGCCGGTTTCACGATTTTTAAAAGCACAAGTGAACTACGCCATTGGGAACTCGGCCCATCGGAGGAGGAGAATCGCGAGGCCCAGGAGAATACAGGGTTGGGCCCCCTAATAATATGCAATAATAATATTACTGTACGTGTATTCAGAATATAGATCACAATATTTATAATGATAGAGATTAAGTAGATTGTGGAATGCAAATTGAGATGCTCACCACTGACCTTACCACTTAAAAGTTACGTTGACTCGGTGGTCATTTATGAGAGAGTCTTGATATTAAGTGGTGGAAGCCCATTTCATGGCCAATACAAATCTTAAATCATGGGCGGTACCGTGGTTAGCACTGCTGCCTCACAGCGCCAGGGACACGGGTTTGATTCCCATCTCAGGTTACTGTCTGCGTGGGGTTTGCACATTCTCCCCATGTCTGCATGGGTTTCCTCCGGGCTTTCCTCTCACAGTCAAAAGATGTGCATGTTAGGCGGATTGGTCATGCAAAATTGTCCCTAAATGTCCAAACGTAGGGTCGGGTTACAGGGATAAGGTAACTTACTCGACTGGGCCTAGTTTAGATGGCTTTTCAAACGGTTTGTGCAGACTCGCTGGGCTGGTTTAGCACAGTGGGCTAAACAGCTAGCTTGTAATGCAGAACAAGGCAGCAGCGCGGGTTCAATTCTCGTACCGGCCCCCCTGAACAGGCGCCGGAATGTGACGACTAGGGACTTTTCACAGTAACTTCATTTCAGCCTACTTGTGGTAATAAGTGATTATTATGGTTATTAAATGGCCTCCTTCTGCATTGTAGGGATTCCATGAGAAGGAGAAACTCTTGACTGTTCTCTGAGACAGATCCTGGACCACATGATAGGCAGTTTAAAGGACTGGTTTAGCTCAGTGGGCTGGACAGCTGGTTTGTGATGCAGAAAAAGGCCAGCAGCGCGGATTCAATTCCTGTGCCAGCTTACCCGAACAGGGGGCGGAATGTGGCGACTAGGGACTAGTCACAGTAACTTCGTACTTGTGATAATAAAAGGTTATTATTATTATTAGGTGCTATCGGGAGAGAAAAAGAGGAAGTGAGAGCACTTACCTGCCTTTGATGTGGTCAAGGAGCTGTCACTCATATCTTAGTAAAGTCAATTTCCCATTGATATGAAGGAAAAGCTTGTTGATCAAATATCTGAAGGGGGGGGTTAAACCTAGCTGATGTGGTTTTCCCTTTCCCGTAATTTAAAGGAGCTGCATTCACTGCCGAGCCAGCAGGTGTAGGGCAGGGCAGAGGTGAGTTCCAGAGCAGTGGCTTTTTTCACTATCACTGTCTGACTGCTGTCTAGCTTCCAGGCAGGGAGCATTCATGGGAGGGGGGTCGCTATCACGGGGGAACTCTGGGGGAGGGGTCTCTTTCAAGGGGCATCTTTGGGGGCGATTCTCTAATGGGAGGGTCTTTGATGGGGTTCTGGAATAGGGGGGTCCGTGAGTTGGTTCGGGTCATCCTTATACTGTGGGGGAGGGGGTGACCCAGCAAATAATTTGTCGGGGGAAGCCGAATTGTGTTGTGGGGGAGAAGGGGGCCAGAAGCCGGAGATCGCTATTGGGCTGCCCGCTCGGAATGGTGGCCTGAGACCGGGACTCGTGAGGGAATCATTTGCAATTACCGCTATGTATAAATTTGCATGGTTGGTGACGCTGAATCGCCTCTGGATTACCACTGCCAGCGTGAACGCAAATCAGAGTCAATTCATCCCTGGCAGGACAGCATACTCTCCCAAACAGAAAATCCAGACCATTATTTAATTGTTGAAGACGTTCTTATGACATTATCGCTGTGAGCAGATAGCCTATAATATGTTTCAATATAATCTGTGATCACTTTCAATCATGGGGCAGAGGATTGCCGGGGGGGGCCAGTGGTGACGGCCCCCGACCAGCGCAACACGATTCCCGTCCCCACCGAAAAACCGGCGCCGGAGAATCCAGCAGCTGCGTCGGGGCGAGATTTGGGCCCCCCCCCCGGCGATTCTCCGGTCCGGCGGCGGTTCGGAGAATCCCGCCCCTGATCAGTCCATAAGAGGGTCATTCAGGAGTGTGGTTACAGCGTGTAAGAAGCTGTTTTTGAACCTGTCAGAGGGTGTTCTCAGACATTTGTGTCTCCTGCCGGATAGAAGACATTGGAAGAGTGAATCACCCTACGTGGGAGGGGTTTTTGATTATGCTGCCCACTTTCCCCAGGCAGCGGGAGGTGTAGACAGAGTCAATGGATGGGAGGCAGGGTTGCGTGATGGAGTGGACTGTGTTCACGACTCTCTGTAGTTTCTTCTGATCTTGGGCTGAGCAGTTGCCATACCAGGCTGTGATACAGCCAGAAATGATGATTTCTATGGTGTATCTGTAAACGTTAGCAAGATTCAATGTGGACATGCCGAATTTCCTTAGTTTCCTGAGAAAGTATAGACGCTGTTGTGCTTTCTTGGTGGTAGCATCGACGTGGGTGGACCAGGACAGATTGCTGGTGATGTGCACACCTAGGAATTTGAAGCTCTCAACCATCACCACCTCGGCAACATTGATGCAGATAGGGGTGTGTACAATACTTTGCTTCCTGAAGTCAATGACCAGCCCTTTAGTTTTGCTGACATTGAGGGAGAGATTGTTGTTGTTACACCACTCCACTAGGTTCTCTATCTCTCTCCTGTACTCTGACTCATCCTTCTTTGAGATCCGACCCACTATGGTCGTGTCATCAGCAAACGTGGAGATGCTGTTGGAGCCAAATTTTGCCACACAGCGTGTGTGTACAGGGAGTAAAATAGGGGGCTAAGTATGCAGCCTTGCGGCGCCCTGGTATTGAGTTCTATTGTGGAGGAGGTGTTGTTGTCTCTCCTTACTGATTCTGGTCTTTGTGTTAAGAAGTCGAGGATCCAGCTGCAGAGGGAGGAGTCAAGTCCTAGGTTTTGGAGCTGTGATATAAGCTTGGCTGGAATGATGGTGTTGTAGGCGGAGCTGTAGTCAATGAATAGGAGACTGACGTATGAGTCCTTGTTGCCCATCATTGAGGATGGAGATATTTGGGGAGCCTCTTCCTCTAGTTTGTTGTTTAATCTGCCGACTACCATTCATGGCAGGAAGTGACAGGACTGCAAGAGCTTAAATCTTATCCATTAGTGTTGGGATCACTTAGCTCTGAATATCACATGCTGCTGTTCACAGTCCTATATTGTAGCTTCACCAGGTTGCCTCCTCATTTTGAGGTACATCTTCTACTACTCTTCTCATTGAGGCAGGGTTAGCCCTGTCATGAGAATGTCATTTTAATAAATGTTTGGCTGCTCATATTGCTGCAGTGATGTCAGAGAGTGGGTGGAGCTGGGCTATCTGTCAGCTTTTTACTTTCATTTTAGGCTGTTTGCTGCAGGGTGTATGTTCAATTCTGGTAACCACACTACCAGAAGGATGTGAAGGCTTTAGAGAGGGTGCAAAAGAGATTTACCAGGATGTTGTCTGGTATGGGGGGCATCAGCTATGAGGAACGGTTGAATAAACTTCATTTGTTCTCACTGGAACGAAGGAGGTTGAGGGGCGACCTGATAGAGGTCTACAAAATTATGAGGGGCATAGACAGAGTGGATAGTCAGAGGCTCTTCCCCGGGATAGAGGGGTCAATTACTAGGGGGCATAGGTTTAAGGTGAGAGGGGCAAGGTTTAGAGTAGATGTACGAGGCAAGTTTTTTACGCAGAGGGTAGTGGGTGCCTGGAACTCGCTACCGGAGGAGGTGGTGGAAGCAGGGACGATAGTGACATTTAAGGGGCATCTTGACAAATACATGAATAGGATGGGAATAGAGGGATACGGACCCAGGAAGTGTCGGAGATTGTAGTTTAGTGTGGCAGCATGGTCAGCACGGGCTTGGAGGGCCGAAGGGCCTGTTCCTGTGCTGTACATTTCTTTGTTCTTTTGTCCTTTGTTCTTGTTTGTTTTAAAAAGGTTAACTTGAGTTAATAGAATCAACTTTGTTTTGCTTTAAAAAACACTTTTCCATTTCTGCTGTAGCACACCTGTAGAGTGGGCTGTGTGCTCCCCATATCACAATCTATTAAAAGTTGTGGGTCAGGTGAACTCCATGATAAACTCTGGCCCATAACAGCCCTTTGAATGCCCAGCCGATCTCGCCTGCCAGCAGTCTCCAGAAAGTGGCAGGATGGCCCCAGCTGCATTAGGCCCATCTCCCAATTCCCGTCTCTGTCATGAAAATCCGTCCCAATTGGCCAACAGTTGGTGTCAAAGTGCAGTCAGGATCAAGCCCTCTGTGCCAATCCTGTAGTTAACGGGAGGGGAAACCAGCCAGTGCAAACCGTAGGTGGGAGTTATTGTGAGTGCAGGAAAACTTGTCCACAACATACAATGACTGGAATCCTCTGTATTAACACCAGGACTCAAGCAGGAGAATGACTGAAGGTTCACAATGCAGGAACGCTGATACTCAGTAATTCTAACTCGCCCCACCCTACCCCAAATTGATGCCCATGTTTGCCGAGGACAGAGGAAACTTCAGACAACATCATTCTATCTGGGTCCTGGCCGAGTTACTGACTGTTCTGGAGAATTCCGACAGCAATTAGCGATGCATGACTAGAATTGCACTGGATTTTCAAGCCATTGGTTACCAATTGAACAAAAAATTTAATTTCAAATTTTCACATCTCATGAGCGACCAGAAGTTTCATACAGCTAGGGCCTTCTGTAGAATCAGGCTTATTTTCATATCTTTCCCCTCTGTGTTCTTCCAAGTATGGACCCCAATCAGGAGCTGATGCGCAAGCGACAGAAATTTTCTGCGAAAATAAGATCAAAATGAAACATTTAATGATTTCTGACTGATTCTTATTGATCATCAACACCAAACAAGTGGAAACATTGGGCACGATTTAGCGGACATATTTCTAAGTGCCGTTTTGGGCGCGATTGACAGGGGTGTTTCTCGAAGGCCGGGTTGGCGAGATCGCGGCCCGTATTTAACGGCACTTAGTGCCAAAAGTGATTTCCCACGAGTCATAGATGTTTATAGCATGGAATCAGGCCCTTCGGCCCAGCTTCTCCATGTCGCCCAGTTTCTATCACTAAACTAGTCCCACTTGCCTTCATTTGGCCCATATCCCTCTCTATCCACACTGCCCATGTAACTGTCCAACTGCTTTTTAAAACCGTACCCGCCTCTACCACTGCCACTGGCAGCCCGTTCCAGGTGCTCACCACCCTCTGTGTGGAGAAATATCCCCTCTGGTCTCTTTTGTATCTCTCCACTCTCACCTTAAACCTATGCCCTTTTGGAGTATCTCACCATTACTGGCTGTCTCGCCGTCTTATTCGCCAGACTTGCACCTCAGCATCTCACCGCTAACAAGGAGGAGTTGCTTTTAAATGCTCTCTCACCGCCCACTCCAGTCAACACACAAGCATGGCAGCACGCAGACCTGCTCTTCGCTTTGTGGATGTCGATCTGCCAAAGGTTTATCGACTCTGTGGATGCGAGGTGCAACATCGTGTTCCCCCGGGGGGGGTTGGAGGACCAGCAGTAGGGTCACCAATGCCACATTGGCAGTGTCTGTCTGTCCGGGCAACATGACCAGGAGGACCAGTGCCCAATGTCAGAAGAAGACCAATGATCTCCACTGCTGGAAGAGTAATTGCCCATCACTCTTCTAGCATCAGTACCGCTGCCACCCCTCAAAATCCCCCACTCAAAATCACCGGCTGAGACATCACACTCTCCCTACATCCAATCTTTGTGCTTGTTCCTCAGAACCCTCTGGCAGCACACATGCCACCTTCTATGACCCTCTGACCCATCAAGCGCATGGCTTACAAATCCCTTTCTCTGACCCTGCAGGATAAGATAGCCCATAATAAGTGAGAAAAAGCCGGGGTGGGGGGGGGGGGGAGCGCAGAGTACCAGATATCTGATTCCTCACTCTCTTATGAGGAACGGGCCCTGGAGATTGCAGCGTTGGTGGAGGAGAGAGCAGTCACTGACATCAAGGTTGACCTACGCCTCGGAGGTGTGGATCCACTGCCACTTCACCCAGTTGATCTGTCTCAAGTGTGTCTTTCATGTCAGTCAAAGCGATCCTTCCCGCTCAATGACCCCATATCCATTCTCTCGCAGGATCTACATCTATTGGGGCTGGACCATCTGGAGTCATCACCCCCTCCCCCCCCCCCCCCCCCCCCAACCTCCACCCCCATCATGCTGTTGCTGGTGACATCAGGTGGAGGGAGGAACACGAAGGGAGTCAGCAGTCAGAGATCTACTGGATTCCAGGGCTCAGCTGGCTCCCAGTCAGATGCCAAGCCTCCGGAGAAGGTTCTCCCAGAGCTGGTGCAGATGCTAAGACATGGCAGTGAGCTTCAGGAGGGGATGTCAGCAACATACCAGGGAGTGCATAGCCGATTGGAGGAGCCCCAAAGGCTACGGGTGCATTGGGTGGCATCTGCAGTGAAAAGCCTGCAGCACAAGGTCAACATTTTGACTGGTGCTGTCCAAGGCATGGCTCAGTCTGTGATAACCATGGCTGAGGGCTTTGACATCATGTCCCAGTCACTGAGGGACATGTTCCAGCCATAGGTGGACATTGTCGAGGCACTGCAGAGCATGGCCCAGTCACTAAGGAGCATCGCTGAGGGTGTCGACACTGTGTTGCAGACAACGGGGAGGTGCCAGGACTAGCAGAGCCAGATGGTGCAAAGGCCTGTTGAGCTTACTCCGTCTGCCAATCTGTCCCATGGAGACCCCAAGGGCTGTATGGACCCTATCAGGGATGAGGAAGCACTGGAGGTCAACCCACAGCCTATCACCAAGGAGTCGACGGCAGTCTCCCATTCTTCTGAATCACCTCTCCTGACAACGGTGCATCTCAAGGGCAGCGGGCAGAACAGGGTGGGACAGCAATGCCTGTGACACCAGTGTCGGCCAGCGCCCTCCGGCTCCAGTCCCTCCAGAGAAAGTACGCCAAGGGCATCAAGATAGAGGGAATGGGCATTGGGGAGGGTATGTGGTGGGGGGGAGGGGTGGGGGCGAGCATGTGTCGGAGGTATTGGGCGGGTTTCTCTGATCCTGAGACTAAGTGTTGACGCCATCGTAAATGCCGTCGTGTTTCATGACGGCATCAACAGGTCCCTAGGAGCAGCGATTCTGAGCCCCTCAGTAGGCCAGCATGGCACTAGAGCGACCGGCGCCGTGCCGACCGCGGAGAACCTCCCGAGAATTCACGGACCGGCATCGGGGCAGCGGCGCACGATTCGCGCCCGGCCCTCCGATTCTATGGCCAGGCACGGGCTGAGAGAATCCCGCCCACTATGTGTAGCTAGGAGCAGAGTGGTCCAAGATTAATAGTACCTAATTCAGACCCTGTCTAGTGGATGGGTGTCAGCAAAAAGATAGGAATTAGACTTTGGTATAAACTGTGGAGAACCAGAGCTTACTTCACAGCGAGTGATCATCACTTCCTGCCTTGCATATATATTTTCTTTATTCGTTCATGATATGTGGGTTTCACTGGCTGGGCCAGCATTTATTGCCCATCCCTGAGGGCCCTTAAGAGTCAATCACATTGCTGTGCGTCTGGAGTCCAGGCCAGACCAGGTAACGATGGCAGATTTCCTTCCTTAAAGCACATTGGTGAACCAGATGGATTTTCACAACAATCAACAATAGTCGTCATTAGACTTTTAGAACATAGAACATAGAACATTACAGCGCAGTACAGGCCCTTTGGCCCTCGATGTTGCGCCGACCTGTGAAATCACTCTAAAGCCCATCTACACTATTCCCTTATAGTCCATTTGTCTATCCAATGACCATTTGAATGCCCTTAGTGTTGGCGAGTCCACTACTGTTGCAGGCAGGGCATTCCACACCCTTACTACTCTCTGAGTAAATAACCTACCTCTGACATCTGTCCTATATCTATCCCCCTCAATTTAAAGCTATGTCCCCTCGAGGAAAAAGGCTCTCACTGTCCATCCTATCCAATCCTCTGATCATCTTGTATGCCTCAACTAAGTCACCTCTTAACCTTCTTCTCTCTAACGAAAACAGCCTCAAGGCCCTCAGCCTTCCCTCATAAGATCTTCCCTCCATACCAGGCAACATTCTGGTAAATCTCCTCTGCACCCTTTCCAATGCTTCCACATCCTTCCTATAATGCAGCGACCAGAATTGCACGCAATACTCCAAATGCGGCCGCACCAGAGACCAGAGTTTTGTACAGCTGCAACATGACCTCATGGCTCCAAAGTTCAATCCCTCTACCAATAAAAGCTAACACACCGTACGCCTTCTTACCAACCCTCTCAACATGGGTGACAACTTTCAGGGATCTATGTACATGGACACCGAGATCTCTCTGCTCATCCACACTGCCAAGAATCTTACCATTAGTCCAGTACTCTGTCTTCCTGTTATCCCTTCCAAAATGATTCACCTCACACTTTTCTGCATTAAACTCCATTTGCCACCTCTCAGCCCAGCGCTGCACCTTATCTATGTCCCTCTGTAAATTGTAACATCCTTACGCACTGTCCACAAATCCACCGACTTTAGTGTCATCTGCAAATTTACTCATCCATCCTTCTACGCCCTCCTCCAGGTCATTTATAAAAATGACAAACAGCAGTGGCCCCAAAACAGATCCTTGTGGTACACCACTAGTAACTGGACTCCAGTCTGAACATTTCCCATCAACCACCACCCGTTGTCTTCTTCCAGCTAGCCAATTTCTGATCCAAACTGCTAAATCACCCTGAATCCCATGCCTCCGTATTTTCTGCAGTAGCCTACCGTGGGGAACTTTATCAAACGCTTTACTGAAATCCATATACACCACATCAACTGTTTTACCCTCATCCACCTGTTTGGTCACCTTCTCAAAGAACTCAATAAGGTTTGTGAGGCACGACCTATCCTTCACAAAACCGTGTTAACTATCTCTAATCAAATTATTCCTTTCCAGATGATTATACATCCTATCGCTTATAAACCTTTCCAAGATTTTGCCCACAATAGAAGTAAGGCTCACTGGTCTATAGTTACCGGGGTTGTCTCTACTCCCCTTCTTGAACAAGGGGACAACATTTGCTATCCTCCAGTCTTCTGGCACTATTCCTGTAGACAAAGATGACTTAAAGATCAAAGCCAAAGGATCAGCAATCTCCTCCCTAGCTTCCCAGAGAATCCTCGGATAAATCCCATCCGGCCCAGGGGACTTATCTACTTTCACACTTTCCAGAATTGCTAACACCTCCTCCTTATGAACCTCAAGCCCTTCTAGTCTAGTAGCCTGAATCTCAGTATTTTACTTGACAAAATTGTCTTTTTCCTGTGTAAACACTGACGAAAAATATTCATTTAGCACCTCTCCTATCTCCTCGGACTCCAAGCACAACTTCCCACTACTGTCCTTGACTGGCCCTGCTCTTACCCTAGTCATTCTTTTATTCCTGACATATCTACTGAAAGCTTTAGGGTTATTCTTGATCCTACCTGCCAAGGACTTCTCATCTCCCCTCCTGGCTCTTCTTAGCTCTCTCTTTAGGTCCTTCCTAGCTAACTTGTAACTCTCGAACACCCTAACTGAATCTACATGTCTCATCTTTACATAAGCCTCCTTCTTCCTCTTGACAAGTGTTTCGACTGCTTTAGTAAACCACGGTTCCCTTGCTCGACCACTTCCTCCCTGCCTGACAGGGACATACTTATCAAGGACACGCAGTAGCTGTTCCTTAAACAAGCTCCACATTTCCATTGTGCCCATCCCCTGCAGTTTTCCCTTCCATCCGATGTATCCTAAGTCTTGCCTCATCGCATCATAATTGCCTTTCCCCCAGATATAACCCTTGCCCTGCGGCATATACCTATCCCTTTCCATCACTAAAGTAAACGTAATGGAATTGTGGTCACTATCACCAAAGTGCTCACCTACCTCCAAATCTAACACCTGTCCTGGCTCATTACCCAGTACCAAATCCAATATGGCCTCGCCTCTCGTTGGCCTATCTACATACTGTGTCAGGAAACCCTCCTGCACACAGTGGACAAAAACAGACCCATCTAAAGTACTCGAACTATAGCGTTTCCAATCAATATTTGGAAATTTAAAGTCCCCCGCAACAACTACCCTGTTGCTTTCGCTCCTATCCAGAATCATCTTTGCAATCCTTTCCTCTACATCTCTGGAACTTTTCAGAGGCCTATAGAAAACCCCTAACAGGGTGACCTCTCCTTTCCTGTTTCTAACCTCAGCCCATACTACCTCAGTAGACGAGTCCTCATCAAACGTCCTTTCTGCCACCGTAATACTGTCCTTGACTAACAATGCTACCCCTCCCACTCTTTTCCCACCTTCCCTGAGCTTACTGAAATATCTAAACCCCGGCACCTGCAACAACCATTCCTGTCCCTGCTCTATCCATGTCTCCGAAATGGCCACAACATCGAAGTCCCAGGTACCAACCCATGCCGCAAGTTCACCCACCTTATTCCGGATGCTCCTGGCATTGAAGAAGACACACTTTAAACCACCTTCCTGCCTGCCGGTACACTCCTGCAACTTTGAAACCTTACTCATGATCTCACTACTCTCAACCTCCTGTATACTGGAGCTACAATTCAGGTTCCCAAGCCCCTGCTGAACTAGTTTAAACCCTCCCGAAGAGCATAAGCAAATTTCCCCCTTGAGCCGCTTGATGTGGGAGCTGGCAGATCCCATTGCGAGCTGCAGCGAACACATCTGCAGTAAGTGTTGGCTGCGCGAAGAGCTCCGGCTCAGAGTTGATGAGCTGGAGTCTGAGCTTCAAACACTGAGGCACATCCGGGAGGGGGAGACTTACCTGGACACTGTGTTTCAGGAGGCAGTCACACCTGTCAGAGTAAGTAGTTTAAATCCTGCCAGTGGCCAGGGACAGCAGGGTGTGACTGCAAGTCAGGCAGGTAAAGGGAACCAGCAGTCAGGAACTCAGGAGCCTCAGCCCTTGACTCTGTCCAACAGGTATGAGGCACTTGCTCCCTGTGTGGATGGCGAACAGGGTTGCAGGAAGGATGAGTCAGCTGACCAAGGCACCATGGTTCAGCAGGCCATTCAAGGGGAGGGAATAAATAGGCAAGTTGTAGTTGTAGGGGATTCTATTATCAGGGGGATAGATAGTATCCTTTGTGAGCAGGATAAAGAGTCCCGCATGGTATGTTGCCTGCCCGGTGCTAGGGTGCAGGACATCTCTGACCGGCTTGAAAGGATACTGGAGAGGGAGGGGGAGGATCCAATTGTTGTGGTCCATGTTGGCACCAACAACATCGGCAAGTCTAGGAAAGAGGACCTGTTTAGAGATTATAAAGAGCTAGGATTCAAATTAAAAAACAGGTCCTCAAGGGTCATAATCTCCGGATTACTGCCCGAGTCAAGTGCAAATTGGCATAGGGAGGCAAGAATAAGGGAAGTTAACACGTGGCTGAAAGAGTGGTGTGGGAATGAGGGGTTCCTTTTCATGGGATACTGGCATCAGTTTTGGGACAGGGGGGACCGACACCGTTGGAATGGTCTCCACCTGAACCGAGCTGGGACCAGTGTTCTGGCGAAAAGAGTAAATAGGGTGGTCAATAGGACTTTAAACTAAAGATTGGGGGGGGAAGGGAAAGTCAGGGAACCAAGAGGTGAAGTAATCAGCGGGGAGCGTAGCTGCTTGGGAATAAAAAAACACGAACAGACAAAACTCAAGAGTGGTTACGATTGTCCCCATCCCACAAAATATGACAGAGTGTATGGAAAGGCTCAGTAAACCAAGGTCCACCACACTAAGAAAACAAAAAGGGACGGTCAACAGAGAATTAATGGTGCTATATTTAAATGCGCGCAGTGTACGGAACAAGGTAGATGAGCTTGTGGCCCAGATTGTGACTGGCAGGTATGATGTGGTAGGCATCACAGAGACATGGTTGCAGGGGGTTCAGGACTGGCATTTAAACATCCAGGGATTCACAACCTATCGAAAAGACAGAGAGGTGGGCAGAGAGAGCGGGGTTGCCTTGTTAATCAGGAATGAAATTGAATCAATAGCACTAAACGCCATAGGGTCGGATGATGTGGAGTCTGTGTGGGTAGAGTTGAGGAACCACAAAGGCAAAAAAACCATAATGCCTCCTAACAGTGGTCAGGACCAGGGGCACAAAATGCACCACGAAATAGAAAGTGCATGTCAGAAAGGCAAGGTCACAGCGATCATGGGGGACTTTAATATGCAGGTGGACTGGGTAAATAATACTGCCAGTGGACCCAAGGAAAGGGAATTCATTGAATGTTTACAGGAGGGCTTTTTGGAACAGCTTGTGATGGAGCCCACGAGGGAACAGGCCATTCTGGACTTAGTGTTATGTAATGAGCCAGACTTGATTAAAGATCTTAAAGTAAGGGAGCACTTAGGAAGCAGTGATCAGAATATGGTAGAATTCAATCTCCAATTTGAAAGAAAGAAGGTAGAATCAGATGTAAAGGTGTTACAGTTAAATAAAGGTAACTACAGGGGTATGAGGGAGGAACTGACGAAAATCGACTGGGAGCAGAGCCTAGTGGGAAAGGCAGTAGAACAGCAATGGCAGGAGTTTCTGGGAGTAATTGAGGACACAGTACAGAGGTTCATCCCAAAGAAAAGAAAGGGTATCAGAGGGGGGATTAGGCAGCCATGGCTGACAAAGGAAGTTAGGGAATGCATCAAAGCAAAAGAGAAAGCCTATAATGTGGCAAAGAGTAGTGGGAAGTCAGAAGATTGGGAAGGCTACAAAAACAAACAGAGGATGACAAAGAGAGAGATAAGGAAAGAGAGGATCAAATTTGAAGGTAGGCTAGCCAGTAACATTCGGAATGATAGTAAAAGTGTCTTCAAATACATTAAAAACAAACAGGAGGCAAAAGTTGACATTGGGCCGCTCCAAAATGACGCTGGTAATTTTGTGATGGGAGACAAGGAAATAGCTGAGGAACTGAATAAGTACTTTGCGTCAGTCTTCACAGGAGAAGACATGAGTAATATCCCAACAATTCCGGAGAGTCAGGGGACAGAGTTGAATATGGTAGCCATCACAAAGGAGAAAGTGCTAGAGAAACTAAGAGGTCTAAAAATTGATAAATCTCCGGGCCCAGATGGGCTACATCCTAGAGTTCTAAAGGAGGTAGCTGAAGAAATAGTGGAGGCGTTAGTTATGATCTTTCAAAAGTCACTGGAGTCAGGGAAAGTCCCAGAGGATTGGAAAATTGCTGTTGTAACCCCCCTGTTCAAGAAGGGAACAAGGAAAAAGATGGAAAATTATAGGCCAATTAGCCTAACCTCGGTTGTTGGCAAGATTCTAGAATCCATTGTTAAGGATGAGATTTCTAAATTCTTGGAAGTGCAGGGTCAGATTAGGACAAGTCAGCATGGATTTAGTAAGGGGAGGTCGTGCCTGACAAACCTGTTAGAGTTCTTTGAAGAGATAACAAATAGGTTAGACCAAGGAGAGCCAATGGATGTTATCTATCTTGACTTCCAAAAGGCCTTTGATAAGGTGCCACACGGGAGACTGCTGAGTAAAATAAGGGCCCATGGTATTCGAGGCAAGGTACTAACATGGATTGACGATTGGCTGTCAGGCAGAAGGCAGAGAGTTGGGATAAAAGGTTCTTTTTCGGAATGGCAACCGGTGACGAGTGGTGTCCCGCAGGGTTCAGTGTTGGGGCCACAGCTGTTCTCTTTATATATTAACGATCTAGATGACGGGACTGGGGGCATTCTGGCTAAGTTTGCCGATGATACAAAGATAGGTGGAGGGGCAGGTAGTATGGAGGAGGTGGGGAGGCTGCTAAAGATTTAGACAGTTTAGGAGAGTGGTCCAAGAAATGGCTGATGAAATTCAACGTGGGCAAGTGCGAGGTCTTGCACTTTGGAAAAAAGAATAGAGGCATGGACTATTTTCGAAACGGTGACAAAATTCATAATGCTGAAGTGCAAAGGGACTTGGGAGTCCTAGTCCAGGATTCTCTAAAGGTAAACTTGCAGGTTGAGTCCATAATTAAGAAAGCAAATGCAATGTTGTCATTCATCTCAAGAGGCTTGGAATATAAAAGCAGGGATGTACTTCTGAAGCTTTATAAAGCATTAGTTAGGCCCCATTTAGAATACTGTGAACAATTTTGGGCCCCACACCTCAGGAAGGACATACTGGCACTGGAGCGGGTCCAACGGAGATTCATACGGATGATCCCAGGAATGGTAGGCCTAACATACGATGAACGTCTGAGGATCCTGGGATTATATTCATTGGAGTTTAGGAGGTTGAGGGGAGATCTAATAGAAACTTACAAGATAATGAATGGCTTAGATCGGGTGGATGTAGGGAAGTTGTTTCCATTAGCAGGGGAGACTAGGACCCGGGGGCACAGCCTTAGAATAAAAGGGAGTCACTTTAGAACAGAGATGAGGAGAAATTTCTTCAGCCAGAGAGTGGTGGGTCTGTGGAATTCATTGCCACAGAGGGCGGTGGAGGCCGGGACGTTGAGTGTCTTTAAGACAGAAGTTGATAAATTCTTGATTTCTCGAGGAATTAAGGGCTATGGAGAGAGAGCGGGTAAATGGAGTTGAAATCAGCCATGATTGAATGGTGGAGTAGACTCGATGTGCCAAATGGCCTTACTTCCGCTCCTATGTCTTATGGTCTTATGGATATTGGTACCCCTCTGGGGTAATTCCATATTTTGATTGAATTCAAATTCCACCATCTGTCCTGGCTGGATTCAAACCCTTGTCTCCAAAACATTACTCTGGGACTCTGGATTACTAGTCCAGTGACAATACCACTCCTCCTCAGCCAATGGCCTATCCCTCTCATCCTCCTCCAGCATGTTGCCCCACTGCTGTGCCAGGTTGTCGAGGGCAGTGCAGACCACCACAAAGTAGGATGCCCTCGGGGGGGGGGGGGGGGGGGGGCTGTACTGCAATGCACCACCAGAGAGGTCCAGGCATTGGAACCGCTCAGTGACAGCACGGTGGCAACATGGACCTAATAATTTGGGTCTCCACCTCGGTCTCAGGCCTCTGTACCAGTATCCATAGCCGAAACTGTCGCCACAAATGCCCCCACTGCAAGTGCGGTCTCGGCCTGGGTGGAATGCATTGCCGGCACCACAGCCCGCTCCTGCAGGATGCCCGCTGTCATCCCCTTTTGTCGTCACTGGGTCTCTGACTATATCTGCACTGTGGCTGGGACTGGATATTCCAGATGCCTGGGACCTGTCTGGACAGGAGCTGGTTCCTGGGGCCGGGGGGAGTGGGGGGCGGGCTGTAGGGTGGAGGGGGGGAGGGAGCAAGGGCCGGTGAAGGTGAGCCTGGAGTGACGCAGTGTAGGGGTGGTGATATGGGTGATGAGGGGAGGTGGGGTAGTTTGAGGATGGTGTAGGAGCTGTGGGTGAGGGATGTGTAGGGGGGCTGAGGGGGGGTTGTGGGAATGAGGGGGTTATGGGAATGATGTGGGGGGATGCCCAGACATGCGTCATGGGAAACCGCTACTCGGTGGGGTCTCACTTGCTCGCCCGTGACCGCACTCCATCCCAGCGACATTCTCTGGGCCACCGGCAATGTAAAGGGCCCTCTGCTCGGCATGGTGGGAGGTCTCAGTTCTGCTCATCCCCCTCTGGTCTTATCCCGCTCCCGGCGGTTGTGCGCGGCCTTCTCCTGCGGAGGGGGGAACACAAACAGCAAAACCGCTAGATGATCCAACGCAAGCAGCCCAGGTGTTGGGTCGATGGTGACCTCAGTGGCCAGAGCACCCGGCCATGGTGGCTGGCATGGGTGATGGAATGTGGGGCAGGGTAGGAGGGGGGGGGAATGGGCTGGGTTACGGATGTGTGGGGGTTACTGGGTTAGTGCCGGGGGCACGGAGCAGTCAACTCACCCTGGCCACTCTGAGAATGTCTTGAAGTTTCTTCCGGCACTGCATGCCATGTCAGGGCGACGTTGCCCACAGCGCTGACCACCTCCCCCACCTGTGCCCAGGCATGGCAGACGGTGGTGCC
This sequence comes from Scyliorhinus torazame, assembly GCF_047496885.1. Taxonomy (NCBI): domain Eukaryota; kingdom Metazoa; phylum Chordata; class Chondrichthyes; order Carcharhiniformes; family Scyliorhinidae; genus Scyliorhinus; species Scyliorhinus torazame. The sequence goes on along the minus strand of NC_092711.1, from coordinate 208,900,676 downwards.
TGTCGGCCTTACTCCCGGGTTAGGGTATAGGGTCGTCCTTCACTCCTCTATGGCGACTGGGAGGGTGTCCAGCTCGGCGTCCCTGAACCGTTGCTGTGCTCTCCTTTCAGCCACCTTGTTGGCTGGGACTGTGTGTGGTGGGTGAAGGACCGTTTAAGTGCGGCTGTGGCATGTGAGCCTCATGAGTGCCAATCATGGACCCCGCGAACCCGGCACCGTTTTCCATGGAATTGATTGCGTTCCACATGGCGACGGCGCTAGCCAATTTAAAGTAGCTGAATTGGTGCAGGTGTTGCACCGTTTGTTTCTGCCATACAACGGCACACTTCCTTCATAAACGGAGAATCTAGCCCGAGACATAGCTCTTGGGGCTAAAGGGATTTAGGGGGAAGGTGTGATCAGGGGCGGGATTCTCCGACACCCCGCCGGGTGGGAGAATCGTCGGGGGTCGGCGTGAATCCCGCCCCCGCCGTCCTCCCAATTCTTACGCCCCCCAAAAACCGGCCCGGCGTGAGTCGCGCCGCCCTCCTTGGAGAATGGCGGGGTCCGGCGCGACTCAATGGGCCCCGGGGCTGTCCGGATTCTCCGGTCCGCGATGGCCCAAAGTCCTGCCCATTCTATGCCGGTCGCAAATTAGAGTTGGTCCCTTAACGGCGGGACCTGGTGGCACGGGCGGGCTCCGGCATTCGTCGGGGGTCGCGGGGGGATCTGGCCCCGGGAGGTGCCCCCATGGTGGCCTGGCCCGCGGTTGGGGCCCACAGATCCGCGGGCGGGCCTGTGCCGTGGGGGCATTCTATTTCTTCCGCACCGAAGGCTGTGGTCATCCGCCATTCCCGGTACGGTGCATGGATGATTCCAGCGCTCCCGCGCATGGGCCGCCTCGCGCCAGCCGGCGGAACCAGTTCGGCTCCGGTTGCCGTGGCGCCAACCACTCCGAGGCGGGCCTAGCCCCGCCGGGTACGGGAGAGTCCCGCCCCAGGTATTGAATCCGATCAACAATGATCATAATGAATGGCGGAGCAGGCTTGAAGGGCCATATGGCCTCTTCCTGCTTCTATTTTCTATTAACATTTCTATGTATTATGAAACTATACCCCCTCGTACCAGATTCCCCAACCATTTTCAACTACTATTGAACTGAACTATTATTAATTGAAGCCACCCCATGCTGCCCGGAAACCCTGGAAATCTCAATGGCCGGAGAATTCTGGCCAAAATATTTGTTCACAATCTCTGCCTTTTCCTTCCTTCACATTACTAATTCCCGAGTTTCAATCTCAAAGAGGCCAATGTTTATTTTAGCTCTTCCCTATTATTATAGTAATACTCCCTTTTTTATATTTCCTGCTAAATTACTCTCATTGTCTATTTTCTTCCTATTTATTTTTAGTCAATCTTTGATAAGATTTCTGTATCTAATCTTTGCAACATTGCATGCCTTTTCTTTCAATTTGATAGTATCCTTAATCTCCTTTGATAGCATGGATGGTTCCTCCTATTCACAGAAACTTTCTCAATGAAATTATCTTTGTTGAGAGTTGTGATATAAATCTTTAAATGTCTGCCGCTGCTCATTCACTGTCTTATTTTTAATCTATTTTTAAAAATCCACTTTAGGCACTAGTTTCAGGCTGCCTGTTTACACCCTCAGTATGAAATTCCACAACAATATGATCACTCTTCCCCAGAGGATCTCATTATGCATCACCAGGTTTCATTTAACCTGTTCCCTGGTTGGTTCTGGAATGTATTGTTCTTAGAAACTTAAACACATACTTCAATTTTGTCTTCGAGGCTACCTTTGCCGCTTTGTTTTGTTCAATTTATATGAAGGTTAAATTCAATTATGATTCTCGCAGTAAGTTTCTTACAAGTCTGAATCACTTCTTGATTCATATTCTGTACAGTGCAGCAACTGTCAAGGGGCCTACAGACTACACTTATTCCTTCCATTGACATTTCTTATCTCAGCTTAAACCGATGCCCCATCTTGATGTTGTGAGCCATTTTCACTACAGCACTGAATTCATCCCATATTAACAGACCTACCACACTACTTTTAATTTCCCACCTCTCCCTCCAAAATGTCAAACATTCTCAGTTCTCAGCCTTTGTACTAAATATTAGGTCAAACCCATTGTTTTCTATTTGTGCTTTTAACTCATCTATTTTGCTATGAAAGTCAGGGACAGTAAGATAAAGAGCATCTGCTGTTGTCTTTTTCAGCTATCTTTCCACATTCAGATCATATTTACTTATAATCATACATTTATGCACTCTGGCTCTTCCTGTCATATTCTGGTTATAAATTCCCATATCGTTATCCTACGTTATTACCATCTGCTTCCTTGCTTCTGCCCCTCACCTGAACCCTCCATCCACACCCGCCCCCCCCTTCCCCCCCCCCCCCTCCCCCCCCCCCGCCCCCACCCCTCCACACATATGTTGCTTCCAGGATAACTCATCGCTTCTGTGATAATGCCCTTATCAGGATGGCATTAGGTGTGGGTAATGCCACAAATGGGCGGAAATACCATATACAACACTTGAGTTCAAAATGACACTCATGGTGCTGAAACTGTACTGCCAACATGGAGCCTAATTTTGCACCCCCTATTTTTCAATCATGAAAAGATGTGAAGGTATTTCCTTACCTGGCACAAGGCGGCACCCTCAACTTGGACAACTCTCACAATGGCAACAATGGGGATCCACATAATACAGAAGATGATCATACACCAGCCAAGTGCTATTGCCCAGACTGGGTACTCAACAGACCCATATGTTGGTGGGGTGAGTGTTGCTAAGGACCAGATTAGGATTACCTGAATGAAAAATGATTACATAAAACAGGCAAGAAATCAAATGAAATGGATTACGTTCATCTTGCTTATTTTCAGTTTAACTCGTGAAAAGAGGTAACATCTCCTTACTGCCAGCAAACACGGAGAGATAAAAATCCAACAGACTCTCCACCACAGCCAGAAGAGCCAAGTCCTTTCCCCAATCATCATCTCAATGTCCTTGATGAATCTGTTTACCCCTGTTGTGGTGTTGGGCATTCTGACACACAGATGAGCCAACACGGTTGTATATGGTACAACGCTATTTTATTTAAACTTACTATGTACAGTTTTGTCTTGATACTCTGCACGTGGGGATTCCCTGTTTGTGATTTTGTAACAGCTCTTGTCCGTGTCTTTGTCCCCAGACCTACTGACCACCAGGTGTCGTGCTCGTGCTTTTTATGTGGTTGGTGTTCTTGTGTGTGATTGGTTGTGGTGTTGTGTGCTCTGATTTGCCTGTTGGTGTGTCCATCATGATGTGTGTGTTTGAATATCATGACATCCCCCCTTTTTACAAAGATATGTGCCTACGTGGTAATAAATATGATCGCGTCGTGAGTGCATCTAAGAGTGTGTGTGTGTCGTGTACAGCATGTGCATATGACGGAACTATTTACATGGGGCGATGTCGGGTGCGTCACATGAACAAGGTTGTACCATAACATAACATGAATGCGAACGAGAAAAAAAAACTTGAACAGTTGTCCAGTCAGACGATATCTGGAACGATAAACAACAACAGGTTATCATGTAAAATTGTGTAACTTGTTAGACATATGAACGGTATTATGAGTCCAGTCTAATGGGCTTGTGACGAGTTCGGGTTGACCGCCTCAAGGGTGGATCAAGAACCACCGGCTGCTGTGCAGGCATGGCCATGGGTGGCGATGGAAAGGGCGTGATCTGCGGCAGCTCCACAAAGTCATCCTCGGAAGCCTGTTGAGGATCTGGCGTGTGCGTACTGTGTGGCTGTGAGCGTGGAAGTCGGCGAAAGGCGCGCCGATTGCGGCGACGCACTGAACCATCCGGCATGCGAACCAGGAACGAGCGGGGAGCCACATGTCGGAGGACTTCGGCCGGTGCTGACCAGCCACCATACGGTTGATGGACGCGTACTTTGTCTCCGGAGGACAGGGAGGCAGGTCCGTCGCTCGTGTGTCGTACCGACTTTTCTGGCGATCACGCTGCATTTATTTGTTCCGAAGAACCGTCTCATGGTCTGTTGTTGGTGCCAGGATGGAAGGTACCGTCGTCCTGAGGGAGCGACCCATTAGTAGCTGCGCTGGCGAGAGACCCGTGGATAGCGGGGCCGATCGATAGGCCAGCAAGGCGAGGTTAAAGTCCGATCCGGCAGCAGCCGCCTTGCACAGGAGCCGCTTGGCGATGTGGACGCCCTTTTCAGCCTTCCCGTTCGATTGTGGATGTAGAGGGCTGGATGTCACATGAGTGAAACCATATGCTGTGGCAAAGGACGACCATTCACGGCTGGCGAAACAGGGTCCATTGTCCGACATGACAGTCATTGGAATGCCATGGCGAGCAAATGTTTCCTTGCAGGCCCCAATGACTGCGGACGACGTCAGATCATGGAGAGGCATGACTTCCGGGTAGTTTGAGAAGTAGTCTATAATAACGATGTAATCTGTGCCGAGCGCATGAAATAGGTCAACACCCACCTTCGCCCAGGGGGACGTCACCATCTCGTATGGTAGAAGCGTCTCCGGAGGTTGCGCCGGCTGAAACCTCTGACAGGTTGTGCAATTGAGCACCATGTTGGCTATGTCTTCATTAATACCCGGCCAATATACCGCCTCTCGGGCCCTTCGTCTGCATTTTTCGACGCCCAAGTGGCCTTCGTGTAGTTGATTAAGAATCATCTGGCGCATGCTGTGCGGAATAACGATCCTGTCTAATTTCATAAGGACCCCGTCTATGTTGGTAAGGTCATCTCGCACATTATAAAACTGGGGGCACTGCCCTTTGAGCCACCCTTCCGTCATGTGACGCATCACTCGCTGCAGAAGGGGGTCAGTCGCCGTCTCTGCACGTATGTGGGCCAGACTAGGATCATCAGCTGGCAGATTTGCTGCTGTCAGAGTCACGTGTGCCTCAATTTGACGCACGAACCCCTCCGCATCTGGTGGTGTGCTCACTGCTCGGGAGAGCGTGTCCGCCACGATGAGATCCTTCCCCGGAGTGTAGATCAGTTCGAAATCATACCTCCTGAGTTTAAGTAAGATGCGCTGGAGGCGAGGGGTCATGTCGTTCAGGTCTTTGTTAATGATGTTGACCAGGGGGCGGTGGTCAGTTTCAACCGTAAATCGTGGCAGGCCATACACATAGTCGTGGAACTTGTCCAGTCCAGTTAACAAGCCCAGGCATTCTTTTTCTATTTGCGCGTAGCGCTGTTCGGTAGGGGTCATGGCTCGTGAAGCATATGCAACCGGGGCCCATGACGACGTGCTGTCTTTTTGCAGGAGTACCGCTCCAATACCAGATTGGCTGGCGGCTGTTGAGATCTTTGTAGGGCGAGTCGTGTCAAAGAACGCCAGCACTGGTGCCGTGATCAGTTTGTGCTTGAGCTCCTCCCATTCCAGCTGATGCGATTGGTGCCAGTTGAATTCTGTCGATTTTTTTACGAGATGGCGCATATTCGTTGTATGAGAAGCCAGGTTGGGAATGAACTTCCCAAGGAAGTTGACCATGCCCAGAAATCTTAGGACAGCCTTCTTGTCAGCCGGCCGTGGCATGGCTGTGATGGCGCTAACTTTGTCTGCATCGGGACGGACCCCTGATCGTGAGATGTGGTCCCCGAGGAATTTCAGCTCCATCTGGCCGAAGGCACACTTGGCGCGGTTGAGACGCAGGCCATTTTGTCGTATGCGGGTGAAGACACGTCGTAGACGGTGCATGTGTTCCTGCGGAGTGGTGGACCAAATGATGATATCGTCCACATATACACGTACCCCTTTGATGCCTTCCATCATCTGCTCCATAATGCGGTGGAAAACTTCAGATGCTGAAATGATGCCGAATGGCATCCGGTTGTAGCAGAATCTGCCAAAAAGGGTGTTGAATGTGCATAGTCTTCGGCTGGCCGGGTCCAATTGGATCTGCCAAAATCCTTTGGACGCATCCAATTTGGTGAATATTTTGGCTTGCGCCATCTCGCTGGTGAGGTCCTCTCGTTTCGGGATGGGATAGTGTTCCCGCATGATGTTGTTATTCAGATCTTTAGGATCTCTACATATGCGGAGCTCGCCAGAGGGCTTCTTTACACAGACCATGGAGCTGACCCATGGCGTGGGCTCCGTGACCCTGGATAGGACCCCTTTGTCCTGAAGATCCTGCAGTTGTAACTTGAGGCGGTCTTTGAGTGGCGCAGGAACCCTGCGAGGTGCGTGAACGACAGGGATGGCGTCCGGTTTGAGTCGAATCTTGTACGTGTATGGCAATGTCCCCATGCCTTCAAAAACCTCCTGGTTGTGAGCAAGGAGGGAATGGAGATTTGCGTGGAACTCAGCATCCGGGAAGTCGGATATCTCATCTGGAGAGAGAGACATAATGCGCTGTACCAGGTGAAGGACCTTACACGCCTGTGCGCCCAGTAACGAGTCTTTTGATGAGCCGACAACTTCGAAGGGGAGTGTGGCCATGTGCATCTTGTGAGTTATCTGTAGCTGGCAAGATCCTATGGACGGGATGACGTTCCCGTTATAGTCAACCATCTTGAGCCGGGATGGCGTGATGGGTGGTTTGACCTTCATGGCCTGGACTGCAGAATATGCAATCAGGTTGGCGGATGCGCCGGTGTCCAGACGGAAGGTGACGCGCGATCGGTTGACCGTCAGGGTGGCACACCACTCATCGGCTGGATTGATGGCATTGACCTTGTTGACATCGATGACGGAAACGCGGAAGGCATCCTGGTCATCTGCATCACTTAACTGGAAGTCTTGATGCGTGGGCTGGACGGTCCTGACTTGTCTGCGAGATTGTCGGGGATGTGCAGGATCCATGGGTTGAGCCGAACGACAGTGGGCAGCGTAGTGGCCCATCTTGCCACATCTGAGGCACTGTCTTTTTTTGCAGGACATTGCCCTTTTAAATGTACAGCTCCACAATTGGCGCACGTCATGACGTCACGGCGTTCGTTGCGCCACTGCGCATGCGCAGTGCGATCTTGCGGTGGGCGCGCCTGCGCAGTGCGTCCCTCGATGTGGCCGTTATTTTTGGCGCGCACCAGCGCGGGAGACCGCGAAAAGCGCAGGAAGCGGCCGCTGTCGTCCGGGCCGTGGGTCAGGAAGTAATCGACGGCCTGGATGCGTTCGGCGTCGTGGGCGGCCTGGCTTGCCGATTCGACGGCTGGGGACCCCCTCCGTACCAACTCGGACGCCTGAAATCGGGCAAAACGGCAGGTAGCATTTTCAACAAAGAACAAAGAACAAAGAAATGTACAGCACAGGAACAGGCCCTTCGGCCCTCCAAGCCCGTGCCGACCATACTGCCCGACTAAACTACAATCTTCTACACTTCCTGGGTCCGTATCCTTCTATTCCCATCCTATTCATATATTTGTCAAGATGCCCCTTAAATGTCCCTATCGTCCCTGCTTCCACTACCTCCTCCGGTAGCGAGTTCCAGGCACCCACTACCCTCTGCGTAAAAAACTTGCCTCGTACATCTACTCTAAACCTTGCCCCTCTCACCTTAAACCTATGCCCCCTAGTAATTGACCCCTCTACCCTGGGGAAAAGCCTCTGACTATCCACTCTGTCTATGCCCCTCATAATTTTGTATACCTCTATCAGGTCGCCCCTCAACCTCCTTCGTTCCAGTGAGAACAAACCGAGTTTATTCAATCGCTCCTCATAGCTTATGCCCTCCATACCAGGCAACATTCTGGTAAATCTCTTCTGCACCCTCTCTAAAGCCTCCACATCCTTCTGGTAGTGTGGCGACCAGAATTGAACACTATACTCCAAGTATGGCCTAACTAAGGTTCTATACAGCTGCAACATGACTTGCCAATTCTTATACTCAATGCCCCGGCCAATGAAGGCAAGCATGCCTCCTTTCGTGGAGGATACAGGCTTCCACAGCAGACGCTAAGGTGAGGCTTTTTATTTTAAGAAGCTGCTGGCGTAGGCCACTAGAGGCAACGCCAAAAACAATCTGGTCCCTGATCATGGACTCTGTGGTGGTGCCGTAACCGCAGGACTGCGCTAGAATTCGGAGGTGCGTCAAAAAGGGTTGAAAAAGCTCCTCCTTACATTGCAGGCGTTGCTGAAAGAGGTATCTTTCAAAACTTTCATTCACTTCAACCTTAAAGTGCTGGTCCAGTTTGAGGATGACCGTGTCATATTTGGATTGGTTTTCGCCTTCTTCGAAGTTCCTCGAGTTGAAGACGTCGAGGGCGTGCTGACCTGCGTAGAAGAGGAGCATTGCAATCTTTGTTTCATCCGAGGCACTCTGTTTTTCATTGGCACGGATGTACAGGTCAAATCGCTGCCTGAAGAGCTTCCAATTGGCACCTAGGTTCCCCGCGACTTGCAACGGCTGTGGTTTGTCGGTGCGGTCCATGTCCAGAATGGCAGGTTAGTTGGCAGGTATCGATCCACTCCTGTACCATGTGGCGTTGGGCGTTCTGACACACAGTTGAGCCAACACGGTTGTATATGGTACAACGCTATTTTATTTAATCTTACTATGTACAGTTTTGTCTTGATACTCTGCACGTGGGGATTCCCTGTTTGTGATTTTGTAACAGCTCTTGTCCGTGTCTTTGTCCCCAGACCTACTGACCACCAGGTGTCGTGCTCGTGCTTTTTATGTGGTTGGTGTTCTTGTGTGTGATTGGTTGTGGTGTTGTGTGCTCTGATTTGCCTGTTGGTGTGTCCATCATGATGTGTGTGTTTGAATATCATGACACCTGTGAACAACAAGAAAGCAGAGAGACACAATCACTTGGTTTGTACTGCCTTCAGGGCAGCTTGTTTACGCTTGAAGTTCATCACGGCCTGGGTGTCACTATCAAACAGGTTAAATGAGAGAAAGGATCATTCAGGATTTCAAACAGGGTGAGTAAAGTGTCACCAACCTATGAAAGTAAAATATTTGTACAAATCCCAAAAGACTCTAAGGGCAGAATCATCTCAGAAATTGTCAAATTCTTCTTTCGGGTCGGAAAAGTGACGTTTAGCCCGCTACCGTCAATGATGGCCTTTTCTGCCAATCTGTGTAGCACCTCAGGAAAAACTGAGAGGCCACAGGTTTCACGCCAAATCGCTGGCGGGAGGCTTCTGATTTGCCCGTCCAGTCATTACCTTGGCGTTTCAATGATCTGGGCATTGTATTTGGAGGCCGCACCTGCACACAGCAGCCACATTTCAGAATTTGCTGGAAGCACGGTGGCACAGTGGTTAACACTGCTGCCCACAGAGCCAGGGACCAGGTTCAATTCCGGCCTTGGGCTACTGTCTGTGTGGAGTTTGCATTTTTTCCCCATGTCTATGTGGATTTCCTCGAGGTGCTCCGGTTTCCTTCCACAGTCCAAAGTGGTTTGCCCCTTAAGTGTCCAAAGATGTACAGGGAGGTGGGGTTACGGAGATAGGGCAAGGGAATGAGACTAGGTGGGATGCTCTTTCAGAGGGGCAATGCAGACCCAGTGGGCTGAATGGCCTCCTTCTGCACTGAAGAAAGTTTATGGCTCAAAGTCGATTGAGTCATGTCCTGGCCATAACATTGGTGTTCCTTAGTTTAGGTATTAGTTTGGCAAGACCCCCACATCACATCTGCCCCCACACCACATGATTACGTGGCGACAGCTTTGGCTACTGTACTGCACCTGAGCTCTCCTCTCAAGCTCAGGCATTGTCCTAAAATTCATTTCAAGGTCTTGCGCTCAACTTGGCTATGGGATGCACTTGTCAATAAACACTTCAGCATAGAGCCAAGGACAAAGAGCTCTACCCTTGAGATGTGTGCCAGGGCCACCTTCCTAAGGGAATATTCCAGCTTGTTCAGTTGGACAATGGTACTGCTACACGAAAGCTGCCATTGAATTTGGAAATCTGTGTGCCAAAGGTTAAAGGCTGAGCATCAATCATTGGCACTTTCACACATAAGTGCTGCTTGAATGGGTGCAATTGCGTGACCAGCCTGACACTGAGCAGGTAATTTAAACTCAAGCTAAATGGTCTCAGCTGCAACAGGGTACTGACCTTTCATATAGTTTTTCATTATCCTTGCCCTTGTCTGCATCCTACCTCCATACGCACACCATGCAACCTCCCCCACCCCCATATCCCCAATTAATTTGAATCTTGAGTCCGTGCTGACTGTCTCCCCTAATGGCCCCCAACGCCCCCTCACCACCACACTGAAGCCCATGCCCCAGGCTTCTCTTTCCTTCCCACTCGCCAGCCCTTCAAACACACCTATGGCCCTGCACCAAAAGGCAGCCTTGAAAGCGTTGCTGTGACTTGCCTGTGACCCTCCCCTCCCCCACCTCCATCCTACAGATGTGGAGCTTCTCCATAAGCGCTTCACGAACTTTGAGTGAACTCACCTCCGAACTCCCCTTCGAGCTCTGCTCACCAATCATCGACATGGGTACCACCATTACACTACCCACCAGTTACGGGGTACATACTCGTGCGACTCGGTCAACGTTGTTTACCTCATACGCTGCAGGAAAGGACGTCCCGAAGCGTGGTACATTGGCGAGAACATGCAGACGCTGCGATAACGAATGAACGGACATCGCGCAACAATCACCAGGCAGGAATGTTCCTTCCAGTCGGGGAACACTTCAGCAGTCAAGGGCATTCAGCCTCTGATCTTCAAGTAAGCATTCTTCAAGGCGGCCTTCAGGACACCCGACAACGCAGAATTGCCGGGCAGAAACTGATAGCCACACACATGAGTACGGCCTCAACTGAGACCGTGGATTCATATCGCATTACATTCACCACACACCATCTGGCCTAGGCTTGCAAATTCCTACCAACTGTCCTGGCTTGAGACAATTCACACCTCTTTAATCTGTGATTATCCCTCTCTCCAGTCACTCCATCTGAATCGGTAAAGACTGAATTACGTGCAAAGACTCACATTCAAAGTATCGTCTTGCATCACTGACTTTGTCTATTTCTGTGTTTCTGGAACCCACCTCTTCATTCACTTGAGGAAGCAGCTGAGTTCCGAAAGCTAGTGATTCCAAACAAACCTGTTGGACTTTAACCTGTTAGACTTCTTACTCTGCCCACCCCAGTTCAATGCCGGCATCTCCACATCATGCTCACCACGTTTGAGCCTTTTGAAACGATTCGGACATCGCGTCACTCTGACATCACGGCGCTTTATTTGATGTGGGGATATGATTCTGCCCCATGGAGCCGATAATGATGTGCCGGAAGGCATGTCGAAGGCCTTCTCATGATATTTCCACTGGCGCCGCGAAACAAGCTTGCTGCGGACAGGAGCGGAAAATCCCCGCCGAAGAAAGTTTCGCGTTTCAGATCTGGTCTGAGATGGATAGGTCCCTGTTATCAGAATGGGGGAGGGACGGGAAATCAAAGCAAGACTTTTGCCAGGATTGGATTGCAACAATGTTGACCTTCTGTGATGTCACCTTCCAGGTTGGAGAGGTGAGGCTGGGTGCTTCTTGGAGCCATCCCTGGTGTACAGAACATCCCGGTGTTAGCTTACTCTTCTTCTCAAAGATCGTCGACAGGTAAGCAGAGCATTTGAATTCTCAGGTATGAAGAACTGTCTTTATCAGATCAACCAATTCATCTCCTAAAATCCCGACAGTGCAGAAGGAGGCCATTTGGCCCTTCGAATCCTGGCCGACCCGCTGAAAGAGTACCCTACGTAGGCCCACTCACCCGCCCTGTAACCACATAACCCCACCTAACCGATGGACATTGCGGGCAATTTACCATGACTAATCCACCTAAACTGCAGATCTTTGGACAGTGGACGGAAGCTGGACCACCCGGAGGAAACCCACGCAGACACGGGGAGAAAGCACCAATTCTACACAGGCAGACGTCCGAGGCTGGAATTGAACCTGGATCCCTGGCGCTGTGAGGCAGCAGTGTTAACCATTGTGCCACCGTGCCGCCCACCTGTCTTCCTTTTTCCCAGACACATTAAGACACAGGTGCTTTTCAATTTATTTATTTTATTTCAGTTCTTTTTTCCTGCATGACTTGCCATAGATCCAGCTGAGACCAATGAGTTCCAGCAGAGCTGTTATCATGAGAATCCATCCAGTGCAGTAATAATCCACTAGGTATAACCTGTAAACCCCAGCCTAAAATTAAATCAGAATTTGAAAAATGTTACATGACAAAACCATCACATTTAAATATTTTTAATAGTTTTATTGTGAGACTGAAGGAATATGAAACAAATTACGCTTTTACTCAATTGCAAAACACCCAATTCTAGCCTTTCTCTTCAATTTGTCCTCATTCTGTTCAGCTTTGAAATCAGCCAGGTTTATGTGCTCTGTACCCCCATGTCGCACGAGGCTTTGATAACAGGAGTATGCCAACACCGGGATGTGCTGTACCCCAGGGATGTCTCCAGGAAGCACCCAGCCTCACCTCTCCGATCTGGGAGGTGACAGCAGAGAATGTCAGCATGGTTTCAATCCAATCCAGTGCAGAACATAAACTTCATAGAACTTCATAGAATTTACAGTGCAGAAGGAGGCTATTCAGCCCATCGAGTCTGCACTGGCTCTTGGGAAGAGCACCCTACCCAAGCCCACACCATGTCCCCATAACCCAGTAACCCCACCCAACACTAAGGGCAATTTTTGGACATTAAGGGCAATTTAGCATGGCCAATCCACCTAACCTGCACATCTTTGGACTGTGGGAGGAAACCGGAGCACCCGGAGGAAACCCACGCACACACGAGGAGAACGTGCAGACTCCGCACAGACAATGACACAAGGCGGGAATCGAACCTGGGACCCTAGAGCTGTGAAGCAATTGTGCTAACCACTATGCTACCGTGCTGCCCTACACATGGCAAGTAGAACATCACATGGAAAAATATGGACGTTATTTTACTTTGCTATGAAAACCAGAAATAGAATAGAATCATAGGGTCCCTATGTTGTAGAAGGAGGCCTTTTGACCCATCGGGTCTGCACGGACCCTCCAAAAGAGCATTCTAAACCAGGCCCACACTCCAGCCCTATCTAACCCCATACATAATATGCGCATCCCTGGATATTAACAGGCAATTTAGCATGGCCAATCCACCAAGCCTGCACATCTTTGGATTATGGGAGGACACCGGAGCACCCAGAAGAAAACTACATTGACATGTGGTGAACGCGCAAACTTCACACAGACAGTCATCTAAGGCCAGAATTGGACCCGGGTCCCTGGCACTGTGAGGCAGTAGTGCTAACCACTGAGCCACCGTGCCGCCCAATGCGGGGTGAAGTCTCAGCTGGTAGGATTTTCCGTTCCACCAGTAGTGCACCCTGCCCGCAGGTTACCGGTGGTGTGGGGTGGTTACAATGGGAAATGCCATTGAGCAGCGGTGAAACGGATAATCCCGTTTCCAGCGGTGGCTCGCCATTGAGAACCATTCTGTTGAGGAGGTGGAGAATTCACCCTGCGGAGTTTATGAAATGGTGAAAGATTGGGAAGTGCTGATGTCCAAATGGACCTGGGAGTTCTTGAGCATGAGCCATTGAAAGCGAATATACAGGCACAGCAAACAATTAAGAAGACAAATGGTACACTGGCCTTTATTGCAAGGGTATTTGAGTACAGTAAAAAGATGGCCTACTGCAATTGTATACAGCCTTGGTGAGACCACACCTGGAGTGTTGTGTACAGTTTGGTCTCCTTATCTGAGAAAATAGATACTTACCATAGAGGGAGTGTAACAGAGGTTCACCAGAGAGCCTCACCAGAGGATGGAGGGGTTGTCCTATGAGGAAATATTGAGGAGACAGGGCCTGTATTCTCTAGAGATTAGAAGAATGAGTGATAACTTCATTGAAACTTACAAAATTCTTACAAGGCTCAACAGGGTAGATTGAAGAAGGATGTTTCCCCTGGCTGGAGGGGTCTAGAACCAGGGGACACATAAGGGGCAGGTCAATTAGGACTGAGCTGAGGAGGAATTTCTTCAGTCAGAGGGCGGCCAATCTTTAGTCTGTGGAGGCTCAGTCATGTTCAAGACCGGTCAGCACAGTAGCATAGTGGTTAGCACAGTTGCTTCACAGCTCCAGGGTCCCAGGTTCAATTCCTGGCTTGGGTCACTGTCTGTGCGAAGTCTGCACATTCTCCCCGTGTCTGCGTGGGTCTCCTCCGGGTGCTCCGGTTTCCTCCCACAATCCAAACATGTGCAGGTTAGGTAGACTGGCCATGCTAAATTGCCCTTAGTGTCCAAAAAGGTTGTGTGGGGTTACTGTGTTAAGTGGATAGGGTGAAGGTGTGGGCTTGGGTAGGGACTCTTTCTGAGGGCTGGTGCAGACTCGATGGGCCGAATGGCCTCCATCTGCACTGTAAATTCTATGATAAGCCAAATCGATAGATTTCTGAATATTGAAGACATCAAGAGTACTGGGATTGTGCAGGAAAATTATATTGAAGTAGAAAGTCGGCCATGATCTAGTTGAATGGCTGGGAAGGGTCGAGTGGGCAAAAAGTCTGCTTATGTTCCTATTTCCGATGCTCCTAGGCCAAGCTCGCACTGGGACAGAAATATACAAACTGGTCACCCCAACACTGAAAGCGAAGGTTCCAAAAAATCCTGCTGATTGAAAAGGTAGACATTGTAAATCTGATTTGCTGGGTGTTATAATCGCTGCTTTTCATCTCTTTAACCAGAGTTTGTATTTATTTACAGCAGATGGGGAAAGGTAAGTCAGTCCCACACCATTAGTCAAAAATGGAAGGGTGCTTTTCAAATTGGAGGGCTGTGACTAGTGGTGTCCCGCAGGAATCAGTGCTGGGATCTTTGCTGTTCGTAGTATATATAAATGATTTGGAGGAAAATGTAACTGGTCTGATTAGTAAGTTTGCATACGACACAAAGGTTGGTGGAATTACGGATAGCGATGAGGACTGTCAGAGGATACAGCAGGATTTCGATTGTTTGGAGACTTGGGCAGAGAGATGGCAGATGGAGTTTAATCCGGACAAATGTGAGGTAATGCATTTTTGAAGGTCTAATGCAGGTAGGGAATATGCAGTGAATGGTAGAATCCTCAAGAGTATTGAAAGTCAGAGAGATCTAGGTGTACAGGTCCACAGGTCACTGAAAGGGGCAACACAGGTGGAGAAGGTAGTCAAGAAGGCATACGGCATGCTTGCATTGAGTATAAGAATTGGCAAGTCATGTTGCAGCTGTATAGAACCTTAGTTAGGCCACACTTGGAGTAGTGTTCAATTCTGGTTGCCACATTACCAGAAGGATGTCGAGGCTTTAGAGAGGATGCAGAAGAGATTTACCAGGATCTTGCCTGGTATGGAGGGTATGGAGGGCATTAGCTATGAGGAGTGGTTGAATAAACTCGGTTTGTTCTCACTGGAACGACTGTGGTTGAGGGGTGACCTGATAGAGGTCTACAAAATTATGAGGGGCATAGACAGAGTGGATAGTCAGAGGCTTTTTCCCAGGGTAGAGGGGTCAATTACTCGGGGGCATAGGTTTAAGGTGCAAGGGCAAGGTTTAGAGGAGGTGTCCGAGGCAAGTTTTTTACACAGAGGGTCGTGGGTGCCTGGAACTCGCTACCGGAGGAGGTGGTGGAAGCAGGGACGATTGTGACATTTAAGGGGCATCTTGACAAATACATGAATAGGATGGGAATAGAGGGATACGGACCCAGGAAGTGTAGAAGATTTTAGTTTAGGCGGGCAGCATGGTCAGCACGGGCTTGCAGGGCCGAAGGGCCTGTTCCTGTGCTGTACTTTTCTTTGTTCTTTGTTCTTTGTTCTAATATTATATAAGTGGAAAAGCTTCAGTGGCAGCACACTTCGTTTTTCAGGAAGCGGGACGTCGCCGACAGCGGGATTCTCTGTTCCCGCCATCCGCCAATGGGATTTCCCAATGTGGCCACCCCACACCCAGGGAAACCCACGAGCATGGCTGTGCTGCCGGCGGAACGCAGAGTCCCACCGGCAGAGACTCCCACAGAAGGTCTTACTGTGCCACTGAATTCTGTGCGTTTTCTCACGTGACAAAAGCTCAAAAGCAATGTACCTGTGATACATACAGAAGACCAAAGAAATAAAACAACAAGCAAACTCCAGTTATCAGATGAAGACGTTTTGTTTGGAGAAACTTCGGGAACCGATCCAGCAGGATGGTTATAATTGTTTCTGATGAAAGAAAATGTTACAATGGATCAGTGCTTAATTAATTAATAATTAATTGATTAATAATTTACACAGCCGCAGAGAAAGCTCATCTGATGGTTTCTTGATTCGTAATGTTAAAACACCACATTCGATAAAATATGTATAATCGTTTGAATATTGGTTTATGTAAATACTTGCATCCTCACGGGATGTGATGTCATAGCACATGGTCTAATCAGTTTTCCATAGTCAGGATCACATGGAAGCATGAAGAAATCTCCCAATACATTTCTCTACCTTTCGAATGTTTGTATTACACATTGATACTACACATCCCATCATTGAGGGGGCCAAATACTTGCAGACCAGGTGAGTAGATGAGGACAGTTTCCTCTACCATATGTTCTGAAGAAGATTCATATTGCACTTGAAGCATTAACTCAGTTCTTCACTCCATAGATTCTCCCAGGCCTGATATGTTTTTCCAGTTTTTTCTGTTTTTATTCCTCTATCCAATTGTCTCCTCTCTGAAACATGCATTTGACCTAGTCCCACTCCTGATGCTCTGGTATTATGGAAAGTTTTAGAGAGGAATGCATAATTATGGTCCTCAGACATCAAAGACAAAATTTTAACCTTAAAAAGCGATGGGCTTGCCGCAGGTCGGGTCAATAAAGTCCCATAAAAATGTTTCCTGGTCAAAAAAAGCCCCCAACCCACTCATTTTTGGCTTTAACTGAGCCAAGAAGGTGGGCGAGCAGTAAACACACTCCAAGGACCAGGTTGATCATTTGAATAACGTCACAAGACTACGTCAATGGCGTTCAGCTTTAGCCCCATGGAAATTCAACAGTTAGACCCTCGGGGAGGATTTGGTGGATGCAGAAGCCTCCCATGGTTGGGCATCTCCCAGCAATCTTCCCACCAAGGCCTCTAATCCCATTATGAAGACTGCAGACCCACTACCTCCCAACACAAGCTTCCGCCTCCAATTTCAATTTACCCCAGCCTCCACCAACCACCACTCCTCAAGTCTGTGATATCTTCTCATCTCAGGCCCACAACACCAACCCAACCTCTCCACAACCAGGATCAGTAAACCGTCCAATCTCCCACTGGCTCCAGATCCACTGGAACAACCAGTATCTCAGTTGAAATACATCACCCTCAGTAGCACAGGTTTACCTGCCCCTAGGGTCGTCACCAACCATTTCTTTGCCCAAAGAGAGGACCAGCCCATCAATATTTTGTTTCCTCTTGTGGGGGAGACTAGAACTAAGGGAGTTGAAGAATAAGATGACCTGGAGCTTCCAGTGTCATTGTGGAGAGAACCGTCCCAGAAGATTTGGAAACCGAGCCAAAAGTCCATTGACTTTCGATGACACCAGATTATCCTGGCAGTGGACAGGTGCAGAAAATCCTGCCCGATGTCTCCCTTCTAGCAAGGAGATAAGGAGTAAAGTTTTGTCTCAGATGGTCATTTGTCTCTTTCCCGGAAAGCAGTGGAGGCTAGGCCACTGAATTTATTTAAGGATGAGTTCAATTGAGGAGGGAGGGGTCAGGAAAGTGGAGTTGGAACCACAGCCAGATCTACTGTGATCTTATTGAATGGTGGAGGAGGCACAAAGGGCCGAATGGCTTGCTCCTCTATTTATGGCATGTTGGTGTCACTGGTTAGGCCAGCATTTATTACCCATTTCTAATCGCCTCTGAGAAGATGGCGGTGAGATGCCTTCTTGATGCCTTCTTAAACTGCTGCTTCCGAGGTGTAGGTATATCTGCAGTGCTGTGAGGGAAGGAGTTCCAGTAACTTGACATAGCGACAGTGAAATAACGGCCATGTATTTCCAAGTCAGGATGGTGAGTGGCTCAGAGGGGAACTTTCAGGTGGTAGTGTTCCCATGTGTCTGCTGCATTTGTCCTTCTAGATGGTAGTGGTCATGTTTGGAAGGTGCTGTCTAAGGAACCTTGGTGAATTCCTGCAGTGCATCATGTAGATGGTACACACTGTCAAATTAAGCCCCATGTATCTTCTGAGGTTTATTCATTGAAAGCTTTTAATTCTATCCACTGTTTAGGTTTTGGTGTATCAATGATGGAGGGTTTGAATGCTTGTGGAAGAGGAGCAATCAAGCAGGCTGCTTTGTCCTGGATGGTGTCGAACGTTGTGAGGGCACAAAAATTTTGCTGCTGTCACAACAGATCACATGACATTCCACCAGCAGGCAGTACTACTTCAATACATAATACCACCAACGAATACTGACAGCAGTGTGTACCATCTACAAGATGCACTGCAGGAACTCACCAAGGTTCCTTAGGCAGCACCTTCCAAACAAACAACCACTACCATCTACAAGGACAAGGGTAGCAGATACCTGGAAACATCACTACATAAAGTTCCCCTCCAACTCACTCACTGAAAATATATTGCCTTCCGTTCACTGTCATTGGGTCAAGATCCTGAAACTCCCTCCCGAACAGCTCACTGGGTGTGCCGACTCCACATAGACTGTGGCGGTTCAAGAAGGCCTTTTGAAGGATCAGTAGGGATGGACAATAAATGCTGGCCTAGCCTGTGATGCCCAAATCCCATAAATAAATATTTTTTAAATTCTCTCCCTGTGTGATAAACATAATTTAGCATAATTTCCTTTGCTATAAGTAGACAGAAAATATTAAAATAAAGCAATGCAATTCTTACCCAAATCTGCAAACTGAGTATCAAGTTCCACAGTGACCAGCATGAGGAAAAATAAGGTGGACAAGAAAGGTGCAAATGGCAACTGTGCAAGAGCCTCTGGGTAGACAATGAAAACCAAACCGAAACCTAAGCAGTGGATAGAATTGAAAGCATACAATGATTAAAGCTCAGAAGAGACATGGGGCTGAATTTGACAGAACACCCTTGCATCGCACCAGGGTTAGGAGTTGGGTGGGGGGGCAGGGTTTGGGGAGGGGAATGGGAGGGGGGGGGTGCATCCTGATGGCTGCCCTGCAGCCGGCAGTTGTGTAGTCCCAGCAGCACCAACTGGGAGCCGCGGCCTGTGCTAGAACTGGGCAGCACGGTGGCACAGTGGTTAGCACTGCTGCCTCACAGCGCGAGGGACCTCGGTTCAATTCTGGGTGCTTGTATGAAGTTTGCATGTTCTCCCCTTTGGATTTCCTCCAGGTGTCCCGGATTCCTCCCACAGTCCAAAGATGTGCAGATTTGGTGATTATTGTGCCTGTACACTGGAACTTGTTCATGTCAGAGAGATAGTTCAAATAACCCTGGTTCATAGTTTGAGCAGTTCTACTTTACCTGACTGTGCAACCTTTGAAACGGGCTGGTCTTGTACATGGGCGATGTGGCCAAGGACAGAGAAGGTGGCAAATCCAGAAAGCACACTTGTAGCACAGTTAATAACACAGATAATAATGGTGTCTCGGTAACTGTTGTTGTGGAATTTGTTATAGGATGACAATGCTGTTAAAGTGCCCCAGCCCACTGCAAGAGAATAGAAAATTTGTGTTGCAGCATCTTTCCAGACCTGGGGAATAGAAAAAAAAGTAGCTAGCAGTGAGAAATATTGCACAAAATTGTTCAACAGGTAAAAAAATAACACTAACCATCAGAACCAAGGGGCTAGTGTTGTGTATGGTGAACTGGCTGCATAAAGCTCCCTCTGGTCAATAGCCTGTTACTGTACCTTTATCTCAGGATTCGTTGGTTTCTTACTTGCGATGATGATCTTTTGTTCATCCCATTTGTTTACATGATAGCTCCTTACAAAAGTTTAATAAGATCAAGGCACAGCTGGAGCTATCCTCTGAGATGCTTCATACTCAACTCCTCCTAGCTTGTGGCATCAGTGTGACAGAGTTCCTTCTGCACACGTTCAGTGCTTATCATTAGAATTAACCCTTTACTCTACATTTCCCCATGCTTTATCCCCATATTATCATTTGCACATTCTCCCACACCTTCACCCAAAGTCTCTTCCCTGAAGGGGAAGGCCGATTTGGTGCTTTCACCAATCTTCCTGAATGAGCGCAGAGCTCCTTCTGCAAGTAGACGGGAATCCTGTTGCTCTGAAGTCAGTTTGTGGGGCTCGTCACTCTTGGTTTCCCTAATTTCTTCCTCGCCCTGCCCCTTTTTGGTGGTTCGCCAGACTTAACAGCAGGAGTAGATGCGGCCTGCTGTGATTCCCACCCTGCGACCTGGGTCCCTGTTGGTGGGCGTCTTCTGGGTTGACTGGGCTTGGATGGGCCCGGCTACTGCTTGGGCATCCCAGGTGACGTTGTGCCACCCGTTCTGCTCGGTGCCCACCAGATGCCCCAGGGACAGGAGGGGGGATTCCGGGAATTTGCAGTTTTCCGGCAACTCCTCTGTGGAAGTAATCGGCAGGGGCTCCATCACGTCCACATCTCTCGGGGTGCCAAATGGCCCCCTTCTTATTCCATGGGACCCATGGGGGTGTGAGCGGAGCTATCCTCTGAGGCTCCCCCGCCATCTGGCACAGCCAGTCCTGGAGGCCCGCTCTGGTCTCGGCCAGGCTCTGCATGCTTGTGGCCGTGGAGCAGAGAGTGGACCATCTCCGTCTGGCATTGACTGTGCCACCACCTTCTGGGTTTATGTCACATCAGCCAGTGAATGCGCCATTTCCCTCTGGGACTGCGCCACTTCCCTCTGCGTCAGCCAGTGCCTGGGCCGATTTCCAAGTGGCTCTGGCACATGGTTGTCTGTGAGGCTGCAACCCTATCCTGGGCCATAGCTAGGGTCTGAACATGGTGATCTACAACCAAAACCGTCGCCCCCAATGCCTCCACCGCAGGCGCCACCCGTGCAGTGTTGGCCTATGTGGCACGTATGGGACTCCTCCAACTGCACCCGCAGGTACTGGATGCTCGCCGACAACCCCTCATGTGGTCCCTGGCTCTGTAAATGCACCTCCACAAATGATGAGATGCCCGTTCCAGAAGACCGAAAACTGTCTGGGCGGCAGCTAGTCCCTGGGGTTGGCCCACCCTTGGACTGTCCACCCCCTCAGGAGTTCCTATCTCCATCTACTGTACTGGGTCAGCTGTGGTGCACACCAGAAGATGTTCAGGAACCGATTCACTAAAGTGCCCAACCGAAGATGGTGGAGGATGTTGGAGACAGCTGTGATGGAAAGTCAGTGTCATCACCGGACTCGAGCTCCGGCATGTCTTGGGTCTCAGGTTGAGGGCTGGCATCCAAGCTGTTCTCAACGTCACTACTCGGCTCATGGGGACTGGCTGGAGACAGGGGACACCGGACGGACCCGCCCCATCTCCAGCAGGTCCTGCAAGAAGCAAGAAAAGATGCAGGTTAGACCGTGGGCTTGGGGGGGGGGGGGGGGGGGCTGCAGGTGGTGGGGGTGAGGGGGGGAGTGAGGGTGGTGTGTGGGAGGGGTGAGAGTGGGAGTGAGGGTGAGTCTAGTGATGAGGGTGGTGTGGGGGTGAGGGTGAGTGTGGGATATGTCTGTACAGATCAATGTATATAGTTGTCTGTCAATGCACATAGTTATTTGGAGGATTTCTGACCAGCAGGGGGCATTAAAGATACATCACATGACTCGAGAGACAGGCGAGTTGTTGGTAAGACATACAACAGGATAGTCGTACCTAGAGTAGCTCCAGGAGAATTCACTGCATTGATTTAGTAGCCTTTCTCTGTATTATCTGTGCTATCTTCCCATTTGTTTGTTAATAAATCATCTTTCTAGTTGAACAACTATATGTTCTGGGTACATCATTACAACGGATGGATCACAGAACACAACATGGTACAGGAGTGCAAAATGCTTAAAGGTAACAACGGAGAAGGCAGGGCAAAATAGGCTGAAGAACAAAAAGAGACGATTCTTCCGCCGATCTGGTGGACTACGTCCATCTGCAACTCAACGCTACAAACGACGGTGAAGTTAGAGATGGAAGGTTTAAAGGCACACCACCAGTTTCAGGTCTCTCGTAAACTGGATGAAACTGCCGCATGTCCAAGCAGCAGTTTAGACACCATGTTGCAGCCCTTGGCCTGCAGGTGTAGTCTGTTGAGAGGCATATTATGTTGCTGCTCACAATAGCACTAGAAACATATATAGCACAATACCTTCACCTTCGACAGCGAAGACAAAAGCAAAAGTATCTAGACTTTGATCTTTGATCGGCATTGTTCTCCGAAGAAAAAGTAATCATTTGAAAGTTAGATATTTTGTACGCATTCACTAAAAGCAGATGAATCTGTTGATTCTTCTGTTACCAACTTGCGATTAAAGGCGCACTCAACATATTACATATTGGTGTCAAACGGGCAGAAGATGCCAGTGCCATAAGCACTGTGACGTAGTCAAAAAAGAAACATGGTCTCAGTGCGGGTGGTCACCTTGGGTGCACTGTGACACAGTCAAAATGAAACGTGGTCGCAGCGCGGGTGGTCACCTTGGGTGCACTGTGACACAGTCAAAATGAAACGTGGTCGCAGCGCGGGTGGCCTTCTTGAGCGGCCGTCCAGATCCGCTATTTTGTACCAGCAATGCGGCAGTCGAAATTTGCAGCGACGATGTCTCGCACTTGGAAAAATCTGCTACAAGTGAGGCAGAACAGGTCGCTTTGCCAGGCGATATTCCGCACGTCCAACGGTTGACCAATCGGGACGGTTTAGTGTGGATAATTGGATATTCATCGACGACCTAGCTGCTGTGAACATGATGATAACGGAGGGCACGAATAGTCCGTCCTGCCAAGGCATCAATTTTTTTTCCACCATTTGCTGAAACAGTGATGAGGATGCATAGGCCATAGAAGATAGATGGACGATTCCTCTATTCATTAATGACATGCTAATCAAATGCAAGCTCGACACGGGAACGAAGGCCTATCTGATCATGTTACCAGGGTCAAAACGACTGGAAATCAAGCCAAAAATGGCCCGAAAATCAGTGCTGCTGAAGGACTATAATGGTCATCAAATCACAATGTTAGGAGAATGTGAGCTCGCAGTGACTGTCAAGGACAGGGCGTGCATGGTCATATTCTCCATGGCGGAGCCTGAGCACGATTCACTCATAGGAGTGGAGCCGTGTGAAGAACCTGGGCTCATTCAGAGGGTGTACACTGCAAAAGGCATGGCACCTTGCCAACATGCATCTGTAGAATCCATAATAAAGGACTTTCCAGAGGTATTTCAATGCTTTGGCACTTGACGATTTACGTACCGCATCCAGTTGAAGAAGAATGCGGAGCTAGTCGTGCACACACTGAGACATATATCTGCCCCGCTAAAGGACAAACTGAAGGCCGAATGATACAGAATTACACAGAATGACAGATCTAGAAGTTATCTGACTGAGTTAACTTTATAATATGTGTTAAAAACGATTGGATCACAGAACGCAACATGGTACCCGGTGTGCAGAACGCTTAAAGATAGCAACAGAGAAGGCAGGACAAAATAGGCTGAAAAACAATAAGAGACAAAGTTGACCTACAACCAGCAGGCGGTGTTAGCGATCCATCACGTGACTCGAGATGCAGGCGAGTTGGTTGTAAGACGTACAACAGGATAGTCACACTTAGAATAGCTCCAGGAGAATTCACTGAATTCATTTAGTAGGCTTTGTCTATATTATAGTTCCTGTATTATCTTTCCACATGTGTGTTAATATATTATCTTTCTAGTTAAACAACTAAATGTTCTGTGTACATCATTGTGACCATCTAAAATGGCATCCAGCAAAAGTGGTCAAAGGTATGGACAAGCAGAATGCAGGAGCAGATCAAATACATCTACAGAAAAAGGCTTTGCAGACTTCAAACGATTTCACAGGTTGATGTGAATAACATTAGTAAAGGGCTATCTCCAGGCCACCAACAGGATCAATACAATTGTCCTGTTCACCACAATTAATAATAATAAACCTTTTATTGTTACAAGTAGGCTTGCATTAACTCTGCAATGAAGTTACTGTGAAAAGCCCTTAGTCACCACATTCCGGCACCTGTTCGGATACACAGAGGGAGAATTCAGAATTCTCAGCTGGTACGGGAATTGAACCCGTACTGCTGGCTCCAGTCACAAATTACAAACCAGCTGTCTAACCCATTGAGCTAAACCAGCTTTGCACTCGTTTACCAGACACAGCGGCACCTAACTTCCTTATTTGTAAAGCTTACATGCATTCAACACCTTCAAGTATGGCCACTGAGTGCCCACTCCAAAATTGATGCGACAGCCCCTAATTGGACTTGATTATTCTGGTTGATCGAGCACTGATCAATTGATCGACAAATGACCCAGAGACCGCCCACCAAAAGAGTCACAAAATTCAAACAACATAAAAGTTACTGCACGGATCCATTCTTTCCCTTAAGCAGCAGTAACAATGATGACTTCCACCGGGCGACAAAGGAGACCATTCGCACTACCAACAGAAGGAAGACCAGAGCCAGAAGAGAACAAGATTGATAACCAACTAACAGAGACTACTGCGACTACAGATAACAGGCCTGTATCTGCCTACACTTGTCCGTCACTGCCAAGTTAAGTTAAGATCTTGGAACTATTGTGTAACCCATGATTCGGAGTGTGTGATTGGATAACCATAACCATTGTGTGCACGTGAATAAATATTGTTCTGTTTTATAACCTGAGTCTTATAGCCATTTGTCCACCGTATATGGGTTAAGACACACTGTGGTTTAGAAAGGGCAACATCATTACAACGGTTGGATCACAGAAAACAACAGTGAGGGTGATAGGGGTTGAGAGTGGGGGTGGTGTGGGGGTGAGAGTGGTGTGGAGGGTGAGCGTGATGGTGAGGTTGGTGTGAGGCTGGTTGGGGGCGGGGGGGGTTGATACATGTGTCATGGGGGAACCGCAACTCAACAGGGTCTCACCTCCTCGCCCGTGGCTGAACTCCACCCTGGTGACCTCCCTTTCCTCCGGGCCACCAAGCATGCCCAGGTCCCTCTGCTCTGCCTCGGTCAGGGTCCGCAGGTCTGGTGGTCCCCCTCCAGTCTTTTACCACCCCTGGCGGTTGTTGGCAGCTAATTCTTGTGGGGGGGGGGGGGGGGGAGGGGTGGTGAAGGGGGGAGCAAACAGAAAAAGACAGTGGGTGGCCTCAGTGGTGCTGACATGTGGTGCAGGGTGGGGATTAGCCAACCCTCTGTATGGGAAGGGGGTAGGGTCATGGGTGTGTGTGGCAGGAGAAGGTGCCAGGGTCACAGTGCTGCCAACTCACCCTGGCCACCTTGAGGAGGTTGTGCAGTTTTTTCTGGCACTGCTGGCCACCTCTGCCACCTGCGCCCAGAAACGATGAATGGTAGCGGCTGGCAGCCACCTTCCCAGGCCGGGTAAAGGCTCAACTATCTCTCCTCCACCAAGTCCAGGTGCGTCTCCAGCTCAGCGTCAGTCAGCATGGAGCTGCTCTCCTTGCTGCCATCTTGTTGGTTGAGGTGGTGTGTGTGTGGGGAGTGAAGTGTGTATATGCAGCTGCAACTTGTCGGCCTCCTGAGTGTCAATCCTGAAACTGGTGAATCCGGCATCGTTTCTCATTGGAATCGATTGTGTTCCACGTGCTAGCTCTTTAGCAGTAGCAGAATTGGTCCAGGTGCGGCGCCAGTTTCGCTATCGTGGAACTCCATGAATTCTGCGCCGGCATCAACAGTTAGTCTCAGAAACGGAGAATCCCGTCCCTGGAATGTTCTGATGAAGTAACAGAAAGGGTCGACGAGGATAAATTGTTGTTCTGGTAACATGGACTTTCAGAAGGCATTCGACAGAATGCCACACAACAGACTTATGAGAAATTATAAAAGGACAGCAGCAACATGGAAACAAAATTGGCTGATTAATAAGAAGCAGAGAGCAGGGTCTGGCTTAGCACAGTGGGCTAAACAGCTGGCTTGCAATTCAGAACAATGCCAGCAGCGCGGGTTCAATTCCTGTACCAGCCTCCCCGAACAGGCGCCGACATGTGGCGACTAGTGGCTTTTCGCAGTAACTTAATTGAAGCCTACATGTGTCAATAAGCGATTAATGTAATGGTCAATGGTTATGTTTCAGGCTGGAGGGAGGTTTATTGTGGTATTGTTGCCCTTGAGTTGGTGTTGGAACCCTTGCTTTTCCTGATATGTATTAATGGTCTAGATCTTAATGTGCACAGGACAATTCCAAAGTTTGCAAATGATCCAAAACTTGGAAGTATTGTAAATTGTAAAGAGGACAGTGTAGAACTTCAAAACGACAAGAGACAAGTTGGTGGAGTGGGTAGATGTGTGGCAGATGAAATTCAGTATGAAGTGTGAGGTGATGAATTTTGTTGGAAAGATCATGAAGAGACAAAATAAAATAGGGGGTACAATTATTAAGGAGGGTCGGAAAAAAGAGACCTGGGTGTATAAGTTCAAACATCATTGAAGGTGGTCGGACAGGTGGAGGGAACAGTTAATAAACATACTGAACAGTATTCTCCGTCGGCGGAATCCTCCGGTCTGCTGGCAGGGCACCCCATTGGCCGGCTGCAGGAACAAAGAATCCCCCTGCCGGTGGGGGAGTGCCGCGCAGGAAAACGCAGCTGGCTAACCGGAGAATCCCGCCAACTATATTCTGCACTTTATTAACAGGGGCACAGAGTAAACGAACAAGTGTGTTATTCTGAGCTCATACAAAATAGTAGTCTCAGCCTGAATATTGTGCACATTTCTAGGCGACATGCCAGAGGAAGGATGTGAATGCACTGGAGGAAGTGCAGAAGAGGTTTACAAGAATAGTTCCGGGATGAGAAACTTCAGATATGAGGATAAATTGGTGAGGTTGGGACTGTTGTCCTTGGTGAGAAGAATCTTCAAAGGAGATTTGATAAAGATGTTGAAAATCACGAGGGGGCTGGACAGAGTAGATAGGGAGAAACTGGTTCCACTCGTAAAATTATCAAGAACAAGAAGGCACAGATTTAAAGTGATTTGCAAATGAAGCAAACATGATGTGAGAAAAACCTTTTTCACACAGCGAGTGGTTCGGGTCTGGAATGCACTGCCTGGAAGTGTGGGGGATGCAGTTTCAATTGAGGCATTCAAGTGGGCATTAGATGTTTCGATTCAAATAATCATTGTGCAGAGGTACTGGGGAGAAGGCAGGGGAATGTTTGGAGAATTGGTATAGACATGCTGGGCCCAATTACCCCCTTCTGCACCATAACAATTCTATGATGCTGTGACTTCAGCTGGGCATTCCTTCCGCTTTTGTACTTTCTACCCTCCCCAGCAGCGATAGTAGGAAATGGCATTTGGCACCCTTTCAAGCCATTTCCATGGTTGCTGTCACACTATATTTTCAGTTTTACAATGGGCAAACTAAAAACCTTTATTGGGCTGGTTTTTCTTTGCAGCATACACACTGTCACTCAGTAACCTCTATTCTTGTACTGAGAGCAGCAACAGGGAAAAACCTTTCAGTATAAAATAAAGGTTCATATCTAAACTGTCGCAAAAGCTGTACCAAATTAAAGATTTGTGTGTGATGTTCTTGGTGGCTGGCCTGTTTTATATTACAAGAACACTTGTGGCTAAAGCTATAAATGATTTATTAGCATTAACTGTGGGTCAGATATATACAAAATAACAGATGAATAACTGTATGACCATGCACAAGCAACCTCTCTCTTTCCTGCTTTCCAGTCAGTCTGAAGTAACCTGACATTCACTTACATACTAGTGGGACCCCCTAGTGGTCAGTCGGTGAATTGCAACAAAAGCATGATATCACAACATCCCCTTTCCTTTGAAGGAATACATTAATATATTATCATCAGTATATTTGCATGTGATATCATTAGCCTGTGAGTCTAACAGTGTTATTTTTTTTATTTAACATTTATAAAACTGGTTTAACAAATATATATATACATACAAGAACAGCAGGCATAGTATGTACAAATAGTCCAAATCTACAAATTGAGTCGATCAGGTTTTCTTCTGACTTGAGTTGATCTTCTCATAATTTGACCTTGTTGCTCAGAACTTGTAGATTCAATGCCCTCCATGAAATTCTCATGATCAGGAATTGCTGAACTAAAAAGGAAGGACGGGAAAGGCAGGATTCAGGAGCCATGGATGACCAGGGAAATTGAGAATCTTGTCAAAAAGAAAGAAGATACATATATGAGGTACAGGCAACTAAAAACAGAACAAGCACTTGAGGAATACAAGGAAAGTAGAAAAGAGCTCAAGCAGGGAGTTAGGATGGCAAAAAGGGGTCATGAAATATCCTTGGCAGACAGGATTAAGGAGAATCCCAAGGCATTTTATACCTATATTAGGAACAAGAGGGTCGCTAGAGAAAGAGTTGGTCCACTCAAGGACAAAGGAGGGACATTGTGTGTAGAACCAGAGGAAGTAGGTGAGGTCCTTAATTAGTATTTTGCATCGGTATTCACAAAGGAGGGGGACAGATTGATTGGTGGTATCTCAGAGGGATGAGTAAACAATTTAGAAAAGGTCGTTATTACGAGGGAGGAAGTGTTAGGTGTGTTAAAAAAAATTAGGTAGACAAATCCCCAGGGGCCAGGTGGCATCTATCCCAGATTACTGAGGGTGACAAGAGATGAAATCACTGGGCCTCTCATAGAAATCTTTGTGTCCTCATTGGCCACAGGTGAGATTCCAAAGGATTGGAGGATAGCCAATGTTGTGCCGTTATTTAAGAAGGGTTGCAAGGATAATCCGGATAATTATGAGCCAGTGAGTTGATGTCAGTGACAGAGAAATTGTTGGAAAAGGTTCTCAGAGATCTATGCACATTTGGAAATGAATGGCAGCATGGTTTTGTACGAGGGAGGTCATGTCTCACTAATTTGATTGAATTTTTTGAGGAGGTGACAAAAGATTATTGATGAGGGAAGGGCTGTGGATGTTGTCTACAAGGACTTTAGTAAAGCATTTGATAAGGCCCCTCATGACAGGCTAGTGCAAAAGGTTTGATCACATGGGGTCAGGCATGAACTAGCTGGATGGATCCAGAACTGGCTTGGCCATAGGAGACAGAGGCTAGAAGTGGAAGGATGTTTTTTCCAAATTGAGGTCTGTAACTAGTGGTGTTCCACAAGGATCAGTACTGGGACCCTTGCTCTTTGTAATATATATAAATGACTTGGAAGAAAACGTAGCGGGTCTGATTAGCAAGTTTGCAGATGATACAAAGATTGCAGGCGTTGCGGATAGTGATGAAGATTGTCAGAGAATACAACAGGATATGGATAGGCTGCAAAATTGGACAGAGAAATGGCAGATGGAATTTAACCTGGGCAAATGTGAGATGATGAATTTTGGTAGATCCAATTCAGGTGGGAGCTATAAAATAAATGGCAGAACCATCAGGAGCATAGAGACACAGAGAGATCTGGGAGTGCAGGTCCACAGATCCTTAAAAGTGGCAGCACAGATGGAAATGGCGGTAAAGAAAGCATCTGGCATACTTGCCTTCATCGGACGGAATATCGATTATAAAAGCTCGAATATTATGTTACAATTATACAGAACGTAGGTTAGGCCACATTTGGAATACTGTGTCCAATTCTGGTCACCGCACTACAAAAAGGCTTAGGAGAGAGTACAGAAAAGGTTTACCAGGATGTTGCCTGGATAGAGGGTATGAAGTGAGATTGAATAAACTTGGATTGTTCTCCCGAGAGAGACAGAGGCTGAGGGGTGACCTGATAGACGTTTATAAAATTATTAGGGGTATAGATAGGGTGAACAGTTGGAGCCTTTTTCTCAGGGCGGAAATGATAATTACAAGGGGACATAAGTTCAAGGTGAGGGGTGAAGGATTCAGTGGAGATGTGCGGGGTAAGATTTTTACACAGAGGGTGGTGGTGGCATGGAATACACTGTCAAGTGAGGTGGTTGAGGCAGATATGTTAGCTACCTTTAAGACTTATCTAGATAGGCACATGAACAGGCGGGGTATAGAAGGCTATGGGCAGTTGGTCTAGATAGGACACGTGATTGGCGCAGGCTTGGAGGGCTGAAGGGCCTGTTCCTGTGTTGTATTGTTCTTTGTTGTATCTGTCACTACAGCTGACATTGACTCTGACGTAAATTCGTCATCCATCACGTTGGTGTGAAAGCCTTCTGTGGTTTTCAAGAGTGCGCGATGATTTCTTCTTAAAACCAACCCCTATGTGACAATTCTTTCTTAAAGCCAACCCATCCTCTGTCTGTACATTGTAGGAACGAGGTGTTACTTCTTCAAGTACTGTGGCGTTTCTTGACCAATTGCCTGAATCTTCTATTCTCACAATGTTATCACTACTCAGTGGTGGTAAAGTTCTAGATACTCTATCGTGGAGCTTTTGTTTTGCTTTAATGTTTGCACTTCCTGCAGCACCACAGCATTCTCCTCCTTCATTTACAAGTGTGAAAGTATGGTACGCAACCTTCTATTCAGAGTAACTCTGCTGGAGATCGACCATGTGACAACGTTACGTTTTATAACATAATTTCATGAGATATGGATCAGACTGGCTGTCCATTGCTTTCTGTAATGATGGTTTTACAATATGTACACTTTTTATGTGAAGGGACTAGATTCTCCGCTGTCGGGATTTTCCATTCCGTCGGCAGCCGGGGAATTCCCTACGGCATGGGCATGCCCACAATGGGAAACCCCATTGGGTGACTGGTGAGACGGAGAACTCCGAGGGCACGCTGCGGGGTGGAGAATCCCGCCCAATGTCTCCCAGACGGAGAATCCTGCCCAAGGTCTTTGGGATCCATATCTACGTGAGCATCACCATTTTTTGTTTCACACATATCATGGAATTTACCCCCACTTCTGGTACCATGTAATGTACCAGCATGGCCTGATGGCCTGGTTTATATTATTATAAAACTTGTAGCTAAAGCTGTAAATGATTTAATAACATTAACTGTGGGTCAACAGCATACAAAACAACAGATGAATAACTGTATGATCATGCACAAGCAACCTGTCTCTACACTGCTCTCCAGTCAGTCTGATGTCACCTGACTCTAACATTCACTTATATACTCGTGAAACTCCTAGTGGTCAGTCAATTAATTACAACACAACCATGATATCACTGCATACTGTACTAATAAATAGCACGTCATATATTTTAGTGTCTATTATTTGTCACATTGTGAACGACATATGCAGGAATCGATTTGGATCCTATAAAAAAGGGTAAATTCTTTCGATCGAAATCAAAATCTGAATGTTGTCAGACTAATGGTGATGCTAATCGTGCTCACTATTATTTATGCGCAAATGCCACAGCATCTTCGGAGTAAACATAATCCTCAGTATGCATTGCTCCACCGTTAGCGTCACAGAAATGATATCTCTCAGTAAGCCTCATTATTTGCATACTTGTGGCAGGATTTTAAAGAGGTGTGGATGATGGGGGTTTCGGGGGGGGTCTAATTTATTGGATGGAATGCTGGTGATAAACCTGCACTGCCTCCTCGGGCTCACTGATATTAGCCAGTATTGGATCGGTTCCAAGATCAAGGACAGATTTAGGTTGAGAGACGATAGTTTTAGAACTGAGATTAGGAGGAATTACTTCTGGCAGAGGATGGTGAAATGGTGGAACTCGCTGCCCCATAGTGCGATGGAAGCTGTCATTAAATGCTTTCAAGAAGGAGGTAGATATATTTCTGATTTTAAAAATGGGTTAAAGGGACATGGGAATAGGTAGGGAAGTGGATTTGAGACCAGGAAAATATCAACCATAATCTGATTGAATGGCAGAGTAGGCTCAAAGAGCAGAAATACCTACTTCTGCTCCTGATTCCTATGTGCCTATGTTCCTATGAACCCAAGGGAAGATAATCTGGTCCACTGAGCGCTACTGGTGAATCAGATGCCAGCACATCATTTGAATGGTAGCGCCACCGGGGTGGGTGGGGGTTGGGGCACTGGAGAAGGGGGTAGATTGTGGTGGGGTGCCGTGGCTAATAATAATCTTAACAATCTTTATTAGTGTCACATGTAGGCTTACATTAACACTGCAATGAAGTTACTGTAAAAATCCCCTCGTCGCCACACTATGGCATATATCTGGGTACACTGAGGGAGAATTCAGAATGTACAATTCACCTAACAATGCCAGCCAGAATTCCAGGATGGAGGATGATCCAGGCAGACTGCAGGTCTGTATTGGTGGGTGGGGTTCTTGGCAGGAAGGGTGGAAAGGCTTCGACACAAGTGCAGGGGGTGGCTCTCAGTGAGCCCATCCTACCCAATGTTGTGTCCCTTGATCAGACACCGAATGACTTTGAATGAGGGGCTCCCCATCCCCAGGAGGCCACAAGCAGGCTGCACTCTTTTACCTGCCATGTATGTTGCGAATCAACAGGTCTGTCTACCACTTGGTTAACACCAGTGATGTTTAATGGGAAATTGAGTAGTTGTGTTTAAGATGTAAATTGTAAGCGGTTATTTTCGGGTGTGAAGTTAAAAAGTTTAACATTGCATTCGGTAAAGATTTGTTTTAAAAATAACCAAGTCCTATTTCTTCACGCAATCACTCCTGGAGCGAATCAATCTTCCCACGCAGTCTTACAAATAAAGTAAAATATTGGGGGTTCAGTATCCTAGCCACTGTTGGGGTCTGGTCTGGGATTGTAATAAGGACAAGAAAAAATTCGGACCAGGCACCATTCATCGTCCTGCTACACCCAATTTTCGGCCGATGTTAACCCCACAGATGAAGAAGAAATTCCAGCTGAAAATCTTATTGCAGAATCTGTTCCAAGGTCAGAAACAAGACAGCATTGAGGAAAGAATTCCATTCCATACCATTCCCTGTCACTCTATCTCATCCATTTCCAACCTATCTAGGGAGGAGATTGCTGAGCCTTTGGCTTTGATCTTTAAATCATCTTTGTCTACAGGAATAGTGCCAGAAGACTGGAGGATAGCAAATGTTGTCCCCTTTTTCAAGAAGGGGAGTAGAGACAACCCCGGTAACTATAGACCAGTGAGCCTTACTTCTGTGTGGGCAAAATCTTTGATTAGGGATAGTTTACACGGTTTTGTGAATGGTAGGTTGTGCCTCACAAAACTTATTGAGTTCTTTGAGAAGGTGATCAAACAGGTGGATGAGGGTAAAGCAGTTGATATGGTGTATATGGATTTCAGTAAAGCATTTGATAAGGTTCCCCACGGTAGGCTACTGCAGAAAATACGGAGGCATGGGATTGAGGGTGATTTAGCAGCTTGGATCAGAAATTGGCTAGCTGGAGGAAGACAAAGGATGGTGGTTGATGGGAAATGTTCAGACTGGAGTCCAGTTACTAGTGGTGTACCACAAGGATCTGTTTTGGGGCCACTGCTGTTTGTCATTTTTATAAATGACCTGGAGGAGGGCGTAGAAGGATGGATGAGTAAATTTGCAGATGACACTAAAGTCGGTGGATTTGTGGACAGTGCGTAAGGATGTTACAATTTACAGAGGGACATAGATAAGGTGCAGCGCTGGGCTGAGAGGTGGCAAATGGAGTTTAATGCAGAAAAGTGTGAGGTGATTCATTTTGGAAGGAATAACAGGGAGACAGAGTACTGGACTAATGGTAAGATTCTTGGCAGTGTGAATGAGCAGAGAGATCTCGGTGTCCATGTACATAGATTCCTGAAAGGTACCAAGGTTGAGAGCGTTGTTAAGAAGGCGTATGGTGTGTTAGCTTTTATTGGTAGAGGGATTGAGTTTCGGAGCCATGAGGTCATGTTGCAGCTGTACAAAACTCTGGTGCGGCCGCATTTGGAGTATTGCGTGCAATTCTGGTCGCTGCATTATAGGAAGGATGTGGAAGCATTGGAAAGGGTGCAGAGGAGATTTACTAGAATGTTGCCTAGTATGGAGGGAAGATCTTATGAGGAAAGGCTGAGGGACTTGAGGCTGTTTTTGTTAGAGAGAAGAAGGTTAAGAGGTGACTTAATTGAGGCATACAAGATGATCAGAGGATTGGATAGAGTGGACAGTGAGAGCCTTTTTCCTCGGATGGTGATGTCTAGCACGAGGGGACATAGCTTTAAGTTGAGGGGAGATAGATATAAGACAGATGTCAGAGGTAGGTTCTTTACTCAGAGAGTAGTAAGGGCGTGGAATGCCCTGCCTGCAATAGTAGTGGACTTGCCAACACTAAGGGCATTCAAATGGTCATTGGATAGACATATGGACGATAAGGGAATAGTGTAGATGGGCTTTAGACTGGTTTCACAGGTCGGCGCAACATTGAGGGCCGAAGGGCCTGTACTGCGCTGTAATGTTCTATGTTCTATCTCTCCTCTTGCCATCCCTTCTCTCCTGCGCACATCATGATAAAAGCCATTAGCCAACTCATTTGAATTCACCACAAAGTTTCAGTTACAAGTTCGCAATATCTGAAACTTGTTGTGCCTCATTTAAACAAGAATCCAAAAGAAACGGTCAGGATTTAAACTGTCGATCCCAAGCAGAAGGAAGAATGAAATTGAAGTGAAACATTAAATAATTCACCTAAGCAGTACACTTGAAAATCAGTCACTTATATTTTATTTACCTCAGCATCAGCCAGTTTGGAGAAGTCTGATCGGCTTCCAATGTAGAATTCAATTCCTTTATAGGCTCCCTCCAGGGTAAGGCCTCGGATCAGGAGTATGGTCAGGACCACATAAGGGAACGTCGCAGTGAAATAAACCACCTGACCATGGAGAGGAGTTTGTTAGATTTTCCTGTATTACTGGTACATTTACAGCATTGAATCCAACTGAATGGTAAACTGGTCGGATTATAATCAAAGCAGAGAATGAAGCAGAAAACGATTGGAGAGGCTATAACTACACAAAGGGTAGATACCAAGATGCCACTATAATGTAGTCCACAGGTCCCACATTATGAGACTGTGTTAAAGGTAAAACGGAGCAAGAATGAGCTCCTTTCGAAAGCACAAATCCAGAATAAAAAACAAACAAAATGCAGACAATCTATAACAATAAAGTAGATGTTATTTATTTCCTTTGGCAACAGAGGTGAGAATAATGGCTCAATCTCAGCCTTGTCGCCCTTGTCACCATGCTCTTCAAGATTGCTGGTTGACTTTAGGGTTTTGGTCTATTACACTGTTGAATATCTGATCATTGTGTCATTGCTATCATCTTGGGTGTCGATATTTAGCCGTGCGTTGTCTTTGGTTTTAGTTATACGCCTGCACTTGTTTAGATTTTAGAAATTGAATCCATTGCAGTTCGCAACTCTCTACCCACTCTCAGGTATTTCTTGTTCAGCGAAGCCTTCTCAACCCTCCGTGTTGTCACTCTGGGTGTCTGTCTTGAATGTAGCAGCCAGGATGTGTCCCCAGGAATTTTCGATACCGTCGACTAACTCATCTTTCCAGACACAGCTACACAGATAGGTTTCCTTTCCCATGTTAAGAGAAATGAGGGGAAAATGAGGGAAGTGGGGGCTGGGGTACTGAGAGGGTAGTTGGTCGGATGGGATGGAGTCTTTGAATATTTTTAAGGTAGAGGTGGTTCGATTCTTAGTAAACATGGGGGTGATAAGTTATTTGGGGTAGGCAATGTGCAGATTTGAGGTTACTGTCTGATCAGCCATGACATATTCAATGACGGAGCAGGCTCGAAGGGCCGAATGGCCTCCTCCTGCTCCTTGTCCATATGCTTATATTTTGTTTGTATGCTGGTTGTCGGCAGGATGGGGGTGGGTAATTAGTAGTTCAATGGGGCATGGGGGGGATGGTGGGCAGCCCAGCACCATAGTTACTCAGGCGTTAGGAGGGGTGCTTTGGATGGCTCAAACTCTCTTAGTCCCTGATTTAAATTAGAATGTCGGAGGGTTCTATGTTCAAGGAAATGGCCTTTTAAACTTCTTGGGTAATTGCCATGCAGTGCTTGCATGGGGAGTCCCGGGGCCTCTCCAGCACACACTCAGGGGACATCCCAGGTATTACCCCCCAATTCCTGAAAAACAGGTGTACTAGGCCAATATGATGCCTTGGTCAAGGGATTGAATTCTGACGTTGGGTTATCTATAGATGGATACATTTGATGCTCTCATCTCACTATTACCAGATTATCTGAAAAGCTGCCAAGCAGCAAGATATTCTTCATTTGTCAGAGAAGGTTTCTGATGTTTGGTACAAATCATGATGGAACCAACCGTCAAAAATTGTTGAAGACACACAAGTTTTGCGACTTGACTATTGGGATGGTGATGATTTTAGGTTTCCTTGATGGGAGCAGCAAGAAGACTGTTTTTCTCAATGCATATAAGTTGGCACGAGAGGTCTTTATAGAGAAGTTTTGAAATTTGAAAAAGAAATGGGGCCAAACTTAATTGGAAAATGCTGGAGAGAAAGGAATGATGTGTGATTAATGGTGTAGATTTTTGAAGATCACACACGTCTTTGAGAACCTTAACAAAGTGATTTTGATGGAAGAATTCAAAAAGAGTTTCCCTTTGGGAATAAGGGGAGAGATTCTCTGGCCTCCTCGCAACGTTTTTCTCAACAGCGGGAGTAACATGCCATTGGCCAATGGAAGGACCTTCTGGTCCTATCGCTGTCAATATGGGATATCCCATTGAATCCACTCCATGCCACGGGAAACCCATGGGGTGGGGGTGGAGGGGTCACCTTCAACGGGACCAGAGATCCTGCTGGCAAGAACAGCTGGAAGATCTCAACAAAGATCCCACCTGGGGAAACATAAAGTTTGTAAAATATCCGAAGCCACAGTGGTACAAGTTACTATGAATCGACTCTCAAACATGCTTCAGATTGGAAACTCCTAGACAAAAAGAGAGATAGGTTTGATAGTGAAAACATGATCTGACTCGAGTAATTCTCTAGCCAATATTAATTTGCAGGCACTCCTCAGGTTAGTAAAAGAGAAAGTCCCGAAGGCAAATTTAGTTTGAGGAAGTGAACATGCCATACTTGTCATAAAAAAGGGCATGTGAAGGCTAATTGCTGGAAGTGGAAGAACAAGACTAGAGCATTTATCCGGTTGCAAGGTGTCCCTCCAGGAAATACTATCTTATCGGGTGGAACTCATGATAAGCAGGTAGCTTCACCATATTTACAGATGCAGGAAACTATAAATGCTTTCTGTTTGAGGGTAAAGTAACCCCAAATTTGTCCTCTGAGTCACGGAAGGATAGCACAGTCGATGAGGTTGGCCAGTGACATGCATTTCTTTCCAGATAATTAACAGAAGGCAAAGGAATTGGTGCAGGATATTGATGGAAGTTATTTGCTATTCCCATTCTTAGGATTAATTTAAAGAGCACCTTGGTCACTGGCCCTATTACTGTTGGTATTAATGCTAATTTATCTATTCACTACCTATTTCTGATTTTTGTTAGGAAATTATTTCCCTGGGTAATGAGGTTTTGGCATCTTCAGTGGTATTGGAAAAGCCCACCGAGGCTCCAGAATGAAGCTTTTGAATTTGAGAGAATCAATCACTCTGGTGAATCTGTTAATTGGACTCTTAAGGATGCAACAGAAGAGTTGGAAATCTCCTTGATAATTTTAAAATGACATTGGAGCTAAAGAGGAAAAATTGATAATATGTGGAGAGACCAAAACAGCTTCAAAATGCATGAAAAATACATGCTCTTTAGTCCAAATTAAAACTTTGGAAAGAAGAATCAGTAGCTTTTGCCAAGGCCTAATTAGGAAAAGCTCAAGGTCAGTGGGATAACATAAGACAGGATGAAATTTGTAAAATTAATGAAATGAATAAAAAGAATGATGAAGCTTTTTAAACTGAGTATCAAAATAACATCCATGAGGCTCTTAAAGGACCTAAAAAGAGTTTACAATGCATAAAAAAAGAGTTGCTTGAGCAAGAAAAGGCAGAATAAAATCATGTTTCCTTCAAAGGAAAATTGAATGGTTAGATCGGAGAAAATAATTCACAGGTAAAATCCTCCTGAATTTAAACAAGATGAGGTGAATTCAGTTGTTGTGGAACACAATTTGGATGATTGATTGGCTGAAACATTTTTCAAAGACTTGGAATTTAAGAATAACTCAGATGGATGAAAATGGAGACCATGGGCGAAATTCTCCCCCAACGGCGCGATGTCCGCCGACTGGCGCCAAAAGCGGCGCCAATCAGACGGGCATCGCGCCGGCCCAAAGGTGCAGAATGCTCCCCATCTTTGGGGGCCGAGCCCCAACATTGAGGGGCTAGGCCGACGCCGGAGGGATTTCCGGCGTCGGAAACGGAAATGGCGTTTGTTGCCCCGCCAGGTGGCGCGGAAATGCGGCGCATGCACGGGAGCATCAGCAGCCGCCGACAGTTTCCCGCGCATGCGCAGTGGGGAGAGTCTCTTCCGCCTCCGCCATGGTGGAGGCCGTGGCGGAGGCGGAAGGGAAAGAGTGCCCCCAGGTCACAGGCCCGCCCGCGGATCGGTGGGCCCCGATCGCGGGCCAGGCCACTGTGGGGGCACCCCCCGGGGTCAGATCGCCCCGCGCCCCCCCCCCAGGACCCCGGAGCCCGCCCACGCCGCCTGGTCCCGCCGGTAAATACCAGCTTTGATTTACGCCGGCGGGACAGGCAATTTCTGGACGGGACTTCGGCCCATCCGGGCCGGAGAATTGAGCGGGGGGTCGCGCCAACCGGCGCGGCCCGATTCCCGCCCCCGCCCAATCTCCAGTACTGGAGACTTCGGCGGGGGCGGGATTCACGACGGCCAACGGCCATTCTCCGACCCGGCGGGGGGTCGGAGAATGGCGCCCCAGAGAGTTAAATTTGAGTAGAATGGTTCCGAACTTTCTTTAAGTATAAGTTCTAAAATTAGCCCCAAAGAAAACCTGGATGCTAGTTTAATGTCTGACTCTAAAGAAAAGCCATGGAAATTGCTTGTTTAAAATGGTAAGAAGGGGTGTAAATCTCCCCATGAGTTTCAGCCCGGTGCAGTTGGTATCCAGAAGCAAGATGGACTGCCATCAATTCAGTATTGGGCGTCATTCTCCGACCCCTCGCCGGGTCGGAGAATGGGCGTCGGCCGCCGTGAATCCCGCCCCCGCCGAAGTCTCCGGTACCGGAGATTGGGCGGGGACGGGAATCGGGCCGCACCGGTTGGCGGGACCCCCCGCTCAATTCTCCGGCCCGGATGGGCCGAAGTCCCGCCCAGAAATTGCCTGTCCCGCCGGCGTAAATCAAAGCTGGTATTTACCGGCTGGACCAGGCGGCGTGGGCGGGCTCTGGGGTCCTGGGGGGGGGGCGCGGGCCGATCTGACCACGGGGGGTGCCCACATGGTGGCCTGGCCCGTGATCGGGGCCCACCGATCCACGGGCGGGCCTGTGCCGTGGGGGCACTCTTTCCCTTCCGCCTCCGCCACGGCCTCCACCATGGCGGAGGCGGAAGAAACTCTCCCCACTGCGCATGCGCGGGAAACTGTCGGCGGCCGCTGACGCTCCCGTGCATGCGCCGCATTTCCGCGCCAGCTGGCGGGGCAACAAACGCCATTTCCGTGCCAGCTGGCAGGGCAACAAACGCCATTTCCGCCAGCTGGCGGGGCGGAAATCCCTCCGCCGCCGGCCTAGCCCCTCAATGTTGGGGCTCGGCCCCCAAAGATGCGGAGCATTCCGCACCTTTGGGCCGGCGCGATGCCCGTCTGATTGGCGCCGTTTTTGGCGCCAGTCGGCGGACATCGCGCCGTTCGGGGAGAATTTTGCCCATTGACCTTGACAAAATAATCCAGATCAAACAAATGCAAAACCTTGGGAACTCTCACAAATGCTAACCTGTGGCAAGATTATGCACTAT
This sequence comes from Scyliorhinus torazame, assembly GCF_047496885.1. Taxonomy (NCBI): domain Eukaryota; kingdom Metazoa; phylum Chordata; class Chondrichthyes; order Carcharhiniformes; family Scyliorhinidae; genus Scyliorhinus; species Scyliorhinus torazame. The sequence goes on along the minus strand of NC_092711.1, from coordinate 208,860,671 downwards.
TTAATGCAGATTTTGAAAAATAAAATGTGGAATACAAAACTGGAATACAATATTTTAAAGAAGGAAATAAATTAACCATAAAAATTATTCTAACAGAAAAGGATATATTTTAAGAAGACTGAGAGAAAGTCAATCAACCAGCAGCAAAATGCACAATTTGGAAGAAAATTAGGACATAGATAATTCACACAAATTGAACTCTACTTGTCACATTTTCTTGACTTTCTTTCATTGGTCAAATGTTTGTGGCTTTGTAAAGGCAACATGTATAACTCTGAAGTGTGGCAAAAGGGGTTTCTTCTGAAGCATGAACTGAACTTTTTTAATCTTTATGATTTTACGAACTTTCTACGAACTAGATTTTACTAGATTTTCTTTTTGGTATGGTCTGACCTCACCTGAAAAGGAAGCTGAACATTCAGATATCTAGGAAAACTAAAACAGAAACAGAATCAGAAATAGGAACAGAAATGGGAACTTCAGGTTTCTGGAGATACTGCAGCTGGTTTAAATCATATGAAAGACACAAAGCTGTCTGATCTTATATGACTCAATAGTATGCACAGGCAGTCTGGAGAAGGCAGAGGCTGGGTCCAGGAGCTGGAATTAGCAAACACACATTTTTTGCAGTTAATTTTTTTCTGCTACTGGAAGATAACATTGGTGAAACCACACCATAAAGATCATCGCAAGTGAAGAAGATCTGCAGACATGTGCCACTTTGGTGAAGACTGTGCTGATGGAACTTGAATTGGTTGTGTGTTGCTGCCAGGTGGAGATCGGGCTAAACCGTGGAGGAAGAAGAGCTGGAACTCTTTGTGAGGAAGTTTTGAATGAATGATTTGATGGCTGAGATTAACTCCAAATATGCAGAGGAATTATGAAGGTTTGTTGACATTGAAAGTGTAATTTCCACTTTCTACTCCATACAATTTTCTTGCTGAGTTCTGTTTCGTTCATGTTGATTTTGGGTTTATTGTTACAGTAAAAGCTTTAAAAAGTGAAACCTTGTCCATCGCCTTTTTCAGTTGGGATCATTTGGGAAGCTTGTTTCTTTGACATTGTTGGTATCTGTGGGAATCATAACAATATGTGTGTGGCCTTGGTGAAAGGTGTGATGCCCCTGCCTTGATCTGAGTGATGGTTTTCAGCTTCTCGATGATTGTGGAAGATTCTCTCTTTTGTGATCCAGTACATCTGGTTTTGTGTTGTTTGTTATTTGGGCATTAGTCTGACCTATATTTATGCAGAGACACCTGTAGCCTTTAATGAAACATGAGTCAGCCATCATATACTCTGCCGCTAAATCATTTTAAAGCATTTAGATTTCAATCATGAACTGTTTGAAAATGATAATCATTCATAAAATATTTAAGAGTCTGTGATGAACCAGTATTATTCTGATTTTGATATCTAGCAGGCTTCATTATGGTGGGCTCCCAGTGTATCTAATCCTGAGCTTCAGATTGTAATTAAATTTAAATAGCACACTATCATTCCAACTATTGATGTACTATTTTTAGGAAAGTAAAATAAAATAACAAAGCAGTAGAAAATTGTCTGTTGCATATATTTAATTCCCCACATTTTCTTCTCAAATTTCTTTGCTATTCTTGCTGTCCTGACAAATCATTTTTTTCCAAATTTATACTCTCATGGGATGTGTGCGATGCTGGCATTGCCAGTAATTTTTGCCCATCCCAAATTGCCATTGTAAAGGTAACGATGAGCGGCCTTCTTGAACTGCTGCAGTACGATCACACTTCACTCAAATAAAACCCATGAGTTGGAGTTTCTAGGGCACCATGGACATGATTCATCCCACCCTCCCCCCACCTCTGCCCTGGCTACAAAGTTTCATGAGAGCCCACCCAGGGGAAGAAAGGTTTTCCTGCAGTCATTTAATAGAAACTTGGGGAAGATCTCCAGCGCCCCAATTTGTTTGGAGCTGGTTTAAGGGTGGCCGTCCCACCAGAGTGATGGCTTAAAACACGCCCACACTTTTATTTAGCAAAGAGGCTCAGAATTCAGTGAGAAATCCCACCAATGACGTCAGTGTGATTCACACTATTTATCTCACTGGAACAGATACTTCCCCATTTTTCAGTAAGTTTCCACAAATTATTTATAAATTTTATTTTTATTGTTGCTGAATTACGCACTCTGTCACTAGTTTCAACTCCTTTCATCACCAACCATTTTACCTTTCCTGAAGATTTGATTCCTTTCGATAACGCTGCCCCAGTCATCAGCCAGGCCAGAAGCAGACAGAGGGCCAAATACCAGACTATCTCCCCAGTCTCATCGATTGAACTGGTACGGCGTAAAACCACTTTACTGAATAAAATGACAACAAAAAATTAATTTTATAAGAGCACTGTTTATAATACAGAAACGCCATTAAGCAGAATGCATCAAACTATTTATCAAACATACATGGATTTGAACAATGCGGGGGGAGGGGAAGATTCTCCGGGTTCCACGAGTCAGTGGTGGGAATTGCGATGGACCAGTGAATTGGGATCAGAGGCAGAAAGTTTGTTTCACAACGGGCATCTTTGCAAGTCTTCCAGCCCACCCCGCCTGCACCAATGAGTCTCCCGTCTTCCCCAATAAGGTTCCTACCCAGACTTGCTGGGAATTTGCAAATACCTGATTAATCCTAATTTTAATATCAATATCGGGCAGGATTCCCAATTTACTGGCATCCAGGGATGCTCCAGCCACCCAGCTGAGAGTCGCACTTCTGTGAATTGGTGCAAGGCTGGCAGCTTGCACTTCAAGGGGTGGCAAGAGGGAGAGTACCCTCCATATATTGCCTCCAGGGTGCCGGGGTGGGAGGCGTGTTCGGTCAATCATGGCAGATGTGACTCAGGGGTGCTTTGGTTGCACTTGCCATCTGTAGTCTTTAAACCCTTTAAACAGTCTGTCAGCATCTCAAAATGAAAGATCTCAGAGGGGAGAGAAAACATTCTCCCACCTGTAGCCTTAAACGCTTGACACTAGCCCAGCTTGTCAAGATCAAAGATTATCATAGAATTTACAGTGCAGAAGGAGGTCATTCGGCCCATCGAGTCTGCACTGGCTCTTGGAAAGAGCACCCTACCCAAGGTCAACACCTCCACCCTAGTCCCATAATCCAGTAACCCCACCCAACACTAAGGGCAGTTTTGGACACTAAGAGCAATTTATCATGGCCAATCCACCTAACCTGCACATCTTTGGACTGTGGGAGGAAACTGGAGCACCCGGAGGAAACCCACGCACACACGGGGAGAATGTGCAGACTCCGCACAGACAGTGGCCCAAGCCGGAATCGAACCTTGGAGCTATGAAGCAATTGTGCAATCCACAATGCTACCGCGCTGCCCTGTGATCTGTGATCTGAAGGTACAGGTTTTCCTCAAACATGGTGAAAAACTTTGAAGTCATTTTTTCTCAGTCAATTTCATTGCCCTTGAAAATATTAAAGCCTTTTTGGATGCCGAGAAGCCTAAAAGCTTTGAACTGCATTTTCTACATTTAATTTCATGAACCATTACTTTCAAAAACTTTTTCATTGACAGATCCAGGCAGTTTCAAAGGATGGATTGCTGTTGTTTATTTACGTAGCTCAGCAGGGATCCATTAGTGTTCCCTTTAATGGGATGGAAATGTTTGAAGTGTTTTTTTCGCAGTTAATTTAGTTGCCCTTTAACTTATTTTAGCTTCTCTTCAAACTTACAAGCCTAAAGGCACTGAACTACATTGCTAAAATTCTATTTCATGGACCATTATCTTTTAAAAGCTCTTGATTGAAAACTCCAGGCAGTTTCAAAGGAAGGATTATGTAGCTCTATTGTGTCTATTAGCTCTGAAGAGCAGCTGTTCCTTTTAACTGAGGTTTTATTGAAAGTGGCTGCCTCTTTGCCCTGAACAGATTTCTAGAAAGACCAAGTGCAGGGCCAGCAGTCAGACTATATAAATAAACAATGGTAATTCTTCCTTTGAAACTGCCTGGAACTGTCAATCATGAGTCCCATCCTGGGAAAGAGTTGGGCAAGTATAGGGAGGGTACTTACCGCTTTCCCATACACCTAGAAGTCCAAGATGCCAGATTGGCATTGCCATGGGGTGGGGGCTGAAGGGGGAGACGGGGTGGGGGGGCCTGCTGAAGGAGGGCAACTGAGGGGCAGACTGAGGGGCGAGATGAAGAGGGTCTGGGGGACCTTTTACAGTGATTGCAGGGGAAAGGGGAGAAACCTTGCAGTAATTTTACTTTTCCTGAGGAATTGATTCCTTTCATCAGTGGTTGGAGATGAGATCCATTTGACAAGAATGTCCCACCTGCAAAGCTAGCATTAGTCACGAGAATGTCATCCCACTTTATGGACGAGGCAGCAGCTGTCAGCAAGATCCCAGATTGAAGTGTGGGAGGGGGTGGTGGGAGGGGTGGGGGGGGGGTGGGGGTGGCTCCAATCATTTTATCTTTCCTGAAGATTTGATTACTTTCGATAAGGGGCACTCTTTAAAAATTAAAAATGGAGTCCTGATCTCTGAAGAAAGGCATCTGTCAGAAAATTAAGCCCTGCCCCTATCCGATCCAGTGAAAACTCTGATCCTGGTTAAAAGATTTACTATGTCCCATTGAATGGCACGTCATTGTCCCTCCTAGCGCCAGCAGAAAAACCTCCGGGGCAGGATTCTCTGCCGGCGGGATGCTCTGTTTTGCCAGTGCCCAGGTGTTTCCCGATGGCGTGGGGTGCCCACAATGGGAAAGCCCATTGACTGGCCGGCATAACAGAGAATTCCGCAGGCGGGTCGAGGCAGAAATGTTGCCCAGCGGGCAGATAATCCAGCCCCGGGTTTTCCCACTGGGGGGAGAACTTAGTCTTCAAAAGGAAGAATTGCGTCCAATATTTAAAATGAACTATTATTTTAGAGTAAGTTGATACCAAATATTTAAATGAAATCATATGTTATTTATAATTTATCTATTTCCATTGAAATTCTTGTACTCGTACGGCAGCGTGCCCATCCCGCGAAATACATCTGGGTATTGGGTTAGGATGTCGTCGACGCTGGCTTGAAGATCCAAATGGGACGGCGTCGTGGTGTAGACCCTTTGAACGAGTTTCAGTTGCTTGCAGGCGTGCACACCTAGCAGGGACGCCCTGTCTGGTTTAACAATCTCAAAGTGTAAGCTTGCTTGTGTGTGTCGGCTGGACACCTGCAGATGGCAGGACCCCAGTGCCTTGATTGTGCTTCCATTGTAATCCAGGAGTTTGCAGGCAGCTGGAAGGATTGTGGGGGGCTTCTTGATTCTCTTGAAGTCCACCTGCGAAATCAGGTTGGTGGAGGCACCTGTGTCCAGTTTGAACTGGATGGGGCAGTGGTTGACCTTCATCACTGCATGCCATTCGTCCTCGGAATCCACGGCCAGGATTGATTGGACTCTGGTGTGGCGTATTCACACTTCGTAATAATGCCCAGTCGGTAAGTGTTGTCCAGGTATTCATCATCTGGATCCGCCGCACTGCGGCCTGATGCCAAGCCAGTGGTCCATGCACCACAACGGGTCCCTGCTCCACTGAGAGAGTGCCTGAAGGCAGAGCTCACGAATCTACAACAAAAAGGCATCATCTCCAAGGTCACTGAACCAACCGACTGGGTCAGCTCGACGGTGTGCGTAAAGAAGCCTTCGGGGCACCTACGCATCTGCATTGACCCCAAGGATCTAAACAAAAACATTATGCGGGAACATTACCCCATCCCAAAGAGGGATGAAATCACGAGTGAGTTGGCACACGCGCGCTTCTTCACAAAATTGGACGCATCACAAGAGTTTTGGCAAATCCAACTTGAAGAATCCAGCAGAAGGCTCTGCACCTTCAACACGCCTTTTGGTAGATTCTGCTACAACCGAATGCCATTTGGCATCATCTTGGCATCAGAGATTTTCCATCGCATCATGGAACAGATGATCGAGGGAATAGAAGTGGTCCGTGTCTATGTTGAGACGATATTATAATCTGGTCCACAACCCCAGAGGAACATGTGTCGCTCCTCAAGAAAGTATTCCGACGAATACATGAACATGGCCTCGAGCTGAACAGGTCCAAGTGCTGTTTTGGGACATCCACGCGGAAGTTCCTGGGCGATCAGATTTTGCAAAACTGTGTGCGCCCGGACACAGACAAACTTAAAGCCATCAAGGCAATGAAAGTCCCGAGGACAAGGAGGCAGTACTGCGCTTCCTGGGAATGGTCAATTTCCTTGGCAAATTTATCCTGAATTTGGCCACACACACCACGGCCCAAGTAACCTGGTGAAAAAAATCAACTGCCCTTTGAGTGGAAGACGGAGCACTGAACAGAGTGGCTGGAGCTGATAGCCAAGCTAACCACTGTACCCGTCCTTGCATTCTTTGACCCAGACCGAGAGACCAAGATATCCACAGGTGCGAGTCAGGATGGCATTGGGGCAGTGTTGATTCAAAGAGACGACATGTTATCCTGGGTACCAGTAGCATACGCGTCACAGGCAATGACACCCACTGAGACCAGATATGCGTAGATTGAGAAGGAGTGCTTAGGTCTTCTCACCGGCATCCTCAAATTTCATGACTATGTCTGCGGCTTGCCAACATTTACTGTTGAGACGGATCATAGGCCTCTGGTCCACATCATCCACAAGGACCTGAACGACATGACACCTCGTTTGCAGAGAATTCTGCTCAAACTCCGGAGGTATGATTTCAATTTGGTGTACACACCTGGCAAGGAGCTCATCATCGCCGATGCAATGTCCCGCTCCGTCAACTCACCCAGTGAACCACTGGAGATCATCCAGCACATTGAATTGCAGGTACAACTGTGTGCAAGCACTCTCCCGGCAACAGATGAGAAGATCGTTCTCATCCGAGAAGAGACGGCCAAAGACCCCCTGTTGCAGCGATTCATCCACAACCTCAGCAATGGCTGGCAGAAAGGGCAATGCCCTCAATTCTACAACGTTAAGGACGACCTGACGCTGATCGACGGCATCCTGCTCAAGCTGGACAGGATAGTCATCCCGCTACGTCTCCAGAGCATGGTTCTGAGGCAGATCCATGAGGGACATCTGGGCGTAGAAAAGTGCAGATGCAGGGCCTGACCAGGACATTACGGACATGGTCCTGAACTGCGAAAGCTGTCAGAGGTTCCAACCAGCGCAGAGCAAGGAGACGCTCAAACCACATGGCCTCGAGACCTCTCCATGGTCCAAGGTTGGCATTGACCTATTCCACACGAATGGTCGCGACTATACCTTAATCATTGATTACTTTTCGAACTATCCTGAGGTGCTGAAGCTGCCAGACCTCACGGACCCTCATCAAAGCGTGTTAAAAGACATTCTCACGGCATGGCATCCCGAACACCGTCATGAGCGACAATGGCCCGTGCTTCCACAGTCGAGAATGGTCCACGTTTGCCAAGAGTTGCAATTTCTGGCATGTCACCTCCAGTCCGCACTATCCGCAGTCCAATGGCAAAGTCGAAAAAGGGGTGCACATCGTTAAGCAGCTCATCCGCAAGGCCTCGGTCTCTGTTTCCGACATACACCTTGCACTACTTGTGTACCGGGCGACTCCCTTGTCCACTGGCATGTCGCCAGCTCAACTTCTGATGAACAGGGACCTGCGGACGACGCTTCCAGCCATACACCTGCCCAACCTTGATCACCTCCCAGTGCTGCAGAAGATGCAGCAGCTTTGCGCCAGCCAGAAGCAGGGCTATGACGCGCATGCCACCGATCTGGACGTGCTATCCCCGGTAGACACGGTCAGCATCAAGATACCAGATGGTGGGTGGTCTGCTCCGGCTGTCGTTGTGCAACAGGCCACGCCCAGATCCTATGCCATACGTATGGCTGATGGCTCCATTGTGCGAAGGAATCGACGGGCACTGCGAAAGGTTGCTTGCCCACAACCACTTTCCCCTTCATTTCCATATGTTGAATTGCCACCTCCAGACTCCTCGAACAATGAGGCCACCAGTCTGTCATGATATTTAGATCAGCATATCATGGTGCAATCACACACACACTGATGGACACGCAGTAGGTCCAACCAACACACACACAACATCACAGCCAATCACCAGTGAGAGCACACGCACTATAAAAACAGGGGACACTACAGTTCCCGCTCATTCCAGCAGCAGCCAGCTCAGAGCACCGAGCTCAGAGCCTGCCTCTCAGACATTCACCATGTGCTGAGTGCCTCACCCAGATAGTAATAGGACAGGGTCCACAGATTAGCTGGTAATGCACGTACCTAAGTTAGCAGTGTGCTTTCATAGTTCAGTAGTAAATAAAATTGAGTTACACCATCTCCAGCCGTGTTGGATCGTTTGTACATCAGAACACCCAACACAACACAGTCGTGCCACCCACACGCCTGTCAAGACACCATCATCCCCTCCACCACCTCTCCGGCGGTCGACGAGGATCAGAAGCAAGCCTCAGAGACTGGACTTATGAGCATTTGTTTTGTTTGTTCTGTTCTTTATTCCTCAGTCAGTCACATTAGACAGACACATTAACATGTATATACATCCAAAAAAAAGGGGGGGATATGCAAACATGCAACCAATGAACATGCCTGGCATAAACACTATAAAAGGGATGAGGCACTCCCACCCTTCCTCTTTCCACAGACAGACATCCAGAGAGTTAGACAGGGTTGATCAGCAGCATCACACCCCAGCACGTGGCTCAGAGCAAGCTGGTACAGTTAGACTGAGTTACTACAGTTAGATTAGCAGAGAGTCGAACTCATTTGAGAACTGTGTTGATAGTTCAATAAACACGTTGAACGCATTTCAGAGGCTGGAGCAAGTCTTAGTTAAGATTGCATCAAGTGGGCAGCACGGTGGCGCAGTGGGTTAGCCCTGCTGCCTCACGGCGCCGAGGTCCCAGGTTCGATCGTGGCTCTGGGTCACTGTCCGTGTGGAGTTTGCACATTCTCCCCGTATTTGCGTGGGTTTCGCCCCCACAACCCAAAGATGTGCAGGCGAGGTGGATTGGCCACGCTAAATTGCCCCTTAATTGGAAAAATGAATTGGGGACTCTAAATGTATATTAAAAAAATGTTTTAAAAGATTGCATCAAGTAGCAGCCTGTGTCATCTGAAGCAGCACAACACAACACTCATCCCACCCAGAACAGGATCTTTTTTCTCTCGTTAGAATGTGCACAAAGTCTCAGTTGGGGCGGTTTTGGCTGGGGGTTCCCCCCAGCTTTATCGGTGAGATCCATTTTGCTATTTAACCACATTTCATTATTTTTGTGGGTCTTGGGGAGTTCCCCCCATCGGTCTGCCCACAGTTAGAAATCTTTGCATCTCTGGCTGGCCAGACTGACTCCTCAGAGATCGGATCGCCATTTTTAAAGGGTGCCCCAATCTCTAAGTGAGACTGGAGGGTCCCCATCCCCCATGGGCAATGTCACCCCCCCCAACACATGGGCATCACACCACACCTCCATAAATGAGGACATCCCGCTACGGAGTCGCTGAGGGCCCCCCTATTCAGACCTCATGCACACTTTCGGCCCCCTCCCCTTTCACGGCTCCCACCCTTCATCCCCCCCCCACCTAACCTTCATACCTGCCCTTCATTCCCACCCTTTATTGGGACAGGAATGATCTGTATATTTCCAAACTTGGGCATAGCATAAACCAAAAAATAATGAGGGCTCGTGAGAAGGGCACAACAGTAATGATGGGTGATTTTAACATGCATTTTGACTGGATTAAAGAAATTGGCGAGGGTGGCCTTGAGGGAAATTTGATAGGGTGCATGAGGGATTGTTTCTGAGAGCAATGTATCATGGAGCTAACCAGCGAGCAGGCTATTTTAGATTGAGTACGATATAACGAAGAGGGGTTGATAAATTTGATTTGAATCGATTTGATTTATTGTCACATGTACTGAAGCACAGTGAAAAATATTTTTCTGCAACCAAGGGAACATACACAGTACGTGCATATCAGGCAAAAAGAATAATCAACAGAGTACATTGACAAATGGTACATCGACAAACAGTGATTGGTTACAGTCTTGTCGTTAAGGATTCCCTTGGTGTACAAAGAACAAAGAACAAAGAAAAGTACAGCACAGGAACAGGCCCTTCGACCCTCCAAGCCCATGCCAACCATGCTACCCAACTAAATTACAATCTTCTAGACTTCCTGGGTCCGTATCCCTCTATTCCCATCCTATTCATGTATTTGTCAAGATGCCCCTTAAATGTCACTATCGTCCCTGCTTCCACCACCTCCTCCGGCAGCGAGTTCCAGGCACCCACTACCCTCTGTGTAAAAAAACTTGCCTCGTACATCTACTCTAAACCTTGCCCCTCGCACCTTAAACCTATGCCCCCTAGTAATTGACCCCACTACCCTGGGGAAAAGCCTCTGACTATCCACTCTGTCTATGCCCCTCATAATTTTGTAGACCTCTATCTAGTCGCCCCTCAACCTCCGTTGTTCCAGTGAGAACAAACCAAGTTTATTCAACCACTCCTCATTGCTAATGCCCTCAATACTAGGCAACATCCTGGTAAATCTCTTCTGCACCCTCTCTAAAGCCTCCATATCCTTCTGGTAGTGTGGCGACCAGAATTAAACACCATACTCCAAGTGTGGCCTAACTAAGATATGTGATCACTGCATGCTAGAATTTCAAATTCAGATTGAGCAAGAGAAGACAGAGTGCCATATTACAGTTTTTACATTGTGCAGAGGTAATTATACAGGCCTGAGGAAAGAGTTGGCCCAAGTAGACTGGACACAGATGATTGATGGTAGGACAGTTGAGGAACAATGGCGGATGTTCAGGGAGATATTACATATCCCTCAATTGAAGTATATTCCTGAAAGGAAGAGGAATTGTAAAAGGGAGAAAAAGGTTCCAGGCTAACAAGGAAGTCATAAAGGCGAAAAACTAGGGCATCCAATACTGCAAAAGCTAGTCGTAAGCTAGAGGATTGAGAGAACTTTAAGGTTCAACAAAAGGCAACTAAAAATAAAGTCAAATTAGCTAAGATGAACTACGAAAAGAAATTAGCAGAAAGTATAAACACTGACATCCAAAGCTTAAAAAGTATATAAAGAGGAAGAGAATAGCTAAAGTAAATGTTGGCCTTTTGGAGGACAATACTGGTGAGGTAATAAAGAGGAACACCGAGATGGCGGAGGCACTGAACCAATATTTTGCTTATGTCTTCACAGTAGAAGATAATAAAGAATTTCCAAAAACTACAGTTAGTTCAGAGGAACTTGGTGCCATGATCATCACTAGTGAGACGGTATTGAATAAAGTGATGGGATTAAAGGCAGATAAGTCTCCAGGACGGATGGCCAGTACCCGAGAGTATTAAGGGAGGTGACAGCAGAGAAAGTGGATGCATTGGTTATGATATTTCAGAATTCCCTGGATTCTGGAAGGGCTCCGGTAGATTGGAAACAAGCTAATGTAACCCCTCTATTCAAAAAGGGAGAGAAGCAAAAATTAGGAAACTATAGACCGGTTAGCTTCACCTCTATGTTGCTGAACTGAACATTTGGAAAGACAAAGCTCAATCCACCATTGTCAGCATGATTTTATGAGAGGTAACTCATGCTTGACAAACTTGTTTGAGTTCTTTAAGGACAGAACCAGCAAGGTGGATAATAGGGAAGCTGTGGATGTGGTATGTCTAGACTTCCAGAAGGTGTGTGTCAAGGTGACCCATAAATGACTGAGATTGCAGGGAATTGGGGGTAGAGTACTCGATTGGATTGAGGATTGGCTGACTGATGAAAATGAGAGGATTGGGATAAATTGGTCCTGTGCTGACAAACTGTAACTAGCGGGGTACCACAGGGGTGAGTCCCGAGACCTCAACTGGATATAATCTATATGAATGATCTGCAAGCAGGGACAGAGTGTAACATAGAAAAATTTGTGGATGATACTAAAATAGGTGGGAAAGCAGGCAGTGAAGAGGAGATAAACATTTTACAGATGGATATAGATAGAATGGAGATTGGACCAAAACTTGGCAGATGGAGTTTAAAGTAGACAAGTGTGAGGCTATCCATTTTGACCGAAAAAATTGAAAGGCAAATTATGATCTAAATGGAAAGCAGATTCAAAATGTGTCTGGGCAGAGGGATTATGGGTGTCTTTGTTCGTGAATTGCAGAAAGTCAGTATGCAGGTACAGCGTGTAATTAAAAACGTAACTGAAATATTAGCATTTATTGCAAAAGGACTGGAGTATAAAAGTAGAGAAGTGTTGTTGCAATTGAATAGGGTGTTAATGAGACCACATCTGGGGCGAAATTCTCCTATCCGCCCCGCCACATTTCTGCCCCGATCGGCCGGCGGGAGTCTCCGTAACACCGGCCGGTCAATGGGGTTTCCCATTGTGGAGCAGCCCCACGCCGTCGGGAAACCCCCCGGGCGCTGGCAAAACGGAGACTCCCGCCGGCGGAGAATGACGCCCCTGGTCTCCTTATTTGAGGAAGGATGCGGTGGCATTGGATGCAGTTCAGAGAAGGTTAACCAGATTGATTCCAGGGATGAAAGGCTTGATGTATGAAGAGAGATTAAACAGTTTGGGCTGATACTCGCTGGAGTTTAGAAGGATGAGGGGATCATATCAAGGTGTATAAAATACTAAGAGAGATTGATAAAGGAAACGTAAACCAAATGTTCCACCTTGTGGGGGTTCTTGTGGGGGAATCTCGAACGAGAGGTCACAGATGTAGATAGAGAAGCGGGAGATTTAGAACTGAGATGAGGAGAAACTACTTCTCACAAAGGTCGGTGAATTTGTGGAACTCGCTGCTCCATAGTGGAATCAGAGTTATTAAATGGTTTCAAGAAGGAGATAGATATATTTCTGATTTTAAAAAATGGGTTAAAAGTATATGGGGAACAGGTGGGGAGATGGATTTGAAACCAAGAAGAGATCAGCCATGATCTGATTGAATGGCGGAGCAGGCTTGAAGGGCTGAATTGCCCACTTCTGCTCCTAATTCCTATATTCCTATGTTCCAATACCACCCCTCATCTCCCTTTTCATGGGTATGCCCCCCCTCAGGTCCTGACCGTTAGCAGTGGCACCCTAGTACACTGCGACTGCCACCCAGGCACCATGGCAGTGTTCCTGCCAGCCTGGAAGTGCTACCTGGGCACATTGTCAGTGCCAAGCTACAGGGTGTCAGTGTGGGGGGGGGAGCCAGGGGGCCACCATTCCCTGCCCATGACCACCAAGGATCTCCAATGGTCTGGTAAACCCCCAGGTTCCGTTGCGCCTGGTCCACATTTGTGTGGACCAGTACTATCCAGCACCCGGCTGGGTCTCCTCAGCAATGCCTTCTGATCCCAGGAGCTGGTTGGATCCGGTCTTGGCATAGTTAAGTGAGCACTTAAGCTCACTTAACGATGCACGTCAGGATCCCAGACATTGTGGGCAGGATGCAGATCGTGACAACCCGTGAGGCCTCTTGGGGCACTTACCGGCCATGCCCTGTTTCGATTCTGGCCGGACACAGCCGGTAAATCATGCCTTAATGTTTAAAGTTCATCAGTGAAACTTTTCCTTCGATAGCAAGAACATTTAAAAAAATCATTAAAGATTTCACTGTATAAATATTGTTAAAGTGAACCTGTAGTGTTAGAAACCAGGGAGCTATCAACTAATGAAAGGGCCCCTGTTGTGATGTTATTTTGTAACAGGTGTATGATGTGAATAATACCTCTATCTAAATCAAGCAGCTCTTCACTCATTAAACAGGACATTCCCCCAACAAACGTTCCCAAGTGGAAGCTGCTGGTCCAGCTGTGCAGGTTATGGGTGCAGCTTTCTGTGGTCATTTACTTACTCCCAGTATTGCTCACTTGGACCCTGGTGAGGAACGTAGATTTCTGATCCATTTGGACAAGTTTCATTGTTTACATGCAGCCATGTTGTATTCACAATTTCAAAATATCCATGATCCAGAGCGAGATTGCAGGGATCTAGAAAATGGGGAATGTGTTTTAGAATTACATTTCACTGGGAATGATGCTGTCATTTCTCGGGATATAATCAGGATCACTGTTTCACTCGGACTGAATCAATCCAATCTCTTTTATTACAACATGGGGGATTACAGATGAGGTCAGAACAACAGAGATTCTGGATACGATTTAATGAAAATGAAACATGCCCCGTCTCGAGCACTTTTAGCGGGGTGTTACCTGGTGCTGGCAGCTATTAACTGGGACTCTGCTCCATTTCTGGTGCTCAGTGAGGAATGCCCAAACAAGGCTGAATTTAGTCTTATTTCCTGCACTAACAAACTCTGCCAGGGTGCCCGGCTGGCACTGCCAGGCTGTCAGGGTGGCAGTGCCAAGGTGCCCAGGTCACACCAGGGGTGACAATGTACCACCCTGACCAGATCCCGAGCACGCAGGGGCCCCGATCATCTGAGATACCCCCCAAGTACCAGTACGCCTAGTGCATGTTTGTGGACACCAGTGGATTTGGATTTGGATTTGTTTATTGTCATGTGTACCGAGGTACAGTGAAATGTACTGTTCTGCGTATAGGCCATACAAATAATTCCATACGTGAACAGAAAACATAGGGCATACATAACACAATGTAAATACATAGACACAGGCATCGGGTGAAGCATACAGAGTGTCGGACTACTCAGTAGAGTAGATGTGTGAAGAGATCAGATCAGTCCACAAGAGGGTCATTCAGGAATCTGGTAACAGCGCGGAAGAAGCTGTTTTTGAATCTGTTAGTGCGTATTCTCAGACTTTTGTACCTCCTACTTGATGGAAGACGTTGGAAGAGAGAATAACCCGGGTGGAAGGGGTCTTTAATTATGCTGCCCGCTTTCCCCAGGCAGCGGGAGGTGTAGATGGAGTCAATGGATGGGGGGCGGGTTCGCGTGATGGATTGGTCTGTGTTCTCGACTTTCTATAGTTTCTTACTGTCTTGGGCCGAGCAGTTGCCATGCCAGCCTGTGATGCAGCCAGAAAGGATGCTCTCTGTGGTGAATCTGTAAAAGTTCGTAACAGTAAATGTGGACATGCCGAATTTCTTTAGTTTCCTGAAAAAGTACAGGTGTTGTTGTGCTTTCTTGGTGGAGTGTTTACGTGGGTGGACCAGGGCAGATTGTTGGTCATGTGCACACCTAGGGATTTGACGCTGTCGATCGTGCTAAACGGAGCCTGTTTGGGGTCTCTGCGGTGAGGTTGTTCGACCCCGAACGCTGGGTAGAACCGGCGTACACATATTCAAGTGAGACGAACTGCTCACTTGAATATGCAACCTCGATGGGCGGCATCCAGATTGCGACGTCTCCCGAGATTGTGTTAGATTTCATGATGAGGCTGGTAAACCTAGCGTGTGGTCGGGAGCGGCAAGGCTGATTGATCGCATCCACATTCTTCACACTCCACACACAGCACAGATCTGGTACTTTTTATTTAGTAATGGATTGAAAGGTTATGGAGAAGAGACAGGAAAGTGGAGTTGAGGCCGAGAAGAGATCAGCCATGATCGAAATGAATGGCAGAGCGGGCTCCAGGGGCCTAAATGCCTACCTCTGTTACTTGATCATTTTAAAAAACAAATGTAGAGTACCCAATTATAATTAAGGGGGCAATTTAGCATGGCCAATTCACATACACTGTACATCTTCTGGTTGTGGGGGTGAGACCCATGCCACATGGGGATAATGAGCAAACTCCACATGGATAGTGACCCGGAGCTGGGATTGTACCTGGGTCCTCGTCACTGTGAGACAGCAGTGCTAACCACTGCGTCACCATGCTGCACCTTTCCTTGCTCTCGTGAGCTCTACTTGTTTTGGGAGATTTTGTTTGATGACATGTGTAACGCTCATGATAATTAAGTCAAATTAAGACATTAAAGTATAACAGTTCCTTTGTAGAGTCACGATTATTTCAGAACATGAAAGACATGTGGCTGGATTCTCAGTTCCTGGGCGTCATTCTCCGACCCCCCGCCGGTTGCCGAAGTCTCTGGCACCGGAGATTCGGCGGGGGCGGGAATTGCGCCGCGCCGGTTGGCGGGCCCCCCCCGCTCCATTCTCCGGCCCGGATGGGCCGAAGTCCCGCCGATAAATTGCCTGTCCCGCTGGCGTGGATTAAACCACCTTTTGAACGGCGGGACAAGGCGGGGTGTGCGGGCTCTGGGGTCCTGGGGTGCCCCCACGGTGGCCTGGCCCGCGATCGGGGCCCACCAATCCGCGGGCGGCCCTGTGCTGTGGGGGGCACTCTTTCCCTTCCGCCTCCGCCACGGTCTCCACCATGGCGGAGGCGGAAGAGACTCCTTCCACTGCGCATGCGTGGGAAACTGTCAGCGGCCGCTAACGCTCCCGCGCATGCGCCGCCCGGGGATGTCATTTCCGCGACAGCTGGCGGGGCAACAAATGCCGTTTCCGTTAGCTGGCGGGGCGGAAATTCCTCCGGCGCTGGCCTAGCCCCTCAATGTTGGGGCTTGGCCCCCAAAGAGCATTCCGCACCTTTGGGGTGGCGCGATGCCCATCTGATTGGCGCCGTTTTGGGTGCCAGTCGGCGGACATCGCGCCGTTTCGGGAGACAAAATGTTGACACTGGGGCAGGATTCGTGGAGTTCCACAACAACAGAACTGGCACGGCACCTGTACCAGTTCAGCGACTGTTCAGTGGCGCACACCTATGCCATGTTGAACATAATTGATTCCAATGAGAAATGATGCTGGATTGGCCTGTTTCATGATTGGCACTCATCAGGCTGACAAGCTACAGCCACATATACACACTTCACTCCCAATAGACAGCATCCCAGCCAACAAGATGGCAGCAAGACACACGGCACCAACATTCACCAACGCCGAGTTCGAGAACCTCCTGGACGCGGTGGAGGAGAGGCGGGCCACCCTGTACCCCA
Organism: Scyliorhinus torazame; assembly: GCF_047496885.1. Taxonomy (NCBI): domain Eukaryota; kingdom Metazoa; phylum Chordata; class Chondrichthyes; order Carcharhiniformes; family Scyliorhinidae; genus Scyliorhinus; species Scyliorhinus torazame. The sequence goes on along the minus strand of NC_092711.1, from coordinate 208,843,704 downwards.
TGGGGGAAGGAGACTGTCAGCTGCCGCCATTTGCCATGTCTGGGCACAGGAGGCAGAGGCCGTCAGTGCCACGAGGAACACTGTCCGGGTGGGCCTGCAGTGCAGGGAGAAACTGCACGACCTCCTCAGGGCAGCCAGGGTGAATAGGCAGCACTGTGCCCCTGGCAGCAAACCCCGTCCCACGCACCCATCACCCCCTCCTCCACCAGCAGAGCGGCTGAACCCCCACCCTGCACCACATGCCAACACCCATACTGGCCGCCATGACCCCATGCCCTGGACACTAAGGCCGCCAGTTATCCGCTCCCTGGGCTGCCTCCGTCGGACTGTTTAACACTGTGGTTTTATGTTTTCTCCCCCTCCCAGGAAAAGGCTGCCAGGAGCGGGCGAAAACTGGAGTGGGACCGACGGATCTGCGGCGCCTCACCAGGGTTGAGCAGAGGGCCCTGGACGTGGTCGGCAGCCTGGAATAAAGGGAGGTAGCCGGGGTGGAGGTCGATCTTGGGCGAGGAAGTGAGACCCCGCTTAGCTGTGGTTCCCCCATGACACGTATGTCAACCCCTTCCCACCGCCCCCCACCACCCTCACTCCCACACCACCCTCACCACCACACCACGGCCCATTGTCTAATCATGCATCTTGTCTTGCAGGACCTGCTGGGGATGAGGCAGTTCCATCTGGTGTCCCCGCCCCCAGCCAGTGTCACAGCCTGAGCCCCACCGTGAGCCAATCAGCGACGAGGATAGCAACTCAGACAGGAACTCTCGCTCGAATGATTTCAGATTTCCCGTCACAGCTGTCTCCAACACCCTCCAACATCCCAGAGCCACTCACCTCGGTTTGGGACTTCAGTAAAGAGGCTCCTGGGATGCCCTCTGGTGCGTATCACACAGCTGATCCGGCACATCAGATGAAGGTAGGAACACCCGAGGGGGCTGACAGTCAGAGGCCACGCCGACTCCAGGGACTAGCTGCCAATCAGCTTCGGGCTTCTGGAATAGACATTCCCATCGATTGTGGAGATGCAGGCGCAGAGTCAGGGACTACATGAGAGGTGTCGGCAAGCATCCAGCATCTGCATGTGTAGTTGCAGGAGGCCAACAGTGTGCAGGAGCAGGAGGTGATGCTGAATCCACGGCAGAGGCATTGGTGGCGAGGGTTTTGGCGATGGATCAACATGTCCAAGGGCCGGGGAATTCTGTGCAGGCTCTGGCCGAGGCCCAGGACAGGGCTGCCCTCTCACAGGCAGCCATGTGCCAGAGCCACCTGGACATTGTGGCAGTGCTGCTGAGTACGGCCCAGTCACAGAGGGCCATGGCTGAGAACATCGATGGCGTTTCCCTGGCACTGGCCAATGTGGCGGAGAAACAGAGGGAAGTGGCCCAGTCCCTGTGCTTCCTGACTGCAAGCATACAGACCCTGGTTGAGATCAGAGCATGCCTCCAGGACTGGCTACGCCAGATGGCAGGGATGCCTCAGGGGTTAGCTCTGTCCATACTCCCCTCCCATGGAGTAGACTAGGGGCCATCGGGCACCCCGATTGAGGAGAGGATGGTGGGGCCCGTACCAGTGACTCCTGCAGGGGATGTGCCGGAACACCACAGCACCTGAGATTTCCTCCCTCCTGTCTCTGGCACATTTGTTGGGCAGCAGGGTAGACAGTGACACCACACCATCTAGGATACCTGAGAAGCAGTCGGGCCCATTCAGACCCGGTCTCACCAGAAAACAGCCACCAACAGAGACGCAGGCCAAAGGGCGGAAATTGCAGCAAGCTGTCTCCACTCCTAATGTACCATCTGCGAATCCACCTCGATGTGGCGTTTGGGCCTGTAAGGCCAGAAAGTTAGACACTAGTTCAGTTGGCACGGTTTAGTTATAGGGGTGAGGGTGCATATATGTATATATATGTGCACATTAAACAGCTGTTCACACAGTTACAACCTGCCTCGGCCCTCTGCTCAGGTGTGAGGGGTGGGCTGGTCTGAGCCAGAGGTGAACTGTGGAGGGGGAGCTGTTCATTGCGCCCCCCCCCCCCGGCGATTCTCCGCGCTCGACGGGCCAAATGCCGTTTGCATGTGGTCCTACCCAGTGGGACCTCGCCGTTCTAGCTGCAGGGGCCATCCTGGTGGGGGGGAGGGGTGGTCCAACTCCGGGGGGGGGGGCCTCCATGGTGGCCAGGACCATGATTTGAGGCTACCTGTTGGGGGGGGGGGCAGGCGGGCTAATTCTGGAGGGGGCCTATATTCCTCCGCGCCGGGCCCCTGTAGGGCTCTGCCATGTTGCCTGGGGGCTGGCGTGGAGACGACAACCCACGCGTATGTGCAGATCTGTGCTGGCTGTGGAGCACATGGCGGATCCGCGCCGCCCGTGCTGGCATTCCGTATCGGCAGCTGGAGCTGCGTGAAGCGCTCCAGTGCCATGCTGGCCCCCTGTGCGGCGCAGGATCGCTGCTCCAAGCGGCCAGATGATGCCGTCGTAAAACGCTCCAGCGTTTACGACGGCGCCAACACTTAGGCTCATTATCGGAGAATCCCGCCCACTATCTCTACTTGTTCTCTGCTCTCCTCCTACTTACTCTAACATTCTCCTGCCTTCTCCCAGAAGTTTGGGAGGCATTTCTTTTTTTAGGTCTGCTCCCCAGCTCCACCTGGTGGTGGGATAAAATGTTACATTAACCCTTAATATGCTAGACATTACACATAATGTCACATCCCCCTTTCTTTGAATACGTTTGAAAACATTTTTGAAACATTTCATACATACATGTATGGGAATATGCATACAGCAATACAATGTCATATGTGAGAATGATATAACAAATACAGAGTAACAGTTCACAAGTTCAGACGATTAGGCTTCTTTTTTATCCTTGTTGATCTTCTTAATGCACACTGTGTAGCATTAGAACTGTCCTTTGTCAGGTCATTTGTTAAGGTAGACATGAATGTTTTTGGAAATCTGACATTGTGAAAAATTGAGTGCGGTTGTACTGAAGGTAGCTCTGGAATATAAATTGCATTCTTGATTTTGAGTAAAGCTCTTCAATTCCTTCTATACATTGCTCCTGCTTTTGTTTGGACAACGTATGAATGTGGTGCAACTTCAGTCATAAATGTTGCTGTTTCAGACCATCCACCCAGTCGGATTTTGTACGCGAACAATATATCCTGGTGGAAGTAGAACTAGTTCCTTTGCATTTCGATTGTAGTACGACCTTTGTTTGTTCTCCTATTGAAGCATCTTCTCGTGTACCATCTGGGCATCCAGATTTGAAATGTTATACCTGGAAGAGGCTTACGCAGCTTTCTACCCATCAACAGCTGGGCTGGCAATAAACCTGATACCAGAGGGGTGGTTTGGAAACTCAGCAATGCCAAAGACAAATCTTGCTGGTCATCATATGCCTTTTAGAATAGCTTTTTGATGATTCCAACACCTCTCTCTGCTTTTCCATTTGACCGTGGGAACAATGGACTTGATATGTTGGCAGTTGTAGCATTTGGCAAACGAAGACCACTCCCAAAACTAAAACCTGGACAATTATCCATCAGGTGTAGTCCATGTCTTGCAAAAATGGACTTTGTGGTTCGAATGACTTATTGAGCAGTTGAATCTGTTAGAGTAACTACTTCTGGATAGTTTGAATATTCGTCAATTATGATCAGGTTGTCTTTACCTCGAAAGTAAAATAAGTCCATCCCGACTTTGGACCATGGGATAGTGATGATTTCATTAGACGTGAATGACTCCTTCTGTTGCAACGACGGATGTATCTGACATACATCACAGTCTTGCACCAAGTTTCCACATCCTTGTTTATGCCTGGCCAATAGACTGATTGCCGTCCATGACTTTTTCATTTTTCCATGCCCTGGTGTCCTTCATGAATACGAGCTAGAATTCATCTTCTCAGGCATGAGGGAATGACAATTCTATTATGTTTTAGTAGGAAAGCATTTATGACAGTGAGGTCACCTTTCACGATCCTGAAACTATTACAGCTTCCATTGGGCCATCCTTCCGTCAAGTGTTTCATCACACGCTGAAGTATTCCATCTTTTGTTGTTTCTTCACATATTAGGCAAAGTTGTGCATCCGACACTGGTAGCATATCTGCTATGAACTTGGCTTGAGCTTCCACATTTAAGATTACCTCTGATGCGATCTCATCAGTGTGGAGAGTGGCACGTGACAGCAATGACAGGGGTTTTGTGGTTATTCGGGAGGCACAACAGAAATTCATCCCAAGGAGGAGGAAACTTGCTAAGAGGAGCACAAGGCAACAATGGCTGATGAAGGAAGTCAGGGACAGCATAAAAGAAAAAGAAAAAGCATACAAAGTGGTGAGGATTAGTGGGAAACCAGAGGATTGGGAAGTCTTTAAAAGCGATCAGAGGATAACTAAAAAAGCAATAAGGGGAGAGAATATGTAATATAAGTGCAAGCTAACTAGTAATGTAAAAGAAGATTTGAAGAGTTTTTATCAATATGTAACAGGTAAGAGATAGGCAAAAATAGACATTGGACCACTGGAAAATGTGGCTGGAGAAGTAATAACAGGAAACAAAGAACCACTTTGGTGGTATGTGGCGCAGTGGATAGCACTGGGACTGCGGCGCTGAGAACCCGGGTTCGAATCCCAGCCCAGGGTCACTGTCCGTGTGGAGTTTGCACATTCTCCCCATGTCTGCGTGGGTTTCACCCCCACAACCTAAAGATGTGCAGGTTAGGTGGATTGGCCATGCTAAATTGCCCCTTAATTGGAAAAATAATTTGGTACTCGGTTATCTGGACCACTGGGAGCTCTTCCGGGGCAGGTGTGACCTGTATAAGATGGACGGGTTGCATCTAAACCGGAGAGGCATAAATATCCTGGCCGCGAGATTTGCTAGTGTCACACGGGAGGGTTTAAACTAGTATGGCAGGGGGGTGGGCACGGGAGCAATAGGTCAGAAGGTGAGAGCGTTGAGGGAGAACTAGGGAGTATGGACAGTGTGGCTCTGAGGCAGAGCAGACGGGGAGAAGTTGCTGAACACAGCGGGTCTGGTGGCCTGAAGTGCATATGTTTTAATGCAAGGAGCATTACGGGTAAGGCAGATGAACTTAGAGCTTGGATTACTACTTGGAACTATGATGTTGTTGCCATTACAGAGACCTGGTTGAGGGAAGGGCAGGATTGGCAGCTAAACGTTCCAGGTTTTAGATGTTTCAGGCGGGATAGAGGGGGATGTAAAAGGGGAGGCGGAGTTGCGCTACTTGTTCAGGAGAGTATCACAGCTATACAGCGAGAGGACACCTCAGAGGGCAGTGAGGCTATATGGGTAGAGATCAGGAATAAGAAGGGTGCAGTCACAATGTTGGGGGTATACTACAGGCCTCCCAACAGCCAGCGGGAGATAGAGGAGCAGATAGGTAGACAGATTTTGGAAAAGAGTAAAAACAACAGGGTTGTGGTGATGGGAGACTTCAACTTCCCCAATATTGACTGGGACTCACTTAGTGCCAGGGGCTTAGACGGGGCAGAGTTTGTAAGGAGCATCCAGGAGGGCTTCTTAAAACAATATGTAAACAGTCCAACTAGGGAAGAGGCGGTACTGGACCTGGTATTGGGGAATGAGCCCGGCCAGGTGGTAGATGTTTCAGTAGGGGAGCATTTCGGTAACAGTGACCACAATTCAGTAAGTTTTAAAGTACTGGTGGACAAGGAAAAGAGTGGTCCGAGGATGAATGTGCTAAATTGGGGGAAGGCTAATTATAACAATATTAGGCGGGAACTGAAGAGCATAGATTGGGGGCGGATGTTTGAGGGCAAATCAACATCTGACATGTGGGAGGCTTTCAAGTGTCAGTTGATAGGAATACAGGACAGGCATGTTCCTGTGAGGAAGAAAGACAAATACGGCAATTTTCGGGAACCTTGGATGACAAATGATATTGTAGGCCTCGTCAAAAAGAAAAAGGAGGCATTTGTCAGGGCTAAAAGGCTGGGAACAGACGAAGCCTGTGTGGCATATAAGGAAAGTAGGAAGGAACTTAAGCAGGGAGTCAGGAGGGCTAGGAGGGGTCATGAAAAGTCATTGGCAAATAGGGTTAAGGAAAATCCCAAGGCTTTTTACACTTACATAAAAAGCAAGAGGGTAGCCAGGGAAAGGGTTGGCCCACTGAAGGATAGGCAAGGGAATCTATGTGTGGAGCCAGAGGAAATGGGCGAGGTACTAAATGAATACTTTGCATCAGTATTCACCAAAGAGAAGGAATTGGTAGATGTTGAGTCTGGAGAAGGGGGTGTAGATAGCCTGGGTCACATTGTGATCCAAAAAGACGAGGTGTTGGGTGTCTTAAAAAATATTAAGGTAGATAAGTCCCCAGGGCCGGATGGGATCTACCCCAGAATACTGAAGGAGGCTGGAGAGGAAATTGCTGAGGCCTTGACAGAAATCTTTGGATCCTCGCTGTCTTCAGGGGATGTCCCGGAGGACTGGAGAATAGCCAATGTTGTTCCTCTGTTTAAGAAGGGTGGCAGGGATAATCCCGGGAACTACAGGCCGGTGAGCCTTACTTCAGTGGTAGGGAAATTACTGGAGAGAATTCTTCGAGACAGGATCTACTCCCATTTGGAAGCAAATGGACTTATTAGTGAGAGGCAGCACGGTTTTGTGAAGGGGAGGTCGTGTCTCACTAACTTGATAGAGTTTTTCGAGGAGGTCACTAAGATGATTGATGCAGGTAGGGCAGTAGATGTTGTCTATATGGACTTCAGTAAGGCCTTTGACAAGGTCCCTCATGGTAGACTAGTACAAAAGGTGAAGTCACACGGGATCAGGGGTGAACTGGCAAGGTGGATACAGAACTGGCTAGGCCATAGAAGGCAGAGGGTAGCAATGGAGGGATGCTTTTCTAATTGGAGGGCTGTGACCAGTGGTGTTCCACAGGGATCAGTGCTGGGACCTTTGCTCTTTGTAGTATATATAAATGATTTGGAGGAAAATGTAACTGGTCTGATTAGTAAGTTTGCAGACGACACAAAGGTTGGTGGAATTGCGGATAGCGATGAGGACTGTCTGAGGATACAGCAGGATTTAGATTGTCTGGAGACTTGGGCGGAGAGATGGCAGATGGAGTTTAACCTGGACAAATGTGAGGTAATGCATTTTGGAAGGGCTAATGCAGGTAGGGAATATACAGTGAATGGTAGAACCCTCAAGAGTATTGAAAGTCAAAGAGATCTAGGAGTACAGGTCCACAGATCACTGAAAGGGGCTACACAGGTGGAGAAGGTAGTCAAGAAGGCATACGGCATGCTTGCCTTCATTGGCCGGGGCATTGAGTATAAGAATTGGCAAGTCATGTTGCAGCTGTATAGAACCTTAGTTAGGCCACACTTGGAGTATAGTGTTCAATTCTGGTCGCCACACTACCAGAAGGATGTGGAGGCTTTAGAGAGGGTGCAGAAGAGATTTACCAGAATGTTGCCTGGTATGGAGGGCATAAGCTATGAGGAGCGATTGAATAAACTCGGTTTGTTCTCACTGGAACGAAGGAGGTTGAGGGGCGACCTGATAGAGGTATACAAAATTATGAGGGGCATAGACAGAGTGGATAGTCAGAGGCTTTTCCCCAGGGTAGAGGGGTCAATTACTAGGGGGCATAGGTTTAAGGTGAGAGGGGCAAAGTTTAGAGTAGATGTACGAGGCAAGTTTTTTACGCAGAGGGTAGTGGGTGCCTGGAACTCACTACCGGAGGAGGTAGTGGAGGCAGGGACGATAGGGACATTTAAGGGACATCTTGACAAATATATGAATAGGATGGGAATAGAAGGATACGGACCCAGGAAGTGTAGAAGATTGTAGTTTAGTCGGGCAGTATGGTCGGCACGGGCTTGGAGGGCCGAAGGGCCTGTTCCTGTGCTGTACATTTCTTTGTTCTTTGTTCTTTGTTCTTTGTTAAATGACAGAGGAACTGAATAGTTCCTTTGCATCAGTTTTCATGGTGGAAGACACTAGTGGGATGCCAGAGCTCTGGGAGAATCAGGGGGCAGGGGTGAGTTTAGTGGCCATCACTAAGGAGAAGGTTCTGGAGAAACTGAAAGGTCTGAAGCTGGATATGTCACCTGGACCAGATGGATTACACCCCAGGGTTCTAAACGAGATTGCTGAGGAGATTGTGGCGGCATTGTGGTGATCTTTCAGAAATCACTTGAGGCAGGGAGGGTCCCAGTGGACTAGAAAGTGGCTAATGTAACAACACAGTTTAAGAAGGGAGGGGCAGCACGGTGGCGCAGTGGGTTAGTCCTGCAGCCCCACAGTGCCGAGGTCCCAGGTTCGATCCCGACTCTGGGTCACTGTCCGTGTGGAGTTTGCACATTCACCCCGTGTTTGCGTGGGTTTCACCCCCACAACCCAAAGATGTGCAGGCTAGATGGATTGGCAATGCTAAATTGACCTTTAATTGGAAAAAATTAATTGGGTACTATAAATTTTTTATTTTTTTTTAATTTAAAAAAAAAGAAGGGAGGGAGACAGAAGACGGGAAATTTAAGGCCGGTTAGCCTGATTTTGGTCATTGTTAAGATTTTAGAGTCAATTATTAAAGATGAGATCGTGGATACTTGGAAGTGCATGATAAAATAAGACTGAGTCAGCATGGCTTTGTCAAGGGGAGGTCATGTCTGACAAATCTGTTAGAGTTCTTTGAGGAGGTAACAGGAAGTTAGACAAAGGAGAACCAGTGGATGTAATTTATTTAGATTTCAAGAAGGCTTTTGACAAGGTGCCGCATAGGAGACTTATTAAATAAGTTAAAAGCCCATTGAGTTAAGGGTAAGATCCTGGCATGGATAGAGGATTGGCTGACTGGCAGAAGGCAGAGAGTGGGGATAAAGGGGTCTTTTTCAGGATGGCAGCCAGAGACTAGTGGTGTGCCTCAGGGGTCTGTGCTGGGACCACAACTTTTCACAATATACATTCATGATCTGGAAGAAGGAACTGAAGGCACTGTGGTTAAGTTTGCAGATGATACAAAGATCTGTAGAGGGACAGGTAGTATTGAGAAAGCAGGGGGTTGCAAAAGGGTTTGGACAGGCTAGGAGAGTTGGCAAAGAAGTGGCAGATGGAATACAATGTGAAAAAGTGTGAGGTTATGTACTTTGGAAGGAGGAATGGAGGCATAGATTATTTTCTAAATGAGGAAACGCTTCGGAAATCAGAAGCACAAAGGCACTTCGGAGTTTATGTTCAAGATTCTCTCAAGGTTAACATGCAGGTTCAGTCAGCAAATTAGGAAGGCAAATGCAATGTTAGTATTCATGTCGAGAGGCTAGAATCCAAGACCAGGAATGTATAAGGCTCTGGTCAGACCCCATTTGGAGTATTGTGAGCAGTTTTGTGCCCTGTATCTAAGGAAGTATGTGATGACCTTGGAAAGGGTACCTCACCAGGTTGAAGAGTCACAAAGGAGCACAGCAGGAGCCGAAAGTCCACAAGGGGACAGTACGTTTCGAGGAGATAAGGAATAGATTCAGAGAACACAAATTCCCATGACAATAGAATGTGCTAATGACCCACTGTTCTGTTCGATCAATGATTTCATGGTAAATCTATATAGGGAACAGGGAAATTCTCAAATAGGCTAGGAAAGAGTGATGGGTCGATTTGCAGCTCGAGTCAACCATCAGCAAGAATGGCAATGCAAGGGCAGCATGGTGGTGCAGTGGGTTAGCCCTGCTGCCTCACGGTGCCGAGGTCCCAGGTTCGATCCCGACTCTGGGTCACTGTCTGTGTGGAGTTTGCACATTCTCCCCGTGTCTGCGTGGGTTTCGCCCCCACAACCCAAAAAGATGTGCTGGCTAGGTAGATTGGCCATGTTAAATTGCCTCTTAATTTAAAACAAAGAATTGCAATGCAAAGAATGAATTGTGTATCTCTTCAGCGACATTGTGTTTTCTGATTTTCCAGGTCCCTCGCTGGTGGCTTAATGACAATCGCACCAAAAAAGACCGAGAACCTCATTTAAATACATTAACTTTTCATTGGCGAGTTTCCCGCTGGCTCTTTCCCCGGACTGAATATTTGTTTCCAATATTGCTGTACTATGTAATATTTATGAATGTTTGCAACAGCTGTATAAAAACCAGAACCTGGCTGGAACACCGATAAGGACTGGTTCAAAATGATCAGCAAGAGGTTGGTATCTGATGTTAAGTAATGGGTTAAGAGACATTCCAATTAGTTGTCTCATTTATGTTAAGTATCCAATAATTGACACTGATATGTAAAGGGGCTTCAGGTGGCCTTTGTGTCAGGTGATGTGAAATAGAGTTTTGTGCAGTCTGTTAAAGTGAAATAAAGGTATTTTTGGAAAAGGAGCAGAACCTTTGACTCTTTATACAACAGCAGCTAAACATCTAACAAATGGTAGCAGAGGATGGTTGCTGTGCAAATGTGAAGGGTTGAAAGATACAACTTTTCCAGACCAAACCAAGGAGTGAGTGAGAAGAAGAAAAAAGAAGATATATGGCTGAACCTAGGATAAAGATGGCCGGATATGACTACCCCCTCTTATTATCTGAAAGGGGATCGTACAACCAATGGAGAAGTGCAGTAGTTATGTGGACTAAGGTAACTACCTTGGGAAAGAGAAAACGAGGTATGGCATTGGCTCTTTTTCCACCTTATGACAGTAAAATCCGAAGCAAAGTGTTTTCTGAGCTGGAATTGGAAGAGTTAGACTCAGAAGAAGGTCTGCAGACTCGATTACGTTATATGGATAAGATTTATAAAAAGGATGACTTGTTAAGTGCGTATGAAGCTTGGCCAGATTTTGATAGGTTCCGGAAAATAGAGGATTTCTCCATGGAAGACTATATAATGGAATTTGACAGACTATATAAAAGGCTGCAGAAACACAACCTGGAATTTCCACAGTCTGTGTTGGCCTTTAAATTACTTGACTGTGCTAGAGTAAGCAACATGGATAGGCTCCTGGTTTTGACAGGAGTTCATTTTGCGGATAAGGATACATTATTCGATCAGATAACAGAAGTTTTTAAAAGTTTCTGGGGAAACATTCGATTCCAATGGCTCTGATGACCCAAATAGGTCAGTCTGCCATGAAGCAAAATATGGAAGATACACTACTACCAGGATGGTGAAATCGTACCGGCTACAAACAGGTTCCAAGACTATAGAATGAGATCGGGACCCAGAAATTATGAAGACAGAAATCCAGTTAGAACCAACAATAGGAAGATGAACCCCAGAAATGCCCAGGGTATGATAAATCGAAGTTTTAGATGTGACTCTCAATACCATTATGCTTTCAACTGCTCAACACGTTGTAATAGAGTGTTTGAAGTGACACATGGCACAGAAGAGTCAGAAGAGGAAAAAGATAGTGACCAGAAAGAAGGCATTGTCCACAAGCAGTTTTATTCTGGTAATGAGGGTGTTGGTTGCAGAATCCTTCAATTGTGCTGTATTGGGCAGTGGCTGCACATCTACTGTGTGTGGAATTGACTGGTGAAAATGTTACCTGGACTACTTGAATACTGAAAATCGTAACAAGGTTAAGGTATTTGAAAGTTCCACAAGTTTCAGGTTTGGGGATGATAGTCGCTGAAAAAAGTGGTGACCCCTTGCAATATTGCCGGAATGAATCATTTCATTAGCACTGATGTTGTATCAAGTGAGATAACTTTGCTTCTGAGCAGACCGTCAATGAAGAAAGCACACATGAAACTGGATATGGAACAGGATAAAGCAACAGTTTTTGGAAAGACGGTGGACTTACAATATACACAGTCGGGACACTATTGTATTCCATTACTGACAAATAATATTTCAAGTACAGTTGTTAAGGATGTGTTAATGGCAGTTGAAAATGGGACCTTAGCTGATAAAAAGCTTGTTGTATTAAAACTGCATAGGCAATTTGCGCATCCGTCTCCTCGGAAGGAGAGGAAGAGGACGATTGCAAAGAGTGGAAGGTGGGGGCGGGGGTTGGATTTGTGAGTGGCCTGACATCTTGCGAAAGACTTTGTGCCCCACACTCCTCCCAATAGGTGCTAGAATGAACAGTCAGCCTCGATACAATTCTAATAGGACCAGACAGAGTTAATGCAGGGAGGATGTTCCTAATGTTGGAAGTGTCCAGAACCAGAGGTCACATTCTGAGGATAAGAGCTAGAGCATTTAGGACTGAGATGAGGAAAAAAGTCTTCACTCAGAGAGCGGTCAGCCTGTGGAATTCATTACCACAGAAATTAGTTGAGGCCAAAACACTGGATAAAAGCAAATTACTGCAGATGCTGTGGATGCGGTCTGAAAGCATTCAGGATCCTGACCTTCCCATTTTAACACAAGACCCTGCTCCAATGCCCACATGTCTGTCCTTGACCTGCTGCAATGTTCCAGTGAAGCTCAACGCAAACTGAAGGAACAGCATCTCACCTTCCGGTTAGGCACGCTACAGCCTTCTGGTCTCAACATCGAATTCAACAACTTCAGGTGATTTAGCTCTACCCCAACTCGACCCCTTTGTTTTCATCCCATTTCATTTTTACTGTCTTCTACCATTTCTTTCTTTCTTGTCTTTCTTTATAATACCCCCCATCTTATCCCCCCTTTCCTTACCTTTTCTCCCCTTTGCTTCCCCTTCCCCTCCCCCCACATCTACATCTGTCACAGTTTACCCTCAGGTGTTAGTTTCTCTGCTGTTTGGCCTTTCACACCATTTGTTCTCTATGGGGACTGCCATTAGCACCCTTTCCCCTTGGTTTCTGTGGCTATTAGCACTCTGTTCCCTTGGTTTCTGTGGCTATGACTCATCTTTCATTCTCTCACCCCACAGGATAAATATTTCCCACTTTCTAAGTCTTTTAGCTTTGACAAAGGGTCATCTGGATTCGAAACGTTAGCTCTTTTCTCGCCCTACAGATGCTGCCGGACCTGCTGAGATTTTACAGCATTTTCTCTTTGAGGCCAAAACATGGTGGGCGGGATTTTCCCTTGATGGGGTCCTCCGCTTTGCTGGCAGCGCACTCACACCCGCAGATATCCCCACGGCATGGGGGTGGCCACAATGGGAAACTCTATTTTCTGGCTGCCTGGACGGAGGATCCCTCTGCTGGCGGGAAAGGGTCTGGTGAGATGGAGAATCTAGCCCGGTATGCTTTCAAGAAGCAGTTAGATGTGGCACTTGGGGGCAAAGAGGATCAATGGATATTGGGGGAAAAGCGGTACCAAGCTGGTGATTTGGATCATCAGCCATGATTATTCTATTATCGGAGGAAGCTCAAAGGACCGAATGGCCTCCTCCTGCTCCTATTTTCCATGTTTCTTTACTTTACCCGATAGACGTTCAGACAGTACCTTTGGGAGTCCTGCTGCATGTATCATCTGCACCCCACCAACTGAAGCAGTCTGCCCACGGCAGGGGGGTTTGGAAAGAGGCAAACATGTAGTACAGGCTGTAGGCAATGATGCAGCAGTACGAAATGTTGACAATTGCAATCAGGAGGACCATAGTGATCCCCACGCCTGAAAAAAAGGAAGAAACGGGAGAACAGATTATATGAATTACTGATTTGAAATCAATTCTTTGAGCAAATGAATCCAAACATTTGCAAGGGAGGGGGAAGTAAATATTGCAAGAGCAAACATATGTTTAAGAGGAAGGGAATAATAAAATAGAATGCGGTCCCATTAATAACAGATGCAGGTGAGTCCATAATGAATAAAAAATGGCAAGTGTGTTAAATTAATCTTTTGTGTCCATTTTCAAAGCAGTAAAACCTGGTGAACCTCCTGGTTGGACTGAGGGGTTGACATCTGGCCAGGTCTTATTGCTTGACCTGTTGATTTTTTCCAGAACTTTCTGGATCTATAATCTATTTCCTTGGTTTTGTGGGTATTCAGGAAAAAGGACACAGGACGGAAATCTCTGACCTGGGATGAAGTCCCGGGATAGGGGTAGGGATGTGGAATGTTTCTAACAGCAGAGGCCAATAGCAAACCACCCTGTATCTTCTGGCCCCCAACCTAATGAATTATGCATCTGGAGTTTTAACGCCATAGTCCATGGCGCGATGGGCTTGATTGACCAGCCCCGCTACATTATCAGGGTGCTATACTTATGAGACACCCCACGTTATTGACCCACCATTGAAGAAGGTGGATCTCCTGGAACATTCTGAGGCTAAAAATTAGATCGCCTTGAAGCCACTGAAGCTGGCAAATCGACCTAATGCCACCCACCCATTGCCATGCTGTCTAGGGTTGCTGGTGATCTCCATCCCAAACTCCAGAGGTAGCCCCAGGCATAATTCAACGAAGTCATGACTTCTGCATGCCACGTTCTTCCAGACTTGTTTAGGACCGGTGCCTTTTCCCGCTGGTGTTGCGGCAAATTGGGCATAAGGGGGGTTATGGATTCCGATAATACCTTCACCTGCATCCCACAAATGGGATGCAAGTCAAATTTACACTGATCTCCAGTGGGTTTCTCGATCTGCCATGGTGGGCCCCAGCAGAAGATCCTGTGGGAAATTTGCACCAGCATAAAACTGACCTCACGCTAAATTCTTCTCTTTCCAACCCCCCCCCCCCCCCCCCACCCCCCCACCCACAACCTGCTCCATACCCCCAACTAGTCCTTCAGCCGTTGCTAGATGTTATGTGGGGTGAATTGAATTGGCTGAAGAGTGACATCTATGATGCTGGGACCTCTGGAGAAGACCGCGATGGATCATCCACTCGGCACTTCTGGTTGAAGATTATTGCGAATGCGTCAGTGTGTTTTTTGCACTGATGTGCTGGGCTCCTCCATCATTGAGGATGGGGATATTTGTGGAGCCTCCTCCGACAGTGAGTTCTTTAATTGTCCACCACCATTCACTACTGGATTTGACAGGACTGCAGAACTTAAACCTGATTCATTCGCTGTGGAATCGCTTAGCTCTGTCTATCACTTACTGCTTATGTTGTTTGGCATGCAAGCAGTCTATGTTGCAGCTTCACCAGGTTGATACCTGGTATGCCTGATGTTGCTCCTCCTGAACTCTTCATTGAACCAGGGTTGATCCTCTGGCTTGGTGGTAATGATAGAATGAGGATTTGTCGGTCATCAGGTTACAGATTGTAGTTGAGTACAGTTTTACTGCTGCTGATAGCCCACAGAACTTTATGGATGCCCTATCTAGAGTTGCTAGATCTGTTCAAAGTCTATCCCATTTAGCAAGGTGGTAGTACCACGCAACACGGTGGAGGGTATCCTCAATAAGAAGATGGGACTTTGTCTCCACAAGTACTGTGAGGTGGTCATTCCTACTGATACTGTCATGGACAAATGGATCTGCAGCAATCAGGTTGGTGAGGCTGAGGTGGGGTGGTGGTGCAGTGGTATTGTCACTGGACTAGTAATCCAGAGACCTTGAGCACTCTGGGATCCCAGGTTCAAATCCCGCCACTGCAGATGGTGAAAATTGAATTAAATAAAAATCTGGAATTAAAAGTCTAATGATGACAACGAAACCATTGTTGATTGTCGTAAACAAACCATCTGGTTCAGTATGTCCTTCAGGGAAGGAAATATGCCATCCTTACCTGGTATGTATGTGACTCCAGACCCACTGCAACGTGGTTAACTCTTGTAAGGCTTTTGGGCAATTCGGCCCTTTTTTGACTGCCCAGGAATAAAACCCAGAGACTGTAAACTGGACACTTTTCAGCCAAAGGAACGTAACCAAATTTCCCAGCAGGCTTGGTCCGCTGAGCTGAGTAGGGGCATAGGTATTTACAACCCCCCCCCCCCCCCCGCCTCCCAGGAGCTACAAGGAAGAAGGAGCCAGACAACGAGATAAGATTAAAACACAGACAAAGGGGCACGGGAATACACAGGGGGCCTGCCTGCAAGCAGGACAATGGGATGGTCATAGCCCCATGCAGATGTAAATGACTTTGCCTCCACCAGAGCAGAATCCAATCAACACCCCATCAACACAGCGAGGTGAGAATAGCAGCGATCTACGGAGCAGATGGAAGACTTTGAAAATCTTCACAAGGGAGCTCAACCTCGTTATCTCAAAAAGCAGACTGGAGGCGGACCTAGGGGAGGTACTCCCATCTGGACAGGTCTGCCCGGCTCAAAGGGGGCAGGACCAGCGGGAACTTTAAACCTTACCGATTCAATGCAAAAGGGGCTGGCCGAACACAGGAAAAAGCCAGGTAAAACGGATATAAAAGGGGCTGTGTTTCGATTGAGGGTCTCTTGGCTTGACCTCTCCACCTTCGACTTGACCTCCCGCAGCCTTGGATCGTAAGTACCCTGCAGCAGCTTGCGAAACTCCCTTGACTTTGATAGTGGTTGAGGCTTTGGGGCAGGGGGCTTGATTTGTGTTTTGTGCCATTGCTAAAATTGTGTAACAATAAGATTTTACGTTGTGTCCATTATAGTACTTCCTGAATAGACTTCGTTTGTGTTAGAGTTTAAGATTTTATTATAATTTCTTCTGTTTGATGATTTTGACCTGGGTTTTGCAATAAACCTCGATTTGCTGATAATTGGAGTCGTTTAAATTCTTCAATCTCTCACCAGCGATCTCTGACCAAGTCATTGTTAAGATATTCCTCACCTTAATTCCGGGGTCGAGAATCTCGGGTCATCTTGAACGATTCGAACCCGTTCACTCAGGACAGGCTGCTGGTTAGGTAATAAACAGCAGTGTCCTATTCTCTCTCTTGGGAAAGCTACTCCAGCGAAGTAGGAACCGGGTGGGTGTTGTACCACCGGCAAGAGAGAGAATCACCTGGGCATTGGTGGGGGTCTGGATATCTGTGTGATATAAGCCTCAGGCTTCCGGTTAGGGATAAACGGCAGGCTTGATTCAGTGCTCTCTCCCGCGGAGGTGTCCCAGTGCGGCATCCCCTGGCCTCTGAAGTTTCAGTGCCAGCTGGAGAGAGACACACACAGATACTCAAACCCCAGATATCGGCCCAGTAGTGGAGTAGCAGAGATGGAACCCTCTACACTCTTAACTGCCTCTCAAGGGAAATAAGGGATGTACAATAAATGCTGGCGCAGCCTGCGATGCCCAGGTCCCATAAACACATTTTTAAAAAGGTCAAGTATGTTTTTTGGTCTTGTCCGTTCCTTCACCACCTGCGGAAGAACTAATCCAGCAGTTATGCCTTTCAGGATCCGGCCAGCTCGGTCTGTGGTGGCGCTACTGAGCCAATCTTGGTGATGGACACTGAAGTCCTCCAAGCAGAATACATTCTGCGTCCTTGTCACTCTCAGTGCTTCCTCCAAGTGGTTTTCAACGTGGAGGAGTATGGAGTTATCAGCTGAGGGGGGGGTTGGGGGGTGGAGGGGAGAGGGGGAGGTGCAATACATGGTAATTAGCAGGTGATTTCCTTGCCCATATTTGACCTGATGCCATGAGACCCCAAAGGGTCCAGAGTCGATGACTCCCAGGGCAATTCCCTCGTGACTGTATCCCACCGTGCTGCCTACCATCTCTGCTGGGTCTATCCTGCTGGTGAGACAGAACGTACCCAGGATTAGTGATGGTGGTGTCTGGGACATTATTTGTAAGGTATGATTCCGTGGCTACGATGAGGTCAGCCTGTTGCTTGAATAATCTGTGGGACATCTCTCCCAATTTTGGCACAAGCCCCCAAATGTTAGTACGGAGGACTTTACTGGACAGGGTTTTCCACTGTCGCTTCCAATACCCAGGTTGGCGCCAGCCATTTCAACGGCATTTTAAGAGTCAAATACATTGTTGTGGGTCTGGAGATACATGTAGGCCAGACCAGGTAAGGACTGCAGATTTTCTTCCTTAAAGCTTGTGTGCATGTGTGTGTGAGGGTGAGAGAAAGAGCCCTTCAACTTGGAGTGAGCCAGGCACATAGACATTCATCCTGCCATCTTCCTACTCCCTCCCCAAAAATTTACCCACAAAGCAGGCTGGGTGAGGAGGAAAACCCACTTTTAACCCCTACTTTTGTGTGAATTCCACAAAGACTAACATGGAGTGTGTGTCACCAGAGGCGATTCAGTGTTAGTTAAACACAACTCCTTAGCTCAACCCCACGTCTCCATTGGCAACCAGGATTTGGGGCCTAGTCTCCCACTCTCCAGATCTGCTTCTTCAGCAAAAAAGGGAAAAAAACTTCTTTTGGTTAACTCCTCCTTGACACTCTTTCATTGACATTTTTGTTAATTCCTCCTTTCTTTATATTATCAATTTATTGCTTTGATATTAATTTTTTTTAAATTAATGTTTAATGTTGTGCCAAACCTTAACTCTGATAAGAAGTTTTAACCAGAATTCAATAACAATCGAACACCATTGCTCACGTGAATTGTGTGCTATTCAACAAACACTAACCTTGTAATATTGGCATGGCTTTCCACGCGGCAACAGGTCCGAGGCTGGCAAACTGCCCAAAGGAAGTTTCCATAAAAAACATTGGCATCCCAGCGAGTGCCAGCATGAATGTGTAGGGAATGAGAAACGCACCTGGAAAATACAGGAAAGGACTTCAGTGGAGGTACTGGAACGATTTGGGCTAGGAGTGGGGTTCACCGCCTGGGTGAAGCTCCCGTGCCACGCTCTCAAAGCGAGCATCCAAACTAACACCAGTAGCTCTGAATACTTCCAGCTACAGAGAGGACCAAGACAGGGCTGCCCCCTGCCCCCACTCTTGTTCGCATTAGCGATCAAACCACTGCCGTAGCCTTGCGGGATGTAAAAAGCTGGAAGGGAATCCGGAGAGGAGACAGAGAGCACAGAGTCTCACTCTATGCAGAGTGATGACCTGCTCCTCTATGTCTTTCAGCCACAGGAGGGACTGAAGGCAATGCTGCAGACCCTGAAACAGTTTGGAACCTTTTTTTGGGTTACAAACTTAACCTGGGCAAAAGTGAGGCATTCCCAGTGAACCCAAATGGGGGAGGAGCAGAGCTGGAGGGGCTCCCGTTTAAAATGGCCCAGAACAGATTCCATTACCTGGGCATTCAGATAGCCAGAGACTGGGCACAGATCCACAAGTGAAACCTGACCAGCCTTGTGGAGAAAGTAAACAAGGACCTACAAAGGTGGGGCTCACTCCCACTCTCCCTGGCAGGGAGATTGCACATGATCAAGATGAACATACTGTCGAGGTTCCTCTTCCTGTTTAAATCCATACCGATCTTCATCTCCAAGGCCTTTTTCCAGAATATAGACAGTCAAATCATGGCATTTGTGTGTGTGTGTGTGTGGGGGGGGGGGCTGATAAGAACCCGAGAATTCCCAAATCAACACTGCAAAGAAGGAAAATCAGAGGGAGCTTGGCTTCACCAAACCTACAATACTACCACTGGGCAGCAACGGCAGAGAGTGAGGGGATGGGTACACGAACCCGGCACAGGTTGGGTACAAATGGAGGAGGCCTCTGTGAAGGAATGACCCTCCGGGCCCTGGCTACAGCAGCACCCCCATTCCCCTCAACAAGATACACAACGAGCCCAGTGGTAGCAGCCACGCTGAGAACGTGGGCCCAACTGAGATAACATACCGACAGTTACTGGACAGAGCTCGAACACCACTGGACGAGACCAGACAAAAATGGGGACAGAGGTAGGGTGGGGACTCTGGAGTGAAGCACTGAGCAGGGCTAACACCACCTCCTCCTGCGCAAGGCTTAGCCTAATGCAGCTCAAGGTGGTACACAGAGCGCACCTGACCAGAACCCAAATGAGCAGGTTCTTCCCGGAGGTGGAGGATAAATTTGAGAGGTGCCAGAGGGGTCCGGCCAACCACACCCTCATGTTCTGGGCTTGACCCAAGCTTGCTGGGTTCTGGACAGCCTTCTCCGAGGCAATGTCCAAGGTTGTGGGGGTGAGGGTGAAGCCTTGCCCAATAGTGGCAATCTTCGGGGTATCGGAGAACCAGAACTACACACAGGGAAGGGGGCTAAGGCCCTTGTTTTCGCTTTCCTAATCGCATGTCGGAGAATCCTGCTCGCTGGCGATCAGCAGCATCACCCACAGTTGCAGATTGGCTTGCTGCCCTGCGAGCATGCCATCCGAGGGTCCGAGGAAGGCTTCCTAGATACTGTTTGTCACCCTGTTCCAAAACCTTTTCGAGGCCAGCACAAGGAGTAAGCTAAAAATTAAAAAAACAAGATAGATAGGGAACCAATGGGCTGCGCAACCTGGGGTGGGGTGGGAGGAACAGGGGAAGTATTCAAGGGAACGGGGAGGGACCATAGACCGACCCAGAGGGCGGCAAAATTAATTTAGAACCAATTAAAAGAAAGACAAAATAAACCTCTTCTGTACAATAAAGTAAATTAACGCAGGTAAGAAAAATGTGATGCATATATCCAATTGTTTATAAATATGAGAAATGCCAATAAAAAGATTTCCAAAAAAAGAATTTGCATAGAAGGACCAAGAGATTGATTAAGAGGAGAAAATAGAGTGTGAGTGTAAACTTGCAAGGAACATAAAAGCGGATTGTAAAGCTTCTATAATTTTGTAAAAGGAGAAAGATTAGTGAAGACCAAAACAAGCCAAACGATATTCAAGAGCGTGGGAATGGCAGAACAATTAAACAACTATTTTGCTTCTGTCTGTCATGATAGTCAAACACACACATCATGATAGACAGACCAACAGACAAATTAGCACACATAACATGACAGCCAATCACAGACAAGGACAGAGACAGTATAAGACGAGAAACACGACACCTGGTGGCCAGTCCATCTAGAGACCAGGACAAGGACAGGACCTGATTAACAACACACTCAGGGAGTCACCACGTGCAGAGTATCAAGACAGGTCTGTAAGTAGCAAGTTGGAATAAAACAGCGTTGTACCAATTGCAACCGTGTTGGTTCATCTGTACCTCAGAGCACCCAACACCACACTGTCTTTATGGAGGAAGACACAAATTACTTACCAGAAATGCAAGGAAACCAAGGGTCCAGTGAGAAAGAGGAATTGAAGGAAATTTGCATTGGAAAATAAAAATAGTGCTGGAGAAAAGAATGGGACTCAAAGTCGATAAATCCCATGGCCTGACAATCTACATCCCAGAGTACTAAGGGAGGTGGTCATGGAAATAAAGGATGCTTTGGTTGTCATCTTCCAAAATCCTGTAGATTCTGGAACAGTCCCAGCAGGCTGGAAGGTGGCAAATGTAAGCCCGCTATTTACAAAAGGAGGGAGGGAGAATACAGAATTACAACCCTGTGAGCTTAATATCAGGAATACTGAAAATGCTCAAGTCTATTATGAAGGATATGATAACAGGACACTTAGAAAATATCAATGGAATTAGACAAAGCCAACATGGATTTATGAATGGGAAATCATGTTTGACAAACCTACTCGGGTTTTTTGAATACATAACTAGTAAAAGGTCAAGAAAGAACCCGTGGATGCGGTGTATTTGATTTTTCAGAAAGTGCACGAAGTGCATTTCAATCATTCAAGCATTTGATTTCACTGTACTTACCACTCTTTAATGTGGTCAATGTTTATAGACATTGGGTTTTCACCACTTATGCCACTGAAGCGTGAAGTGATATGAATGGATCAAAACTGCAGATGGTTTTTATGATCTGTCAATCACAAACAATTACTTAAAGCCATGAATGGATTGCAGACGGTGAATCAGTGGGAACCAGATTCAGGCACAGTTGCTCTCCTTCGAGGAATGGACATGTGGAACTGCAAGGTAAGTATTACAACTATAATTCTTCTCACCACAGCTTCTGTCTGAATGGCTCTCTAGCTTCCAGACAGGGACCCCTTTTCTCGGGTGGGGGGGGGGGGTGTGATCTATGGTGGGGGGGGGGGTCTGTGGAGGGGATTGGTTTAGGCAGGAGTCCCTGTAGAGGGATCCTCCTATTACAGGGGTCCCTGTGGTGGGTCCCACTATTACAGGAGCCCTGGGGGGTCCATGCATTACATTGGCCCCTGTGGGGTGTCCATCTATTACAGGAGTCCCTGTGGGGTGTCCATCTATTACAGGAGTCCCTATTGGGGGTCCCCCTATTACAGACATCCCTGGAAGGTCCCCCTTTTACAAGGGTCTAGGGGATCCCCTATTACATGGGTCTGAGGGGGAGGTCCCTCTATTACATGTGTTTCTGGGTGGCTCCCCCTGGAACAGGAGTCTGTGTGGGGGTCCCACTATTGCAGGAGTCTCTATGGGCGGTCACCCTATTATAGGGGTCCCTGGAGGGTCCCCCTAACATAGGAGTCCCTGGGGCATCCCTCTATCACAGGGGTCTCTGGGGGGCCTCCCTAATACAGGGGTCACTGGGGATGTCCCCCATTGCAGGAGTCACTAGAGGGGGTCCACATATTACAGGGGACCCTGGGGTAGGTCCCGCTATTACATGTGTCCCTGGAGGGGGTCCACCTACAGGGGTCCATGGGTATGGTCCCACTATTACAGGGGGTCCCCATTACACAGGTCCGAAGGGGTGGGTTGGTCACTCCCACACTTGGGGGAAGGCAATCTGGGAGCGGGGGTTGCTGTCCGGTGGGGTGGGCAATGGGGTCAGTGCCAATTTGTGGTGCGGGGATCAGGATCAATTTACAGTGCGGTGCGGGGTGTTTGTTTCCAATCTGTGTTGCGGGGGCGGGATACACGCCATTGGACCTCGCTATCGGCTGCCCGCTCAAGATGTTGGCCCAAGAGCAGGGATCTCTGGGAATCGCTTGTATTCCATGCCATGCATAAACTACATGGCGAGGGGTGGCACGTGATGCAGTGGTTAGCACTGGGACTGCGGCGCTGAGGACCCGGGTTCGAATCCCGGCCCTGGGTCACTGTCCGTGTGGTATTTGCATATTCTCCCCGTGTCTGCATGTGTTTTACCCCCACAACCCAAAGATGTGCAGGTTAGGTGGATTGGCCACACTGAACTGCACCTTAATTGGAAAAAATATAATAATTGGGTACTCTAAATTTTAAAAAAACTTGCATGGCGTGCAACACTGAATTGCATCCGGCTTTGCGACCACTTGGGGCTTGTAAAACTAATACAATTCAGCTCCGGCAGGAGAACATCGTCTCCCAAATGGAGAATCCAGCCCTAAATATGTCAAGGGGCATGGGGAGAGTGTGGGAGTTGCCGTTGAGGTAGAGGATCAGACATATTGAATGGTGAAGCAAGGTCAATGGTCCAAATGACCTAATCCTGCTCCTATCTTCTATTTCTCGAAGATTCTAAGTCCATGAATTACTCCACCGAATTCTGTTTTGCTCTCTCCGATATTTTTGATTTCACGACAGTACCTCCTCCATTTTTGTAAGCCAGGTAAGGGAATCGCCAGATGTTGCCCAGACCCACTGCCAAGCCGATTACTGAGAGAATGTAGTCCGTCTTTGAAGACCAGTTGCCGCGCTCCACATTCTCGTCACTTTCACCCGCATGTCCTTTGGTGACAGCCTGGGGGGGAGGGGGAGAGAGAGGAAATAGCCGACACAGAAATGAGACTTTATCAGAGTGGAACTCAAACACAAAGTTCAGGTTTTACCCACTACAGAAACACTGGGGGAATTTTCCAGTCCCAAGAACAGCTGATTTTATAACAGGTGGACAATAGGGCTTGTGCTGGGTTTACCTCCATCATTAACTGAAGGCAAGAGTGCATGCTGTCAACCATAGTGCACCCCTGTGACCACATGTGAAATCAAAACTTCTTAACCGAGGGCAGTACGGTGGCGCAGTGGGTTAGCCCTTTTGCCTCACGGCGCCAAGGTCCCAGGTTCGATCTCGGCTCTGGGTCACTGTCCGTGTGGAGTTTGCACATTCTCCCCGTGTTTGCATGGGGTTCGCCCCCACAACCCAAAAATGTGCAGGCTAGGTGGATTGGTCACGCTAAATTGCCCCTTAATTGGAAAAAGTGAATTGGGTACTCTAAATTTATTTTTTAAAACTTCTTAACCTTTCATTCCCTACCACTTCTAGGTGCTGCCCTGACATCCACGGCCAAGATGGAGTCGTGCTGTGTGGCCGCTGCTGCCTATACAGCCACAAAGGGAAATACTGAAAAGGTCACAGGTAAGAGGGATTCCAAAGGACCAGACACCCTCAGAGCCCTGAGAGGATGTCCAAGAGTGTCCCAACAGCCTCTTCTCCTCCCTTTTGGTGTGTTAGGGCCTCTGCCTCACATTTTGAGGGGAAGGGCCACCTGGAGAACGGTCGAGTTGGATAAACACAGATTGTCTTCGCTGGAACGATGGACATTGAGAGGCAACCTGGTATAAGTTTACAATATTATGAGCAGCATGGATAGAGTGGGTAGTCAGAAGCTTTTTCCCAGGGTGGAAAAGTCAATTACTCGGGGGCATAGGTTTAAGATGCAAGGGACAAATTTTAGTGGAGGTGTGCGAGTCAAGGTTTTTGCACAGAGGGTGGTGAGTGCGTGGGACTTGTTGCCGGAGGAGGTGGTGGAATTAGATACAATGGCAACGTTTAAGAGGCATCTTGACAAATATATGAATAGGATGGGAATAGAGGGATACGGACCCCAGAAGTGCAGAAGGTTTTAGTTTAAACAGGCATCATGATCAGCACAGGCTTGGAGGACTGAAGGGCCGAAGGGCCTGTTCCTGTGCTGTACTGTTCTTTGTTCTTTCAGGCACTCCAACCCCCTCTCACATATTGCTACAAAAATTCTCCCATGGTTACAGCAATAGAGCCCAGGTCTGTGCGTATCTCCAGCAAAAACTGGACATTCTGCTGGACTGGGTTCTCCATGGCATCCCCATGGAAACCTTATTATGATCCCGGACCAGACGCAACAGTTGCTAGGAAACTGGACAGAAACCCCAATATTTTATTTTAATTTTATGAGCCTGTGAAAGGATCCCTCAGTCCAAGAGAAATTTCATGAAGAAATATATCAAAACAATCTTTATCACTCACACAGTATTAAAATATCGTTACCATCACACCAGAAAATTGCTTACTCTTTTAACAATACTAATCAACACAGTGAATAGTAACTTTCAACTGTTATCCTTATTGCCACTCAAACAATTTTTAAAAAACATCTCTGCACTAAATCTACCTTTAAATACAGTTGGCAGTCAGGAATGCCTGCTTCACAGAGATGTCTGGATACTCAACTTTGGGAAAGAGAGATCTTTTGACACAGCTTTAAAGAAAAGACCTAATGCCTGTCAGAACAATGCAGAAATTCTGGCTGTATTCCTTCAAAAGATGCTTCTCAGCTTGGTTCATCTCACCTTCTAAGTAGACAATTCTGAACTTCTTCTAAATCAACTGTCTGCAGACATATCTTTTTTAAAAATAAATTTAGACTACCCAATTCAGATTTTCCAATTAAGGGGCAATTTAGCATGGCCAATCCACCTAGCCTGCACATCTTTGTGTTGTGGGGACGACACCCACGCAAACATAGGGGGAATGTGCAAACTCCACACGGACAGTGACTCAGAGCTGGGATCGAACCTGGGACCTCAGTGCCGTGAGGCTGCAGAGCTAACCCACTGCTCCACCGTGCTGGCCTCTGCAGACATATCTTTAACTGCACTGCAGTGAGAGCAAAATGTTTAACTTCTGCTCACAGTTCGGTTTACAGCTCAACTGAACTGCTTTTCTTCAAAATATCTGAAGCCAGAAGTGTCGAGTGGGTGATCCATCTCGGTCTCCTCCGGAGGGCCCCAGCATCACAGATGTCAGTCTTCAGCCAACACGATTCACTCCATGAGATATCAAGAAACGGCTGAAGGCACTGGATACTGAAAAGGCTATGGGCCCTGACAATATCCCGGAAATAGTACTGAAGATTTGCGCTCCAGAAATTGCCGCATCCTAGACAAGCTGTTCCAGTACAGCAACAACACTGGCATCTACACAGCAATATGGAAAATTGTCCAGGTGTCACCTTTAGACAAGAAACAGGACACTCCAACCCAGCCAATTACCACTCTATCAGTCTACTCTCCATCATCTGCAAAGTGATGGAAGGAGTCATTAACAGTGCCAGCAAGCTGCATTTACTCAGCAATAACCTGCTCACGGACACCCAGATTGGGTTCCGTCAGGGTCACTCAGCTCCTGACCTCATTACAGCCTTGGTTCAAACATGGACAAAAGAGCTGAATGCCAGAGGCGAGGTGAGAGTAACTGCCCTTGACATCAAGGCAGCATTTGACTGAGTATGACATCAGCCCTAGCTAAATTGGAGTCTATGGGAATCAGGGAGAAAAACTCTCTATTGGTTGGAGTAATACCTGACACAAAGTTAAGTTGTGGTGTTTGGAGCTCCAGGCCACCACTGCAGAGTTATGCAGGGTGGTGCCCTCGGCCCAATCATCCTCAGCTGCTTCATCAATGGCCTCCCTTCCATCATAAGGTCAGAAGTGGGGATGTTTGCGGATGACTACACAATGTTCAGCACTATTTGTCCAAATGCAGCATTATCCAGGCTTGGGCTGACAAGTGGCAAGTTACATTCGTGCCGCAAAAGTGCCTACAAGAGAGAATTTAACCGCTGTCCCTTGACATTCAACGGCATTACCATCACTGAATCGCCCACAATCAACATCCTGGGGGTCACCATTGATCAGAAGCTTAACTGGACTAGCCATATTAACACTGGGCTACCAGGGCAGGTCAAAGACTAGGAATCCTATGGTGAGTAACTCACCTCCTGAACCTTCCCCGCCCACATCCAATGCCTGTCCACCATCTACAAGGCACAAGTTAGGAGTGTAATGTAATACTCTCCACTTGCCTGGATGAGTGTAGCTCCAAAAACACTCAAGAAGCTTGACACCATTCAGAACAAAGCAGCCCGCATGAATGCTCCCCCTTCCACAAACATTCAAACTCTCCACCACCAACGAACAGTGGCAGCCGTGAGTACCATCTACCAGATGTGCTGCAGGAACTCACTAAGGTTCCTTGGACATCACTTTCCAAACCCACGACCACTGCCATCCAGAAGGACAAGAGCAGCAGATACCTGGGAACTTCACCACCTGGAGGTCCCCCTCCAAGTCACTCACCACCCAGATTTGGAAATATATTGGCCGCTCCTTCACTGTCGCTGGGGCAACAACCTGGGACTCCCTTCCTCACAGCATGGTGGATGTACCTGCACCTCAAGGACTGCAGCAGTTCAAGAAGGCAACTCACCACCACCTTCTGAAGGGCAACGAGGGATGGGCAATAAATGCTGGCCTAACCAGCGACGCCCACATTCTGTAAATGAATAATAAAAAAACATTGGGCGTGATCTTCTGGCCACGTTACATTTACACTCAAGCGCAGCGAGGCCGGTGACTAGCGGGAAAGGCCAAAAACGGGAACCTTGCCAGGCGCCAAACATTCTGCGATGCAACCGGCCTGCTCACGTGGGCGAATTTGAAATCTCGCCGTATCGTGGCGAGAAACCAATTATTACCTCTTGAGCCCTATTTCCAAACAACTAACGAGAGCCACCTGTCATCCAACGGCCTCCTGTCATTTATCGGCCTCCCCAGCAAGTGCTCACGCTGGCGCCAATGGTTCTCCTCTTCAAAAACGTGAACCTGACGGAAGATTCTGTGGAGAGTCGAGGAGGGGAGTAGCAATCTCTGCTCTTAGGCAAAGATATGATGTGGAGATGCCGGTGTTGGATTGGGGTGAGCACAGTAAGAAGTCTTACAACACAAGGCTAAAGGCCAACAGGTTTGTTTCAAATCACTAGCTTTCAGAGCACTGCTCCTTCCTCAGGTGAATGAAGAGTTGGTTCCAGAAACATATATAGACAAAGTCAAAGATGCAACACAATGCTTTGAATGCGAGCATTTGCAGGTAATTAAGTCTTTACAGATCCAGAGAGAGGGGTAACCTCAGGTTAAAGAGGTGTGAATTGTCTCAAGCCAAGACAGTTGGTAGAATTTTGCAAGCCCAGGCCAGATGGTGGGGGGTGAATGTAATGTGACATGAATCCAAGGTCCCGGTTGAGGCCGTACTCCTGTGTGTGGAACACCACAATGCGGCGACCCTCTCATCATCATACTGGAGGGCCCCTCCAAGCGGTCCACGCACCTGAACCACATCTTCAGGAGGCCGAAGCAACACTCGATCACACTCCTGGTCGCTGCATGTGCGTCGTTGTAGCAGGTCTCCGTGTCGGGCTGTGGCCTCCGGATAGGTATCATCAGCCACAATTGCAGTGGTTAACCCCTGTTACCAAGGAGCTAACCCCTCAGCCTGGAGGGGGGAACCTCTCAAACATGTCAGGGATCGGCGAGTGTGCCAGGATGAAGGCATTGTGAACACTTCCCAGGTATCAGGCGCAGAGGTGAATGATGCACAGCTGATGGTCACAGGCCAGCTGAACGTTCATTGAGTTTTGTGTAGAATGGCCTGTTATACTCTCGGTAGTCCAGATCGAGCCAGGCGTTCTGTCACCCGAGTATGGTGTCCGTAGGGGGACATGCATCCAGTCGATTACCCCCAGGACCCGGGCATCCCGGCAAAGGCAGTGAACCCCACTGCTCAGACATCCTGGTGGGCTCGGTCCACATCAAAATGGATGTATTTATCCGCCTGGGCATACAGGGCGTGCGTGATGGTACGGATGCGTCTGTGCATCGAGGTCTGTGAGATCCCGGACAGGTCCCCACTCGGCAACTGGAAGAACTCTGTGGCGTAGAGGTTCTGGGTGACTGTCACCTTGATGAACACCGGGAGTGGGCGTCGTCCCCCATAATCCCACAGTGCCAGGTGTGCTTTCATCTGGCAGATGTGTCACACTGTCCCTCTGCGCAACTGGAGTCTTCGATGGCATGCCCGGTCCGGTAGGTCCTCGATTGTCAGGCTGTGCTGGTACATGGAAGGCCTTATGCGGTGCCTCCTTGGCACCTCACCCTCCTCAGTCTGTTGGGCGTCCAGCTCTCCAACTTGGGTGGCTGCCACCTGCCCCTCTGCGGCACATTCCGCTACTGCAGCTTCCACCTCCTCGGGCAGCTCCCACTCATGCGGACGTAGGGCAGTTTACTTATTCAAAGGTTTCACCTGGGGTGTCTTTATTTACGAGGCAACAAACCACAAACACAAGTTCAAAATTCAACAATATTTATTGACACAATTAACCCTTATAATACCCACATAAAGTAAGAGGATACCCCAGATTCAAGAATACAATCCACAAAGATGGCTTGGTAGGCTGTGGATCTGATCGCTGGAATTCCTCTGGCCCGTTTTCATAAAGGCGGTTCCCACAGGTGGTCTCTTCCTTGCTTCCTTCCTTCCTTCTGATCTGGTCAAGCTCATCTCACACACCGAGTCTTTGCTGCTGGTGTGTCTGAGATGCTTACCTTTATCCCCTCCCTCCCTGTCTTTCCAGAAACTTCTCTGGCTTCTGGCCAATGGGCTCTCAGGTGGGGATCTGAATACCCAGTGGGTTTCTTGATGTCTGCCTGACAGGACACCAGGACCCGCCCCTAGGTGTCCATCTCCATTGTGTTGCTTACATTTAACCTGTTCCCATAGCAGGTAACAGTAATAATATTTTTTTTATTATTGTCACAAGTAGGCTGACATTAACATCGCAATGAAGTTACTGTGAAATTCCCCAAGTTGCCACATTCCGGCGCCTGTTCGGGTACACAGTGGGAGAATTCAAAATGTCCAAATTACCTAACAAGCACGTCTTTCGAGACTTATGGGAGGAAACCGTAGCACCCGGAGGAAACCCATGCAGACACGGGGAGAACGTGCAGACTCCACACAGATAGTGACGCAAGCGGGAATCGAACCCGGGATCCCCCCTGGCTATCTACTGTGCTACCGTGCTGCCCATAATAGAAACTCTGGATGAAGGAAAGTTTGGCTTGATCTGGGCTACGGACAGTAGAACTGTGCATTTCAATGGGGTACGATGATCTCCTGCTGGGTCTCAGTAAAGTGCGATGATCTTTGATGGGTGATTGATGGGACAGGTCCAGACATGTTCTGGCAGCTTGTCTGTTGGTTGTGTATTTGACTTTGGTCAAGTTGAATTCCAACAGCCTGCCTGAGGTTTGACTGCAGTACGTTTTTAAAATGCACAATTCTTTCATTTAGGATATCTAATTTAATCGGGCAAATTCTTTAATTTAAAATACTCAATTTTAATTGGACCTATATCTAGGCCTTGCTAGGTAACTACAGTCCCTCCTCTTGATCCAGTGGGCATCAACAAACCAGATCACACAATACCAACCAAACCATCTTTGATGAGTATGTATCCTGATCTTGGGTTTACAATGACATCCGTAGCCCACAAAAGTGCAAAGTTTTAATAAATAGTAGAACACAGATACAGCAAACAACAACAGCTAGAAGACGCAACAGTATCACTAGGAATTTACAGGTGTAAGAAATACATTAATGTCAACGGTGATCATGCCACAGAGTAGGGAACTATTACATTATATATATATTCATTTTATACAGTGGAACAGGAGAACTAAGTACATGGTGCTGAGTGGGACGTCACAGGCTTCCTTTATGTATTCTTTCTCGAAGTTGGAGAGCAGTTTCTGCCTCCAGACGATCCTTTTTCAAATGGACAAATCTGAAGAGGTGAGGTGGCACACATGTGCTTGGCTGGAGTGGAGTTTTAATGGGAAGAGGCCTTTCACTCCACTGGACATGTCCTTCCAGGGTGCGGTTGATTGAAGGGTTCTGACACAGGATAGCGTGGGGTGGGCGAGAGCCCCTTCAGAAGCTTTGGTATTTGAGGTGGATGTGTGGAGTGGACGGAAGGTTTTGTGACTGGGTGGATGCTTGGAGTGGATGGAACGGCTACTTACAATTGGGACTGATTCATCACGATACCTCCTCAGAGGAGTGAATCTACGTGGGTGCTTTGGTTACCGGGAACCTACTGTGTGACCACTTCTGGTTGCAAGCGACGGGTCAGACGGTTCTGGGAGTCCCGGTACCAGGGACGCCACAGGGTAAAGTTTGCTGGCGCCCCTTCCTCTTGGCTGGCATCCTTTCAAGTAGGGTCTTCCTGCTGAGGCCTGGTGTAGTGGGGCTGGTATTGGGCCTGCTTGGGTTGGTCGGAGGTCCACCGGGTGGGCCTCGTGGCCTGGGCCTTGCGGTGTGGCATGCGGGGGCTCGCAGATTCCTTCTAAAGCACAGTGGTGTTGGTGGAAGTTCTGTTGAGAGCCAAATGCCTTCATCTGGTTGACATGGTACCATCCGGCTTTCTTGGGGTCGACCAATATCTTGTATACCGAGGAGCTTGCTTTATCTACCACTGAATAGGGCCCGGCATATTTGGGGGACGAGAAAGTACCTGGCTGAAAAACTTTGAGCATTACCTGTTGCCCTACCTCATATTCGATAAGATTCACCTTCCCATTGAAGTAGGCCTTGTTTCCGCTTGCCTATTGTTATGGGCCAGGGTTTAGAGAACCCCAAAGTGTGTCATGGAGTTCACCTGACCCACAACTTTTAATAGTTTGTGGAATGGGGAGCACATGGCCCACTCTACAGGAGTGGTAGAGCAGAAATGGAAAAGTATTTTTTTAAAGCAAACCAATGTTTACTCTATGAACTCAAGTTAACCTTTTTAAAGTGAACAGTGAACATCTTAGCAACCATAAATTCAAATACAACCTCCAAAGAATACAACACTAAGTAATCTTTTGAGCTTTCCTTTTGATATCCATAAGACTTAAAAACAAAACCTTTAACAGAGGCACATCAGGTGAAAGTCACTACTGAGAGCAGTTATTCGTTTTAAATAACCAATGGATCGATTTACAGTTTTTAGATTACAGAGAGAAAGACTAATTCCCCTTCTGGCTGTGACTGCAGCTAGCCACCTCTGAAAAAGAAACTAAAACAAACCCTGCAGCAAACAGCCTAAAACGAAAGTTAAAAAGCCGACAGACAGCCCAGCTCCACCCACATTCTGACATCACTGATAAACACACATTTCTTAAAGGTATATTTCTTAAACACCCATTTGCTAAAGGTACTCTCACATGACACTATATTGACAGCTTTGGCCTGTTGAGCAGCCTGGATGTTCTGTAACATGGCTTTTATGATGTTCTCATGCACGAGTGCCATGACTTCGGGCCTGGATCGATCTAACCCAAGTAGGGGGTCTATTCCTCTCATGGGTCATTGAGTCATTAGGGTATGGGGGCTGTATGCAGTGGAACTGGACACAGAGTTCCGTACTATCATGGGTACGAAGGGCAGGACTTTATTCCAGGAGTGGTCATTTTGCTGAACGGTTTTCCGAATCATGGCCGGGATTCTCCAAAATCCCGGGCAAGTGTTGACGCTGGTGTAAACACCGGAGTGGTGTATGCCACATGGCCCAGCGATTCAGTGGTCCTCAGGGGGCCAGCATGACGGCCAGCCCCGCGCCGGGGCATGTGCGTGTTTGCCGGCGCCACGCAACATGGCGGAGAGCTACAGCTGGCCCGCATGGAAATAGGTAGGCCCTCTCCAGATCGCAGGCGCCTGCCGATCTGAAACCACCGATCGCTGCCTGCACCCCATGGAGGTCCCCCCAGAGTCAGAACCCCCACCAGAACGTCCACCGTGGCCGCGGGTCCAAGCTCCCACCAGGTGGTACCAGGTTAGAACCACGCCGGCGGGACTTGGCGGAACTCAGCAGGAGTTTGGTCGGTGGACTGCAGCGAATCACCGCTTTCAGCGGCCCCCGACTGGCGCCGCGGCGACTAAGCTGCCGCGATTACCGCTGATTTTCCGGTCACCGGACAATCGCGTCCCAGTGTTGCAGCGGCGAGGTGGGAATTTCTCGCGTCCCCGGCAATTCTCCGACCCGGCGCGGGCTTGGAGAATCCCGGCCCATGTCTTTCAGGGTGCGGTTCATTCTTTCTATGATCCCACTGGACTAGGGGCAGTATCCGATGTTGATTTACCCCAAATAGTTCCATTACTTTCTGCATTACCTGGGCTATGAAATGGGTGCCCTGGTCATAATCTATACTGTGGGGGAGACCCCACCTATTGAAAATGTACTGCACTAGGATGTCAGCGGTGACTTTTACCATGTTAGAGCGGGTCGGGAAAGCCTCTACCCATTTACTAAAGGTGTCTACAACGACCAGGATGCACTTGTAATCTCCCGCACTGGTTGGTAGGGGAGCGATATAATCAATCTGAAGGGACCCTCCATCAGGCGGGCACGCCTCAGTTCCCTTTTGTGGGCATATTTATCAAGATTGCTCTGTGCACAGATGATACAATTATCGACATAATGCGTATTTCCTGTTCTAGGTTTGGCCACCAGCAGAATCCTTTGATTCGCTTATTTGTGGTTCCTGCCCCTTGATGACCCTGGACATCATGGTTTGGAAAATGATTGTCCTTAAGGACAAGCCCGTCCTGTACTGATATCCAAAGGAGGCGAGGATTGCCCCTTCCTGAGTGTGTTTCAGGTCCTGAACCCTGCTCTGAGCTTGTTTTAGACCTTCGACCTTGGTCTGGCTAACAGTTCTGGCTTCAATTCGCTGTGTAACTATCGGCTGCCAAAATTCCCCCTGCTGAGCATCCTGGTTGGCTAATTCGTCTGCCCTTACGGTCCCAAGTGGGGAGGTGCGGTGGTGGTGAGATTTTAATTTAATTATGTCATACTTCCGATCTTGGGCAGTCTGGAAAATAAATCTTCACAGTGCCAATATGAATCCCCTTGCTTCCCATAGGGGCATGAAGTCTGTTAAACTGTTACAGACATACATACGATCGGAGTGTATGTCTGCGGGCATGGGGAACATGTCGGGGTGGCTGACCACGTAAGCTATCGCTGTACTTATGTGTGCGGGGTGATTTGAGGCCCGTTCCCTCAGGGCCTTGACTTTCTGATCTACCAGATAGATACCACATCCTGGACTGGATTCTGTTTCTCGACACCGATATCATGAAATGCAATTGGGCGGAGAACAACTTCCGATGCCAAAATCGCGGTGGGTGCCAGTTTGAAGCCAAATCAGCATGCTCTGGCACCCCTAACATGGTGTAAATGAGGCGATTGCCCTGCGGGGTGAAAGTACAGTAGGCATAAAATTAGCGAGCCTGACACCCCATGATCCGTGGCCTTCACAATTCATCACCTCCGATGGGCTGATTGCCCAATGGCGTGGTTAACGTGTGGTTATAAAGACCGTGAACCTGGCGTCCTGGCTGCTGAGCGAGAGAGGGGAGGTAGGAAATGGTGTGGAGTGACTACGGACTGCTGGCCGGGACACTGGCCACGCTGGCCGTGCTGGCAATAGCACGGGGGCCTCTGCCAGGGGCGGGGGAGGGGAGGGGGGGGAGACAGGCTGAGTAGCCGGGGTGCCTCCCCCCCCAGGAATAGGACGTTGCCCAGGCACCGACTGCCATTGCAGCAGCCATCTTGCTGACCACCCACCTCGCCCCTGGTTCGACACAGCGGCACCGGCCGTATAGGTGTTCCCACCCCCTGCTGTTACTCTTTTTAGCCTCAGTCTATTTGCTCTGACTACGTCACCTTTGCTCACGAGTCGGCAGGTATCTTTATGATACCGCCACGTGGTTCAAGTTCAGGTTATGATCAATAATACAGCACACCGCTTAGTAAGGATTAAAACAATGGTCATTTATTATATATGATGTGGAGATGCCGGCGTTGGACTGGGGTGAGCACAGTACGAAGTCTTACAACACCAGGTTAAAGTCCAACAGGTTTGTTTCGATGTCACTAACTTTCGGAGCGCTGCTCCTTCCTCAGGTGAATGAAGAGGTCTGTTCCAGAAACACATATATAGACAAATTCAAAGATGCCAAACAATGCTAGGAATGCGAGCA
This sequence comes from Scyliorhinus torazame, assembly GCF_047496885.1. Classification (NCBI taxonomy): domain Eukaryota; kingdom Metazoa; phylum Chordata; class Chondrichthyes; order Carcharhiniformes; family Scyliorhinidae; genus Scyliorhinus; species Scyliorhinus torazame. The sequence continues at coordinate 208,808,866 of NC_092711.1, read as the reverse complement.
TTAGCAGGTGATTAAATCTTTACAGATCCAGAGATGGGGTAACCCAGGTTAAAGAGGTGTGCATTGTATCAAGCCAGGACAGTTGGTAGGATTTTGCAGGCCAGATGGTGGGGGATGAATGTAATGCGACATGAATCCCAGGTCCCGGTTGAGGCCGCACTCATGTGTGCGGAATTTGGCTATGAGTTTCTGCTCGGCGATTCTGCGTTGTCGCGGGTCCTGAAGGCCGCCTTGGAGAACGCTTACCCGGAGATCAGAGGCTGAATGCCCTTGACTGCTGAAGTGTTCCCCGACTGGAAGGGACCATTCCTGCCTGGTGATTGTTGCGCGATGTCCGTTCATTCGTTGTCGCAGCGTCTGCATGGTCTCGCCAATGTACCACGCTTCGGGACATCCTTTCCTGCAGCGTATGAGGTAGACAACGTTGGCCGAGTCGCACGAGTATGTACCGCGTACCTGGTGGGTGGTGTTCTCACGTGTAATAGTGGTATCCATGTCAATGATCTGGCACGTCTTGCAGAGATTGCCATGACAGGGTTGTGTGGTGTCGTGGTCACTGTTCTGAAGACTGGGTAGTTTGCTGCAAACAATGGTTTGTTTGAGGTTGCGCGGTTGTTTGAAGGCAAGTAGTGGGGGTGTGGGGATGACCTTGGCAAGATGTTCATTGTCATCAATGACGTGTTGAAGGCTGTGAAGAAGATGACGTAGTTTCTCCGCTCCGGGGAAGTACTGGACGACGAAGGGTATTCTGTCGGTTGTGTCCCATGTTTGTCTTCTGAGGAGGTCGGTCCGGTTTTTCGCTGTGGCGCGTTGGAATTGTCGATCGATGAGTCGAGTGCCATATCCCGTTCGTACGAGGGCATCTTTCAACGTCTGTAGATGTCTGTTACGCTCCTCCTCGTCTGAGCAGATCCTGTGTATACGGAGCGCTTGTCCATAGGGGATGGCTTCTTTAATGTGTTTAGGGTGGAAGCTGGAGAAGTGGAGCATCATGAGGTTATCCGTGGGTTTGAGGTAAAGCGACGTGCTGAGGTGACCGTCCTTGATGGAGACGAGTGTGTCCAAGAATGCAACTGGTTTTGGAGAGTAGTCCATGGTGAGTCTGATGGTTGGATGGAACTTATTAATGTCATCGTGTAGTCGTTTCAGTGATTCTTCGCCGTGGGTCCAAAGGAAAAAAATGTCATTGATGTATCTGGTGTATAACGTCGGTTGAAGGTCCTGTGCGGTGAGTAGGTCCTGTTCAAACTTGTGCATGAAGATGTTGGCGTATTGGGGTGCGAATTTGGTCCCCATGGCTGTTCCGTGCGTCTGGATGAAGAACTTGTTGTCGAAGGTGAAGACGTTGTGATCCAGAATGAAGCGGATGAGTTGCAGAATTGCGTCTGGAGATTGGCAGTTGTCGGTGTTGAGTACTGAGGCTGTTGCAGCAATGCCGTCGTCATGGGGGATGCTGGTGTAGAGTGCCGAGACGTCCATTGTGACGAGGAATGTTCCTGGTTCAACTGGTCCATGGGTGCTGAGTTTCTGTAGAAGGTCCGTCGTGTCACGATAGAAGCTGGGTGTACCTTGTACGATGGGTTTCAAGATGCCCTCGATGTAGCCAGAGAGGTTCTCACACAGGGTCCCATTGCCTGAAACGATAGGGCGGCCTGGTGTGTTGGCCTTATGTATTTTCGGGAGGCAGTAGAGATCTCCAATGCGGGGAGCACGTGGGATGAGAGCACGTAGGGTTCTCTGAAGATCTGGATCTTCAGAGCATATTTATTATATACAACAAGCAATATTAATACACTAATCCTACTATCAATATAATAAACCTATCACTACTGGCCAATACTTAACTTAGGAAGAGCCCACCAGGTCAGGGAAACAAATGGCTTGTCCAATCAGATTTGGCCCGCGGGATTCAAAAGACTGCTACAGGTCGGTGGCTAGGTGACTCTACCGGATAGCGATCGCTGGATTCAAACTTACTGTTGCCGGTTGCTGTTCTTGCGAAGGTCTTGAGCAGGCGAAGAGGAGAGAGAGCGAGATCTGAACTTGGCCCCTCACTTTTATAGGGCCCAGGGGCTTCCCGCCTCCCAGGGCGGCCCTTGACCCCGAGTCCCAAGTGATTGGATTTGTCCCCAATCCCTGGGGTCGATGTGTCCAATGGTGAGGCGATTCCTTGATCGGGGGGGTGGTCGTTCACCTGTCTTTGTTTCGGCCACTGCAGGCGCCGACAGGTCTGGCCCGGTATTCAATTGCTAATATGTTGCAATTGTTCCCGGGGATAGCCGATTTAACTGCAGCTGTCTGGATAGATGGGCTGCTAACAGTCCTGAATGTAACTGCAAATATCTGGGTTGATGGGCAGTTGATCCCCCTGAGTATCGATCTGGGCCAACTTCCCCAGAGCCGAATATGCAATACTGTCTGCAGCTGCCTGCTTGTGTCTTGTTAGCTGCTTTTCCCAGCAGTCTCTCGGGTTAGCCATTTCAAACTGGGTTTTGGCCAGATTAATCGGGACGCAGCCATTTTACGTGGCTACACACCCGCCTTGTGATCCTAACGCGAAGCGTGAAGGATCACATAAATTTTGTCCTCTTCGTTTCCTGACCGAGGGTGGGGGCACCTCCTACATGGCCACTACTCTGACCCTAGCTATGCACAAAAATTTATCTAAACAATTCTTGAGGGCGCTATGTCAGGCAGGGGCATGTGTCTAAAAAAAAGTAAACTGGGAACCTCTAACTTTACCTCAACAATTCTTCAAGCATTATACAATCTTATCTCTCTAAACAGACAATAACAATCACAACATTTAATATACTCTTTCCTGGCTTGGCAGTCAAGCTCAGGATCATACATTTCCATACATTTTCTTTTTATTTACAGGAAAAACCGCCAGTGCATGTTTTGTCATTCATATGTCGCAGGGGCCTGGGGTCTGGTTATAGCCGAATATCGGGGATCGGATCCGATAGACCGGGGTTCGAGCGCGGTACGCTCGCCTTTTCCACTTGCGGAGGCGCATGGTCTGTACTGCATAACCGAGTATAGCCAATGCCAACAGTGCCTCAATGATGTATGATAGGGAGTACCAAGTTATGAACTTGGCACACCAGGATAATGCAGCGTGGTTGGTGACTGGGCCCTCGGTACTACTGGGCCGTGAAGTGTTAACAGTAAAGGGGTTTGGAATGATGGGGTCAGCGTTCCCGCGCAACCAAGTGTCCAGAACAAACATGTTGAGCATGAAGAAAGGAGTCCTCATGGCTGTCTTCATTCTTTCCTTTTCCTGTGTTCGCTGGTTTTCTCCGGACTTGGAGCTTCTGGAGTTCTGTAAGACAAGCGTAGTGTGTGTAAATACTTCGGTTTAATATCTGGTGTGTTAGTGTGTCTGTCCTTCTTGGGGCCAATTAAACCCTTATAATTGGTCACAATATGTGACTCTCCCCCCATTTTTTTTTTTCAAAACAAATGTTTGGACACGGCACACTTCCCAATGGTGGACCAGTGCTAAGTTTATCATCCAAATGTTCCAGGATGTAAATAGCATGTGGCAGCAACCCAAAGGTTGCCTAAATAAAATAAAACTGTTTTTGAAAGAAAAGGTCGAATGAGGTGTGTGTGGGCCGCGACGGGTAAGATTTTGGGTGGAGTCCCCGGGTAGGACGGCTACCAATACCGTATCTTCCCTACCCGAGCGTTTTTGACCAACGCTGTTTCTTCACTGCCTGAGCAACCAAAGAACGGACAAAAATGTAGTCATCATGGTGGGGTTACTGTTCTGATTCTACCATCAAATCAGAAGAGTAGCTATGATCGGGCGTCTGGTCTGGTGACCACGTATCTGTGGACAAGTTGGTACCACTGAACAAGCGTCTGGCTTGTCCAATTGGAAAGAGCTAAAAAGTTCAGGTGAATGGGTGTGGGGCAGTGAGAACATTTTCCTGTAGGACGAACAACATTTAACAAACAGACAGACAACGTAAAACATTCTGCAGGTTCCATCAGAATACGGGACATCATAAATCACATTTGGGCTGGGGTGTAACTAGCATATGGAGGGAGTGCAGCGTGACCAAAGAAGAAAGGAAGGAGGAGTGAAACAAAAATGAAGTGGCCTTGCTGAGATAATGCTGCCATGAGAAGTGGTGGGTAAGCGCTCACAGTTTGCATGGGGCAGCTGGGACCTTGTAGCTGCTGTGGGTGGTGTTCTCTTCCATATCGGGGGGCTAGTCTAGCTGGTGGGGGTCTCCTGCAATCTCGGGCGAAGTGTCCTGGCTGCTCACAGTTGTAACATGACCCCTGAGGCACATAAGGTGGAGCAGGCTCTCTGGTGCATTGTTCCCTTGGGTGTGGTTCCCTGGGTGGGGGGTCGGGGCTGTTGGTGTCTTTGCTGGTTCGGGGGGAATTTGTGGGCTTATCCCGTTGCTGTTTCAGGGGGGCTTGACATTCTCGTGCGTAATGTCCTAATTGTCCGCAATTGTAACATTCCGGTGGTTTCTGTGGGGGGCTGTTCCTTCCTTCGTTTACCCATGCGGGTTTCTGGTGCGTTTTAACTGGATGCATGTCTGCCTGCTCTTCCTCGGGTTCCCTAACTGCGGGTTTGTCTGCTTCTGCCTGCTGTTCTTCGGGATTTTTAACTGCGGGTCTGCTTTGTACAGACTGCTCCCAGGCGCGGGACAATCTTTTTAAAACCCATTTCTCATTGTGGGTTTCCTCTGAGGGGTCATAATTTGTACAGGCTTTTTGTCCTGCCTCTGTGGCATGGGAGGTAAGGGTGCGGGTCCATTTGGCCATGTTGTCTGCGGACAAATGGGCACGGTCTACATTTCCGAAAACGGCTTCGAAGTAAATCCACAAGCGTCCTGCGAACGCTGTGGGGTGTTCAGACTTTTTCTGTCTGCATTTATTCAGACCGTCTACGGGGTCGCCCCGGTTGTACCCGATCGCATCCAGGATCGCGGTATGCATTTCTGCAAGGGTGCCTCCTCCTACATTCTGTGGGTCGGGAAGGGCTGCTGCGACCGATGGGTCTAAGCTGAGGACCGTGAGCTTTACCTGCTCTTTCTCATCCAGGCCGTACATGGTCGACTGGTGTTTGATGGTGGCAAAGAAATGGTGTGGGTCTGAAGCGGGGAGGAACGGTGTGATTTTGGCACACGCGTCCCGTAATTTGGTCACTGTGAGGGGGGTGGAATATAAGACTTCCGCCTCGTCTGCTGTGGCGGTGCGGTGGGTTGTTACAGGGTTCATGGGAGCCTGTATTATCTGTTGTGTGGGGGGTGGGGGTGCTTTCCTCCTTTGGGGTTTTCCCTGCGCACATGCTCCCTGATCATATCTCTGCGCTGTCTCTTGCAATTTTTCCCAATCAGGGCCGTCTTCCTGGTCTAAACTTTCCCCAAAGGTTTCTTGAAATCCCTTTTGGACAGAAAGCAGTGCTTTCAAGTCTGCAATCTGCTTTCGGCACTTTGCATGGTCCAAAGTACTCTGCCTTTGTTCCGTGGTTGTGGCGTGGAGCGCTCTCAAGGCTGCCTTGAGATCTCTGCATTGTTTCTGGAGCGTCTCTACCTGGTTTTCTGTTTCTTTCTTTACCAGGACTGCACGCTGCAGGTCCTGATAAGCCTTTTCATATTGTGACTGGAAACTACTCAAGTGCGCCAGACAAGATTGGTGACCCCGTTTGGCGTCAGCCACCTCTTCGTCCTTTGCTGCTAAATTCCCTTTTAACTCCAGGTACTTTTTCTCAACTTCGCATACATCGATTTTAATCATACGATGTATGCCTTCTATTGCTTTGCGGAGCGTCCTGACGACCTCCTCTGTGCCTCGCAATTGTGCCAGACAGGACACAATTGCCATCGGCTTGCGCGCTTTCGCTAAACTCTTTTTGTGGATCTCACTCAGGTTCTCCCACCAAGTATGCCTTATACTTCCAGGACCAGGGGCGTCATTCTCCGCCGGCGAGAGTCTCCGTTTTGCCGGCGCCAGGGGGTTTCCCGACGGCGTGGGGCTGCCCCACAATGGGAAACCCCATTGACCAGCCGGTGTTACGGAGACTGCCGCCGGCCGGTCGGGGCAGAAATGTGGCGGGGCGGGTAGGAGAATTTCGCCCCTGAGTCATCGTTATTGCAGAAATCCTTCCACACGGGCCATCCTTTGCCCTGCAGAAATTTGCGGATTTCCACTTCCCAAACGGGACACTGTCCCGCTCCAACGCTGCTGACTGGTGCGACAGCAAAATCTTCGGGGTTCATGAGGCGCTGCATCGCTTGCATTGCCTGCATGGCTCTCTCTTATCTGCTCGTTACGTTCGAATTTGGAACAGGGGGCTAAGGTGGTGTGGTAGATACGGGCACGGCTTGCGCTAATTTCCGAAATACCAACTGCCGATAGTTTTGACGCAACAAAAAATCTATCAGTTTTGCCTTATAACCCTGTTAGTTACGCATGCATACACATACTTCCGAATTGTGAATTATTAACCAGAACCGCTTGAACACTTGTGGGTTTTTTTTGTTTTGTTTCCGATTGGATTCTAATTCAAAATGTTGGGGTTCTCCCGGAGTGGTTTTCCACTTCTAAGTCGGGTCCCACCAGAGTCGCCAATTATGTTGCTCTTTTTAGCCTTAGTCTATTTGCTCTGATTACATCACCTTTGCTCACGAGTCGCCAGGTATCTTTATGATACCACCACGTGTTTCAAGTTCAGGTTATGATTAATAATACAGCACACCGCTTAGTAAGGATTAAAACAACGGTCATTTATTATATACAACAAGCAATATTAATACACTAATACTACTATCTATATAATAAACCTATCACTACTGGCCAATACTTAACTTAGGAAGAGCCCACCAGGTCAGGGAAACGAATGGCTTGTCCAATCAGATCTGGCCCGCGAGATTCAAAAGGCTGCTACAGGTCGGTGGCTAGGTGTCTCTACCGGATAGCGATCGCTGGATTCAAACTTACTGTTGCCGGTTGCTGTTCTTGCGAAGGTCTCGAGCAGGCGAAGAGGAGAGAGAGCGAGATCTGAACTTGGCCCCTCACTTTTTCGGGCCCAGGGGCTTCCCGCCTCCCGGGGCGGCCCTTGATCCCGAGTCCCAAGTGATTGGATTTGTCCCCAATCCCTGGGGTCGATGTGTCCAATGGTGAGGCGATTCCTTGATCGGGGGGGTGGTCGTTCACCTGTCTTTGTTTCGGCCACTGCAAGCGCCGACAGGTCTGGCCCGGTATTCAATTGCTAATATGTTGCAATTGTTCCCGGGGATAGCCGATTTAACTGCAGATGTCTGGATAGATGGGCTGCAAACAGTCCTGAATGTAACTGCAAATATCTGGGTTGATGGGCTGTTGATAGCCCTGAGTATCGATCTGGGCCAACTTCCCCAGAGCCGAATATGCAATACTGTCTGCAGCTGCCTGCTTGTGTCTTCATAGAATCATAGAATTTACAGTGCAGAAGGAGGCCATTCAGCCCATCGAGTCTGCACCGGCTCTTGGAAAGAGCACCCTACCCAAGGTCAACACCTCCACCCTATCCCCATAACCCAGTAACACCACCCAACACTAAGGGCAATTTTGGACACTAAGGGCAATTTATCATGGCCAATCCGCCTAACCTGCACATCTTTGGACTGTGGGAGGAAACCGGAGCACCCAGAGGAAACCCACGCACACACGGGGAGGATGTGCAGACTCCGCACAGACAGTGACCCAGGCTGGAATCGAACCTGGGACCCTGGAGCTGTGAAGCAATTGTGCTATCCACAAGGCTACCGTGCTGCCCCATGTTAGCTGCTTTTCCCAGCAGCCTTTCGGGTTAGCCATTTCAAACTGGGGTTTGGCCAGATTAATCGGGACGCAGCCATTTTACGTGGCTACACTGCGACAAAGTGCTCCCCCCCCCGCCCCTGAACACCCCACCAAACCGACCGCCACCCACCGGGGGACCACCCAGGGCCACATCCATGGCAGCCCCTAGTGAGGGCAGTGCCAGCCAATGGTACCCCTGGTGGCAGGGACATGCACCAAGATCGGGGGCACCGACGGGGCGGGGGTGGGGTGGGGACATTCGTGGGCGGTGCCCGCAGTGCAAACCGGGGCCACCATGTCGTCCATGGATGGGAACGGGAATGTGTGCCATGCTAACATGTTGGCCTTTCACCCCCTGCACGGAATGGCATTCGGATGTGCCGGCCTGCTGTGACCCCGGCCCTGTGACAAGGGTGCCTGTTGACGCACGTCTCCTGGAGTGACCCGTTCTGGATGAGCCCGGCTGTTGCTTGGGCATCCCAGGTGGTGTGGTGCTGTGCTGCCCGCTGCTCACCAGATGCTTCAGGGACAGGAGGGGGTGTCTGAGTGCTGCACTGTTCCGGCACTTACCCTGCGGGGGTCACCTGCACCGGCCCCAGCTCCTACTCCTCCCTCGGGGTGCCCGATGGACCCTGAGCCACTCCTTTTGCGGGGGTGCGAGGGGAGCCATCCTTTGATGCCTCCCCTCCGCCTGGCGCTGCTAGTCCTGGAGGCCCTCACTGGTCTCGACCAGGGTCTGCACGTTCGCAGCCATGGAGCACAGGGAGTGGACCATCTCCATCTGGGACTGTGCCACCACCCTGAGGGTTCATGCCATATCAGCCAGTGACTGGGCCACGTCCCTCTGGGTCTGCGCCACCTCCCTCTGGGATTGGGCCACCTCCCTCAGTGTCCGTGCAGCGCTGGGCAGCGCCTGGGCAATGCTGCCGACATTCACTGCCATGGCCTGCTGAGACTGGGCCACGCTGAGGTGCGCCGCTGCGATTTCCAGGTGGCTCTGGCACATGGCTGCCTGTGAGAGGGCAGCCCTGTACTGGGCAACGCCCCAGAGTGCCCCAGACCTCGCACACTCTGACCCATATCCGTGTCGTCCTGAGTTGCATGCATGACCGGCACCGTCCCCTGCTCCTACGCGCAGGTGGACTCCTCCACCTGCGCTTGCAGGTGCTGGAATCCGGCCATCATCCCCTCCTTTAGTAACTGGTTCACTGACTGCACCTGCACTATGGCTGGGACTGGATGTTCCAGGAGCCCAGGACCTGTCTGGGTGGTAGCTGGCTCCTGGGGCTGGTCTGCCATCCGACCGCCCGGCCCCTCGGCTGCTCCTACCTCCACCTGCTGTACCAGATGCGATGTGTGTTACACACCAGATAGTGTTCCAGGACCCGCTTCACTCATGTGCCCAACCAAGGTGATAGTCCTTGAGATTATCATAGAATTTACCATAGAATTTACAGTGTAGAAAGAGGCCATTCAGCCCATCGAGTCTGCACCGGCTCTTGGAGAAGAGCACCCTACCCAAGGTCAACACCTCCACACCCTATCCCCATAACCCAGCAACCCCACCCAACACTAAGGGCAATTTTGGACATTCAGGGCAATTTATCATGGCCAATCCACCTAACCTGCACATCTTTGGACTGTGGGAGGAAACCGGAGCACCCGGAGGAAACCCACGCACACACGGGGAGGATGTGCAGACTCCGCACAGACAGTGACCCAAGCCGGAATCGAACCTGGGACCCTGGAGCTGTGAAGCAATTGTGCTATCCACAAGGCTACCGTGCTGCCCCTGGTGGAGGGTGTTGGAGACAGCAGTGACGGAAAGTCCGTGACCTCCTCTGACCCAAACCCCAGGGTCTCCTGAGTTTCGGGCAGAGGGCTGGTGTTCAGGTTGCTCCCCCCGTCAGTGCTCTGGCGCAGTATGGTTCGACAGCGGGCCAGAGGGAGGGGGTAGGGCGGGATTGCAATCATGGACCTGGCAAATCCGGCGCCGTTTTGCTTGGAACCAGTTGTGTTCCACGTGGCGATGGTGCTAGCCCATTTAGAGTTGCTGAATCGGTGCAGCTGTTGCACCGTTTTTGTTGTCGTAAAACACCACTGTTCCCACGCCGGCTTCAGCACTTAGTCTCAAAAATGGAGAATCCCGCCCCCTGTTTTCCTACTTCCCTCTTTCACCATGGAGGACCTGTCCACACAGATTTTTCGAGTGGGATCAGAACCCTCCTTTGTTTTTGGCAGTAGAGGCCACTTGAGGACTTTTACTGCCGGTATCTGGCATTCGTGAGGTTCCCCTCCATAAGTTATATTATCTGCCAGGAAGGTGGGGATTTGGTTATGTTTTATGGCAATGCCCCAGTCCTGAAGCATAAGGATCCACTTTGCGATTCTATTCTAACTGTCCTGTCTTTGATCCGCCAGTTCAGCAGTAACTGAATGGGGGTAAACTCAGTGAGGATCGTCAGAGGATTGAGTCCAACTATATAGTTGAAGCGGTGTACTGCCCAGAACACTGATAGGAGGTGCGTCTCGCATACCGAGAAGCTTTGTTCCACCGGGGTGAGTAGGCGTGAGATGTAGGCTTTTGGGCCGAGGCACCCGTGTCGTTCCTGGGGGCTTGTGCTAAAGACCGTTTTAATTCGGAGACTACGTGGGTGTGCCTCTTGGTCCAGGTCCAGGGGGTGTTTTTGTGTTGGGGTTCAGAAAGGGGGACTGCTTTGTTGGCGAAGCCATTGATGTGGTTTCGGCAGTACCCCGCCAATCCCAGAGAGGAGCATAGCGAGCTCACGTCCTTCAGTAAGGGAAGGCATGTTGCCGACTCAACTCGCTTCCTTTCAATCTCATGCTTTCCCTCTGTCACCACTGTACCTAGGTAGGAGACTTGGGGCTGGATTCTTTGTTCTGGAGACTAGGTCCCCATGCCGGCGTAAAAACGGTGGAGTTTCACGACGGAAAAATCATCGTGAAACAGCCACAAATTCTTTGTTCCGGGGGCACTAGCAGCCAGGCAACGTAGAGCGCCTGGCTCTAGCTGCCAATACGGCCTGGAGAATTGCCGGGTTCGTGGCCGCACATGCGCACGGCAGCGGCCTGCAGCAGCCGCGCCGTGCTTCATGGCGGATGGCACTCGCGGACCCGGTCCGCGACATAGTCCCCCCCATTTGACCCCCCCCCCCACAGTGCCCGCAGCCCCGAATATGTCCATCCCTGTCCGCAGATCGGCCCTCCCCCGGCGGTGGCTGCGCTGGACTGAGTCCGCAGCCGCCACGCCGAGTTCTCGACAGGTGAGACCACACGTATCCCAGGCCGTCGGGAACTCTGCCGGTCGGGGGCACAGCATTGGGGGGGGGGTGAGCCTCAGGCGATGGCCTGAGGCCGTGGATACGTGACGCAGCGTACTCCTCGAGTAATACTTGTGGTCTCATGATTTGGGTATTTTGGGGGTTTATTTTTATTCCTAAGTAGTGAGGCAGCTTAGCAGTTCCTTTAATAATTTTAAATGTTCCTCTCTGGTTTCCGTTTGTGGGAGGAGATCATCCACATATTGGGCGAAACATTCAGGTCTGGAAAATTGTTCCAAGCCTTTGGGCAATTTCTGGTGGAAGATGGAGGGGGAGTTGTGGAAACCCTGGGCAAACAGGTCCAGGTGTATTGCTAGCCCTGGAACGTAAAAGCAAATTTATACTGACAGTGGCACTCCTGGGGAATCCACCAGAAGCTGTTACAAATGTCTAATATCGTAAAGTATTGAACATGTGGGACTCGTCGCACGCCCCCAGGTGTCCATCTCCATGGTGTTTGTGATGAACGGTTACTGCCTTATCATCATGTAAGGTGATGTCCCCTTTAAGACCAGGCTTGGAACCCTGGGGACTCCGCCTCTGGCTCCGCCCATCTGGGAGCCATGCATAAAGGCCTGCCAAATGGTCTGTATAGCAGTCAGCTCTCGTCCAAATCTGTAGCATAGTTATTAGCCTAATAAAGCCTTCTTTAAAGTTTAATCTCTAAGCATCATTATTGAGGGTACCTCAATTTATTAGGCTAAACCAGATTCAGGATGGACGCAGGCCTAAAACCAGAGAAGCTCAATCTGGAAGCACGAACGCCGGAGGCAAAGGAAATTTTTAAATACTGGCTGCGGTGCTTCGAGGCCTACCTGGACTCCGCAGAGACTCCCATCCTGGGGCCACGCAAGCTGCGTCTACTCCACGCCCGGGTGAGTCACAGAATCTCCGCCACGCTCGAAAAGGCGACGAGTTATGAGGAAGCGATTGAGTTGCTCCGCAAGCGGTTTGCCAAACCCGTCAATGAGGTGCACACCCGGCATCTGCTCTCTACCTGCCGGCAGCGCTCGGGGGAATCGCTCGACGAGTTTGTTGAGAAACTCACCGCGCTGGCCAGGGACTGTGACCATCAGGATGTGACAGGGGAAGTCCATATGAACCTGCACATCAGAGATTCTTTCGTGTCCGGCATCCGCTCGACCTACATCCGGCAGCGACTGCTCAAAAACGGGGCAAAAGACCTCCAGGAGACGCTAACGCTCGCCTCCTCGCTGGAGGTGGCCCGACACAACTTGGGTACGTACCCCGCGGACTCTGCCAGCCCCCCCGGACTTCCTCAGACTCGCCCGTATTACAGGCCTGCGCCACGCGGCGACCCGCTCACCATGGGGGCACACCTTGCTACTTCTGCGGGCAGGGCCAGCACCCACGCCCACGCTGCCCAGCCCGCTCCGCGATCTGCAGCGACTGCGGGAAGAAAGGGCACTTTGCGAGGGTCTGCCTGGCCAGACCCAGGGGCCAGAAAAACAAAGAACAGCCGGCCCGAAAATCGGGCTCCCAGGCCCGCAGGCCTCGCAATGCTGCTGTGCCCCGACCCGACACGTCCTCTTCTGACGCGTCATCAGCCTCGTGCGAATCATGGGAGCGGCCATCTTCTCGACCTGACACGTGCGACCAACGGCAGTGGCCATTTTACGACTCCGACTACCCGCGACTGGGTGCGATCACCCTCGATCAAACTTGGCCAAAACACCTGCAGGACTCCATGATGCAGGTCCAGGTCAACGGGCACGACACTGCATGCGTCTTCGACTCCGGGAGCACGGAGAGCTTTATCCACCCTGAAACGGTAAGGCGCTGCTCCCTACGCACCCATCCCACATCCCAAACCATAGCCCTCGCATCTGGGTCCCACTCGGTACAAATCACGGGGTACTGTATTGCGGATCTCTCGATCCAGGGTGCCAAATACACCCGTTTCAAATTTTATATCCTCCCTCACCTCTGTGCCCCCCTGCTGCTCGGACTGGATTTCCAGTGCAGCCACCGAAGCCTGACACTGAAGTTCGGCGGACCCTTGCCCCCCGTTACGGTGTGCTGCCTTGCGACACTGAAAGTCGCACCCCCTTCGCTATTCGCTAACCTCACACCTGACTGTAAGCCCGTCACCACCAGGAGCCGGCGCTACAGTGCCCAAGATATGGCTTTTATCAAGTCAGAGGTCCAGCGTTTACTGGGAGAGGGGGTCATCGAGGCTAGCAACAGCCCTTGGAGAGCGCAAGTGGTGGTAGTCCGGTCCGGGGAGAAGAAACGGATGGTCGTGGATTATAGCCAGACCATAAACTGATTCATGCAGCTTGATGCGTACCCCCTTCCTCGCATCGCGGAATTGGTAAATCGGATCGCCCAATACCGAGTCTTTTCCACGGTCGACCTCAAATCTGCCTACCACCAGCTCCCCATCCGACCAAAAGACCGCCCCTATACTGCCTTCGAAGCAGCCGGCCGGCTCTTCCACTTCCTCAGGGTCCCCTTTGGTGTCACAAATGGGGTCGCCGTCTTTCAAAGGGCGATGGACCAAATGGTGGACCAGTACGGTTTGCGGGCTACATACCCGTACTTGGACAATGTCACCATCTGCGGCCATGATCAGCAGGACCATGACGCTAACCTCAAAAAGTTCCTCCAGACCGCCCGAGCCCTTAACCTGACCTATAACGAGGGCAAATGCGTTTTCCACACCACCCGGCTGGCCATCCTCGGCTATGTCGTGGAAGACGGGGTCCTAGGTCCCGACCCCGACCGCATGCACCCCCTTAAGGAACTCCCTCTCCCCCGCAGCCTCAAGGCCCTCAAACGGTACTTGGGGCTTTTCTCCTATTATGCCCAGTGGGTCCCCAAGTATGCGGACAAAGCCCACCCACTCCTAAAGACCACCACTTTTCCCCTCTAGGCTGAGGCCCAATTGGCCTTCAACCGCATCAAGGCCGACATCATCAAGGCCGCCATGCACGCGGTGGACGAAACCATCCCTTTCCAGGTAGAGAGCGATGCATCAGACATCGCCCTGGCTGCTACCCTCAATCAAGGAGACAGACCAGTAGCGTTCTTCTCCCAAACCCTCACCGCCTCCGAGATTCGACACTCTGCAGTCGAAAAGGAGGCACAAGCCATTGTGGAGGCTGTGCGGCGCTGGAGACACTACCTCGCCGGTAGGAGTTTTACCCTCGTCACCGACCAACGGTCGGTCGCCTATATGTTCGATAACACGCAATGGGGCAAAATAAAGAACGATAAAATTTTGAGATGGAGGATCAAACTCTCCACCTACCCGTACGATATCAAGTATCATCCAGGGGAGCTCAACGAGCCCCCAGATGCCCTGTCCCGCGGCACATGCGCCAACGCGCAGGAGGACCGCCTGCAAGCCATCCACAATGACCTCTGCCACCCGAGGGTTACCCGGCTCGTCCATTTCATCAAGTCCCGCAACCTACATTACTCAACCAAGGAGATCAAGGCCATGGTCAGGGCCTGCCAGGTCTGTGCGGAGTGCAAACCGCACTTCTATCGGCCAGACAAGGTTCGGCTTGTGAAGGCCTCGGGCCCCTTTGAGCAACTGAGCGTGGACTTCAAGGGGCCCCTCCCGTCCACCAACCGTTATGCCTATTTCCTCACCGTGATCGATGAGTTCTCCCGCTTCCCATTCGCCATTCCCTGCACCGACATGACCTCAGCCACGGTGATTAAGGCACTGCACAGCATCTTCACCCTGTTCGGTTTCCCTGCTTATATCCACAGCGACCGGGGTACATCGTTCATGAGCGATGAACTGCGTCAGTATCTGCTCAGCAAAGGCATCGCCTCTAGCAGAACAACAAGCTATAACCCACGGGGAAACGGGCAGGTGGAGAGGGAGAACGCGACCGTGTGGAAGGCAGTCCTTCTGGCCCTGCGGTCGAGAAATCTCCCAACCACCCGCTGGCAGGAGGTCCTACCCGATGCCCTACACTCCATTAGGTCACTCCTCTGCACGGCCACAAATGAGACCCCTCATGAGCGATTGTTTCGCTTCCCCAGGAAGTCTACCTCCGGGGTCTCGCTTCCACCTTGGCTGACGGCTCCGAGACCTGTTTTTCTCCGGAGGCACGCGAGGAGCCATAAAACGGACCCCCTAGTTGAAAAGGTCCGACTGCTCCACGCCAACCCCAGTTACGCCTACGTGGAGTACTCCGACGGCAGGCAAGATACGGTTTCCCTCCGGGATCTGGCGCCCGCTGGATCCTCCACCACAGACGCCCCTTCCCGCGCCGCTCCCCTGCAGGACCTGTCGCCCCCTACAACACACCCCCTTCCGGCCCTACCACCCGTTGGTGAGCTCCTACCCTTTACACACCCCGCCGGCGCCGGCTCCGCTACCCCCGGCCCTGCCTAGTTCCTCTGCCCCGGCTCCACTACCCCCGGCCCTGCCTAGTTCCTCTGCCCCGACCCGGACCGAAGCTCCGACCGCTGTGCTCCCGGATGTGCCCTCAACCGGGACGTCCGTGCCCGCCGCACCACCGCCCGAACTGAGGAGATCGAGGAGGACGATCCGGCCGCCGAGACGGATGGACCTATGATGGCACTTCACCCCCGCCGGACTCCTTTTTAAACAGGGGGTGAATGTGATGAACGGTTACTGCCTTATCATCATGTAAGGTGATGTCCCCTTTAAGACCAGGCTTGGAACCCTGGGGACTCCGCCTCTGGCTCCGCCCATCTGGGAGCCATACATAAAGGCCTGCCTCATGGTCTGTATAGCAGTCAGCTCTCGTCCAAATCTGTAGCATAGTTATTAGCCTAATAAAGCCTTCTTTACAGTTTAATCTCTAAGCATCATTATTGAGGGTACCTCATTGTTGCTTATATTTAACCTATTCCCATGGAGAGTAACAGTAGAAACTCTGGGTGCCGAAAAGTCTGGCTCGATCTGGGCTACGGACAGTAGAACTGTGCATTTCAATGGGGTTCGATGATCTCCTGCTGGGTCTCAGTAAAGTGCGATGATCTTTGATGGGTGATTGGTGGGACAGGTCCAGGCATGTTCTGGCAGCTTGTCGGTTGGTTGTGTATTTGACTTTGGTCAAGTCTGAATTCCAACAGCCTGCCTGAGGTTTGACTGCCGTATGATTTTAAAATGCACAATTCTTTCATTTAGGATATCCAATTTAATCGGGAAAATTCTTTAATTTAAAATACCCAATTTTAATCCTGGAATGGAAAGTTATACCCACTGCGCTGTTCTCTGTTTTCCAGCAATCAGCTGGTAGATTGAAAACACTGAACCCCACAGAGAGACTCTGCAATTCACAACCACCAAAATCCCCAAATGATCAGCACCTCTCAGAGTTTTACATGAGTTTATTGTCACATTTTAGTTAAATACTCACCGTTTCCTCTGGAAGGTTTGTCTGAATGTCATTCTGTGAGAACTCAGCTAAAGAGAATTTTTTCTGGTCCATTTTTGTAAATTAATGAATGATTCTCCACTTGCTCAAGGGTTGGATGGAAAAATTGAGGACACTTTTGTCCAAGTTAATTTTCAAAACTTTTCTTGTTCAAGTCTCTCACTACAAATGATTCTGTTTCTCACCAGGTAACAACTCGTCCACCGTCAAAGTTCACTCTCTTACTCTGGCAAGTGAACTGGTGATTTACTCAGATTCTCATCATAACCTCACAGAACATGTGACCCATCAGACAATTTGAATGTTTTGAATGCTAAATACCCCCAGTGCAGACTATTTGCATTTCCTTTAAAATATTCAGTGCCACCATATGGAATGTCTGTTCCAGTGACACTGAGACTCTCTGGGCTGGATTCTCCATTACTGGGACTATGTCCCCACTCCGGCATCAAAACCGTGGAGGTTTACTCCTGAAAATCCTGGAAAAAAGGGACACCAATTCCCAGCCCTGCAGGGGTCTAGGAGGGACCCAGAGTAAATCCCGCAGCTTTTGCTGCAGATACGGGCCCCCTCACTTCCGGGTCAGAGGCCAGACATGTGCACGGCGGCAGCCTCCAGCGGCTGCCCCGGGCTCCATGGCGGACTCGGGCCACAGAGGTAGACCCACAAAGGAGACCCCGAGAGTCCGCCCGCCCGACACTCAAACCCCTCACAATCATTCCGCGGCTGCCTATAAGGCCCCCCCGCCCCCGGCCTCCGATCTGGGCAGCCAGGGCGGCCCTTGACTGATTCCGCAGCTGCCACGCGTGTATCCCGACGGGTTCGAGCAGGTTAGTTCCACGCCGTTGGAACTTCGGTCGGTGGGACACAGGGTGACGGAGCTGGCCTTTGGCAATGGCGCCCGGCGGCGCTGCGTACTCCCCGGTGATGGTGCTTTCCGGGGCCAGCAGAATCGGTGACCCGGTGCTCGTCCCGATTTCTTGCGCGAATGTCGATTGCCCCCGCGCTGGCCGCGAATTTGCGTGAGGGTGCGGAGAATCCAGCCCCCTGTTCCAGTTACACTGTGATTCTCTGTTCCAGTGATACTGGGACTCTCTGTTCCAGTTACACTGAGACTCTCTGTTCCAGTGATACTGGGACTCTCTGTTCCAGTTACACTGAGACTCTCTGTTCCAGTTACACTGAGACTCTCTGTTCCAGTGACACCCAGACCCTCTGTTCCAGTGATACTGGGACTCTCTGTTCCAGTTACACTGAGACTGTCTGTTCCAGTGACACTGAGACTCTCTGTTCCAGTGACACTGACACTCTCTGTTCCAGTTACACTGAGAATCTCTGTTCCAGTGACACTGAGACTCTCTGTTCCAGTGACACTGAGACTCTCTGTTCCAGTGACACTGAGACTCTCTGTTCCAGTGACACTGAGACTCTCTGTTCCAGTTACACTGAGACTCTCTGTTCCAGTGACACTGAGACTCTCTGTTCCAGTGACACTGAGACTCTCTGTTCCAGTGATACTGGGACTCTCTGTTCCAGTTACACTGAGACTCTCTGTTCCAGTGACACTGAGACTCTCTGTTCCAGTTACACTGAAACTCTCTGTTCCAGTTACACTGAGACTCTCTGTTCCAGTGACACCGAGACCCTCTGTTCCAGTGATACTGGGACTCTCTGTTCTAGTTACACTGAGACTCTCTGTTCCAGTGACAATGAGACTCTCAGTTCCAGTGACATTGAGACTCTCTGTTCCAGTTACATTGAGACTCTCTGTTCCAGTGACACTTGACTCTCTGTTCCAGTTACACTGAGACTCTCTGTTCCAGCAACACTGAGACTCTCTGTTCCAGTGACACTGAGATGCTCTGTTCCAGTGACATTGAGATGCTCTGTTCCAGTGACACTGAGACTCTCTGTTCCAGTTACACTGAGACTCTCTGTTCCAGTTACACTGAGACTCTCTGTTCCAGTTACACTGAGACTCTCTGTACCAGTGACACTGAGACTCTCTGTTCCAGTGACATTGAGACTCTCTGTTCCAGTGACACTGAGACTCTCTGTTCCAGTGACAATGAGACTGTCTGTTCCAGTGACACTGAGACTCTCTGTTCCAGTGACACTGAGACTCTCTGTTCCAGTGACACTGAGACTCTCTGTTCCAGTGACATTGAGACTCTCTGTTCCAGTGACACTGAGACTCTCTGTTCCAGTGACATTGAGACTCTCTGTTCCAGTGACACTGAGACTCTCTGTTCCAGTGACAATGAGACTGTCTGTTCCAGTGACACTGAGACTCTCTGTTCCAGTGACACTGAGACTCTCTGTTCCAGTGACACTGAGACTCTCTGTTCCAGTGACATTGAGACTCTCTGTTCCAGTGACACTGAGACTCTCTGTTCCAGTGACATTGAGACTCTCTGTTCCAGTGACACTGAGACTCTCTGTTCCAGTGACAATGAGACTGTCTGTTCCAGTGACACTGAGACTCTCTGTTCCAGTTACACTGAGACTCTCTGTTCCAGTGACACTGAGACTCTCTGTTCCAGTGACACTGAGACTCTCTGTTCCAGTTACACTGAGACTCTCTGTTCCAGTTACACTGAGACTCTCTGTTCCAGTGATACTGAGACTCTCTGTTCCAGTGACAATGAGACTGTCTGTTCCAGTGACACTGAGACTCTCTGTTCCAGTGATACTCAGACTCTGTTCCAGTGACACTGAGACTATCAGTTCCAGTGACTCTGAGACTTTCTGTTCCAGGGACTCTGAGACTCTCTGTTCCAGTGACACTGAGACTCTCTGTTCCAGTGACATTGAGACTCTCTGTTCCAGTTACATTGAGACTCAATGTTCCAGTGACACTTGACTCTCTGTTCCAGTTACACTGAGACTCTCTGTTCCAGCAACACTGAGACTCTCTGTTCCAGTGACACTGAGATGCTCTGTTCCAGTAATACTGAGACTCTCTGTTCCAGTGACATTGAGACTCTCTGTTCCAGTGACAATGAGACTCTCTGTTCCAGTGACACTGAGACTCTCTGTTCCAGTGACACTGAGACTCTCTGTTCCAGTGACACTGAGACTCACTGTTCCAGTGACACTGAGACTCTCTGTTCCAGTGACACTGAGACTCTCTGTTCTAGTGACACTGAGACTCTCTGTTCCAGTGACACTGAGACTCTCTGTTCCAGTGACACTGAGTCTCTCTGTTCCAGTGACACTGTGACTTTCTGTTCCAGTCACACTGAGACTCTCTGTTCCAGTGACACTGAGACTCTCTGTTCCAGTAATACTGAGATTTTCTGTTCTAGTGACACTGAGACTTTCTGTTCCAGTGACACTGAGACACTCTGTTCCAGTGATACTGAGACTCTCTGTTCCAGTGACACTGAGATTCTCTGTTCTAGTGACACTGAGACTATCAGTTCCAGTGACAATGAGACTCTCTGTTCCAGTGACACTGAGACTCTCTGTTCCAGTGACATTGAGACTCTCTGTTCCAGTGACACTTGACTCTCTGTTCCAGTTACACTGAGACTCTCTGTTCCAGCAACACTGAGACTCTCTGTTCCAGTGACACTGAGATGCTCTGTTCCAGTAATACTGAGACTCTCTGTTCCAGTGACATTGAGACTCTCTGTTCCAGTGACAATGAGACTCTCGTTCCAGTGACACTGAGACTCTCTGTTCCAGTGACACTGAGACTCTCTGTTCCAGTGACACTGAGACTCTCTGTTCCAGTTACACTGAGACTCTCTGTTCCAGTGACACTGAGACTCTCTGTTCCAGTCAAACTGAAACTCTCTGTTCCAGTGACACTGAGATTCTCTGTTCTAGTGACACTGAGACTCTCTGTTCCAGTGACACTGAGACACTCTTTTCCAGTGACACTGAGACTCTCTGTTCCAGTAATACTGAGATTCTCTGTTCTAGTGACACTGAGACTCTCTGTTCTAGTGACACTGAGACTCTCTGTTCCAGTAATACTGAGATTCTCTGTTCTAGTGACACTGAGACTCTCTGTTCCAGTGACACTGAGACACTCTGTTCCAGTGACACTGAGACTCTCTGTTCCAGTGACACTGTGACTCTCTGTTCCAGTTACACTGAGATTCTCTGTTCCAGTGATCCTGAGATTCTCTGTTCCAGTGACACTGAGACTCTCTGTTCCAGTGACGCTGAGACTATCTGTTCCAATGACACTGAGACTCACTGTTCCAGTGACATTGAGAATCTCTGTTCCAGTGACGCTGAGACTATCTGTTCCAGTGACACTGAGACTCTGTTCCAGTGACACTGAGAGTCTCTGTTCCAGTGACACTGAGACTCTCTGTTCCAGTGATACTGGGACTCTCTGTTCCAGTTACACTGAGACTCTCTGTTCCAGTGACACTGAGACTCTCTGTTCCAATGACACTGAGACTCTCTGTTTCAGTGACACTGAGACTCTCTGTTCCAGTGACACTGAGACTCTCTGTTCCAGTGACACTGAAACTCTCTGTTCCAGTTACACTGAGACTCTCTGTTCCAGTGACACCGAGACCCTCTGTTCCAGTGATACTGGGACTCTCTGTTCCAGTTACACTGAGACTCTCTGTTCCAGTGACACTGAGACTCTCTGTTCTAGTTACACTGAGACTCTCTGTTCCAGTGACACTGAGACTCTCTGTTCCAGTGACATTGAGACTCTCTGTTCCAGTTACATTGAGACTCTCTGTTCCAGTGACACTTGACTCTCTGTTCCAGTTACACTGAGACTCTCTGTTCCAGCAACACTGAGACTCTCTGTTCCAGTGACACTGAGATGCTCTGTTCCAGTGACACTGAGATGCTCTGTTCCAGTGACACTGAGACTCTCTGTTCCAGTTACACTGAGACTCTCTGTTCCAGTTACACTGAGACTCTCTGTTCCAGTTACACTGAGACTCCCTGTTCCAGTGACACTGAGACTCTCTGTTCCAGTGACATTGAGACTCTCTGTTCCAGTGACACTGAGACTCTCTGTTCCAGTGATAATGAGACTGTCTGTTCCAGTGACACTGAGACTCTCTGTTCCAGTGACACTGAGACTCTCTGTTCCAGTTACATTGAGACTCTCTGTTCCAGTGACACTGAGACTCTCTGTTCCAGTGATAATGAGACTGTCTGTTCCAGTGACACTGAGACTCTCTGTTCCAGTGATAATGAGACTCTCTGTTCCACTGATACTGAGACTCTCTGTTCCAGTGACAATGAGACTGTCTGTTCCAGTGACACTGAGACTCTCTGTTCCAGTGACACTCAGACTCTGTTCCAGTTACAGAGACTCTCTGTTCCAGTGATACTGAGACTCTCTGTTCCAGTGACACTGAGATTCTCTGTTCTAGTGACACTGAGACTATCAGTTCCAGTGACTCTGAGACTTTCTGTTCCAGTGACTCTGAGACTCTCTGTTCCAGTTACACTGAGACTCTCTGTTCCAGTTACACTGAGACTCTCTGTTCCAGTGACATTGAGACTCTCTGTTCCAGTGACAATGAGACTCTCTGTTCCAGTGACACTGAGATGCTCTGTTCCAGTAATACTGAGACTCTCTGTTCCAGTGACATTGAGACTCTCTGTTCCAGTGACAATGAGACTCTCTGTTCCAGTGACACTGAGACTCTCTGTTCCAGTGACACTGAGACTCACTGTTCCAGTGACACTGAGACTCTCTGTTCCAGTGACACTGAGACTCTCTGTTCTAGTGACACTGAGACTCTCTGTTCCAGTGACACTGAGGCACTCTGTTCCAGTGACACTGAGACTCTCTGTTCCAGTAATACTGAGATTTTCTGTTCTAGTTACACTGAGACTCTCTGTTCCAGTGACACTGAGACACTCTGTTCCAGTGATACTGAGACTCTCTGTTCCAGTGACACTGAGATTCTCTGTTCTAGTGACACTGAGACTATCAGTTTCAGTGACTCTGAGACTTTCTGTTCCAGTGACTCTGAGACTCTCTGTTCCAGTTACACTGAGACTCTCTGTTCCAGTGACACTGAGACTCTCTGTTCCAGTGACATTGAGACTCTCTGTTCCAGTGACACTTGACTCTCTGTTCCAGTTACACTGAGACTCTCTGTTCCAGCAATACTGAGACTCTCTGTTCCAGTGACACTGAGATGCTCTGTTCCAGTAATACTGAGACTCTCTGTTCCAGTGACATTGAGACTCTCTGTTCCAGTGACAATGAGACTGTCTGTTCCAGTGACACTGAGACTCTCTGTTCCAGTGACACTGAGACTCTCTGTTCCAGTGACACTGAGACTCTCTGTTCCAGTGACACTGAGACTCTCTGTTCCAGTTACACTGAGACTCTCTGTTCCAGTCAAACTGAAACTCTCTGTTCCAGTGACACTGAGATTCTCTGTTCTAGTGACGCTGAGACTCTCTGTTCCAGTGACACTGAGACACTCTGTTCCAGTGACACTGAGACTCTCTGTTCCAGTAATACTGAGATTCTCTGTTCTAGTGACACTGAGACTCTCTGTTCCAGTGACACTGAGACACTCTGTTCCAGTGACACTGTGACTCTCTGTTCCAGTGACAATGAGACTGTCTGTTCCAGTGACACTGAGACTCTCTGTTCCAGTGACACTGAGACACTCTGTTCCAGTTACACTGAGACTCTCTGTTCCAGTGATACTGAGACTCTCTGTTCCAGTGACAATAAGACTGTCTGTTCCAGTGACACTGAGACTCTCTGTTCCAGTGACACTCAGACTCTGTTCCAGTTACACTGAGACTCTCTGTTCCAGTGACACTGAGACTCTCTGTTCCAGTTACACTGAGACTCTCTGTTCCAGTTACACTGAGACTCTCTGTTCCAGTTACACTGAGACTCCCTGTTCCAGTGACACTGAGACTCTCTGTTCCAGTGACATTGAGACTCTCTGTTCCAGTGACACTGAGACTCTCTGTTCCAGTGATAATGAGACTGTCTGTTCCAGTGACACTGAGACTCTCTGTTCCAGTGACACTGAGACTCTCTGTTCCAGTTACACTGAGACTCTCTGTTCCACTGATACTGAGACTCTCTGTTCCAGTGACAATGAGACTGTCTGTTCCAGTGACACTGAGACTCTCTGTTCCAGTGACACTCAGACTCTGTTCCAGTTACAGAGACTCTCTGTTCCAGTGATACTGAGACTCTCTGTTCCAGTGACACTGAGACTATCAGTTCCCGTGACTCTGAGACTTTCTGTTCCAGTGACTCTGAGACTCTCTGTTCCAGTTACACTGAGACTCTCTGTTCCAGTTACACTGAGACTCTCTGTTCCAGTGACACTGAGACTCTCTGTTCCAGTTACATTGAGACTCTCTGTTCCAGTGACACTTGACTCTCTGTTCCAGTTACACTGAGACTCTCTGTTCCAGTTACATTGAGACTCTCTGTTCCAGTGACACTTGACTCTCTGTTCCAGTTACACTGAGACTCTCTGTTCCAGTGACACTGTGACTCTCTGTTCCAGTGACACTGAGACACTGTTCCAGTGACACTGAGACTCTCTGTTCCAGTTACACTGAGACTCTCTGTTCCAGTGACACTGAGATGCTCTGTTCCAGTAATACTGAGACTCTCTGTTCCAGTGACATTGAGACTCTCTGTTCCAGTGACAATGAGACTCTCTGTTCCAGTGACACTGAGACTCTCTGTTCCAGTGACACTGAGACTCACTGTTCCAGTGACACTGAGACTCTCTGTTCCAGTGACACTGAGACTCTCTGTTCTAGTGACACTGAGACTCTCTGTTCCAGTGACACTGTGACTCTCTGTTCCAGTGACACTGAGGCACTCTGTTCCAGTGACACTGAGACTCTCTGTTCCAGTAATACTGAGATTTTCTGTTCTAGTTACACTGAGACTCTCTGTTCCAGTGACACTGAGACACTCTGTTCCAGTGATACTGAGACTCTCTGTTCCAGTGACACTGAGATTCTCTGTTCTAGTGACACTGAGACTATCAGTTTCAGTGACTCTGAGACTTTCTGTTCCAGTGACTCTGAGACTCTCTGTTCCAGTTACACTGAGACTCTCTGTTCCAGTGACACTGAGACTCTCTGTTCCAGTGACATTGAGACTCTCTGTTCCAGTGACACTTGACTCTCTGTTCCAGTTACACTGAGACTCTCTGTTCCAGCAATACTGAGACTCTCTGTTCCAGTGACACTGAGATGCTCTGTTCCAGTAATACTGAGACTCTCTGTTCCAGTGACATTGAGACTCTCTGTTCCAGTGACAATGAGACTGTCTGTTCCAGTGACACTGAGACTCTCTGTTCCAGTGACACTGAGACTCTCTGTTCCAGTGACACTGAGACTCTCTGTTCCAGTGACACTGAGACTCTCTGTTCCAGTTACACTGAGACTCTCTGTTCCAGTCAAACTGAAACTCTCTGTTCCAGTGACACTGAGATTCTCTGTTCTAGTGACGCTGAGACTCTCTGTTCCAGTGACACTGAGACACTCTGTTCCAGTGACACTGAGACTCTCTGTTCCAGTAATACTGAGATTCTCTGTTCTAGTGACACTGAGACTCTCTGTTCCAGTGACACTGAGACACTCTGTTCCAGTGACACTGTGACTCTCTGTTCCAGTGACAATGAGACTGTCTGTTCCAGTGACACTGAGACTCTCTGTTCCAGTGACACTGAGACTCTCTGTTCCAGTTACACTGAGACTCTCTGTTCCAGTGATACTGAGACTCTCTGTTCCAGTGACAATGAGACTGTCTGTTCCTGTGACACTGAGACTCTCTGTTCCAGTGACACTCAGACTCTGTTCCAGTTACACTGAGACTCTCTGTTCCAGTGATACTGAGACTCTCTGTTCCAGTGACACTGAGATTCTCTGTTCTA
Organism: Scyliorhinus torazame; assembly: GCF_047496885.1. Lineage (NCBI taxonomy): Eukaryota > Metazoa > Chordata > Chondrichthyes > Carcharhiniformes > Scyliorhinidae > Scyliorhinus > Scyliorhinus torazame. The sequence goes on along the minus strand of NC_092711.1, from coordinate 208,783,447 downwards.
GTGACACTGAGACTATCAGTTCCAGTGACTCTGAGACTTTCTGTTCCAGTGACTCTGTGACTCTCTGTTCCAGTGACACTGAGACTCTCTGTTCCAGTGACATTGAGACTCTCTGTTCCAGTTACATTGAGACTCTCTGTTCCAGTGACACTTGACTCTCTGTTCCAGTTACACTGAGACTCTCTGTTCCAGCAACACTGAGACTCTCTGTTCCAGTGACACTGAGATGCTCTGTTCCAGTAATACTGAGACTCTCTGTTCCAGTGACATTGAGACTCTCTGTTCCAGTGACAATGAGACTCTCTGTTCCAGTGACACTGAGACTCTCTGTTCCAGTGACACTGAGACGCTCTGTTCCAGTGACACTGAGACTCACTGTTCCAGTGACACTGAGACTCTCTGTTCCAGTGACACTGAGACTCTCTGTTCCAGTGATACTGGGACTCTCTGTTCCAGTTACACTGAGACTCTCTGTTCCAGTGACACTGAGACTCTCTGTTCCAGTGACACTGAGACTCTCTGTTCCAGTGACACTGAGACTCTCTGTTCCAGTGACACTGAGACTCTCTGTTCCAGTGACACTGAAATTCTCTGTTCCAGTTACACTGAGACTCTCTGTTCCAGCAACACTGAGACTCTCTGTTCCAGTGACACTGAGATGCTCTGTTCCAGTGACACTGAGATGCTCTGTTCCAGTGACACTGAGACTCTCTGTTCCAGTTACACTGAGACTCTCTGTTCCAGTTACACTGAGACTCTCTGTTCCAGTTACACTGAGACTCTCTGTTCCAGTGACACTGAGACTCTCTGTTCCAGTGACATTGAGACTCTCTGTTCCAGTGACACTGAGACTCTCTGTTCCAGTGACAATGAGACTCTCTGTTCCAGTTACACTGAGACTCTCTGTTCCAGTTACACTGAGACTCTCTGTTCCAGTGACACTGAGACTCTCTGTTCCAGTGACACTGAGACTCTCTGTTCCAGTGACACTGAGACTCTCTGTTCCAGTGACACTGCGACTCTCTGTTCCAGTTACACTGAGACTCTCTGTTCCAGTGACACCGAGGCTCTCTGTTCCAGTTACACTGAGACTCTCTGTTCCAGTGACACTGAGACTCTCTGTTCCAGTGACACTGAGACTCTCTGTTCCAGTGACACTGAGACTCTCTGTTCCAGTTACACTGAGACTCTCTGTTCCAGTGATACTGAGACTCTCTGTTCCAGTGACAATGAGACTGTCTGTTCCAGTGACACTGAGACTGTCTGTTCCAGTGACACTGAGACTCTGTTCCAGTTACACTGAGACTCTCTTTTCCAGTGATACTGAGACTCTCTGTTCCAGTGACACTGAGATTCTCTGTTCTAGTGACACTGAGGCTATCAGTTCCAGTGACTCTGAGACTTTCTGTTCCAGTGACTCTGAGACTCTCTGTTCCAGTTACACTGAGACTCTCTGTTCCAGTGACACTGAGACTCTCTGTTCCAGTGACATTGAGACTCTCTGTTCCAGTTACATTGAGACTCTCTGTTCCAGTGACACTAGACTCTCTGTTCCAGTTACACTGAGACTCTCTGTTCCAGCAACACTGAGACTCTCTGTTCCAGTGACACTGAGATGCTCTGTTCCAGTAATACTGAGACTCTCTGTTCCAGTGACATTGAGACTCTCTGTTCCAGTGACAATGAGACTCTCTGTTCCAGTGACACTGAGACTCTCTGTTCCAGTGACACTGAGACGCTCTGTTCCAGTGACACTGAGACTCACTGTTCTAGTGACACTGAGACTCTCTGTTCCAGTGACACTGAGACACTCTGTTCCAGTGACACTGAGACTCTCTGTTCCAGTAATACTGAGATTCTCTGTTCTAGTGACACTGAGACTCTCTGTTCCAGTGACACTGAGACTCTCTGTTCCAGTTACACTGAGATTCTCTGTTCCAGTGATCCTGAGATTCTCTGTTCCAGTGGCACTGAGACTCTCTGTTCCAGTGACGCTGAGACTATCTGTTCCAATGACACTGAGACTCACTGTTCCAGTGACATTGAGACTCTCTGTTCCAGTGACGCTGAGACTATCTGTTCCAGTGACACTGAGACTCTGTTCCAGTGACACTGAGACTCTCTGTTCCAGTGACACTGAGACTCACTGTTCCAGTGACATTGAGACTCTCTGTTCCAGTGACGCTGAGACTATCTGTTCCAGTGACACTGAGACTCTCTGTTCCAGTGACACTGAGACTCTCTGTTCCAGTGACACTGAGACTCTCTGTTCCAGTGACACTGAGACTCTCTGTTCCAGTGACGCTGAGACTCTCTGTTCCAGTGACACTGAGACTCTCTGTTCCAGTTACACTGAGACTCTCTGTTCCAGTGATACTGGGACTCTCTGTTCCAGTTACACTGAGACTCTCTGTTCCAGTGACACTGAGACTCTCTGTTCCAGTGACACTGAGACTCTCTGTTTCAGTGACACTGAGACTCTCTGTTCCAGTGACACTGAGACTCTCTGTTCCAGTGACACTGAAACTCTCTGTTCCAGTTACACTGAGACTCTCTGTTCCAGTGACACCGAGACCCTCTGTTCCAGTGATACTGGGACTCTCTGTTCCAGTTACACTGAGACTGTCTGTTCCAGTGACACTGAGACTCTCTGTTCTAGTTACACTGAGACTCTCTGTTCCAGTGACACTGAGACTCTCTGTTCCAGTGACATTGAGACTCTCTGTTCCAGTTACATTGAGACTCTCTGTTCCAGTGACACTTGACTCTCTGTTCCAGTTACACTGAGACTCTCTGTTCCAGCAACACTGAGACTCTCTGTTCCAGTGACACTGAGATGCTCTGTTCCAGTGACACTGAGATGCTCTGTTCCAGTGACACTGAGACTCTCTGTTCCAGTTACACTGAGACTCTCTGTTCCAGTTACACTGAGACTCTCTGTTCCAGTGACATTGAGACTCTCTGTTCCAGTCCCCTGAGACTCTCTGTTCCAGTGACACTGAGACTCTCTGTTCCAGTTACACTGAGACTCCCTGTTCCAGTGACACTGAGACTCTCTGTTCCAGTGACATTGAGACTCTCTGTTCCAGTGACACTGAGACTCTCTGTTCCAGTGATAATGAGACTGTCTGTTCCAGTGACACTGAGACTCTCTGTTCCAGTGACACTGAGACTCTCTGTTCCAGTTACACTGAGACTCTCTGTTCCAGTGATACTGAGACTCTCTGTTCCAGTGACAATGAGACTGTCTGTTCCAGTGACACTGAGACTCTCTGTTCCAGTGACACTAGACTCTCTGTTCCAGTTACACTGAGACTCTCTGTTCCAGCAACACTGAGACTCTCTGTTCCAGTGACACTGAGATGCTCTGTTCCAGTAATACTGAGACTCTCTGTTCCAGTGACATTGAGACTCTCTGTTCCAGTGACAATGAGACTCTCTGTTCCAGTGACACTGAGACTCTCTGTTCCAGTGACAATGAGACTCTCTGTTCCAGTTACACTGAGACTCTCTGTTCCAGTTACACTGAGACTCTCTGTTCCAGTGACACTGAGACTCTCTGTTCCAGTGACACTGAGACTCTCTGTTCCAGTGACACTGAGACTCTCTGTTCCAGTGACACTGCGACTCTCTGTTCCAGTTACACTGAGACTCTCTGTTCCAGTGACACCGAGGCTCTCTGTTCCAGTTACACTGAGACTCTCTGTTCCAGTGACACTGAGACTCTCTGTTCCAGTGACACTGAGACTCTCTGTTCCAGTGACACTGAGACTCTCTGTTCCAGTTACACTGAGACTCTCTGTTCCAGTGATACTGAGACTCTCTGTTCCAGTGACAATGAGACTGTCTGTTCCAGTGACACTGAGACTGTCTGCTCCAGTGACACTGAGACTCTGTTCCAGTTACACTGAGACTCTCTTTTCCAGTGATACTGAGACTCTCTGTTCCAGTGACACTGAGATTCTCTGTTCTAGTGACACTGAGGCTATCAGTTCCAGTGACTCTGAGACTTTCTGTTCCAGTGACTCTGAGACTCTCTGTTCCAGTTACACTGAGACTCTCTGTTCCAGTGACACTGAGACTCTCTGTTCCAGTGACATTGAGACTCTCTGTTCCAGTTACATTGAGACTCTCTGTTCCAGTGACACTAGACTCTCTGTTCCAGTTACACTGAGACTCTCTGTTCCAGCAACACTGAGACTCTCTGTTCCAGTGACACTGAGATGCTCTGTTCCAGTAATACTGAGACTCTCTGTTCCAGTGACATTGAGACTCTCTGTTCCAGTGACAATGAGACTCTCTGTTCCAGTGACACTGAGACTCTCTGTTCCAGTGACACTGAGACGCTCTGTTCCAGTGACACTGAGACTCACTGTTCTAGTGACACTGAGACTCTCTGTTCCAGTGACACTGAGACACTCTGTTCCAGTGACACTGAGACTCTCTGTTCCAGTAATACTGAGATTCTCTGTTCTAGTGACACTGAGACTCTCTGTTCCAGTGACACTGAGACTCTCTGTTCCAGTTACACTGAGATTCTCTGTTCCAGTGATCCTGAGATTCTCTGTTCCAGTGGCACTGAGACTCTCTGTTCCAGTGACGCTGAGACTATCTGTTCCAATGACACTGAGACTCACTGTTCCAGTGACATTGAGACTCTCTGTTCCAGTGACGCTGAGACTATCTGTTCCAGTGACACTGAGACTCTGTTCCAGTGACACTGAGACTCTCTGTTCCAGTGACACTGAGACTCACTGTTCCAGTGACATTGAGACTCTCTGTTCCAGTGACGCTGAGACTATCTGTTCCAGTGACACTGAGACTCTCTGTTCCAGTGACACTGAGACTCTCTGTTCCAGTGACACTGAGACTCTCTGTTCCAGTGACACTGAGACTCTCTGTTCCAGTGACGCTGAGACTCTCTGTTCCAGTGACACTGAGACTCTCTGTTCCAGTTACACTGAGACTCTCTGTTCCAGTGATACTGGGACTCTCTGTTCCAGTTACACTGAGACTCTCTGTTCCAGTGACACTGAGACTCTCTGTTTCAGTGACACTGAGACTCTCTGTTCCAGTGACACTGAGACTCTCTGTTCCAGTGACACTGAAACTCTCTGTTCCAGTTACACTGAGACTCTCTGTTCCAGTGACACCGAGACCCTCTGTTCCAGTGATACTGGGACTCTCTGTTCCAGTTACACTGAGACTGTCTGTTCCAGTGACACTGAGACTCTCTGTTCTAGTTACACTGAGACTCTCTGTTCCAGTGACACTGAGACTCTCTGTTCCAGTGACATTGAGACTCTCTGTTCCAGTTACATTGAGACTCTCTGTTCCAGTGACACTTGACTCTCTGTTCCAGTTACACTGAGACTCTCTGTTCCAGCAACACTGAGACTCTCTGTTCCAGTGACACTGAGATGCTCTGTTCCAGTGACACTGAGATGCTCTGTTCCAGTGACACTGAGACTCTCTGTTCCAGTTACACTGAGACTCTCTGTTCCAGTTACACTGAGACTCTCTGTTCCAGTTACACTGAGACTCCCTGTTCCAGTGACACTGAGACTCTCTGTTCCAGTGACATTGAGACTCTCTGTTCCAGTGACACTGAGACTCTCTGTTCCAGTGATAATGAGACTGTCTGTTCCAGTGACACTGAGACTCTCTGTTCCAGTGACACTGAGACTCTCTGTTCCAGTTACACTGAGACTCTCTGTTCCAGTGATACTGAGACTCTCTGTTCCAGTGACAATGAGACTGTCTGTTCCAGTGACACTGAGACTCTCTGTTCCAGTGACACTAGACTCTCTGTTCCAGTTACACTGAGACTCTCTGTTCCAGCAACACTGAGACTCTCTGTTCCAGTGACACTGAGATGCTCTGTTCCAGTAATACTGAGACTCTCTGTTCCAGTGACATTGAGACTCTCTGTTCCAGTGACAATGAGACTCTCTGTTCCAGTGACACTGAGACTCTCTGTTCCAGTGACACTGAGACGCTCTGTTCCAGTGACACTGAGACTCACTGTTCTAGTGACACTGAGACTCTCTGTTCCAGTGACACTGAGACACTCTGTTCCAGTGACACTGAGACTCTCTGTTCCAGTAATACTGAGATTCTCTGTTCTAGTGACACTGAGACTCTCTGTTCCAGTGACACTGAGACTCTCTGTTCCAGTTACACTGAGATTCTCTGTTCCAGTGATCCTGAGATTCTCTGTTCCAGTGGCACTGAGACTCTCTGTTCCAGTGACGCTGAGACTATCTGTTCCAATGACACTGAGACTCACTGTTCCAGTGACATTGAGACTCTCTGTTCCAGTGACGCTGAGACTATCTGTTCCAGTGACACTGAGACTCTGTTCCAGTGACACTGAGACTCTCTGTTCCAGTGACACTGAGACTCACTGTTCCAGTGACATTGAGACTCTCTGTTCCAGTGACGCTGAGACTATCTGTTCCAGTGACACTGAGACTCTCTGTTCCAGTGACACTGAGACTCTCTGTTCCAGTGACACTGAGACTCTCTGTTCCAGTGACACTGAGACTCTCTGTTCCAGTGACGCTGAGACTCTCTGTTCCAGTGACACTGAGACTCTCTGTTCCAGTTACACTGAGACTCTCTGTTCCAGTGATACTGGGACTCTCTGTTCCAGTTACACTGAGACTCTCTGTTCCAGTGACACTTAGACTCTCTGTTCCAGTGACACTGAGACTCTCTGTTTCAGTGACACTGAGACTCTCTGTTCCAGTGACACTGAGACTCTCTGTTCCAGTGACACTGAAACTCTCTGTTCCAGTTACACTGAGACTCTCTGTTCCAGTGACACCGAGACCCTCTGTTCCAGTGATACTGGGACTCTCTGTTCCAGTTACACTGAGACTGTCTGTTCCAGTGACACTGAGACTCTCTGTTCTAGTTACACTGAGACTCTCTGTTCCAGTGACACTGAGACTCTCTGTTCCAGTGACACTGAGATGCTCTGTTCCAGTGACACTGAGATGCTCTGTTCCAGTGACACTGAGACTCTCTGTTCCAGTTACACTGAGACTCTCTGTTCCAGTTACACTGAGACTCTCTGTTCCAGTTACACTGAGACTCCCTGTTCCAGTGACACTGAGACTCTCTGTTCCAGTGACATTGAGACTCTCTGTTCCAGTGACACTGAGACTCTCTGTTCCAGTGATAATGAGACTGTCTGTTCCAGTGACACTGAGACTCTCTGTTCCAGTGACACTGAGACTCTCTGTTCCAGTTACACTGAGACTCTCTGTTCCAGTGATACTGAGACTCTCTGTTCCAGTGACAATGAGACTGTCTGTTCCAGTGACACTGAGACTCTCTGTTCCAGTGTCACTGAGACTCTCTGTTCCAGTGACACTGAGATTCTCTGTTCTAGTGACACTGAGACTATCAGTTCCAGTGACTCTGAGACTTTCTGTTCCAGTGACTCTGAGACTCTCTGTTCCAGTTACACTGAGACTCTCTGTTCCAGTTACACTGAGACTCTCTGTTCCAGTGACACTGAGACACTCTGTTCCAGTGACTCTGAGACTCTCTGTTCCAGTGACACTGAGACACTCTGTTCCAGTGACACTGAGACTCTCTGTTCCAGTGATAATGAGACTGTCTGTTCCAGTGACACTGAGACTCTCTGTTCCAGTGACACTGAGACTCTCTGTTCCAGTTACACTGAGACTCTCTGTTCCAGTGATACTGAGACTCTCTGTTCCAGTGACAATGAGACTGTCTGTTCCAGTGACACTGAGACTCTCTGTTCCAGTGACACTCAGACTCTGTTCCAGTTACAGAGACTCTCTGTTCCAGTGATACTGAGACTCTCTGTTCCAGTGACACTGAGATTCTCTGTTCTAGTGACACTGAGACTATCAGTTCCAGTGACTCTGAGACTTTCTGTTCCAGTGACTCTGAGACTCTCTGTTCCAGTTACACTGAGACTCTCTGTTCCAGTTACACTGAGACTCTCTGTTCCAGTTACACTGAGACTCTCTGTTCCAGTGACTCTGAGACTCTCTGTTCCAGTTACACTGAGACTCTCTGTTCCAGTGACACTGAGACTCCCTGTTCCAGTTACACTGAGACTCTCTGTTCCAGTGACACTGTGACTCTCTGTTCCAGTTACACTGAGACTCTCTGTTCCAGTGACAGTGAGACTCTCTGTTCCAGTTACATTGAGACTCTCTGTTCCAGTGACACTTGACTCTCTGTTCCAGTTACACTGAGACTCTCTGTTCCAGTGACATTGAGACTCTCTGTTCCAGTGACACTGAGACTCTCTGTTCCAGTGACACTGAGACTCTCTGTTCCAGTCCCCTGAGACTCTCTGTTCCAGTGACACTTGACTCTCTGTTCCAGTTACACTGAGACTCTGTTCCAGCAACACTGAGACTCTCTGTTCCAGTGACACTGAGATGCTCTGTTCCAGTAATACTGAGACTCTCTGTTCCAGTGACATTGAGACTCTCTGTTCCAGTGACAATGAGACTGTCTGTTCCAGTGACACTGAGACTCTCTGTTCCAGTGACACTGAGACTCACTGTTCCAGTGACACTGAGACTCTCTGTTCCAGTGACACTGAGACTCTCTGTTCTAGTGACACTGAGACTCTCTGTTCCAGTGACACTGAGGCACTCTGTTCCAGTGACACTGAGACTCTCTGTTCCAGTAATACTGAGATTTTCTGTTCTAGTTACACTGAGACTCTCTGTTCCAGTGACACTGAGACTCTCTGTTCCAGTTACACTGAGACTCTCTGTTCCAGTGACACTGAGACTCTCTGTTCCAGTTACACTGAGATTCTCTGTTCTAGTGACACTGAGACTATCTGTTCCAGTGACTCTGAGACTTTCTGTTCCAGTGACTCTGAGACTCTCTGTTCCAGTGACAATGAGACTCTCTGTTCCAGTGACACTGAGACACTCTGTTCCAGTGATACTGAGACTCTCTGTTCCAGTGACACTGAGATTCTCTGTTCTAGTGACACTGAGACTATCAGTTCCAGTGACTCTGAGACTTTCTGTTCCAGTGACTCTGAGACTCTCTGTTCCAGTTACACTGAGACTCTCTGTTCCAGTGACACTGAGACTCTCTGTTCCAGTGACATTGAGACTCTCTGTTCCAGTGACACTTGACTCTCTGTTCCAGTTACACTGAGACTCTCTGTTCCAGCAATACTGAGACTCTCTGTTCCAGTGACACTGAGTTGCTCTGTTCCAGTAATACTGAGACTCTCTGTTCCAGTGACATTGAGACTCTCTGTTCCAGTGACAATGAGACTGTCTGTTCCAGTGACACTGAGACTCTCTGTTCCAGTGACACTGAGACTCTCTGTTCCAGTGACACTGAGACTCTCTGTTCCAGTGACACTGAGACTCTCTGTTCCAGTTACACTGAGACTCTCTGTTCCAGTCAAACTGAAACTCTCTGTTCCAGTGACACTGAGATTCTCTGTTCTAGTGACGCTGAGACTCTCTGTTCCAGTGACACTGAGACACTCTGTTCCAGTGACACTGAGACTCTCTGTTCCAGTAATACTGAGATTCTCTGTTCTAGTGACACTGAGACTCTCTGTTCCAGTGACACTGAGACACTCTGTTCCAGTGACACTGTGACTCTCTGTTCCAGTTACACTGAGATTCTCTGTTCCAGTGATCCTGAGATTCTCTGTTCCAGTGACACTGAGACTCTCTGTTCCAGTGACGCTGGGACTATCTGTTCCAATGACACTGAGACTCACTGTTCCAGTGACATTGAGACTCTCTGTTCCAGTGACGCTGAGACTATCTGTTCCAGTGACACTGAGACTCTGTTCCAGTGACACTGAGACTCTCTGTTCCAGTGACACAGAGACTCACTGTTCCAGTGACATTGAGACTCTCTGTTCCAGTGACGCTGAGACTATCTGTTCCAGTGACACTGAGACTCTGTTCCAGTGACACTGAGACTCTCTGTTCCAGTGACACTGAGACTCTCTGTTCCAGTCACACCGAGACTCTCTGTTCCAGTGACACTGAGATGCTCTGTTCCAGTGACACTGAGACTCTCTATTCCAGTGACACTGAGACTCCCTGTTCCAGTCACACCGAGACTCTCTGTTCCAGTGACACTGAGATGCTCTGTTCCAGTGACACTGAGACTCTCTGTTCCAGTGACACAGGATAGGGTGGGGTGGGTGAGAGCCCCTATGGAAGCTTTGGTAATTGATGCGTAGAGTGGATGAAACCTTTTGTGACTGGGTGGACGTGTGGAGTGGCCATAATGTTTTGTGATTTGATGGATGCATGGAGTGGATGGAACAACTATTTACAAATTGGGACTGAGACATCACGATACCTCCTCAGAGGAGTGAATCTACGTGGGCCGCCCCCGTCTCTATTCTGTTGCTGTCATTTAACCTGTTCCCAGATAAGGTAACAGTAGAAACTCTGGGTGACGGAAAGTCAGGCTCGATCTGGGCTACGGACAATAGAACTGTGCATTTCAATGGGGTACGACGATCTCCTGCTGGGTCTCAGTAAAGTGCGATGATCTTTGATGGGTGATTAATGGGACAAATGGACACTGACAGTCAGGGACCTACACACGGCGGCAGGATTGCAACACTGAACGAACTGAGAGAAATTCCAGCTAGCCAGGGGGAACGAGCTAAGGTACCTGCAACTCAAAAACCTCCTACGAAAGGAGACAAGGACGTACCCACAACCACCACGACAGACATTACTGGAAGAGTTACTGGACACAAGCAGACTAGATAAAGGAAACTGTAGTGACATGTATGACCGACTGGTAGATAGGGCCGACACCGCACTGGACGCAACAAGAAAGAAATGGGAGGAGAACCTGGGGATTGAAATAGGGTGGGGACTCTGAAGAAAAGCACTGCATCGGGTCAACTCCACATCCACATGCGCAAAGCTCAGCCTGACGCAGCTAAAAGTGGTACATAGAACCCACATAACAAGAACCCGTATGAGTAGGTTCTTCCCGGAGGTGGAGGATAGATGTGAACGGTGCCAAGGAGGCCCGGCCAACCACGCCCACATGTTCTGGTCTTGCCCCAGACTTGCGGGATACTGGACAGCCTTCTTCGAGGCAATGCCCAAAGTGGTGAGGGTGAGTGTGGAGCCATGCCCGAAAGTGGTGGTCTTCGGGGATTCAGACCAGCCAGATCTATTCCTGGGGAGGAGGGCGGACGCCCTTGCCTTTGCCTCCCTGATCGCCCGCCGTAGAATCCTGTTCGGCTGGCGGTCAGCAGCACCACCCAAAGCTGCAGACTGGCTGTCCGACCTCTCAGAATCTCTCCAAATGGAGAAAATTAAATTCGCCATCCGAGGGTCAGACGACGGCTTCCACAAAACGTGGGAGCCATTCACCCAATTGTTCCGGGACCTGTTTGTGGCCAACAAACAAGCAGAAGAATAGCCAGGTAGCCAAGCATCAGGGGAAAGTAGCCAAGGCATAAGAGGAAGAGATAGACCGGGAGAGGGGGGGGGTGTGGGACAGCTAAACCTGAGAGGAAAGAAAGGCGAACCACAGGAGGGGCGGGGGGGGGGCAGAAGCGGGGGGGTGGGGGATGGAGGGGGGGGGAGGGACGGGACAGGGGACAAGAGAGGAGAACCAGGGAGGTGGGGGGGAGGCAGGGAAATGACAGCTGGAAGGAGGGCACGGAAATGATAACAAACTTGGCATCTACAGGTACAGAGAACAAGGAGAATCCAGGCGAAAGACGGGGCGAACGGCTGAAGCTGAGGTGAGCCCGAGACGACAACAGCAGCAAGATCCGTCCGGGAGAAGCAAGTGCCAACACCAACACCAAACACATTTGAGTATTGCCTTGTAATTGTTTCTCCGGCACCCAAATGTATATCTACCTCTCCAGTCTCCACACCCCACCTCCCCCCCCCACAAACAGATACCTACGTATGTGTTGTAAATAATTTTGCCAGTTGTACAGAGTTGCTGGTGCACAATACCCTTCCAGTTATTTTATTTTATTTTTTATTTTATTTTTTATGATTGTGGTATTATCAGGTATTACAGCATTGCAGTACCCGAGAGGCTGAAGACCATTGGTTAAACCTAGGAGTTTACCACTGGCTGGTTGGTACGTAGCTCCGCCCTGACAGGCGGGGTATAAGAACCGGTGCCGTCCCAGCAGCCCTCTTTTCTGTACCGAAGCTGCTGGGGAACAGTTCCAGTCGATTAAAGCCTTCAGTTATGATACCACTTCGTCTTTGATTGTAATTGATCGCGCATCAATTATTAATTTTTTTTTGTTATGTTTGTGTGTGCCCTTCTTTTCTATAAATATATACATATATATCTTATTCTGTGTACATAATGGTAACTATACTTTGCTCAAAAACCCAATAAAAAAATATTTATAGAAAAAAGATTAACAAGGATTACAAAGTACATTTTTAGCTACAAAAGCCTCATCAGATAAATTCAATACACAGATTGGCTGTGGTCCAAAACACACACTCCACTCTGAACCCAATTGACCTGAGTTCTCTTCAGAATCCTTCCATATGGCTGTCATGTGAGTTTCCAATCTCCACTCCCAAAAACACGCTTTAAAATCTTCTCTCATAACAATACTTCCCTTGCCTTCTGAACTCTAGGTCAGATTTTTCAACGGTAGCACAGTGGTGAGCACTGTTGCTTCACAGCTCCAGGGTCACAGGTTCGAATCCCGGCTTGCGTCACTGTCTGAGTGGAGTCTGCATGTACTCCCTGTGTCAGCGTGTGTTTCCTCCGAGTGCTCCAGTTTTCTCCCACAAGTCCAGAAAGACATGGGGCTGGATTCTCCGTTCACCGACGCCAAAATTGTGAAATGCGATCGGGCAGAGGATAGTTCCGACGCCAAAATCGAGCTAGACGCCAGTTTAACGCCAAATCAGGATTCGCCGGCCCCCCAATAATGACGTAAACCCAGCGCTCGCTGCGCGGCCTGAAAGTACAGCAGGCATATCATTAGCGGGCCTGACGCTCGCTTCTTCTCCAGGGCCTCCGCGATTCAGCACCTCAGAAGGCCGATATCTATAGCGAGTTTCTAATGTGCTTTTAAAAATCGTGAACCTGGCCTGCTGGCTGCGGCGGCAGAGAGAGGAGGTAGGAAGTGGCGTGGGGTGACTGCGGTTTTCTGCCTCGAGCACCGGCCATGCTGACTGCGGCGGGGGGGGGGGGGGGGGTGTCCTGCCAGGGCCGGGGGAGAAGAGAGGGAGGTGGAGGGGAGACAGGCCGAGCAGCCGGGGAGCTCCCCCACAGGCCAGGGGCGGTGCCCAGGCACAGACCACCATTACGGCGGCCATCTTGCTGGCCAACTACCGCAGCCCCTGGGTGCACGCAGTGACAACGGCCGAATGGATGGGCCCCCCCCCCCATGACTACCCCACCCAACCGGCAGCCACCAACCAGGAGACCACCTAGGGCCGCACCGATTTCAGCCCCCAGATTAATTTCTAATCCATAGCCCCTTGCCTCAGTCTTTCCCATTCTGTCTGCACTTCTATCATTTTCCTACATTCCTCTGAACCTTCTTTCTCATCCATTAGCTCTTCAAGGCTCACTTCATGTTGCTGTATTAACTGTTGGGAAATTACTGCTGCACCGACACTTTTACACAAGCGTTTCATTAGGAAGCGAAGCATGATTATTACAAGTATTACAACTACCAGGATTATTAATCCATGCACTAGGTAAGACCCCCCGTGATCCGTCAAACAAGCAATTTAACCACCCATCTCTTGATGTTTCATGCAGTTTCTTAGTCTCTTTGCGGATATGATCCATGAGGTGGGTGATGTTCTCCGAACTATCAGGAATGTAGGTGCAACATTCCGAACCGATCACGGCACATGTCCCACCTTTGTTTGCAAGGAGGTAATCTAGGGCCATTCGGTTTTGCAGGGCTACGGTTCTTATTGCTACCATTTCATTATTTATCTCAGTCAATGCTTCAGTGGTGTAGTTTGCTACCTCTTCCAGGATTTTTGCTACCTTCCTTATTTCCTTTCATAGAATCATAGAATTTACAGTGCAGAAGGAGGCCATTCAGCCCATCGAGTCTGCACCGGCTCTTGGAAAGAGCACCCTACCCAAACCCACATCTCTACCCTATCCCCATTACCCAGTGACCCCACCCAACACTAAGGGCAATTTTGGACACTAAGGACAATTTAGCATGGCCAATCCACCTAACCTGCACATCTTTGGACTTTATTGCAAGAGCTACCCCAATGGGGGGGAAGCAGGATCCCAAAGTATCGCTGCTTTTCGGTTATTGCTCTCGTTTGTCACTTCATCATTTAGTAATGGTCGCCTAGATTGGCGAGGTGGTGTATAAAGGGGACTACATACCCCAGATAACAGGCTCTCGTCCAATTCTCTGGCAGCCAGGGATATGCCTTGTGGCCACAAATAAAGTACGTCCCATTGTATGAAGTGAGTTTGTCCACGTCAAACCCTTCAGCCATCAGGGAGTACTTGAAGGTACCTGTCCCGTTAGCGTATTGGACGTCTAGTGTACACCCACAAAACTGAGGAGACGTATATACGGGATAGACCTTGGATGTGTTGGCCACTACAAATTTGTGCTTGCATCGACTAGCACCTATGAATATCCCTTTAACCACATTCCTTACTAAATATATTATTCCCAATGGTCTTCCCATGTTGGTGGTAGAGTGAGGGTAAGAAACTAAGGCTGGTGGGATCGGTCATAATTTGGTTAGTACCACATCCCAAAGGTGTTCATTGGATAGCCACCCTTTTTCCAGGGTCTTGGGGATATGGGGAGAAACGATAAACTCGAAGCTGCCCCGCCGTCTGGGTATCTTACCACAGATGCGATTCTCATTGTCCTCAGGGATTGATGAGTACCATGCTGGTAAATATACCATTCTACTGTTTTTGACAGGTTAAGCGGAACAGGTCTGAGGGGGATCCCTCCCTTGCATGGGTTGGGATATGTGTACATACCCAGCAACCAGAAACATTCATATCCTTTGCGTACACATATGACATATACAGATACGTGTTTACATGTAATTCCCTTTTTTTTTCGCAACTTTACCCTCCCTTGGTCAACGCATCCCAAGGGTAAAGTCTTATTTTTGTTTCTGCAACTATAGTCCCATTTACAGTTGACCCAATGACAGGGTAGGTTGCCCTTCGACATACCACTGATGAGTATGGTCTGATTGCATCGTTGTACGTAGTCCGAACATCCGTCCGCTGGGGTCGCGTTCCAAGGTCCTTCTCCTGAGCCTTGACTGGTGCATTGTAAGGTGTCTCCTCGACAGAGGTGATGTGTCCGCCTTCATTTGGGACCACAGATCCTTCGCTTGGCCTCCCCCTTCGTCTCCAAAAGTCCCAGCAGGGTTACAATAATAAGTGTGGCCTTCATCCTTTAAGTGATGCCGGAGTTATTACCTAGGGCTCAAAACAGAGGGTTATTTTCTATTGCATTTTCACAACCGTACAATGGTGGATGTGGATCCAGGCATTTCTGCCTTCCACTTTTACAGCAGTGGTAGAATTGAGGAGGACCTGGTATGGTCCTTCCCATCGGGGTTCTAATCCTTTTTTAATTTCCAATTACGAATCAGGACATACTCTCCCGGATTAATAGTGACAGAACTGGACAAGGGAGGTATCTCCTCATAAGCAGCTCGCACCCGTGAATGGAGGCCTTTAGCACTTTGGTCAAGGCTATCACATAGTTGGCCATTTCAATAGTCATATGGTGAAACTGTACTTCCTTAGGGCTTTCTTGATCCCAGGTAGTGCGAAAGGGTCTTCCGTATAGAATTTTGGCGGGACTCAGTCGTGTCTTTCCAGCCGGGGTTGCACGTATCTGGAAGAGGGCAATAGGCAATCATTTGAGCCAAGTGGCTCCAGTCTCTGCCTGTAGTTTTGCCAGTTTTGTTTTTAATGTCTGATTAGCTCTTTCTACCATTCCCGCTGCCTGGGGTCGGTAAGCGCAATGTAATTGTTGTTTTATTCCCAGCTGAGTACAAAATTCCTTATTGATCTGTCCCACAAAATAAGGTCCATTATCAGAGCTTAATCGATATGGAATCCCAAATCTAGGAACAATTTCTCGCATTAAAACTTTTACTACCGTGGAAGCTTTGTTATCTACAGTGGGGTAAGCTTCTATCCATTTACTAAATACATCAACAATAACCAATACATGTTTATAACATTGGCATCTTTCCAACTCAATGTAATCCATCTGGAGTGTCTCAAAGGGACCTTCCGGTAGCGGGGTTTTACCCATTTCACAGGGTACTGCTTTTCCAGGGTTATATCGCTGACATACCATGCAATGACTGCTAATGTTTTGTGCTATGTCCTGCAGTCTTGGATGCCACCAAGTCTTCAGCAATATATCTCTCGGGCTCGAGAGACTTAGGTCTCTTATGGTGGGCACATTCCTTTTTCAAAACCCCCGCAGTTTTAACAATTCCCCCTTCCGTTAATTCAATACCCAACTTTAAGGCATCCTGCCAGCTAGCCAATAAAGATGCATCTTTTAATTTTTGACATTACTCCCGCCATAACACAATCAATTCCTTAGCCGTGGAGCTACGGTTATGTTGCCAGATAATTTGTTGTGCCTCTACAACCATAGGAAAATCTTTCGGCCCCCCCAGGGGCTATTTTCCCTGCCCCAAATTTTTACGCAGTTCCCCCGATAACTGCTGCAGCTGCTTAGAATGTTCCGGATACTGTTTGCAAAGAATCTTAAGCGCGCTTCCACTATCAGAGTTGCTATCCAAAGTCTTACCCAATGTCTCCTATCCTCGGATGATCCTCACGGTTACTCACTTAATTTGGCAGCGAGCCTAAGTCGCTTATTCAATCAAGAATTAGAACGGGGTAAGTACTATATTTTGGACGGAGTTATCGGGCTCCGCTGTAGCCAACAGTCAACCCGGAGTGTCGAACAAGTCAAGACACTAGTTGAGACACTCTCTTGTTTCAAGGGCAACCTTTTATCACGAAGGTATCAAGCAACCAGAAGGATCATCATCAGCCAAGCACCTTTCTTCGGCCGAAGGCCTCTAACCCTCGCGCATAGGCCTCTAACCCTGATTCGAAGAGGACTCTAACCTCTTACGGGCCTACAACCCTGATTCGAAGAGGACTCTAACCTCATACAGGCCTCTAACCCTGTCTCGGGCCTCTATCCCAGACTGTAACAGGGGTTAGCCGGACTGACCTGGATCTCGTAAGAGTCTCTTCAGAAAGAGACGGTAGGACCAGGTCGCGCTCGGAACAGTGGAGGGGGAAACTAAAGTGGTAACAAGAGTAATCACAATTGGGGGCCAATCCCTCCTTCGCGTCTGGACACGATCAGTCAGTTACACCGTCTGCTCCTGGCGAGGCTCCGTGAGATCCCACCGCTACCACCAAATGAGAATTCGCTATTGTCAGTCCGGATGAAATGATCAATCGAACACCAAGTCACTTCAACGTACGTTTATTCACGGCCGGGGCTGCACCACAGTACTTCGGGGGAGCACAGCAGTAAGCCAACATTAGTACATTCGACAGTAGCTTATGTACAGTATGACACTGTCCATTTTCTAAGGACGGCCCCCTTAGAGGCCCAGGTTAGGGACACATTCTGTTGCTCTCAGCTAAGTTATTATTATCTTTAGAATGAGGAACTCATTCCCTCATCTGCATCCTGTTTTCCGGTTCTTGCAGACTGTCTAGTGCAAAAGCAGAAGCGATTCATCTCGAAAGTCACGTACACAGTTACAAAGCTTTGACATTCCAGTTTACACAAAGCTTTGACATTCTATTTCCCATCGAGCTCTATTTGACATTCCATTTCCCATCAAGCTCTATTCTATCTTGATTTGACATTCTATTTCCCATCAAGCTCCGATTCTATCTTGAGCCAAGCTCTCACCAGGTCCGAGGGCAAAATCGGGGCCGGGGTGCGTGGGTGGGGCACGTGGTGGCAACCCGGGCCACCGTATAGCCTGTGGCACCTGGTTGGGCACAGGTGTGTGTGCCATGCTAACATGTTTGCCTTTCACCCCATGCAAAAAATAATCGTTTTTGGTCATCAACCTGTGATGCTGGCCATCGTTGCGATCACCGCTGGCCTGCATGAAGTCCTGTGGCAGCATGAGCGGGGACCGCTCAGAGAGGAGGTGATGGCTGGAGCAGAGGAGCGGGTTGCAGACAGTCAGGTGTCAGCCACTCAAGCTGGAGGGCCACCCGCCTGACAGGATGAGGAGGGGGAGGAGAAGGAGGTGCCAAGGAGGTGCCGGATGAGGCCCCACATGTACCGGCGCCGTATGTCGTTTGAGGACCCTCCGGAACGGGCATGCAGAAGGTGACTGCTGTTCAGCAGGGAAACAATCAGACACATATGCCAAATGATGGCACACCTGGCACCGCATGGGTATGGGGGAGGACACCCGCTACCGGTGGCCGTCAAGGTGAAGGTTAGCGTTGGGGCCATTCCAGTCGCCAAGTGGGGATCTGTCCGGCATCTCCTAGGCACTGGCGCACAGGTGCATCAGAGCCATCACTGACGCCCTGTATGCCCAGATGGAGCGGTACATCGATTATCTTATGGACCGCGCCCACCAGGATGACCGGGCAGCTGGCTTCGCTGCCATCGCAGGGATGGCCCGTGTCCAGGGGTGATAGACGGGATGCATATCGCGCCACGGCCACCAGCCGACAACAGGCCGCTGTCCACGAACAGGAAGGGGTACCATTCAATGAACATCCAGGTGGTCTGCAATCATCAGATGCGCATTACGTACGGCTGCGCCCGATACCAGGGCAGTGTGCATGACCCGTTCATACTGGCGCATTCGGTGATCCCCGAAATGTTCGAGGGTCGCTCCTTGCCCCGGCTGCAGGGCTGGTTGCTGGACGGCAGGGGTTACTCCTTGAGGCCATGGCTCATGATGCCTATATGGAGGCGACAGACCGACGCGGAGACTCGATGCAACGATGTTTATATAGCGACCAGGGGTGTGGTTGAGAGGTGTTTTGGGGTCCTGAAGATGCGTTCAGGTGTCTGGACCACTCTGGAGTCCAGGAGGGTCGCCCATATCGTGGTGGTCTGCTGAATTGCGCCGCAGAGGGGTAATGTGCTGCAGGAGGATGAGGAGGAAGGGCAGGCCTCGTCCGACAAGGTGGATGATGGGGAGGGGGACAATGAGCGGGACATGGGCCTGGCCAGGCAGAGGAGGTCACACAATGATACCGCCAAGGCAAGCGCGCACGGGACGCCCTCGTCGCGACACGATTCACAGACTAGATGGGAGGGGGACACTGGTCAGGAGCATGTACACCACCATCGCTCACCCCCTCACCTGCCACACCACCGAACACCCTCACCTCCCACACCACCAAACCACCCGCATGCATACCCCCTCCACGATGCAGACCTGCGGCCCTGTGAGTTTGGGGCACTGGGTTGCCAGTGACAGCGGATCTGGTCCGTGAGATGGAGGATGATGACAGCCCACTCTGCAATGAGCTCCATGCTTGATGCTCGATCAATAACTCCTGAGACGAGATTGGAGGCAATTGAAGGCTTTATTGCACTAGATGTTTCCCCCAGCAGCGTAGGTACAGAATGCAGCTGCTGGGAAGACACAGGCTCTTATACTCTGCCTTACTGGGCAGAACCAGCAGGCAGGCTTCACCAATGAAAATTGCAGTCTCAGGTACCTCCCACACCAATGGTCTTACAGCATTATTCAGGGTACCGTAATACCCCTAATAACGACTATGACATTCACCCCCTGTTTAAAAAAGAGTCCGGCGGGGGTGGTGGTCTTGCGTTATACAGTGGTAGAGGTGTAGGTTATGGTGGTACCCGGTATACATTAGCACAGTGTTTTGCCTCGTTACATGTCGCAACTATTTACAGTAATTATCTACAGTCAGAGTGAAGCAATCAGTCGATTGGGAGCCCTGGTCGTCCTCTGCGATCGTCGTAATCTCGGCGGTGGTGCAGGCACTGGCTCGTGCATCCGTGGCTCCGGGAGCATGGCTTTGGCTTCTTCAGCAGTTTCATCACCCCTAGATTGGACCAGTGGAAGGACCGATCCACCTGGGAAGGGGGCAGCTATGGTGTGCACCGGTGGGAGGGAGGATGGGGTCGGTAGTGGAGGTGTGGGTAGGGATCCAGCAGGCGCCAGGTCCCGTAGGGAGACCGTATCCTGTTGGCCATCGGGGTACACCACGTAGGCGTATTGAGGGTTAGCGTTCAGGAAGTGGACCCCCTCGACCAATGGGTCTGACTTGTGCGCCCGCACGTGTTTGCGGAGCAGAATGGGTCCAGGAGCTGCCAGCCAGGATGGGAGCGAGATCCCGGAGGAGGACTTCCCAGGGAAGACAAGGAGACATTCGTGATTGGTTTGGTTGGTCGTGGTACACAGTAGTGATCGGCTAGAGTGGAGAGCATCCGGGAGGACCTGCTGCCAGCGGGAGACTGGGAGATTCCTGGACCATAGGGCCAGTAGGACGGTCTTCCAGACCGTTCCGTTCTCCATCTCCACCTGCCCATTTCCCCGGGGGTGGGAACTGGTCATCCTGCTCGAGCAATGCCCTTGCTGAGCAGGAACTGACATAGTTTGTCGCTCATGAAGGAGGACCGCCTATCGCTGTGTAGGTAGGCGGGGAAACCAAACAGCGTTAAGATACTGTAGAGGGCTTTTATGACGGTGGATGCGGTCATGTAGGGGCAGAGGATGGCGAATGGGAACCGTGAGTACTCGTCAATCACGTTCAAGACGTACGTGTTGCGGTCGGTGGAGGGAGGGGCCCTTTGAAGTCCAGACTGAGACGTTCAAAGGGACGGGAAGCCTTTCTCAGGTGCGCTTTCTCTGTCCTGTAGAAGTGCGGCTTGCACTCGTCGCAGATTTGGCAATTCCTGGTGGCTGTCCTGACCTCCTCGATGGTGTAGGGCAGGTTTCGGGTCTTAATGAAATGGAAGAATCGAGTGACCCCCGGGTGGCAGAGGTCCTCGTGGAGGGCCCGGAGGCGGTCCACTTGTGCGTTGGCACATGTGCCGCGGGACAGGGCATCAGAAGGCTCGTTTAGCTTCCCGGGATGATACAAGGTCTCATAGTTGTAGGTGGAGAGCTCGATCCTCCACCATAAGATCTTATCGTTCTTTATCTTGCCCCGCTGTGCATTATTGAACATGAAAGCAACTGACCGTTGGTCAGTGAGGAGAGTGAATCTCCTGCCGGCCAGGTAATGCCTCCAGTGCCGCACTATGGCCTGGGCCTCCTTTTCAACTGAGGAATGGAGGATTTCTGAAGCATGGAGGGTGTGTGAGAAGAAGGCCACAGATCTGGCCGCTTGGTTAAGGGTGGCCGCCAGGGCTACGTCGGACGTGTCGCTCTCGACTTGGAAGGGGAGGGATTCATCGATTGTGTGCATCATGGCCTTTGCAATGTCCACTTTGATGCGGCTGAGGGTCTGGCGGGCCATTGCCGACAGGGGGAAGACTGAGGATTGAATTAGTGGGCGGGCCTTGTCCGCATAGTTGGGGACCCACTGGGCATAATACGAAAAAAATCCCAGGCAGCGTTTCAGGGCCTTGGAGCAGTGGGGGAGGGGGAACTCCATGAGGGGGCGCATGCGTTCGGTATCTGGGCCTATAACTCCATCATGCACTCCGTAGCCGAGGATGGCTAGACGGTCGATGCTGAACACGCATTTGTCCTTGTTATATGTTAGATTAAGGATTTTTGCGATATGGAGGAATTTTCGGAGGTTGGTGTTGTGGTCCTGCTGGTCGTGGCCGCAGATGGTGACGTTATCGAGGTACGGAAATGTGGCCCGCAAACCGTACTGGTCAACTATTCGGTCCATCACCCGTTGGAAGACCGAGACTCCATTTGTGACACCGAAGGGAACACTTAGGAAGTGGTAGAGCCGCCCATCTGCTTTGAATAGGGCGGATAGGGAGCTGGTGGTAGTCGGATTTTAGATCCACCGTGGAAAAGACCTTGTATTGTGCAATCTGATTGAACAGATCAGATATGCGGGGGAGAGGGTATGCATTGAGCTGCGTATACCTGTTGATGGTCTGACTATAATCGATGACCATCCTATGCTTCGCTCCGGTCTTTACAACCACTACTTGAGCTCTCCAGGGACTGTTGCTAGCCTCAATAATACCTTCCTTCAGTAACCGCTGGACTTCCGACCTAATGAAGGTCCGGTCCTGGGCGATGTACCATCTGCTCCTGGTGGAGACGGGTTTGCAATCCGGGGTGAGGTTCGCAAACAGGGAAGGCGGATCGACTTTGAGGGTCGCGAGGCTCAGACAGTGAGGGGGGTTATAGCGCCGCCGAATTTAAAAGTTAAGCTCTGGAGGTTACATTGGAAGTCTAACTCTAGGAGCGTGGCAGCGCAGAGGTGAGGAAGGACGTAGAGCCGGTAATTTTTAAACTCCCTTCCCTGGATCGTGAGGTTCGCTGTGCAGAACCCTTTGATCGGTACAGAGTGAGACCCGGAGGCCAGGGAGATTTTTTGGTTGACTGAGTGGATAGGAAGAGAACAGCGCCTTACAGTACTGGGGTGTATGAAGCTCCCTTTGCTCGCGGAGTCGATCAGGCAGGATGTTTTATGCCCGTTGATGAGCACGGTCGTCGTCGCAGTCGAGAGTGTTCGGGGCCGAGACTGGTCCAGGGTCACCGAGGCAAGTCGTGGCAAAATTTGGATATTTTCCTCGGGCGGTGTTTGGTCATCTGAGTTGGGGTCCTGAGAGTCCAGCCAAGATGGCAGCGCCCACTGGTCGCGCATCGCTGAAGGTGTACAAGACGGCGGCACCCAGCCGTCACACGTGGTCCCCGGGGTCAAGATGGCGGCGCCCGGAGGCCGCACGTGGCCCTGGAGAAGGAAGATGGCGGCGCCCGCTGGCCGCACATGGCTCGTGGAGAGGGTTGTGGTGGCGGTCCCGGTCTACCCCCGGAGACCATGGCGACCGCCCGGGCCTGGCATACTGCCATGAAATGGCCCTTTTTGCCGCACCCTTTGCAGATGGATGAGCGGGCTGGGCAGCGCTGCCGGGGGTGCTTGGCTTGCCTGCAAAAATACAGCGGGGCCCCCCGGGGTTGCCTGCCAGTCTCGCAGCACAAGCTTGTGGGGGGATGGGGGATGCATCGGAGTCGGCCGCGGGGGGGGGGGGGGGTGGTCCACGCTGCCCAAGGGGCTGCCGTGCGATCAGGGACGTAAGCGCGGGCGTTTTGGGAGGCCACATCCAGGGAGCTAGCAAGGGACCGTGCCTCCTTGAGGCCGAGAGTCTCTTTCTCCAGCAATCGCTGACGAATTTGGGAGGACAGCATACCTGCAACAAAAGCAACCCGGATCGAAAATTCTGTGTGGTCGCTGGCCGAAACGTGCTGGCAGTCACAGTTCCTCCCTAACACCAGGAGCGCATGGTAGAACTCGTCCAGTGATTCCCCGGGTATTTGTCGCCTCATTGCTAGCAGATGTCGGGCATAGACCTGATTTATAGGGCGAATATAGTGTCCTTTCAGCAGGGTCATTGCGGCCTCGAAATCGTCCGCATCCTCGATGAGGGTGTCGATCTCTGGGCTCACCCTCGAGTGGAGAACTTGTAGTTTCTGGTCCTCCTTAGGTTCAGTCGTGGCCATCCTGAGGTACCCTTTGAAGCGCGCCAGCCAGTGTTTGAAGGTTGCCGCTGAGTTTGCCGCGTGGGGGCTGAGTTGCAGACGCACCGGCTTGATTCAGAGCTCCATTCTTTAAAATTTAGTGCAATAAATTGATGCTCGATCAAGAACTCCAGAAGCGAGATTGGATGACAATTGAAGGCTTTATTGCACTAGATGTTTCCCCCAGCAGCGCAGGTACAGAATGCAGCTGCTGGGGAGACACAGGCTCTTATACTCCGCCTTACTGGGCGGAACCAGCAGGCAGGCTTCACCAATGAAAATAGCAATCTCAGGTACCTCCCACACCAATGGTCTTTCAGCATTATTCAGGTTACCGTAATACCCCTAATACTGACTACCACAATGCTCCACATCGTTTGACTATGTTTGACTCATGCCCACAGTAGCTACTTGCATCTGGGTGATCCCTGCGTGCGAGCTGGCCAGTCCATCACACGGTCCTGTCGAATCACCTTACGGGCCCTAACACTACGCCTAGGTGGTTACCCGGACAGTACAGCAGGAGTGGAGGCAGACTACTATGAGTCCTGCCCTGCGGAGAGGCAGGTGTTGGCTGGAAAGTTTCCTGGGGATACCCGGCCGGGATGGGCCCAGCTGCTGCTCGGTTCTGCCCACTGCCCATCCAGATGCACCAAGGACAGGAGGGGGGGGGAGTCCGAGGTGCTGCGCTTGGGGCACCCGATGGCCCCCGGACTACTCCATGGGACGAGAGTGCGAGCGGGGATATCCCCTGAGGCCCCCCCCCGCCACAAGGCGCTGCCAGTCCTAGAGGCTCACTCTGGTCTCGACAATGGTCTGCATGTTAGTGGCAATGGAACACAGGGAGTGGCCCATCTCTGTCTGGGACTGCACCACATCACTATGCGACCGTGCCAATACCTTGAGGGTCAGTGTCACATCAGCCAGTGAGTGGGCCTCAGAGTGTGGGCCACATCCCTCTGGGACTGGGTCACTTCCCTCCGGGACTGGGTCACTTCCCTCTGTGTCTGCGCCATGCTGGCCTTCACCTTGGCAATGCCGCCGATGCTCTCAGCAATGGCCTGCTGTGACTGGGCCACGTTGAGGAGCGCCGCTGCAATCTCCAGCTGGCTCTGGCACATGGCTGCCTGTGAGAGGACAGCCCTATCCTGAGCCTCGGGCCCTACCTGCACAGAATGCCCTGGGCCTTGTACACGCTGACCCATATCTGACACCGTCGGCCCCATTGCCTCCACCCTGGACGCCACCCATGCGGTTTCGGCCTGGGTGGCACGCATGACCAACCAGGTGCCATGGACTACACGGTGGCCCCGGTTGGCACTGCGGGCCCCACCCGCGCATGTCCGTCCCCCCCACCACCGCACCCTGGTCCTGTTGCCAGGAGCACCGTTGACTGGCACTGCCCTCACTGGGGGCTGCCTTCGGTGTGGCCCTGGGTGGACCACGGTAGGTGGCTGGCAGTTGGGTGGGGTGTTCGGGGGTGGAGTTAGCGCATCCATACAGCTGTGAAAACCGCTCATAATTGCTTCAACTCTCGATTCCCAGACTCTATCAAAATACCTTCAAACGTTCATTTCCCTCTGACGTCTGCTGTCCCACTTTCAATCTGTTGACTGCAATCGTCTCCTTAACTCAGAACCCTTTGTTAATGTTTCCTTGAGTTCTTCCGAATACAATACCCTTCAAGCTACCTTTGCTTCCTAACTTGCGCGCCATCAAACCGCATCGTCATGTCGGAAAATCAGCGACTGCATAATTGATGTGGCCAGCATTGCATGATTTGGCTTAAATTCCCATCGACTACTATGGAGGGGAACACTCCCGATTCACACCCCTGCCAGGGGATTTAAGCCTGGAATTGAAAATTTTACCCACTGTGTTATTCTCCATTTGACAGCAATCAGCTGGTAGTTTGGAAACACCCTGAGCCCAACAGAGAGACTCTGCAATTCACAACAACCAAAATCCCCAAATGATCAGCATCTCTCAGAGTTTTACATGAGCTTATTGTCACCTTTTAGTAAAATACTCACCGTTTCCCCTGGAGGGTGTGCCTGAATGTCATTCTGTGAGAACTCAGCTGAAGAGAATTTCTTCTGGTCCATTTTAGCAAATTAATGAATGATTCTCCACTTGCTCAAGGGCCTGGATGTAAAAACTGAGGACACTTTTGTCCAAGTTAATTTTCAAAACTTGTCTTGTTCAAGTCTCTCACTACAAATGATTCTGTTTCTCACCAGGTAATAACTCGTCCACCGTCAAAGTTCACTCTCTTACTCTGGCAAGTAAACTGGTGATTTACTCAGATTCTCATCATGTTCAACCTCACAGAACATTTCATCCATCAATTAGACAATTTGAATGCTTTGAATGCCAAATATCCCTAATGCAGATTATTTGCATCCCCTTCAGTACCACCATATATTTTTTTATAATCTTTATTGTCACAAGTAGGCTTACATTAACACTGCAATGACGTCACTGTGAAAAGCCCGTCGTCGCCTCATTCAAGCGTCTGTTTGGGTACACAGAGGGAGAATTCAGAACCTGGGCTAGGGTCCCAGGTTCGATTCCCGCTTGGGTCACTGTCAGTGCAGAGTCTACACGTTCTCCCCGTGTCTGCGTGGGTTCCCCCGGGTGCTCCGGTTTCCTCCCACAAGTCCCGAAAGACGAGCTGTTAGGTAATTTGGACATTCTGAATTCTCCATCTTGTACCCGAACACGTGCCGGAATGTGGCGACTAGGGGATTTTCACAGTAACTTCATTGCAGTGTTAATGTAAACCTACTAGTGGCAATAATAAAGATTATTATTGTTGTCAGACAGTGACTGCGCCACCTCCCTCTGGGTCTCTTGCACGTCAGCCAGCATCCAGGCAGTGCCGCTGGCGACCTCAGCCGTGGCCTGCTGTGAATGAGCCCTGCTATGGAGCACTGCCGCAATGTCTAGGTGGCCCTGGTACATGGTGGCCTGTGACAAGGCAGCCCTGTCCGAGCCTCCGACACTGCCTACACTGTGCCCCAGGTCTTGGGCATCTTGACCCATGGCCGATACCTTCGCCCACAGATCCTCCTGTACGGTGAGGGCCTGGGTGACACACATAGTCCTGCAGGCTATTGGGCTCCTGCAACTGCACCGTCAGGCACTAGATAGTTGCTGGCACCCCCTCGCAGTCCTTGGCTCTGCAGCTTCATCTCCACTATCAAAGGGAATGCCCTTTCCAGAAACTCAAAACCCCTCTGGATGGCAGCCAGACCCTGTGGCTAGGCTTCCCTCCGACCGTTCGTCCCCTGATGTACATCCACCTGATGTACACAGCATGTGTGTGGTGCACACCAGGAATTGCCCCAGGAGCCTCTTCACTAAATTGCCCAACCCTGGTGAGTGGTTTTGGGATGGTGGAGGGTGTTGGAGACAGCTGAGTCACAAAGTCAGTGTCATCCCCGGACTGGTGCTCCAGGGTGTATTGG
Organism: Scyliorhinus torazame; assembly: GCF_047496885.1. NCBI lineage: Eukaryota > Metazoa > Chordata > Chondrichthyes > Carcharhiniformes > Scyliorhinidae > Scyliorhinus > Scyliorhinus torazame. The sequence goes on along the minus strand of NC_092711.1, from coordinate 208,756,272 downwards.
GCTGCGTGTCTGTGTGTCCTCTTCCTCGCTACTATCCACTTGAGGTTGGAGTTGTGGTTGGGGTCCGGAGTGGGGGACATCAGAAGGGCCTGCCTCATCGGCATCAGATCCTGCAAGACACAAGACATAACATATAATTGGATCGTGGGTTGGCGTGGCGGCTGGTGGTGGAGGGAGGTGGGTTGTGGGGTTGGTGGAGTCTGTGGGCGGTGGTGGTGAGGGGTTGTGGGTGTCGTGGTGGGGTGGTGAATGGGGGGTGAATGAAGGTGGCTGGATGGGTGGGCGGTTGTGGTGCTGGGAGTGGCGACATACAAGCCTTTGGGAACTGCAACTCAGCGGGGTCTCACTTGCTCACTTGCTCAGCCAATGCCGAACTCCGCCTCCGGGCCCACCAACCAGGTCCAGGGCCCGCTGCTCTGCTGAGGTGAGGGGCCACAAGTCCGGTGGTCCTCCTCAGTCCTTTTGCTCTCCTGGTGGTTCTGCGCCGACTTCTCCTGGGTGGGGTGGGGGAGATAGGCAACGGACAGGTTCCCATCCCCTTGCCACATTAGGTTAAACCCTCTCCAGCAGCACTAGCAAACATTCCCCCCAAGGACGTTGGTTCCAGTTCCGCCCAGGTGCAGACCGTCCCATCTCCCCAAAATGGGTTCCAATGTCCCAGGAATTTGAATCCCTCCCTCTTGCACCATCTCCCAAGCCACGTATTCATCTTATCTACTCTGACTAGGACATGGCACTGGTAGCAATCCTGAGATTACTACCTTTGAGGTCCTACTTTTCAGTTTAACTCCTACTGCCCTAAATTCAGCTTGTAGGACCTCATCACGTTTTCTACCTATATCGTTGGTGCCTATATGCACCATGACAGCTGGCTGCTCCCCCTCCTCCTCCAGAATGGCCTGCAGCCGCTCGGAGACATCCTTGACCTTTGCACCAGGGAGGGAACATACCATCCTAGAGTCTCGTTTGCAGCTGCAGAAACGCCTGTCTATTCCCCTTACCATTGAGTCCCCTATCACTATATCACTGCCATGCTTTATCCAGACCTCCTGTGCAGCGGAGCCAGCCATGGTACCATGAACCTGGCTGCTGCCATCTTCGCCTGGTGAGCCATCTCCCACAACAGTATCCAAAATGGTATATCTGTTTTGGAGGGAGTTTACCTCAGGGGACCCCTGCACTGCCTTCCTACATTTCCTCTGTCTGGTGGTCACCCATTTCCTATCTCACTCAGTAATTTTTAACTGCGGTGTAACCAACTCACTAAACGACTTCCTCAACATCGTGGATGCTTCAAAGTGAATCCAACCACAGCTCCAGAGCTGTCATGCAGTCTAACGAGAGCTGCAATTGGACACACGTCTTGCACGTAAAGGAGCCAGGGACACGGGAAGGGTCCCTGAATTCCCACATCGCATAAGAGGAGCATGACATGGGCCTGGGGTCTCCTGCCATGACTTAACCCTTTAGTTAACTTACAACAACTACAATGCCAAGAGAACACAAGAAAAAATAAAAGAAAAACTATTCGTCACTCACTTACCTGCTGGTCGAGCTAACTGAGTTGACATCTCCAAGAATCCTCTTCTGCCGCCTCTGCTGGACGATGATCTTCCTCCTGTTTGTCACTGGAGGGGTTCTTCAGCTATCCACAGTAAAGTCGAGGTGACTGAGTTGACTTCTCCCAGAATCCTCTTCTGTCACCTCTCCTGGATAGTATGGTTACCCAGAAATGTTATGGCCCACTACAGGTGAGGTTTCCCAGGGAAGATCCTTTAAATTGTTGGATACCCCCTAATTGTTGCAATCCCAGGTGAGGAAGGGTGAACTGGCTCCCTGGCTTTACCTAAACCCCTCTCTGTTAGCTGCAACAAGATTTACTTGAGAAAGGATCGCTTTCCACAGATACCTTTTTCTCAGAGCCGAAAGTTAATTTTTAAATGGAGCTAATTGAACCAGCCTTTATTGAATTAAAGTTGGAATGAGTTTATTAATTACTAAAGGCAAGAAAATGATTCAAGAAATACATGTGTACACATTCATATAGATCAGAAGGGAAAATTAACTTCAAAGTCAGGAAATATATTTTCGGATATGGTATCCAGAACACTCCTTGTTTCATAATGAGTTGGATGGTGAACTGTTGTGGCCATTGCAATTCAAGATTCCAGTAGAGCTGACTGCAGCAGGTGAATAGTCAGTTTATGAATTCAGATTTCTAAGGTTTGCCAGTGAAGCTTTCCAGTTTTCTTTTCAGCTGCCTTCTTTTGCTGACTTCCACAGTCAGAGAGAGATCGAGGATCTACCTGCAAAAATGTCTACTTGCAGGGGTACTGTGAAAGTGCATCTTGGTTTTTACTTTTACTGTGGCAAAGTTTCAAGCATTTGTTCTCACAGAATACACACACACAATAACTGGAACAGCTTGGCTTTTAACCCATTCTTTGTATATTCCAAGTGGGAAAGTGAATCCACAAACATCTGCTAGCCATTACACACAATATTTCTTGATAAGATGGCCATGATGTCCCTTTGTCTCCACAAGAGATAATAATTAGTGTGTCGATGCTCTTAGAAGTATGTTGTCTAGTAAGACTGTTTTTTTTTAAATTTAGAGTACCCAATTCATTTTTTCTAATTAAGGGGCAATTTAGCATGGCCAATCCACCTAGCCTGCACATCTTTGGGTTGTGAGGGCGAAACCCACGCAAACACGGGGAGAATATACAAACTCAACAAGGACAGTGACCCAGAGCCGGGATTGAACCTGGGACCTCGGCGCCATGAGGCTGCAGGGCTAACCCACTGCGCCACCAGGCTGGGGTTACATTGTCTCTTAGAGAATCACCCTGCAACAATTCAGCCAGTGGTTTATGTGTGGCCAATTGTTTTTAGACAAAACTCAGGTCCAAAATTTCCAGACACATTTCAATGTTTTTCCCCCTCATAATTAGGACAGTAATGAAAATGTTTCTTTCATAACTATGCTGATAACAGAGTAGGAACCATCCAAATTCTCTGGCTTTAACTCATGATTTCAGGGGGCGTATGCTTTCCAGACACAAGGACAGGGCTCAATGGATGTTGAAACATCCTGGCCAATTGAGCAGCATGGTATCAGTGGTTAGCATAGTTGCTTCAGAGATCCAGGGTCCCAGGTTCGATTCCCGGCTTGGGTCACTGGCTGTGCGGAGTCTGCACGTTCTCCCCGTGTCTGCGTGGGTTTCCTCTGGGTGCTCCGGTTTCCTCCCACAGTCTAAAGGTGTGCAAGTTAGGTAGATTGGCCACGCTAAATTGCCCTTAGTGTCCAAAAGGTTTAGGTGGGGTTACTGGGTTATGGGTGTGGCCTTAAATGGGTGCTAATTCCAGGGGCCGGTGCAGACTTAATAGGCTGAATGGCCTCCTTCTGCACTGTAAAATCTATGATTCTAAGGGCTCTCCCAGTGCATTTTCCAGAATACCTCTGGGTTACAATCATCTGGAGACCTGGGACATAGGCTGGGATATTTGTTACCCCTGCCACCCTAGAACCACCACCCTCCCCCAACCCACCATGGTTTTCCCACGGTGAAGGAAGCTTGTCATTGGCCGCTGGCGAGGTATTCTGTTCCCGACAAAGTCAAGGGGCAGTATTCTCTGTTTCTGAGACTAAGTGATGACGTTGACACTGAATCTGTGGACTTTCACGACAGCAAAAGTGGTGCCAAACCTGGATCGATTCAGCAACTGTGGAGGGGCTAGCATCGGCGCCACGTGGAACACAATCGATTTTAATGAAATATAGTGCGGGATTCGCCGGGTCCGTGATTGACAGCTGATAAGCTGCAGCCGCAAATACACACTCCACTCCCCACTCACACCATCCCAGCCAACATGAACTGGTTGTGCTGGAGCATGCCCTTACAGCTGATTAATCAGCTGGGACCAGAGGACACCGAAGGGGGTGACCTGGGGGTGGCCATCCTTATGATCCGTGGCCCTAAGCTCACAGTGGGCTTTTAGCGGCATGTGCAACTTCATGGTTGCCTATCCGGCTACGGGAATGGTGTTCTGTGCTCATCCACCCCGACCCCACAACCCACCTCCTGGCTACACCCTCCCTCCGCTACTCTCCCTGGACCGGGCAGAAGCCCTTGTGGCTAGCAGCACAACTGTCAGCAAACTATGGCAATGTTGGACACTTTCCGTACTACCTCTCTCTCTCCCTCAGCAGCCATGACGCCGGTTTCACGATTTTTAAAAGCTCAAGTGAACCGCACTGTAGGGAACTCGGCACATTGGGGGCAGAACATCGCGGAGACCCCGGAGAATACCAGGTTAGGCCCGCTAATGATATGCAAATGGTGCATACTATACCGTACATATGTTTCAGACCGCATTGACGTGCTTTGAGGTGACGGAGAATTATGATTTGGCGTCAAATCAGTGCCCGCTACCATTTTCGGGTCGGAACCTATTCTCCGCTCAATCGCGTTTCGCGAGTTCGGTGTCAATCAACAGAGAATACCGCCCAATGGTTCATCCATCCCGGCGCCGGAGAGCCGGCGACTGATGTCAACTTTGGCAGGACTGGAAGATTCTGCTGGTAAGAAGGGCTGTGAAATCCCACCCATAGTATCAGTTTGACTGGAGCAAAAACCAAATATTTAAAATGTAACACTGGTGGTCCGTCTTCGGGTTTTTGCTTTTGGGACAGACTGTCCCATTGTTAAGCAAAATGTGTAGAATTTTGCTTTGTCTGAATCCTGATTGGCACAGGTTCATTTCTTCAAAAATTCAAATGCTGCCAAACCTGATGGATGCAAAATAACTACAAGTTGCTGCAGAATGTTCTGAAACTCATGCAAATAACTTGGTGTAAGAAAATGTTTTGGTAATTGGGCTCATTAGTAGTAAAATTCTCTGGGTCCATTAGCACTTGCTAAATTTGAATAAGCAGAACTTAAACAAGGGGTGGGTCTGGTTTCTGATTGTGGCAGTCATTACCTGGTAAGAAGCTGAATCACCTTTAACCGGAGTCCAGGATAAAGGCAACATTTGAAGGTCTTTGGGTAAAACTGTTCACCTCAAGGTTCACATCCAACTCCTGAGCAAGTGGAAGAATTGTTCATCGTTGTTCAAAAATGGTGCACAATGATTTTAATTTATCTGGGATTTCACAGAATGACCATCAAACACACCCTCCAAAGGTCACAGTGAGTATTTTATCAAAACCTGACAATCAACTTGCGTAAAACTCTGGGAGGTGCTGATGGTTGGGGGATTTTGGTTGTTGTTAATTGCAGTCTCTCTAGGGTTCAGGTTGTTTCCCAACTACCAGATGATTGCTATTTAATGGAGAACAACACAGTGTTTCTGCGTTGGGTGAAAACTGTACTTTTTCCTTGAGTTCCCCAGTCTGAGAAATTTCTGAGTTGGCCATTTCCTCTTTTCCCCCCCCCCCCCAGGCTGTCACCAATGAAGATGCGGGTAAAAGTGAGGAGAATGTGGAGCGAGGTAACTGGTCCTCGAAGGCTGAATACTTGCTCTCAATGATCGGCTGTGCTGTGGGCCTTGGGAACGTCTGGAGGTTCCCTTACCTGGCTTACAGAAATGGAGGAGGTACTGCAGTAAAATCTAAAATACAGGAGCGAGAAATTATGGAAACTGTTCATTTATAAAGAACCATCCTTTACTTTTTGCAGCTGTTGGTATTTGTCCTCATTGCAACTGTGAAACTCAAAGCAACATCAGAGCATATAATAATAGCTTATTGTCACAAGTAGGCTTCAATGAAGTTACTGTGAAAAGCCCCTAGTCGCGACATTCCAGCGCCTGTTCGTGGAGGCTGGAATGGGAATTGAACCCGCGCTGCTGGTCTTAGAACATAAGAACTAGGAGCAGGAGTAGGCCATCTGGCCCCTCGAGCCTGCTCCATCATTCAATGAGATCATGGCTGATCTTTTGTGGACTCAGCTCCACTTTCCGGCCCGAACACCATAACCCTTAATCCCTTTATTCTTCAAAAAACTATCTATCTTTATCTTAAAAACATTTAATGAAGGAGCCTCTACTGCTTCACTGGGCAAGGAATTCCATAGATTCACAATCCTTTGGGTGAAGAAGTTCCTCCTAAACTCAGTCCTAAATCTACTTCCCCTTATTTTGAGGCTATGCCCCCTAGTTCTGCTTTCACTTGCCAGTGGAAACAACCTGCCTGCATCTATCCTATCTATTCCCTTCATAATCTTATATGTTTCTATAAGATCCCCCCTCATCCTTCTAAATTCCAACGAGTACAGTCCCAGTCTACTCAACCTCTCCTCGTAATCCAACCCCTTCAGCTCTGGGATTAACCTAGTGAATCTCCTCTGCACACCCTCCAGTGCCAGTACGTCCTTTCTCAAGTAAGGAGACCAAAACTGAACACAATACTCCAGGTGTGGCCTCACTAACACCTTATACAATTGCAGCATAACCTCCCTAGTCTTAAACTCCATCCCTCTAGCAATGAAGGACAAAATTCCATTTGCCTTCTTAATCACCTGTTGCACCTGAAAACCAACTTTTTGCGACTCATGCACTAGCACACTCAGGTCTCTCTGCACAGCAGCATGTTTTAATATTTTATCATTTAAATAATAATCCCTTTTGCTGTTATTCCTACCAAAATGGATAACCTCACATTTGTCAACATTGTATTCCATCTGCCAGATCCTAGCCCATTCACTTAGCCTACCCAAATCCCTCTGCAAACTTCCAGTATCCTTTGCACTTTTTGCTTTACCACTTATCTTAGCGTCGTCTGCAAACTTGGACACATTGCCCTTGGTCCCCAACTCCAAGTCATCTATGTAAATTGTGAACAGTTGTGGGCCCAACACTGATCCCTGAGGGACACCACTAGCTACTGATTGCCAACCAGAGAAACACCCATTAATCCCCACTCTTTGCTTTCTATTAATTAACCAATCCTCTATCCATGCTACTACTTTCCCCTTAATGCCATGCATCTTTATCTTATGCAACAACCTTTTGTGTGGCACCTTGTCAAAGGCTTTCTGTAAATCCAGATATACCACATCTATTGACTCCCCGTTATCTACCGCACTGTTAATGTCCTCAAAAAATTCCACTAAATTAGTTAGGCACCTGCCCTTTATGAACCCATGCTGCGTCTGTCCAATGGGACAATTTCCATCCAGATTCTTCGCTATTTCTTCCTTGATGATAGATTCCAGCATCTTCCCTACTACCGAAGTTAAGCTCACTGGCCTATAATTACCCGCTTTCTGCCTACCTCCTTTTTTAAACAGTGGTGTCACGTTTGCTGATTTCCAATCTGCCGGGACCACCCCAGAGTCTAGTGAATTTTGGTAAATTATCACTAGTGCATTTGCAATTTCCCTAGCCATCTCTTTTAGCACTCTGGGATGCATTCCATCAGGTCCAGGAGACTTGTCTACCTTTAGCCCCATTAGCTTGCCCATCACTACCTCCTTGGTGATAACAATCCTCTCAAGGTCCTCACCTGTCATAGCCTCATTTCCATCAGTCACTGGCATGTTATTTGTGTCTTCCACTGTGAAGACTGACCCAAAAAACCTGTTCAGTTCCTCACCCATTTCCTCATCTCCCATTACTAAATCTCCCTTCTCATCCTCTAAAGGACCAATATTTACCTTAGCCACTCTTTTTTGTTTTATGTATTTGTAGAAACTTTTACTATCTGTTTTTATATTCTGAGCAAGTTTACTCTCATAATCTATCTTACCTTCTTTATCGCTTTTTTAGTAGCTTTCTGTTGCCCCCTAAAGATTTCCCAGTCCTCTAGTCTTGTTCTGCATTACAAGCCAGCTGTCTTAGCCCACTGTGCTGAACCAGCCCCTAATATGGCAATTTAACAATGAAATCCAAATGTTGCTTTCAGTGATTCTCAGCACCTCTGCTGTTGACATTGCTGTAAAGAAACTTGAGAAGTAACTAATGAGAATTTCCATTTTTACACTATTATGACTGTTCAAATATAACAAAAGGTTATCTTGCGTTAATGAGGTGTAACTGAGTTTTTATTGGTTTCACCATTGCTAAACAACATCGCTTACAATCAGGAATTATATATGGGACCATTTTTTAAAAGTCAGATTCAAGTATTGGAACAAATACACTGACTTAATATAACTGCCAGAGATCACCTGCCCTTGATTACAAATAGGACATGCCTGGACAACCCTTCTGTGGAATTCACACCTGCTGATGTTAATGGTCACTTTAATGATCGGCTGAAACATTAAATGGCTGCTGTCATGATATGCAGACATGCAGATAATGATATACAGACAGGCAGCTAATGAACACAGTGAACAGGATATGACCAATGAGTAGGCAGGATACTCAGGGATGGTATCTCACTATAAAAGGCACGAGGCACTCACACTCCGCCTCTTTCTACTGATGAACATCTATAGAGTGAGTCAGGGTGTATGTACAGTATCACACCTCCAGCACATGGCTAAGAGCTAGTCTGGTTCAGTACGACAGAGCAACCACACTTCGCGAGTCGAACTCATAGAGAACTGTGCTACTGGTTCAATAAATCAGATTGAACTAACTTCAAGGTCTGGTGTATCTTTTGGTTAAAGCTGCATCCAGTTGCAGCCTGTGTTATCCCAGAGTACATAACACATCAGCTGCCACAGTTTGCACTATTTATAGCTACATTACATTTAATCAGGATGAACGCAGAGAATCTACAATTGTTCCCAGTTGCTCCCCTGAGCCCCCCCCTAACAAAGGCACATCTCGGAATCAGCCCCTGGAGAAAGCTGGCACGGCGAGGCATGTGCTGCCGGCAAATGGGCCGGCGCCCTCCGGCTCCAAAGCCTCCAGAGGAGACACATTGGGGACATCGAAGGCCACAGGATGAGATAAGTAGCAGGGATCCTCCACCTCTGATGTTCATCCTCAGGACACACCTAGACACAGCGGTAGAGCACGGAAGACTAAACAGTTTGAGGATAACTGAGAGGGTGCTGGGTGGGGGGGTGGCGTGGGGGGGGGGGGGGGGTGTTGCAATAGAGGGGCTGGCACCATTGTGGCCAGGGGCAATTTGGGACACATGTGTACAGCGTTAAAACACTTTGCCCCTGAGGAATATGACGCTTCTGGCACTTTCTTCTGCAATGCAGGCAGACTTCTAATCACGTGCCCCAGCTCCCCCAGGCATATGGTCCTGGATTTCGCGCCCCTCCTGGGAGGAAGAGGGGGGGGAGTCATGGAATGGATGGGGCAGGGAAGGCAGAGAGAGGGGTGGGAATGAGATGATGAATGATGTGGACCTGCCCTCCATCCTCAGCTGGTCCTACAGACCCTCCCTGGGTTTGTCAACCAGCCCCTCCTGCTCCGGTGCCTCCTTGACATCCTCTTCTGAGGTGGTTGCAGGTTTCTTCCATCCACCTCCACCTCCAGCATGTTGCCTCGTTGTTATGCCACATTGTGGAAGGCACAGCAGACCACTATGAAGCAGGCGACCCTCTGGGGGGTGTATTGCAATGCACCACCAGAATGGTCGAGATATTGGGATTGCATTTTGAGCAGTTCGATGCACCACTCAATGACAGTCTGAGAGGCTGCTTGTGCCTCGTTGGATCGGGTCTCCCCATTGGTCACCGGCCTCTGTATAGGCATCATTAGCCATGTCTTCAGCGGGTACCCCTTGTCCCCCAAGAGCCAACCGGCCATCTGCGGTGATCCTCAAAGAGGCTGGGGATGTCTGACTGCCCCGGATGCAGCAGCCGTGTAGACTCCCTGGGAAGCGTGCACACATGTGTATGAACTTCATGTGGTGTTCGCACATGAGTTTGACTTCAGAGACTGGAACCCCTTCCTGTTGATGTAGGACACTCCCTGACGGCTTGATGCGCACAAGGCTGGGGAGGTGGTTGGATCACGGGAGGCCGTTAGAAAGGGTGTTGTTCCCATTAATTTTATGGAGATGGGCTTTAAGTGTTGATTATTGGATTCCGCCACAGTTGCCTTTTCTGTGGCTCTGCTGTAACTATGGCAATCAGTGAGGTTACCCTCCTTTCTTTTGATATCTATATTCTAATGCTCAGAGACGCCAGGTATCGAATGATACCACCACAAGGTTCAACCGGCTATCGATCAAAGAGCCAAACACCAGTTAGTTAGTTCAAGGTCAAGGGTACTTTATTTACACACAATTAGTCATGCAACATAAACATTGCTAGTTAACTACACTTATTGACTAAGACAACCTGTACTTAACTTCAGGCACCTGGCTTAGGTCAGAGGAACAGTGGCCGCTGTTCAATTATGGATCTATCGAGTTTGTAGAAGTAACTGCTGCTCAGCTAGGCTCATCCGGCTGGTAGCGGGCGTTGAACTTGGACTTGCTTCTGGTGTCGCTGCGATTGGAGATGGTCGGTGCCGGGGCGCCAGATCCAAAAGAGGACGAACGCATAGTGGACTCTCTTCTTATGCTTGGGGGTTTTCGCGCTCTTTTGGGCGGTCTTTCAGTTTGGACCCCACTAATTGAGTGATCCCTGATCACTATGTTCGATTCGAACCAATAAATGGGCGGGTGCCTGGATGGCTGGGCGTGTCCCAAGCGGTCACTGACCCTGTTGTTTACGCGTTCCTAGTACAGGGAGTGGAGCCGAAATGTCTGGGACTGTACCGGTCGCTCAAGTACCAGTCCTTTGTCTTGGTGGAGATGGGCCATCAAATGCTAATCGGTCCATCAAAATGCTAATTGGTTGAAGTTTTGATACCGTCTGGATTCCTCACTTGCAAATATACATTTCAGGCTCTCAGCCTGCCTGAATCTTGCTTTGTCCATTTTACCTGCTATGCTTTGCGAGCTTCTATGTTCCTGGTTGTAAGTGGCCATCCTAGATGGCTACAACCACACCATGGCAGGATCCTGATTTCATCAAACTGGAGCAGGCTGGTTAGATCCAACACCAAACTGACCCCAGCGAATTTTCCGATTGTGGCCTCTCTCATAATCTAACGGGCGTGTCGTGCTCTATCTCAACTGCAACACGGCCTTTAAATCATGGCGTGAGGGTTGGATTTTCCGCTTCCCCCTTACCGCAGCATGTTTTGCGGCTGCAGAGGCAGTCTGCTATTACCTGGTGGCGGGCTGTCAATAATAATAATAATCTTTATTGTCACAAGTAGGCTTACACTAACACTGCAATGAAATTACTGTGAAAATCCCCTAGTCACCACATTCCGGCGGCTATTAGGGTACATGGAGGGCGAATTCAGAATGTCCAAATTACCGAACAGCACGTCTTTCGGGACTTGTGGGAGGAAACTGGAGCACCCGGAGGAAACTCACGCAGACATGGGGAGAACGTGCAGACTCCGCACAGACAGTGACCCAAGCCGGGAATCGAACCTGGGACCCTGGCATTGTGAAGCAACAGTGATAATCACTGTGCTACCGTGCTGCTCAGGGTTTCTTGGTGTTCGCACCCTCCGCCACCGGGGAGCCCTCTGGGTGGGGGCTGGGGGTCGCCCTCAGCTGAACTGGAAATTCCTATCCTGAATGTCCATTTTGCTGTTTTGTTTTGCATTCAGATACTAACTAAATTTACAGTCTGCGGTCATACTGATTCGTTGATGAAAACAGTTGGCTCCACTGTTAATATTGTCATGTGAGAGTGCCTTTAAGAAATGGATGTTTAAGCAATGTACCTTTAAGAACATGATGTGTTTTTGTTTAAAGGTGTTAAGTCTCTTGGATGTTGAAAGGAATAACTGAAGGATTATTTAGTGTTGTATTATTTTCGGGGTTATCTTTGAAGTAAGGGTGTTAAGTGATCCAATGTTTATTTAAAAGTTTAAGTTGAGTTCATGGAATAAATTGTTTTGTGTTTAAAAACCCACGTGTCCATAATTGTAATCCCACACCTGGAGAACGAGCCGTGTGCTCGGAAAAGCAACAACTACATGAAAGGGGGAGGTTGGTTGAACTCCATGATACATTTTGGGGTTCTGAAAATGTCTCTCCCTTAACAATATATTTTAAAGTTCAACAATAAAGCTGCTTGCTCTCACCTCCTGATAATCTATTTCATTTTCTTTTACTATATTTTCCAGGTGCCTTTCTTATTCCGTATACTCTCATGCTGGCACTCGCTGGTATGCCAATGTTTTTTCTGGAAGCTTCCTTTGGGCAGTTTGCCAGCCTGGGGCCTCTTGCCGTGTGGAAAGCTGTGCCAATGTTACAAGGTTAGTGTTCGTTGAACGACACAAATGCTGGCAACAATTTAAATGAGCAATAATGTTTAATAATTATTAGCATGTCGTTTGGGACTTGTGGGAGGAAACCGGAGCACCCAAAGGAAACCCACACAGACACGGGAGAACGTGCACAGACAGTGACCCAAGCCGGGAATCGGACCTGGGACCCTGGAGCTGTGAAGCCACAATACTAACCACTGTGCTATCATGAATGACGTCACATGAATAATAGTTATAAGAACTGATCAACATTCGCATGTTCCATTCTTGACCAGATTCTACCCTTTTCCACAATCTCTGGCCTGTCACCATCACCTGTGGTTCTATTCAAGATCAAGGCAGATGAATTAGTTCTTGTCAGCTTGATAAGATTAGACTGGTGACATACAAAGTGACTAATCTCAAAATGCCTTATTTCAACAGGCTCTGCATATAATGTCGTCACATACATTAGTAACTTGGGCATGAGTTGTATATTTACATATATTTATGTGCAGGCATTCATATATTATGCATGAATTATACATCTAATGATTTGGATCAAACTGGTTGAAAATAAATTGCAGCTGAATTCAGATGACGAATTTACTTCCATTTGTTTTCACCTACTTCCTGTTCCTCATTCTATTTTCAGGTGTGGGGGTCACTATGGTCTTTTTGGTGGTAATTGTCAATATTTCGTACACCAGCATCCTCACCTACAGCCTGTACTACTTGTTCGCCTCCTTCCAATCCCCCCTGCCGTGGGCAGACTGCTTCAGCTGGTGGGGTGCAGATAAAACATGCAGCAGGATTCCCAAAGGTACTGTATGAACTTCTATTGGGAAAAGTATAGAGACCGACTGGTCATTCTTCATTCTGTCAGACTGAATTTGAGAGACAAATGGACAATAGTTTCAGCAACCATTTTCATTGTGATCACATGGCTGGGATAGAAATCAGCAGCAGCAATCATGTCACTGGGACAGCGGAATAATCAGTAATCAATGTTTATGAACAAGGGAAATTCTTTCAGGAAACAAATTAATCTCCTATAGAGTTGTTCATTGAAAAAAATAAAAACAGCAGCTGGGCTCCTCCTTCCTGGGCTTGTCTCTCTGCTGGCAATATATTCTCAATTTTTTTTGCTTTTGCTCTCTCAGTCTCTCTTCATTCCTCCCATTCAAGTGGGCCTTGGAATCCATGACCATGAAGCTGACACAGTGCCCCACGTGTAAGTACTTAGGCTTGGACTTATGAGGGCCACGAAGAACCCAGCATGAGTTTGTAGAGTCAAACAGAAAGTAAATTTATTTACAATAATATGTACACAGCAACAGTAGTTCACTCCTGGTTCCTTCTCTACCCGGTACCACACTAATAAGTCTGACAACAGCAGGTTAAAGTCCAACAGGTTTGTTTCAAATCACTAGCTTTCGGAGCACTGCTCCTTCCTCAGGTGAATGAAGAGGTAGGTTCCAGAAGCATTTATAGAGACAAAGTCAACGATGCAATACGATACTGCAATAAGAAAGCAGAAAGTATTGTCTTGCATCTTTGACTTTGTCTCTATATATGTTTCTGGAACCCACCACTTCATTCACCTGAGGAAGGAGCGGTGCTCCAAAAGCTAGTGATTCAAAACAAACCTGTTCGACTTTAGAACATAGAACATAGAACATACAGTGCAGAAGGAGGCCATTCTGCCCATCGAGTCTGCACTGATCCACTTAAGCCCTACTTCCACCCTACCCCCGGAACCCAATAACCCCTCCTAACCTTTTTGTTTGGACACTAAGGGCAATTTAACATGGCCATTCCACCTAACCTGCATGTCTTTGGACTGTGGGAGGAAACCGGAGCACCCGGAGGAAACACACACAGACACAGGGAGAACGTGCAGGCTCTGCACCTACAGTGGCCCAGCAGGGATTCGAACCTGGGATCCTGGTGCTGTGAAGCCACAGTGCTAACCACTATGCTACCGTGCTGCCCTTAACCTGGTGTTGTAAGACGTCTTATGGCACCACACTGGCCAGTTCTATTTATACAGCTGCATTGCTAACGATTACCCCACCCCCCTCATTGGGGGAGCTCATAGTCCCCAAGAATCATGGATAACCAACCTCCTTGTGAACCTTCTCCTGGGCCTGGTGAAGCTTGTCGTAAATAGGTTCAGGCAGCCGGCGACCGAGGGGGTCATCCGACCGGACTGTCTGCCCCTCTTTCGCGGCTTCATTCGCGGCCGATGTCCCTGGAGAGGGAGAATGCGGATATCCCCAGCCAATAGGGGATTCGGGCAGGTTATAATACTAATCATGCTGCCAGACATGTTGTCGGCCTGAAGTGTGCAGCGAGAACTGAGAGGTCAAGAGGGACCGTTCAAGGGTCAGGGGGCTGGAGACTGGGTTGGGGCTCACAGAGAAAGGCCGGAGGCTGGGGACTGGTGTCAAAGGTCGGAGGTCTCAAGAATGGGAGCAATGGTCATTTGTAGGTAACAAAGCCTTTTTTTATACACAAGGTTCGGAGTTGGATTTGCCTGAGGCACTGGTAAACTTGCCAAACGTGCAGCAGGTGTTAGGATCCTTGTTTGCATTTACAAACAGCCTAAGGCCTGATCAAGCTACATCTGCTTTGCATGTGTGTTGCATGTCCAGTTGCAAGTGTGCACGTGCACCCTATACTGTCATTTTGGGGGTCACCAAGACAACACATTTTTCAGAACATATTGTCCCGGCAGCGGGCGCACTTTGAAAACGCCCAGGTAAGTGCGACTTTCGGAAAGGGCTCTGATTTCAAATAGCAGGCCTTCTCAATGAGCTCTTGGAAAACTGTAAGGGCATTTAACATCAGTTTTAGCGGGATTTGCGAACTCCATTGCCGTCAGGAAGTGTGGGTCGGAGGTGCACCGGCCCGTTCGTCATTCCCACCCCGGGCGAACCTGCAGGACGACGGGACTTGGCCCCTGGCGGCAAGAGGGTCAAGTGCAGGGCCTTCCAAAAAGTTAACCAATAGGACTTAATCTCTGGCAGCATGAGCGGCAAGTCCTGTGCCTCTAAAATGGTTTCCCAACGGGACTTAGTCTCTGCCGGCAAGAGAGGCAGGTCGAGGCCCTAAAATACAACATGGGGTAATCAATTGTCCGCAGCCAATAGGATCCGGGCAGGTTATAACACTCAGCAGGCTGTCAGACATGTTGTCCGCCTGAAGTATGCAGCGAGGACTGCGAGGTCAAGAGGGGCGGTCCAAGGGTCATGAGACTGGAGGCTGGGTCGGGCCCCTGGAAGAAGACTAGAGGTTGGGACTGGTGTCAAATGTCGGACGTCTCAAGAATGGGAGCAATGGTCATTTGTCGGTAACAAAGCCTGTTTTTATGCAAGAGGTTCGGACTAGGTCTTGCCTGAGGCACTGGCAAGCTTGCCGAATGTGCAGCAGGTGTTAGGATCCTTGTTTGCATTTACAAACGGCCTAAGGCCTGTTTCAAGCTGTTAATAAAAGACATCTGCTTTGCATGGGGAGTTGTATGCCCAGTTGCAAGTGTGCACATGCAACCTATACTGTCATTTTGGGGGTCACCACGGTGGCAACTGAAAGTGGTTACGTGATTACGTGTTTAAGAGCTGAAACAGGAACTGATTTTGTTCTAATTTGGATATGAGCCATAGCTCCTGCTATATAAATATAGAAACATAGAAAATAGGAGCAGGAGGAGGCCATTCGGCACTTCAAGTCTGCTTCACCATTCATGATAATCATGGCTAATCATCCAACTCACAAGCCTGATCCAGCCTTTCCCCAATATGCTATGGTCCCCTTTAACCCCAAGTGCTATATCTACTGTCGTGGTTCCCCAGGACGACAATTCGTTTACACCGATTAAAACAGAGAGTCTGAGCAGCAATCTTCCAAGCAGTAGACTTTATTCACCTAGCACAAGAGAATAAAATCGGGATGTCCGGAACAATCCGATGAGCCCTCAGGCTTACAGTCTTTTTATGTACATTTCAGCTCCGTATCTCAAGATTCTTATCTTTCTTATCTTACTTTACAGCCGGACCTTGCTTTGGCCACCATTGTTTTTAGTTGACTTTTATCTGTCTTATTCAAGATTGGTCGCTTCCTTTTTCCTCTCTTTGTCTCTTAAACCATGGTGGTTATAACTCTTGCCCTTATCTACACTTCTCTACTTGTGCAACAATCGTGGTTTAGCTGACTTAGGCCGAATGTGTGGAAACACCTGCTCACTTTATTCTCTCTTTTTTATTATGGTCAACTACTAAAGTGAGCCACTGAGCAGTATTCATTGTTTCCCCCAAGTGACTATTGTTTGCCTTCGTTAATTAGTGACTGCTATACTACTTTTCTGGGTCTTCTGCTTTGATCATATCAACTATACTTGATTACATTAGGTCATCTATTCTATGTTTGATTACGTTAGGTCACACGAGGTTACTCTAAATTACATTAGGTTACATAGGTTACATACCCATTTCACTACTCACCTAAATCTGCTTTATCATTTCACTAAAACCTATGATTCTGAATTCCATACCTAGCTCATACAATATCCAGTACAAATTCCCAACATGTCCCCCCTTTGAGGCTACTTCCTAGCCTCATCTCAATTACCAAGCTCAAACAACCCCCTCGCTTGATCCCATTCGCATTTTTATTTTAATCACTCTTTGCAGGCAATGTGGAGGAGCCGAATACTTTGGTCAGGGATCAATGCCCCTGTTCTAACTTTATCATAATGTGTTTATCCAGGTTCTGATTCTTGGGTTGCTCCCCCAGATTGCCTGCTCCTGACAGTCATCAGCCAAAAACCTTCCCACCCTTGTCGAGGGAAGGGAAAAAGACTGATTCCTGTGTACAGACTAAGTTCTCTTGGTCCCCCGCGGACTTCAGCAAGGTGCTTATCGTTGTCACAAGACGATCTTCCACCATCGTAGTTAGTTTACAGAGTGACGAGTTTCAACTTCGACCAAGGTCATGGTAAATTCACTCAGCGGGGGCGGCTCAAAGTTTCCCCATTCCTCTGTTTTTCCTCTTGAGCGTGAGTTGCTTATCACCCGAGTCACCATCTGCCGTGCCGTCACTCTGGTAAGGAAGGATCTCAGGACGGGTAGAAAGCAACAAAATATTAATCCCAGAATGATTATTGATGTGATTGCTACAGCTCCAGCCTTGGCAAACCATGCCCCCCATCTTCCGAACATTCTATCCAGCCAACTCCATACCCCCTGTCCAAACCCAGCATTTTCTTTCATTTCTTTCGCAAGATTCTTTAACTTATTCATGGCTTGTGTAAATGACCCCTCTGGACTAGTGTTATTAGGGATAAATGTGCAACACTGATCCCCAAACATAACACACACACCTCCTTTTTCTGCCAGGAGCCAATCTAATGCCTGTCGATTTTGCCACGCCATTTTGCTGGTCGCATCCAACTGCTCTCCCAAGGCCGCCAGGGCAGCATTTGAATAATTAATAAACCTCTGCTGATTATAATAGATGTAATTGATCCACTCAGTATTCTTGTTGGGTGTGATCCAAAAAAAGATGGATTCAAACCCCGCGGCTATTTCACTCCTAGCTTTGAACTCATTCGGGATGCCTCGGGGCTGTCCAATTGCGTCCATTTGTATGTTAGGGTCAAGGGTATATGCCCTCTTAATTCTTTGTGATTTAATGCCGTTTTCCACCGGCAGTATCACAGTGCTCTGGGCCAGCATAACTCGGGCACATAGTCCCTTCCAATCCAGTGGTAATCGAGCCAGCAGCCCTTTTTCCGGGCCACAAAGCCACCAGAGATCGGCCAGTTGATTTACTTGATTTTCTAATAGATAAGGAGCGGGTGGCATTCCCCCTGTCTGGGCGGGAACAGCAGGGTTGAGCAGACTACGGATGTCGGATATATCCCAAATCCTTTCACACTGTCCTGTGTAGTTTCCCAAACTACTTCCCGTGCTGCCTTCCCTCCAATAGCAATCTTGGATTTGTAAGTTGGGCTCCACCCTCCATTCCTCTGGGACCGCGTCCATTGCCGTCTTTGGCCATATTGGACAATCGTGGGCCACATGGTAGGTGCGCTTTTTTGCCCCAGCACGCAGGATACATAGGAATTGACACCTCGGCATTTTCCCCTTACAAAGGTTATCACATGCGGATCCTGAACAGTTTATCGTCTCATACGTGTAAGTCTGATTCTTATGCGTATATGTCTGTGTGTATGTGTTATATGTACGGCAATTTTCCTTTTTCCATTTTAGCAGCATGGTCCAACAGTCTCCTGATCCCCACGGTATATCAGTTACTTGGGTGCGTGGTCTTTCTGCCGCACATATCACACAGTCTTTCCCATCACTGTTTTTCTTACCAGTATACTCAGCCCATTTCCACCAGATGTTTTTCTGTGCTTTCTCCCACATATTATCTGTGCTCACTGACCGTTTACGTCTTGCTTGTCTTAATACTCCACCTTCCTGATTCTGCACCCTTATGTCCTCTGCATCCCACTTTCCTTTGTTACGGGTCAAGGAAGTCCTCGAAGGAAATAGTTTCCAAGTCCCAGGTGGGGAACGAGGCCCCCTCCCTGTTCTCACCTCCCCCGGCACCTTGACTAACAGGCCCAGGCTGGGCATTTGTATCATCAGCCAGCTCATGCACAGAACTACTTTCATCATCCTCTACTCTTTCTGTTCTACTTTGGCTCTGTTCCTCCTCCCCACGATTCTCCCCGTGTATTTCTATCTCTTCCTCGCTGCTACTTCTATCCGCACTGCCACTGTCTTCAATCTCCCTTCTCTCCCCTACCCCTGTTATCGTTCTGGTACAATGGTTCAAGTGATACCACAGTGTACTGCCTTCTACTTGCAACGCCGTGGGAGACACTTTGGTGACTTCAAACGGTCCTTCTCGTCTCGGTTCGTTCCAACGTCTCCGGAACTTCCTGATGTATACTTGATCTCCAAGTTTGATCTGGTGTTCCGTTGCAGGGCTCTCCTCCTCCTTGGCCTTTTCCTGTTCAAATATAGTTCTATGTATAATAGTTAATTGTCGTACATACTCCCTTGCGTCCTGATCTAAACATTCCAGCGCGGGGCCCCCTGCTCCCCTGATCTTTGGTACCGGCATTACTCTTCCTGTCATCATTTCATGTGGGCTCAAATGTGTGATTCTGTTTTCCTGACTCCTGTATTGCATTAGAGCCAATGGCAGAGCATCCATCCAGTTTTTCCCTGTCTCGCTGCAAATTTTGCTTATTTTAGCCTTAAGGGTCCCGTTTGCTCTCTCCACCATTCCTTGGGATTGAGGATGATACACACATCCAAACTTCTGCTTTATTCGGAGCGCTGAGAGCGTCTCTCTCAGTGCCCTTCCTATAAAAGCAGATCCATTATCTGAACTTAATTGCATGGGTATGCCAAATCTTGGGATAATTTCTTTTGACAGGAAGTTAATCACCGTTCCAGATCCTTGATCTTTGGATGGTGTTGCTTCTATCCATCTGCTGAATCTATCAATAATCACTAGCATGTATCTTTTCCCCCTCACCACCTTTCCCATATCCACATAGTCCATGCATAGATGTTGAAATGGTCCTTCGGGAATGGGTATATGCCCTATTGGGGCAGTAATGCCCTTCCTGATATTATTCTGAGCACACACCTCACACTGACTTAGTATGTAGTCAATTGAGTTTTGCAGGTATGGTGACCAGAATCCGTCCTTCTTGATCTTTCTAGCCACCTCTCCTCTTGCACAGTGGTCCACTCCATGTGCTTCGCTGATTAGTATGGTTAGTAATGATGTGGGTGCTATGACCAATCCCTCCCCATTTCTCCATATTTTGTCATGTTGTCCCTGTATTGCTCCTCTATCTTTCCACATTGTCTTTTCAGCTACAGGGGCTTCCTCCTGTAACTGTGCCACATCGTCTAATGTGATTTGAGGTTCGATATTCCCCACACCTGGCCCTGGGTGTGGCCTTGCTATTTCTACTGGGGCCATCGTAGCCTCAATGCATCCTGACGCTTCTTTAGCTGCCTTGTCGGCCTTGTTGTTTCCCTGTGTGATGCTATCCGTTCCCTTTTTATGCGCCTGACACTTAATTATGGCTAATTCCCTTGGACCCATCATGGCCCTTATTAAAGCCCTGATTTGACCTTCGTGGTGTATTGGTCCTCCTCCACTTTTCATAAATCCCCTTTGCTTCCATATTGCCCCAAACAGGTGGCAGACCCCGTGGGCATAGGCCGAATCAGTATAAATTTCCACCGCTTCCCCGTTTGCTAACTCGCATGCTCTGGTCAGTGCTTCAAGCTCCGCTAACTGGGCTGAGCATGGCTGCTCACATTCTTTTGCCTCTATTACCTCAAATGATTCCCCTCTCTGTTCAACTACTGCATAGCCAGCATGATTTCCCCTATGATCCCTATAACACGAACCATCAACGTACAACGTCCTCTTCTCTTCTGTGCTTAATCTATCTGCCTTCAAGTCTCTCCTCAGTTTCATAAACACTCTTTCTCTTACACACTCATGCTCCTCTCCCTCATGTGGTAATGGCATATAGTCAGCTGGGTTGGCCCTATTACACTTCACTATCGTAATGTCCGGGAATGTGGTCAGCATTTGAAAATGATGAATTCTAGCCGGCGTCAGAACAAACTTCCCTTTTTCAATCAATTCAGCTACCTTATGGTACACATGTATGTTTATCGGATATCCCATTGTGACTGTAGCTGCCTTTTCGTACGCCCACCAAGCTGCTGCCAGGCCTTGATAGCACGGAGGATATCCCATTGCTACGTCGTCTAGCTTGGTACTGTAATATGCTACAGCCTGCCTTCGTCTACCCTTGCAATTTTCCTGCGTTAGCACTGCTGTAGCAAATCCGGCTTCTCTGTTACTCACAAATAAGTCAAAGGGTTTGTCATAGGTCGGTAAAGCCAATGCTGGTGCCTGTGCCATTTCTTTCTTTATATTCTCAAATGCGTCTGAAGCATCTTTATCCCATCTTATTTTGGTTCTTAATTCTTCGCACCCTGCCTCCTTCATTACCTTTCGCAGTGTCTGCGTTTTTTCCGCATAGCTTTCCACCCATTCTGAGCTGAATCCTGTCATTCCCAAAAATGTCATCATTTGTCCCACCGTCTGTGGTTTCGGAACTTTTAGTACAGCTTCTATCTGCTGAGAAGCTATCCCCTTCTGCCCTGCTGATATTTCTCTTCCCAAGTACTCTACTTTTTTCTGGCACAGCTGCAGCTTTTTCCTGGATACTTTATGGCCCCCTTCTGCTAGTCTTTCCAATAGTTTTAAACTATCCTTCCTGCATTGTTCTTGTGTTTCTGTGCATAATAATAAACCATCCACATATTGTATCAGTGTTCCTTCCAACTGCACTCCTTTTAAATCTGCTCTCAACACCTGATTGAATATATGTGGGGAGTGTTTAAATCCTTGGGGCATCCTATTGTATGTGTATTGTTTCCCCTCGAACGTAAATGCAAAGAGATACTGACTTTCTTGAGCTAACGGCACACTAAAAAATGCCGAACATAGGTCTATCACAGTAAACCATCTACTTTCAGGTGGTATATTTGTCAACAAGGTGTAAGGGTTTGGAACCTCTACTGGCATATCTTCCACTACCTCATTAATTGCTCTGAGGTCATGCACCAATCTCCATTTTTCTCCGTCCGCCTTCTTTACCGGTAGCAGCGGTGTATTACACCTGCTCCGGGTTTCTTTTAATACCCCTGCTTCTATCAATCCCTTAATCGTTTCTCTAATTCCTTCAATTGCTTCTGTCTTGATTGGGTATTGCGGCCTATAAGGCCCCTGGCGTCCTGTCTTTAATCTGACTTCAACTGGATTAGCGGTTTTGACCCTCCCTACATCCGTGTCCTGTCTGGACCACAACTCCTGCGGGAGGGAGTTCAAATCCTGCTCTAAACTCTCTCTCCACTCCAGTTCCTGTTTCTCAATTTGCACTCCTATTGTTATTTGCTTTGGTTTCCCAAGCATCTTAACATCCAAAATTATTTTCATCATTTGTCCATCGCTGGACGTCCAAATATCTACATTGTCTGTCTGGACAAATTCGAAGTCTTGTGCTCTCAACACCATTGGTCCTAGGTCTTTTGATCTATATCCCGGATTCACTTTCAATGTGACATGTGGCTCCGCTCCAGATACAGAGAACCATTTGTCAACCCATTCATTCCTAACGATTGTGAGGGCCGCTCCCTCTAGTCCGATTAAAATACTTCCTGACTTTATTTCCTGTTCTCGTCCCGCCTCCCTTTCCCATTTCTCCTGTACCTCAGGTTCCTGCTTTTCATCAAATATCATTGTACTGTGTAATTCTGTTCTTGGCCATTTGGCTTGTGGTATCCAGGCGTCTATAAGTTTTCCCCAAACTTCCCATATCTGTTTTTTTACTTGTTCCTCTACATCTCCCAACCAATATACATTAACCCTTTCTTTTCCTGGTATTTCAAGTGGATACATTCCCATCAAATCAATTCCTTGTTCAGTGCATTCCAATTTCAGTCCTAGACCTAGGATTGCATCCCTTCCCAATAGATTTAAAGGAGTTTTATCACATACTAAAATAGGTACATGGGTAGTCTTATTTCCAATGGTAACAGGCACCGGCGTCGTCATTCGAGCTAATGTTACTTTCCCCGAGAACCCCACAGTTTTTACAAACTGGTTTGACAATGGTAAGTGATCCGCATATTTCGTTTGTATGCACGTACATGTGGCGCCGGTGTCTATCATCATGGGGATCTCGATCCCTCCTACTCTAACGTTAACTATAGGTTCCTGCTCTGCGGTTTCTGTTATTTGTACGTACTGTCCTACCATTTTGGGGTTCTCTGGGCCTCCCTATGGGGAACTCTGATGGTTTACCGGCCCTTGAAACATCGGGATGCTGTTCGGCGACACTTGGATCAGTTGCTGGCCTGTCTGCTGCTGGTTTTCTCCCTGCCTGTGGGAATTCCGCGGGCAATTCCTTTTTATGTGCCCTGCCTCCCCGCACCCCCAACACACACCTGAAGGGCCAGGCAATGGTCCCTGTCTCGGAGTCTGATGATTAACCTGTCCCTGTCCTCTCTGATTCTGATAGGGTGGCCTACCACCTCCCTGTCCTTTCCCATTTCTATTCCAGTCAGTCTGACTTTGCAGGGCGTATGGGTTTTGATAATTTAGGCCATAGGCTTCTGGGTTCATGGACAGTGGGAAGGCAGAAATGTTATAGGTTATGATGGGCCGGCCTCCATCTCCGCTCCCCCCTATTATTGGTGCAGGTATTTCCTCTGACTTTTGCTCCACCATCATCGGTGCTATTTTTCTGGGTACGAGATCCTCTTTTGCCTTTATCTTATCCTTGCTTTTGATCTCCTCCAACTGTGCCTGAAGGAGTTTACGTTGTATCTCCTTCAGCTGTTTGTCTGCATTCTTTTCATCTTTGCGATGTCTTTCTACTGCATGGGCAACATAATCCACAAACTCTCGGTAGCTTTTTGAGTCCAAGCCCACTACTTCCTCCAGTCTTGTCTTAGCTGAGACTGGCAAGCCCTCTAGGATTGCAGCCCGGAACATGGAGTTGGTCAGCGGGTCTATTAGAATGTCCCTTTCCGTGTCCCTTCTCCATCTTTTTAATTGCTTTTCCACATACACAGCTGCATTCTCCTCCTCACCCAATGGCTCTCCCCTTAGGGTTTTTACATCCATTCGGTTGGGGTATATATCCCGCAGTGCCTGCCAGATGTCGTGGCGATACGGGTCCATGAGTGTCCCATCTACCTCTGGGTCATAAGCTGCGGTCGGGATGCCAGCACGTCTCATTACTTCCGCCATTTGGTCCATTCCTAGCACCTTTGTCAGGAGAGCTTTGATGTCGCCCAGTGCCATCCTTTTTCCCACCATTCCTGCCTCCAACTGTCCAATCCACCTTCCAGCTCCATCCAAAATACTGGGTAATTCATTAATTAAACTAGGCAAATCCTGACCTGACCAAGGGATATACTGCAGTCTGCCACCCTTCAGAATCACCGGGAGCATCCTTTTCTCTCTCCTATCCTCAGCTGGAAACTTCACAGGTTTGTGTTTTTTCCGCATTGATTTTCTTTGTTCCCCTAACACTGATTGTCCCCCTTCGTCTTCACTACTCTCTTCTGTCTCTCCTTCCATCTTTCCCTCTATTCTATTTTTCTCTGGGTGCTTCCACATCCATGCTTTCCCCAATCTTCGTCTGTCTGCCCCTTTGTGCACTTCCCAGCATATTTCCTCTCTTTCTTTTTCCTCTCTGTTCACTCCGACTCTCTTTCCTTCTATTTTTCCCTGTGATGTCTCACTTCCACACTCGGAGGGATCATCTTCTGCTCTCCACTCATATTCTTTTCTAACATTCTTTCCTTTCCCTTCTCGTTCCTTACCCACTTTCATTACCTTCTTCGCCCATTTCAAAAGTTCTACCATATTTACTTCTTCCTCCAATTCCCTTCTCCTTTGGCTCAGCCCATCCAAATCCTCTTCTGTTTTCCTAGCCGCTTCTTCTATACCTTGTCTCTTTTCTCTCTCCCTTTGTGCCCATTCCTCCTTCGTCATCTGTTCTATGTTATATTCTCCCTCAAAATTCATTGTGCCTGATATAACTGGGTACAGTCCCGTAGAGCTCTGTTCCCCTAAGTATGGGGGCGGGGCTACGTTTGGATCTTCCAATTCTGCTTTTTCCTGAAGTTGCACTGGCATCTGCATCCTACCTCCCCTCCATACCCTCTTCTCTCTTTCCCCTCTCTTTCGAATAGTGCTAGTATCTCTAACTCCTTTTCTCGCTTCTCCCTTCTTTTGCTCGACCTATCCTTAATTTTATAGTTCTTTATCATTCCCTTCTGGTCCCCACACCTCTCTGTGTCCCATGTGCCTTCCTCCGGCCACTGCGTATTGGTCTTACTTGTTCTTTTGGCCCACTTTTTAGAGACGTGTTCTATATCTCCCCTGAGGGCTGGGAACTTATCCCCTAATATCTCCACTGGTGTTTTAACTTTGTGTGCCATTACTCGTCTTTTCGGACTACTGTCACAGTTTTTATCACTTAATCTGTCAGAGTTAGGTATCACAGTGATTATTACTCGCTGTATTGCTTTTCCGTGCTCAGTCCCCTGTTTACCTTTCCTTTGGGTTTCCCTTGCCAATATCTGTAACTCTAACCGGGGTCCCGATATCCACTTCCCCGTAGTCCCCTGTCCCGGCACTATCTTCCTCTCCCGGGCTATAGGGTAGTAGGTTTTCACTTGCTCGTCTATGTGTACAGAAACCCTGTATCGGTCGGATTCCTTTATTAATTTCTCTAGAGTTTCCAATTTTATTTTGTCTATCCAATTCCTATCGGCTATTCCTTCCCAGTTTACATACGGCCACTCATTCTTTATCTCCTCTAGTTAGTTATATGTGTAATCTTTTTCCAATCCAGTGTTGCTTCCGTTTTTGTTATTATCCTTTTTAATCCCCTGACTTTTTCTTCTCAACCGGTTGTACCAATCTCGCCACTAGGCGGTTTCGTCAGTGTAATCTTTCCAAGTTGTTAGTTATTACCCTACCTGTGTTCCGACTCTCCCTCTTATTTCTGTCCTCCACGCCGCTACCTCAGACTAGTTTGTTCAAATTGGTCGTTTACTTCCTCTATTCTAGCTGCTAATCCCCTTCTCTGGGTTAGATTCCACTCCTGTGCTTTTGACTACCGTATTAGGTCAGAGAGCGATCTCTCACTGATCTCTCTCCCTCTCGGTTGACGTCCCTTACCCGAGGTCCTGGGTAGGTTTGGACTGGCAGATTTTCCCACACTTACTCTCTTCTGGGCAAGTCGTAACCTGAAAACCCACTCCAAACCGCTTGACTTAACCTAATTGCATTACTTTAGCGTTCGGCCTTTTTCCCGTCTCACTTTTTACCCATTCACAGACAATACAGTATTCTCAGCGCGCTTTTGCATGCAAAGCTCTACTCTTCAGATCAGACTCAGTCTCTCAAAATATTTTACACAATTTAGTTTTACCTATGCAGGATATCTTTTGGGTTGGGGAGATCCAGGACCAGCAGAGAGCCGGGTGCGCCGGGCCTCGAGATCCCTTTTCCGACAGCAAGGATTTACATGCAATACAAATCTGCTCACCTTGCTGTCAGAATGCCGGCTTTGGGATGTCCAGCCCCGGTCGGACCTCCGCCTCCGCCACTCCTTCCAGATGCTTTTCTGGGCGATCTCTCACCAACCCTGCTCGCAGCGCCAATTTTGTCGTGGTTCCCCAGGACGACAATTCGTTTACACCGATTAAAACAGAGAGTCTGAGCAGCAATCTTCCAAGCAGTAGACTTTATTCACCTAGCACAAGAGAATAAAATCGGGATGTCCGGAACAATCCGATGAGCCCTCAGGCTTACAGTCTTTTTATGTACATTTCAGCTCCGTATCTCAAGATTCTTATCTTTCTTATCTTACTTTACAGCCGGACCTTGCTTTGGCCACCATTGTTTTTAGTTGACTTTTATCTGTCTTATTCAAGATTGGTCGCTTCCTTTTTCCTCTCTTTGTCTCTTAAACCATGGTGGTTATAACTCTTGCCCTTATCTACACTTCTCTACTTGTGCAACAATCGTGGTTTAGCTGACTTAGGCCGAATGTGTGGAAACACCTGCTCACTTTATTCTCTCTTTTTTATTATGGTCAACTACTAAAGTGAGCCACTGAGCAGTATTCATTGTTTCCCCCAAGTGACTATTGTTTGCCTTCGTTAATTAGTGACTGCTATACTACTTTTCTGGGTCTTCTGCTTTGATCATATCAACTATACTTGATTACATTAGGTCATCTATTCTATGTTTGATTACGTTAGGTCACACGAGGTTACTCTAAATTACATTAGGTTACATAGGTTACATACCCATTTCACTACTCACCTAAATCTGCTTTATCATTTCACTAAAACCTATGATTCTGAATTCCATACCTAGCTCATACAATATCCAGTACAAATTCCCAACACTACCTGCTTCCTGAAAACATGTTGAGCGCGATTCTCCTGAAAGATTCCAAAGTGTGGTGGTGAGCGGGAACTGATGCGAGCCTCCTGGCGCTCAGCCCAGCAAGACCTACAACACTATTCAAAGTTAATTTGTCCACTTGACAAGGTCCCACAGGTCAACAAGCACTTAAACAGCACTTGCTCAGCCAACCCCAGTCAGCTCGCAACAATGCTGCCTGAGATGAGGTGGCGGCAGTTCTAAGCTCTGGGAGCACGACCAGGAGGACTGGCCTCCACTACCGTAGAAATGTGAACGACCTGCACCAGGCAGCATGGGTGAGGAAACACCAACGCCCCCTCCCCCACAGTGCCTCCCTCCCACCATCCCATGGCGGCCCACCTCTGCGGAGGTTCACCCACCCCCAGCCAGGTGTACCCTCTCCCCCCACAAGCCGAGCACCCCTCCCCCTCCCCCCCTCGTCACAGAGCACAGGTGGCAAACCCAGCACACACCCAGGCTCCTCTCCTGTGAGCAAAACTAGCTACTCACCTCCTCAGTTTCCCACCGAAGCCCTTCGACCAGGTTCATGTTTTTAAAAAGGAGTACTATTTAGCGCCAGTGTTACCACTTCTGGGGAGGCCAATGAATCACAGAAGGCCATTGGAGAAGGGGTCGCTCCCATTCATTGTTAGGCTTGAGTGTAATAATTGGTTTATCGCTATGGCTGCCTCACCCCCACCACCACCATCGGGAACATTCTTCATGCATCTACCCTGTCTCATCCCGATAGAATTTTATTGGTTTGGATGATATTTTCCCGTCATTCTTCTGAACTCCAGAGAACACAACCCTAATCGACTCAATCTCTCATTATGCATCATCCCAGGAATCAGTTTACTTGACCTTTTCTGTACTCCCTTTACAGCAAAGGAGACCAAATCTGCACACAATATCCCAGGTGTGGCCTCACCAAAGCCTTGTATAATTGCAGTAAAGACATCCCTGCTCCTATACTCGAATCCTCTCAATATGAAGGCCAACATACTTTTTGCAGGGCAGAACGGTGGCGCAGTGGTAAATATTGCTGCCTCACGACGCTGAGGTCCCAGGTTCGATTCCGGCTCTGTTCATGTGGAGTTTGCACATTCTGCCCACAACCCAAAAGATATGCAGGGTAGGTAGATTGGACACGCTAAATTGCCCCTTAATTGAAAAAAATGAATTGGGTACTCTAAATTTAGAAACGAACATGCCATTTTCCTTCTTTGCCATCTGCTGCACCTGTTTAAACCTTTAGCGATTGGTGTATGAGGACATCCATGTTTCGTTGCACATTCCCCTTTCCTAATTTATGGCCATTCAGATAATAATCTGCCTTCCCAGTTTAGATTTAGATATACTGTCACGTGTACCAAGGTAGTGTGAAAGTATCGTTCTGTGCAGAGTCCAGGCAGATCGTTCCATGCATGAAAATAAACGTAGGACATACGATAAGTACACAATGTAAATACATAGCCATAGACTTTGGGTGAAACATACGGAGTGTAGTGCTACAACAGTGGGAAAAATGCATAGAGAAATCAGTTCAGTCCATTAGAGGGCCATTCAGGAGTCTGGTAACAGTGTGGAAGAAGCTGCTTTTAAATCTGTTAGTGCTTGTTCTCAGACCTTTGTACCTTCTGCCTGATGGAAGAAGTTGGAAGTGTAAGTGGCCCGGAAGTGGATAACCTTACATTTATCCACATTATATTGCAGCTGCCATTCATTTGCCCACTAACTCAGCTTATCCAAATCACAGTGAAGTATCTCTGCATCCTCCTCTCAGCTCACCCTCCCACCCAACTTTGTGTCAGCTCCAAATTTGGAGATATCACATTTAGTTCCCTCATCGATATCATGAATATATACTGTGAATAGCTGAGGCGCCAACGCCAATTCCTGTGGTATCCCACTGGTCACTACTTGCCAATCGGAAAAAGACCCCTTTTTACCTACTATTTTTTTTCCTGTCTAACAACCAGATTTCTATCCATCTCAATACACTACCCCTAATAATATTTGCTATGGCACAGGGTGCTAAATGAACTGAATGCAAGTCAAGGGTTTGGTTTAGAAGAGCTGCTTCTTATTCTTTCGCTCTTCTCTAGTCGATGGTGAATTATTTTCTTTTGTATCCACTCAAGTGGACTGTTGATGCACTTGCAGTCAAATAATGTGCTTTGTGGTTTTCAACATGCTAGTCCACTTAACATTGTTGCTCTTATTAGCCTTAGCTCTAATTCTGTCACCTTTGCTCACGAGTCGCCAGGTATCTTTCTGATACCGCCACGTGGTTCAAACTCAAGTAATGATTAATAACGCAGCACACTGCTTAGTAAATGTTAAATCAACAATCATTTATTATATACAGCAATAAATACTTACACAATAATACTACCTCTAGACAATTACCTACCACTAAAGGCCAATACTTAACTTTGGTGATGGCCCACCAGGTCAGGGAAATGAATGGCTTATCGAATTGGGTCTGGCCTGCGGGATTCAAAAAGGCTGGTACGGGTCGATAGTCTGGAACACCTATCAGGTAGCGATCGCTGGAGTAAGACTTACTTGTTCTTCTGTCGAAGGGTCTCGAAGGTTGCGAGTAGGAGAAGAAGGGTCGATCTGAACTTGGCCCCTATCTTTTATAGGTCCCAGGGGCTTCCCGCTTCTCGGGGCGGACCTTGACCCTGGTCCCAAGTGATTGGACTTGGTCCCAATCACTGGGTTCGATATGCTCCAATAATGGGGCGATTCCTTGATCGGGGGTGGTCGTTCACCTTTCTTTGTCTCGGCCACTGCTGGCAGCGAGAGGTCTGGATCGGCATTCAATTGCTAATTTGTTGCAATTGTTCCCGGGGATCGCCGATTAAACTGCAGATGGCTGGGGTTGATGTGCTGCTAATGGTCGCAGGTATCGGTCTGGGCCGACTTCCCCAGAGCCGAATACACTGTTCTGTCTGCAGCTGTCCGTTTGTGCCCTGTTGGCTGATTTTCCCATCAGCCTTTTCAGTTCGCCATTTTACATTGGGGTTTGGCCAAATTAATCGGGAATCAGCCATTTTAGGTGGCAACAACATATACTACAAAGAATTGGGTTCAAATTCTGAGTCAGATATCTGAAAGTTTATTAATCTTACTGACATGACATCTCAGACTTGCATATACAGTCTGGGTTATGTTTCCTATTTAATAATAATACTCTTTATTAGTGACACAAGTACGTATCCCCCCTCCACCCCCCCCTATTTTTTTTGCGTTCGTTGTTGTACCATGGCTTCCTACCCTCTGGCTTACTGGCTGTTGGCTACAAACAGGTCTTGGAACAACTGGGTAAATGGTTCCCATATTTTGTGGAAGCCTTCTTCCGACCCTCAGATGGCAAATTTGTTTTCTCCATTTGGAGTAATTCCGATAGGTCGGCCAGCCAGTCTGATGATGCTGCTGGTCGCCAGCCGAGCAGGATTCTTGGGCGGTCGATTAGGGGGACAAAGGCAAGGGAGACACCCCTCTTCCCCATGAAGAGATCTGGCTGCTCCGATACCACGAAGTCTTTCCCGGTCTCCCGCTGGCAGGAAGTCCTCTCGCGCAAGGTTCCACCACCTTGCAAGTTGATGCACTATCAATTACGACGAGACGAGAGTGGAGAGTAATCGAGGCTTTATTACGCAGAGATGTGTGGCCTCCTGCAGCTGCTGCCGAAATGGCTGCCGCTCGGTGAGCACACACATTTATACCCCGCCTACTGGCCGGAGCCAGCAGGCAGGGATCTACCTCCGTACCTGTAATACAGGAGCCTTACCGTATTACCTCTCATATATGTATTATACAAACAGTGGTGACTACCATATTCACCCCCTGTTAAAAAGAGTCCAGCGGGGGTGGTGGAAAACTATTTACATGGTATGTGAGCATTTTCAAAAACTATTTACATGGTATGTGAGCATTTTTAAAGAAATGGTGAAAGTTCACAAATTTAGCCGGTCGGGTGCCTTGATCCTCCGTTGTGAGCGCTGCAGTCCCAGTGGTGATGCAGGCACCGGCTTGGTCGCCTGTGACTCCGGGAGCATGTAGACCTCCTCTTCATCCCCAGGTAGGACCAATGGGAGGACGGATCGTCCTGGAATGGGGGCTGTGGTGAGGTGCACTGGGGAGACGGTGGACGGCACCGGGGCAATTGGAGGGGGTGGGGAACCAGCTGGTGCCAGGTCCCTGAGGGCGACTGTGTCTTGGCGGCCGTCGGGGTACGCCATGTAGGCATACTGCGGGTTCGCATGTAGCAGTTGTACCCTTTTGACCAACGGGTCCGCCTTGTGGAGCCGCACGTGCTTGCGGAGGAGGACTGGTCCTGGGGCTGCCAGCCACGTTGGGAGCGAAACCCCGGAGGTGGACTTCCTAGGGAAGGCAAGGAGACGTTCCTAGGAGGCATGGGGGGTTTCATTAGTCGCAGAGCAAAGTAGCGATCGGATGGAGTGGAGGGCGTTGGGGGAGGACTTCCTGCCAGCGGGATACGGGGAAATGGTTAGACCGTAGGGTCAGCAGGACGGCTTTCCAGTCCATCTCGTTCTCCCTCTCCACCTGCCCGTTTCCCCAGGGGTTGTAGCTGGTCGTCCTGCTCGAGGTAATGCCATTGCTGAGCAGGAACTGATGCAGCTCATCACTCATAAAGGAGGATCCCCAAACGCTGCGGACATAAGCGGGGAAACCGAACAGAGTGAAGATGCTATTGAGGGCTTTGATGACTGTGGCAGATGTCATATCGGGGCATGGGATGGCGAAGGGGAATCTGGAGTATTCATCGACCATGTTCAGGAAGTACATGTTTCGGTTGGAGGAGGGGAGGAGCCCTTTGAAATCCATGCTGAGACATTCAAAGGGACGGGAGGCCTTCACCAGGTGCGCTCAGTCTGGCCGGTAGAAATGCGGTTTGCACTCCGCGCAGACCTGGCAGTCTTTGGTGACCATCCTGACTTCCGCAATGGAGTAAGGTACGTTGCGGGCCTTTATGAAGTGAAAGCACCGGGTGACAGAGACCATCGTGTAGGGCCCGGAGTCGGTCCACTTGTGCGCTGGCACATGTACCTCGGGATAGGGCATCACGGGGCTCATTGAGCTTACCGGTACGTTACAAAATCTCATAATTGTAGGTGGAGAGCTCGATCCTCCACTTCAAGATTTTATCATTTTTGATCTTGCCTTGTTGCGTATTATTGACCATGAAGGCTACCGACCGTTGGTCAGTGGGGAGAGTGAATCTCCTGCCGGCCAGGTAATGCCTCCAATGCCGCACAGCTTCAACGATGGCTTGGGCATCTTTTTCGACAGAGGAGTGCTGAATCCCGGATGCATGGAGGGTGCGGGAAAAGAATGCCACGGGGCTGCCTGCCTGGTTGAGGGTGGTGGCCAGAGCGACGCCTGATGCATCGCTCTCGACTTGAAAGGGGAGGGTCTCATCGACCGCGTGCATCGCGGCCTTGGCGCTGTCGGCCTTGATATGGTTGAAGGCCTGGTGGGCCTCAGCCATCAGGGGGAAAACTGCGGAGTGGATGAGAGGGCGGGCCTTGTCCGCATTGTTAGGGGCCCACTGGGCGTAGTATGAGAAGAACCCCAGGCATCGTTTGAGGGCAGTGGGGGAGGGGGAGTTCCATGAGGGGGCGCATGCGATCGGGGTCGGGCCCGAAAACTCCATTTTGCACCACATAGCCAAGGATGGCTAAACGGTTGGTGCTGAACACACACCTCTCCTTGTTATACGTGAGGTTCAGGAGTTTGGTGGTGTGGAGACATTTGAAAAGGTTAGCATTGTGGTCCTGCTGGTCGTGGCCGCAGATGGTGACATTATCAAGGTACAGGAAGGTAGCCTGCAGTCCATATCGGTCAACCATTCGGTCCATCTCCTGTTGGAAGAACGAGACCCCATTAGTGACCTCGAACAGAACCCTAAGGAAGTGGTAAAGGTGGCCATCCACTTCTGGTGGTAGGCAGATTTCAGGTCCACTGTGGAGAAGACCCGGTACTGTGCAATCTGATTGCCAATATCAGACATGCGTGGCAGGGGGTTTGCGTCGAGCTGTGTGTACCGATTGATGGTCTGACTGTAGTCAATGACCATCCTGTGTTTCTCCCCAGTATTTACAACTGCCACTTGGGCTCTCCAGGTGCTGTTGCTGGCCTCAAGGATGTCTTCCCGCAGTAGCCGCTGGACCTCCGACGATGAAGGTCCTGTCCTGGGCACTGTCCCGTCTGCTCCTGGTGGCGACGGGCTTGCAATCTGGGGTGAGGTTTTCAAACAGGGAGGGTGGGTCGACCTTAAGGGTCGTGAGACCGCACACGGTGAGGGGTGGTAGGGGTCCGCCGAATTTTAGAGTTAGACTTTGGAGGTTGCACTGGAAGTCCAGGCCGAGTAACAGGGCAGCGCAGAGGTTGGGGAGGACGTAGAGTCAGAAGTTGCTGAATTCTATGCCCTGGACGGTGAGGGTGGCGATGCAGTACCCCCGGATTTCCACGGAATGGGATCCGGAGGCCAGGGAAATTCTTTGGGTAACAGGGTGTACCATGAGTGAGCAGCGCCTTACCGTAGCAGGGTGGATGAAGGTCACAGAGTCGAGAAGGCAAGGTGTCTTGTGGCCATCGGCTTTCACCGTCATTGTCGCGGTTGCGAGGTTGTGTAGCCGGGACTGGTCGAGCATGCGGCTGGTGATGATGGGCCCGCGCTGGTCAGAAGCGGCCAGATGAGGTGCCCGACGAGCAGGGGTCCTGAGGCGCCATCCAAAATGGCGCTGAGTATGGCGGCGCCCACAAGGCGCATGTGGGGGGCGGCGTTAAAGGCACCCACGGGCCGCACGAGGCCTGATGGGGGGAAGATGGCGGCACCCACAGGCCGCTTGTGTTCTGCTGAGAGAAAGATGGCGGCGCCCATGGGCCGCATGTGTTCTGCTGAGAGGAAGATGGCAGCGCCCACAGTCCGCACGTGGGCTGCGGGGACAAAAATGGTGGCGCCCAAGGGTCGCACGTGGGGGGTGCAGGAACACTGGGCCTCGATACAGCGGCGATCGACCGTGCCTGGCACACCGCAGCAAAATGTCCTTTCTTCCCGCAGGTGTTGCAGATTGGACTCCGTGCCGGGTAGCGCTGCCGGGGGTGCCTTGTCTGCCCGCACAAATAGCACTTGGACCCCCCGGGGTTTGCTGGCTGCGGCGCGGCGCACGCTTGGGTTTGGCTGGGAGCAGCCGCTGGTGAGGCTCACAATGTCCATGAGGGGGACGTCGTGCGGTCGGGGGCGTACGCCTTACATTACAGGAGGCTACCATTAGTGAGGTCGTGAGTTTCTTGGTCGCCGCGAGGTCGAGCGTACCCCCTTCTAAGAGGCGTTGGTGGATGTACGCCGACCCTATGTCCGTAACGAAAGCGTCCCTGATTAGGAGTTCAGTATGTTCAACGGCTGAAACTGCTTGGCAATCGCAGTTCCTTGCCAAGGCGTGCTCGCCACGCCAGAAATCGTGCAATGACTCACCGGGGAGTTGTTGCCGTGTGGACAGGAGGTGCCTGGCGTAGAGTTTGTTGATCGGCCGGGTGTAGTTCTCTTTCAGAAGCGCCATGGCCTCAGTGTCGTTGGGCGCATCCCGGATAAGGGGAAAAATATCAGATGCTCAACCGTGTGTACAGGATCTGGAGTTTCTGTGCTTCTGAGGGTTGTTCTGTCGCTGCTCCGATGTAGGCTTCAAACCAAGCTCGCCAGTGGTCGAAGGCAAACGTGGCATTGTCTACTTGAGGGTGCAGCCGCAGGCGATCTGGCTTGATGCGTAGGTCCATCGCTGTAAAATCTCTGCTTAATAAATTGATGCACTATCAATTACGACGAGACGACAGTAGAGAGTAATCGAGGCTTCATTAAGCAGAGATGTGTTGCCTCCTGCAGCTGCTGCCGAAATGGCTGCAGCTCGGTGAGCATGCACATTTATACTCCGCATACTGGGCGGAGTCAGCAGGCAGGGATCTACCCCCGTATCTGTAGTAAAGGAGTCTTACCGTATTACCTCTCATATACGTATTATACAAACAGTGGTGACTACCACACACACTGCATTGAAGAAAGCTGTTCAGAACTCGACAAGTCTGGGACAAGCCCAAAACATGTAGACATGGTTGGCCAGCCCTCCATGTCACCATTTGCATTTGTCCTCCACCTCTGGGAAGAACCGGCTCATTGAGGTTCAGGTTAAGTGGGTTCTGTGTACGACTTTTACCTGCATTAGGCTTAGCCTTGCAGAAGTGGAGGTGGAGTTGACCCTGTGCAATAATTCGCTCCAGAGTCCCCACCCTATTTCAAAGCCTAGGTCTTCCTCCCACTTTCCCCTTGTCTCGACCAGTGGTGTACCTGCGTTTTCCAGTAGTCGCCCATACAGTTCCCCCTCCCTAGAATGTACGCGTCAAGAAAGTCCTCCAACAATGACTGTTGTGGTAGTCGTGGGTACATTTTTGTTTCCCTATGCAAGAGGTTTTTCACCTGCATGTATCTTAGCTCGTTTCCCCCCAACAGCTGGAACCTCTCTGTTGGTTCCTCAAGTGTTGTCAGTATGTTGTCTGTGGCGCAGTCCCTAACTGTCAGCGTCCCTCAATCCTGTCTCCAACTTTTGAAGGTGCCGTCCATTATGGCTGGTGCAAACCGGTGGTTGGTGCAGATGTGAGCTTTTACAGACACTTAAGTTAATCCCAAGTGCTGTCACAGTTGGTTCCATGACCAGAGTGTTGCAATCGCCACTGGGCTCGTTGAGTGTTTGTTCGGTGGGGTTGTGAGTGCAGCCATGGCCAGGATCCAAAGGGAGGCCCCCATGCAGGAACCCTCTTCCATTCTCACCCACTCGCGTTCTGGCTCCTTTGTCTGTTCCTTTGCCCTTTCCGCAGTTGAAGCCCAGTGGTAATATTGCACGTTTGGGCGTGCTCGCCATCCCCCCATGTTTCTCGTTGTCTGCACAGGTAGACGCTTCTGTGGACATGAAAGAGACTCCAGGATGGTATGTTGCTTCCCTGGTGCCAGGGTCCAGGATGTCTCAGAATAGGTAGCGGGCATCCTGAAGGGGGAGGGCAAACAGGCAGAGGTCGTGGTACATATTGGTACTAACGACATAGGCAGGAAGGGGGATGAGGTCCTGCAGCTGAAGTTCAGGGAGCTAGGCAGAAAGTTAAAACAAAGGACCTCTCGGGTTGTAATCTCAGGATTACTCCCTGTGCCATGTGCCAGTGAGGCTAGAAATAGGAAGATAGAGCAGCTAAACATGTGGCTAAACAGCTGGTGTAGGAGGGAGGGTTTCAGTTATCTGGACCACTGAGAGCTCTTCCGGGGCAGGTGTGACCTGAATAAGAAGGACGGGTTGCATCTAAACTGAAGGGGCATAAATATCCTGGCCGCGAGGTTTGCAAGTGTCACACGGGAGGGTTTAAACTAGTATGGCAGGGGGGTGGGCACCGGAGCAATAGGTCAGAAGGTGAAAAGATTGAGGGAGAACTAGGAAATAGGGCCACTATGGCTCTGAGGAAGAAAAGACAGGGAGATGTTGCTGAAAACAGCGGGACTGGTGGCCTGAAGTGCATATGTTTTAATGCAAGAAGTATAACTGGTAAGGAAGATGAACTCAGAGCTTGGATTAGTACTTCGAACTATGATGTTGCCATTACAGAGACCTGGTTGAGGAAAGGACAGGATTGGCAGCTAATCTTTTCCAGGATTTAGATGTTTCAGGCGGTATAGAGGGGGAGGTAAAAGGGGTGGAGGAGTTGCGCTACTGGTTAGGGAGAATAACACAGCTGTAATGCGGGAGGACACCTCAGAGGGCAGCGAGGCTATATGAGTAGAGATCAGGAATAAGAAGGGTGCAGTCACAATGTTGGGGGTTTACTACAGGCCGCCCAAAAGCCAGCGGGAGATAGCGGAGCAGATAGGTAGACAGATTTTGGAAAGGAGTAAAAGCAACAGGGTTGTTGTGATGGGGGACTTTAACTTCTCCAATATTGACTGGGACTCACTTAGTGCCAGGGGATTGGACGGGGCAGTGTTTCTAAGGAGCATCCAGGAGGGCTTCTTAAAACAATATGTAGATGGTCCAACTAGGGAAGGGGCTGTATTGGACCTGGTATTGGGGAATGAGCCCGGCCAGGTGGTAGAAGTTTCAGTAGGGGAGCATTTCAGGAACAGTGACCACAATTCAGTAAGTTTTAAAGTGCTGGTGGACAAGGATAAGAGTGGTCCTCGGGTGAATGTGCTAAATTGGGGGAAGGCTAATTATAACAATATTAGGCGGGAACTGAAGAATATAGACTGGGGGTGGGTGTTTGTGAGTAAATCAATATCTGACATGTGGGTGGCTTTCAAATGTCAGTTGAAAGGAATTCAGGACCGGCATGTTCCTGTGAGGAAGAAGGATAAATATGGCAAATTTCGCTATCCTTGGACAACGAGGGATATTGTAGGCCACGTCAAAAAGAAAAAGGAGGCATTTGTCAGGGCTAGAAGGCTGGGAACAGACAAAGCCTGTGTGGAATACAAGGTAAGTTGGGAGGAACTTAAGCAAGGAGTCAGGAGGGCTAGAAGGGATCACGGAAAGTCATTGGCAAATAGGATTATGGAAAGTCCCAAGGCTTTCTACACGTACAAAAAAAGCAAGCGGGTAGATAGGGAAAGGGTTGGCCCACTGTAGGACAGGGGAGGGGATCTATGTGTGAAGCCAGAGGAAATGGGCGAGGTACTAAATGAATACTTTGCATCTCCAAAGAGAAGGAATTGGTGGATGTTGAGTCTGCCGAAGGGTGTGTAGATAGCCTGGGTCACATTGAGATCCAAAAATACGAGGTGTTGGGCGTTTTGAAAAATATTAAGGTGGATAAGTCCCCAGGGCCTGATGGGATCTACCGCAGAATACTGAAGGAGGCTGGAGAGGAAACTGCTGAGGCCTTGACAGAAATTTTTGGATCCTCACTGTCTTCAGGTGATGTCCCAGAGGAGTGGAGAATAGCCAATGTTGTTCCTTTGTTTAAGAAGGGTAGCAAGGATAATCCAGGGAACTACAGGCCGGTGAGCCTTACGTCAGTGGTAGGGAAATTACTGGAGAGAATTCTTCGAGACAGGATCTACTCCCATTTGGAAGCAAGAGGTCGTATTAGCGAGAGGCACTACGGTTTTGTGAAGCGGAGGTCGTTTCTCACTAACTTGATAGAGTTTTTCGAGGAGGTCACAAAGATGATTGATGCAGGTAGGGCAGTGAATGTTGTCTATATGGACTTCAGTAAGGCCTTTGGCAAGGTTCCTCATGGCAGACTGGTACAAAAGTTGAAGTCACCTGGGATCAGAGGTGAGCTGGCTGATGCACTATCAATTACGACGAGACGAGAGTAGAGTGTAAGCGAGGCTTTATTAAGCAGAGATGTGTAGCCTCCTGCAGCTGCTGCCAAAATAGCTGCAGTTCGGTGAGCACACACATTTATACTCCGCCCGCTGGGCGGAGCCAGCAGACAGGGATCTATCCCAGTACCTGTAGTATAGGAGCCTTACCGTATTACATCTCATATGTGATATATACAACAGTGGTGACTCCCACACTGGCAAGATGCATACAGAACTGGCTAGGTCATAGAAGGCAGAGAGTATCAATGGAAGGGTGCTTTTCTGATTGGAGGGCTGTGACTAGTGGTGTTCCGCAGGGATCAGTGCTGGGACCTCTGCTGTTCGTGGTATATATAAATGATTTGGAGGAAAATGTAACTGGTCTGATTAGTAAGTTTGCGGACGACACATAGGTTGGTGGAATTGCGGATAGCGATGAGGACTGTCAGAGGATACAGCAGGATTTAGATTGTTTGGCGACTTGGGCGGCGAGATGGCAGATGGAGTTTAATTCGGACAAATGTGAGGTTATAGATTATCATAGAATTTACAGTGCAGAAGGAGGCCATTCGGCCCATCGAGTCTGCACCGGCTCTTGGAAAGAGCACCCTACCCAAGGTCAACACCTCCACCCTATCCCCATAACCCAGTAACCCCACCCAACACTAAGGGCAATTTTGGACACTAAGGGCAATTTATCATGGCCAATCCACCTAACCTGCACATCTTTGGACTGTGGGAGGAAACCGGAGCACCCGGAGGAAACCCACGCACACACGGGGAGGTGATGCATTTTGGAAGGTCTAATACAGGTCGGGAATATACAGTGAATGGTAGAACCCTCAAGAGTATTGACAGTCAGAGAGATCTTGGTGTACAGGTCCACAGGTCACTGAAAGGGGCAACACAGGTGGAGAGGTAGTCAAGAAGGCATGCTTGCCTTCATTGGCCGGGGCATTGAATATAAAAATTAGCAAGTCATGGAGCAGCGGTATAGAACCTTAGTTAGGCCGCACTTGAGAGTATAATGTTCAATTCTGGTCGCCACACAACCAGAAGGATGTGGAGGCTTTAGAGCGGGTGCAGAAGAGATTTACCAGGATGTTGCCTGGTGTGGAGGGCATTAGGTGTGAGGCGAGGTTGAATAAACTTGGTATGTTCTCACTGGAACGAAGAAGGTTGAGGGGCGACCTGATAGAGGTCTACAAAATTATGAGGGGCATAGAGTGGACAGTCAGAGACTTTTTCCCAGGTTAGAGGGGTCAATTACTCGGGGGCATAGGTTTAAGGTGCAAGGGGCAAGGTTTATAGGAGATGTGCGAGGCAAGTTTTTTACACAGAGGGTAGTGGGTGCTGGAAGTCGCTGCCGGAGAAGGTACTGGAAGCAGGGACGATATTGACGTTTAAGGGGCAACTTGACAAATACATGAATAGGATGGGAACAGAGGAATACGGATCCGGAAGTGTAGAGGATTTTAGTTTAGATGGGCAGCATGATCGGGGCAGGCTTGGAGGGCTGAAGGGCCTGTTCCTGTGCTGTCCTTTTCTTTGTTCTTTGTTCTTTGTGTTCCAAGTCGCCACCTGTAGACTGTTGTAGTCAGCCTAATGGCCTTACTAAATTCGCCCCTTTGTTTCCCTTATGGAACTTTCTCCCTCACCCTGTCCTCTTCCACCCCCTCGTTGCTGTCCCCCCAATGTTCCCTTCCCTCTGTTTCTTCCCCTAGTTGTTTCCCTGTTGCTGATGTTCACCCCCCTCTCCCCCTCGCCCCCACCCCCACCCCCCTCCCACTGTGCTACCAACGCTATGTGGCAGGACTGCAGAAGTTAGATCTGATCTGTTGGTTGTGGAATCGCTTAGCTTTGTGTCTTACTTGCCACTTATGCTGTTTGGCACACAAATAGTCCTGTGTTGTAGCTTCACCAGGTTTACACCACATTTTTGGGCATGTCTGGTGCTACTCCCGGCATGTTCTCCTGCACTCTTCATTGAACCACTGTGATCCCCTGGCTTGGTGTTAAAGGTAGAGGGGGGTGGGGGGATATGCCAGGGTATGAGATTACACATCCCAGGATACTAAATGGAGGAAATGTCAGGCCAAGAAATGTCAAGATTATTCTGTGAGACAGTTAACATTCAGAAATTTGATTCTGAAATTACATTCCTCATTTTCTAGATCCACTCTGCAATCTCACTCTGGATGATGGATATTTTAAAATTGTGAATACAACATGGCTGCATGTAAACAATGAAACTTGTCCAAATGGATCAGAAATCTACGTTCCTCACCAGGGTCCAAGTGAGCAATACTGGGAGTAAGTAAATGACTACAAAAAGTTACACCTAGAACCTGTAGTGATCTTTACATGGGTATGTACATAAGGGATTAATGGGAAATTGAAAGATCACCAGGGGGCAGCACTGGCAGGTATAAAAACAGACGCAAGCGGCTCTCTGCATCTCTTGGTGATTAGAATGTGATGAGAGCAGGAGCATAGATCTAGCTCAGGGCTATTAGTGTGGTCAGACATAGCTACTGTATATAAACATTGTAACCTTTCCACTGGTATTGATCTTAAAGTAAGAACTCACACAGTTGTTAAATTCTGTTACTCAATAAACCTTTCAATACCTCTGGACGACTTCAAACCTTCTTCATCAAGCTGCAGCAAGCCTCTGCAGCAACTGGATTGAGTAGCGAATGTTACATACAGTAGTGCTGCCAAACACACTACAGTAAGGTAACAAAAGAGAACCTGCACAGCTGTACCAGGAGCTTCTACTTGGGAAGGTTCGTTGGGAGAATGTCCTGTTTAATGAGTGAAAAGCTGTTTAATTTAGATGGAGGTACTATTTACATCATTCACCTGTTTGAAAATCGCATCACAACGGGAGTCCTTTCATTAGTAAACAGCTCCCTGGTTTCTAACACTGCAGGTTCACTTCAACAATATTTATACAATGATAACTTTATTGATTTTGTTTTTTTATTTTCTTACTGTTCAAGGAAACATATCATGACTAGAATTTCTAAACATAGAACAGGAGTAGGCCATTCAGCCCCCTCGAACTTATCCTGCCATTCAGTGAGATCATGGCTGATCTGTGACCTCACTCTATATACATGCCTTTGGCCGATGAAATTGTTCTAACCATCAGTGAACCAATCCCTTTCTCTGTGTGTTTAATTCAATCAAGTGTTGTGTTCAACTCATAGACCTGGGAACTGAATTGGGGGAAAGTATCTGGGAGCAGGGACTGTCATAATATACACCAGTATATCATGGTGCAGACACACACTGATGGACATGCAGTGGGACCAATCAGCATACACAACACCGCTGCCAATCACCAGTGAGAGCACACGCACTATAAAGACAGGGGACAAGAGAGTTCCCGCTCATTCTAGTAGCAGCCAGCTCGGAGCACAGAGCTAACAGCCTGCAACACAGACATTCACCATGTGCTGAGTGCATCACCTGGTTAGGACTAGGCAAGGGTCAACAGTTAAAGCTGGTATTGCATTTACCCACAGTTCAAGTGTGTTAATATAGTTAACCTTATAATAAAATAGAGTTGCACCACTTCCAGTGTTGGTGACCTGTTTGTGATCCAGAACACCCAACACATCAGGAACCATATTTAACAATATGAAGGAGCTGAATTTGTTGGGAAACAGAGACGAATCTAGGTAATTTTAACAGTGCATTGTATGTCAGTCAGTGAAGCACTGTCAGGAAATCCATCACATTAAATTAGCTCTCCAGGGAATCTTATCAGCACTCACTGCTTAAACAATGTTTAAAAATATTAGTAGAAATAGAGAGAGAAATCGTAACAGACACATATTTCATCTTGGTTGTTGGTATAATTCATTTCTAAAAGTGGAACTGATTATTTTTCAATTGAATATTGTTCAAATATATGAACATTTGACCAACTACTCTTAATTGTATCTATGTAGGGTGGCATGATAGCATAGTGGTTAGCACTGTGGCTTCACAGTGCCAGGGACCCGGGTTCGATTCCTGGTCACTGTCTGTGTGGAGTCTGCATGTTCTCCCCGTGTCTGCGTGGGTTTCCTCCGGGTGCTCCGATTTCCTCCCACAAGGCCCGAAAGGTGTGCTTGTCAGGTGAATTGGACATTCTGAATTCTCCCTCAGTGAACCTGAACAGGCGCCGGAGTGTGGCGACTAGGAAAAGTGTTTGATTCTCTCTCTGTGGTTTCACAGTAACTTCATTGCAGTGTTACTGTAAGCCTACTTGTAACACTAAGAAAGATTATTCAATAAAGATTATTATAAGAACGTAAGAAGGCCATCTCCACCATTCAGTAAGATCATGGCTGATTTTTTGTGGACTCAGCTCCACTTACCCGCCTGCTCATCATAACCCTTAATTTCTCTACTGTTCAAAAATGTAGCTAACTTTTTCTTAAAAGCATTCAATAAGGTAGCCTCAACTGTTTCACTGGGCAAGGAATTCCACAGATTCACAACCCTTGGATGAAGAAGTTCCTCCACAACTCAGTCCTAAATCTGTTCCTCTGTACTTTGAGGTTATGCCCCCTAGTTTCACCCACCAGTGGAAGCAACTTCCCTGATTCTAGCTTATCTATTCCCTTCATAATTTTATGTTTCTGCAAGATCCCCCCTCATTCTTCTAAATTCGAATGAGTATAGTCCCAGTCTACTTAGTCTCTCCTCATAAGTTAATCCTCTTGACTCCAGAATCAACTTGGTGAATCTCCTCTGCATCCCCTCCAGTGCCAGTACATCCTTTCTCAAGTAAGAAGACCAACACCATACACAGTACTCCAGGTCATACAATCATAAAATCATAGGTGTGGCCTAACCAGCACTCTATACAACTGCAACATAACCTCCCTGCTTTGAAACTCCATCTCTCTAGAAATGAAGGACAACATTCCATTTGCCTTAATTACCTGCTGCGCCTGCAACAACTTTTTGCGATTAATGCACACAGACACCCCAGCCCCTCTGCACAGCAGTATGCTGCAATCTTTTACCATTTAAATAATAGTCCATTTTGCTGTTATTCCAACCAAAATGGATGACTTCACATTGACCAACATTGTACTCCATCTGTGAGACCCTTGCCCACTCGCTTAAGCTAGCTATATCCCTCTGCAGACTTTCAGTGTCCTCTGCACACTTTTCTCTACCACTCATTTTAGCGTCATCTGCAAACTTTGACACATTACACTTGGACCCCCAACTCCAAATCATCTATTTAAATTGTAAACAATTGCGGTGCCAACACTGATCCCTGAGGCAAACCACTAGCTACTGATCACCATCCAGATAAACACCCATTTATCCCCACTCTTTACTTTCTGCCAGTG
This sequence comes from Scyliorhinus torazame, assembly GCF_047496885.1. Classification (NCBI taxonomy): domain Eukaryota; kingdom Metazoa; phylum Chordata; class Chondrichthyes; order Carcharhiniformes; family Scyliorhinidae; genus Scyliorhinus; species Scyliorhinus torazame. Next base: position 208,712,223 of record NC_092711.1, on the reverse strand, counting down.
AACCAATCTTCTATGCATGTGAATACATTACCCATAACAAAGTGAATCTTTATCTTATGCAGCAGCCTTTTGTGCTGCACCTTGTTGAATGCCTTCTGTAAATCCAGATACACCTTATCCACTGGTTCCCCATGGTCCACTGTGCTCCTAAAGTCCTCAAAGAATTCCAGTAAATTAGTTAAACATGACCTGCCTTTCATGAACTCATGCTGCATCTGCCCAATGGGACAATTTCTATCCAGATGTCTCGCTATTTATTCCTTGAGGATAGATTCAAGAATTTTCTCTACTACAAAAGTTAAGCTAACCAGCCTATAGTTACCTGCCTTTTGTCTACCTCCTTTTTAAAAATGTAGCATCATATTTACTGTTTTCAAATCTGCCAGAACCGCCCCAAAGTCAAACGAATTTTCATAAATTACCACAAGCTCATTTGCTATTTCAAAGAACAAAGAACAAAGAAATGTACAGCACAGGAACAGGCCCTTCGGCCCTCCAAGCCCGCGCCGACCATACTGCCCGACTAAACTACAATCTTCTACACTTCCTGGGTCCGTATCCTTCTATTCCCATCCTATTCATATATTTGTCAAGATGCCCCTTAAATGTCCCTATCGTCCCTGCCTCCACTACCTCCTCCGGTAGTGAGTTCCAGGCACCCACTACCCTCTGCGTAAAAAACTTGCCTCGTACATCTACTCTAAACTTTGCCCCTCTCACCTTAAACCTATGCCCCCTAGTAATTGACCCCTCTACCCTGGGGAAAAGCCTCCCACCAATTTCCCCCACCATCTCTTTTAGTACCCGAGGATGCATTCCATCAGGGCCAGGAGACCTGTCCACCTTTAGCCCCATTAGCTTACCCAACACTACCTCCTTAGTGATAATGATAATTTCTAGATGCTCACCTGCCAGAGCCTCTTTTCCATCAATTAATAGCATGTTATTTGTGTCTTCCACTGTGAAGACTAATACAAAATACCTGTTCAATGCCTCAGCCATTTCCTCATTTTCCATTATTAAATCCCCCTACTCATCCTCTAAAAGACCAATGTCTTCCTTAGCCACTCTTTCTTGTTTTATATATTCATCTGATGATGATTGTGTGTAATCAAGTCTGTTCTTATAGGTGGTGTTTCCTGTTCTTACTATTTTTAGCAAAGTGGTTTTACGCCGTGCCCGTTCAATGGATGAGACTGGGGAGATAGTCTGGTATTTGGCACTCTGTCAGCTTCTGGTCTGGCTGATGGTTGGGGCAGCGTTATCGAAAGGAATCAAATCTTCAGGAAAGGTAAAATGATTGGTTATGTATGAAAAACAAAGTAGAGCCCGCAGGTCCATTCAAAGTATTCTTTACATAGAAAATAACCACGTGAACAGATGCAAAATAGATGCACTAGCAAATTTATTGAAATGATCAGGCACCCAACTTGCAGGCAAGATGATTTAGACTAACCTGTTGCAAATCTTGTGGAAGTAGAGTAGAGCATTTTCAGAGTTGTTAATTGAGATTCTGGATTGATCAGGTAGTGTTACTGTGTCGTCACAGTGAGGACAGAGGAGGAGCTGACCTGTCCACTCAAAGGTTTTAAAATATATGGGTTGTGGTGGACAGTGCTTCCAGGTCCACAACATGTCCGAGGGGGTGCTTTTGCTAACATTATTGGGGATGTTTTAAACTAATGGGTAGCATGGTAGCATAGTGGTTAGCGCAATTGCTTCACAGCTCCAGGGTCCCAGGTTCGATTCCCAGCTGGGTCACTGACTGTGCGGAGTCTGCACGTTCTCCCCATGTGTGCGTGGGTTTCCTCCGGGTGATCCGGTTCCCTCCCACAGTCCAAAGATGTGCAGGTTAGGTGGATTGGCCATGCTAAATTGCCCTTAGTGTTGGTTGAGTTGGGTTACTGGGTTATGGGGATAGGGTGGTGTGGGCTTGAGTAGGGTGCTCTTTCCAAGAGCCGGCGCAGACTCGATGGGCTGAATGGCCTCCTTCTGCACTGTAAATTCTATGAACATCATTTATAATGTGCAGGGGGATGGGAACCAGATTAGGAAGTTAGAGGTCAGTAAAGAGGCAGCAACTAAAGCCAGTAAGGTACTAGATAATAAACTCAATGTGACGAAGGGGAAGAGTAGACAGGGAAGAGATGATGAACGCAAAGGGACAGGTGGTCTGAGGTGCATTTGTTTCAATGCGAGAAGTGTAGCAGGTAAGGCAGGTGAATTTAGGGCTTGGATTAGTATCTGGGAATATGATGTTATTGGTATTATGGAGACTTGGTTGAGGGAAGGGCAAGACTGGCAACTAAATATCCCAGGGTATAGATGCTTCGAGAGGGAGGTAAAAGGGGTGGAGGAGTTGCATTACTGGTCAGAGATGATATCACAGCTGTGATTAAGGAGAGCACGATGGAGGATTCGAGCCCTGAGGCAGTATGGGTAGAGCTAAGAAATAGGAAGGGTGCAGTAACATTGTTGGGACTTTACTACAGGCCTCCCAAAAGCAAGCGTGAAGTAGAGGTCCAAATATGTGGACAGATTATAGAAAAATGTAGGAGCAATAGGGTGGTCGTGATGGGAGATTTTAACTTCCCCAGCATTGAATGGGACTCATGTAGTGTTGGAGGTGTAGATGGAGCAGAATTTATAAGGAGCATCCAGGAGAGTTTTTTAGAGCAGTATGTAAATAGTCCAACTCGGGAAGGGGCCATACTGGACCTGGTATTGGGGAATGATCCCGGCCAGGTGGTTGACGTTTCAGTCGGTGATTACTTTGGGAATAGCGATCACAATTCCGTAAGTTTTAGAATACTCATGGACAAAGACGAGAGTGGTCCTAAAGAAAGAGAGCTAAATTGGGGAAAGGCCAAGAATAACAAAATTCGGCAGGAGCTAGGGAATGTGGATTGGGATCAGCTCTTTAAGGATAAATCCACATTTGAAATGTGGGAGTCTTTTAAGGAAAGGTTGATTAGAGTGCAGGACAGACATGTCCCTGTGAAAATGAGGGATAGAAATGGCAAGATTAGGGAACCATGGATGACGGGTGGAATTGTGAGACTAGCTAAGATGAAAAAAGAAGCATACATAAGATCTAGGCGACTTAAATCTGATGAAGCTTTGGAGGAATATCGGGAATGTAGGACAAATTTCAAACGTGCAATAAAGAGGGCTAAAAGGGGTCATGAAATATCTTTGGCTAACAGGGTTAAGGAAAATCCCAAAGCCTATTATTCGTATATATGGAGCAAGAGGGTAACTAGAGAAAGGATTGGCCCACTCAAAGACAAAAGAGGGCATAATGCGTGGAGTCAGAGGAAATGGGTGAGATTCTTAATGAGTACTTTGCATCGGTATTCACCAAGGAGAGGGACATGACGGATGTTGAGGCTAAGGATGGATGTTTAAATACTCTCGGTCAAGTCGGCATAAGGAAGGGGGAAGTTTTGGGTATTCTAAAAGGCATTAAGCTGGACAAGTCCCCATTCCGGATGGGATCTATCCTAGGTTACTGAGGGAAGCGAGGGAAGAAATAATTGGGGCCTTAACAGATATCTTTGCAGCATCCTTGAGCACGTGAGGTCCCGGAGGACTGGAGAACTGCTAATGTTATCCCTTTGTTTAAGAAGGGTAGCAGGGATAATCATGGGAATTATAGACCTGTGAGCTTGACGTCAGTGGTAGGCAAACTGTTGGAGAAGATACTGAGGGATAGGATCTATTCACATTTGGAAGAAAATAGACTTATCAGTGATAGGCAGCATGGTTTTGTGCAGGGAAGGTCATGTCTTATAAACCTAATAGAATTCTTTGAGGAAGAGACAACGTTAATTGATGAGGGAAGGGCTGTAGATGTCATATACATGGACTTCAGTAAGGTGTTTGATAAAGTTTCCCATGGCAGGTTGATGGAAAAAGTGAAGTAGTATGGGGTTCAGGGTGTACTAGCTAGATGGATAAAGAACTGGCTGGGCAACAGGAGACAGAGAGTAGTGGTGGAAGGGAGTGTTTCAATATGGAGAAAGGTGACTGGTGGTGTTCCACAAGGATCCGTGATCGGACCACTGTTGTTTGTGATATACATAAATGATCTGGACGAAGGTATATGTGGCCTGATTAGCAAGTTTGCAGATGATACTAAGATTGGTGGAGTTGCAGATAGTGAGGAGGACTGTCAGAGAATACAGCAAAATATAAATAGATTGGAGAGTTGGGCAGCGAAATGGCAGATGG